>NC_077231.1:202625622-203825622 GCF_027887165.1 Monodelphis domestica
CTTGGCCTATCTCTCCACTGAGCTACCTAGCTTCCTTCCATCTCTTAAAAAAAATTCTCTCCCTCTTCTGCTCCTCAGCCTTTGTTTCTTTTCTTACAAGTGGCCCTAGATACATCCCTACCTTTTCTTCCTCTCCCCATATGCCTGCTTCTTCTCATTTTACCATCTCTTCTATCCCATTTCCTGGTTTACTCTCCCTTTTCTGTAGTCTCCTAGTCCCAGGTCACCACATAAACCACAATTGTTCTTATTGCTTCTCTTAGCCTGTATCCTAAACCCGATAAAGGAAATTTTGACCCAAACATCCTTCTTCCTCATCCTGGCCGTGTATCCCTCTCTCCTTGTCCTGGTGGTTTAGGAAGCACATTTTGGACTCCCCATGACAGTTATAGTTTTTGTCCTCTACAGCTGGACTTCTGGCGTGGTCCCTCCCAACCCTCCACCCCCATCGATGTCCGTGTGCCCTTCCCCAGTGTCCAAGCTGTCAAAGTGTTCCTGGAGTCCCACGGCATCAAGTATTCCATCATGATCAAGGATGTGCAGGTAATTGAAGAACAGGCAACCATGGGTTATAGAAGGGCAGAGGGGGAATCAGCATGGTCCAGCAGACCCAAAATTCGGATCTCTTATTAAGGGAGATCACAGTTCCCAATCTCAATCCCTGAACCCCGAGCAAATGGTAAAAGAAGAAAATATTCTCTTTGGGATATCTTTTGTCCTTCTTCAATAACCCTTCATCACTCACTCCCCAGATCCTCTATTGTCCTAGTCCATGCATGCCCTTCCATAATCTATTGACCTATTCCTGTTCTCAAAACTGATTTTCTAACAAGCTAATTGATCAACTAACCCTTGGTAAGTAAGGCCCCCCACCTTTTTTCTTAAGTCAGATTATACCATTTAACAGCCTTCTGGAAATACTTCAGTTTCTTCCCTTTCTGTATGACTATTTAGCAATAAGATGGGAAGGTGGTGA
Organism: Monodelphis domestica; assembly: GCF_027887165.1. NCBI lineage: Eukaryota > Metazoa > Chordata > Mammalia > Didelphimorphia > Didelphidae > Monodelphis > Monodelphis domestica. The sequence goes on from NC_077231.1 coordinate 202,626,599, forward strand.
CATGGCTCACCAGGGGTTGGAGAGGATGATGAGATACTTGGATGGCCAGTGGGCATCAAATTCCACTACCTAAGTTGCCACCTCCTTCACCCATGTGTGGGGTCAGCTTAGCTCTTTTGTCAAACTGCTTTTAGCATCTGTTTCCAAGGAGAAAAGAGAAATGGTGGAGAGAATGTGGAGTAAACTGTTCCTTCCTTCCTTCCTTTTTTCCTTCCTTCCTTCCTTTTTCTTCCTTCCTTCCTTCTTCCTTCCTTCCTTCCTTCCTTCCTTCCTTCCTTCCTTCCTTCCTTCCTTCCTTCCTTCCTTCCTTCCTTCCTTCCTTCCTTCCTTCCTTCTTCCTTCCTTCCTTCCTTCTTTCCTTCCTTCCTTCCTTCCTTCCTTCCTTCCTTCCTTCCTTCCTTCCTTCCTTCCTTCCTTCCTTCCTTCTTTCCTTCTTCCTTCCTTCCTTCCTTCTTCCTTCCTTCCTTCCTCCCTCCCTTCCTCCCTTCCTTCCTTCCTTCCTTCCTCCTTCTTCCTTCCTCTCTTCTTCTTTCTTTCTTTCTTTCTTTCTTTCTTTCTTTCTTTCTTTCTTTCTTTCTTTCTTTCTTTCTTTCTTTCTTTCTTTCTTTCTTTCTTTCTTTCTTTCTTTCTTTCTTTCTTTCTTTCTTTCTTTCTTTTCTTTCTTTCTTTCTTTCTTTCTCTTTCTTTTTTCTTTCTCTTCTTCTTTCTTTCTTTTAGAATATTTTTCCATGGTTACATGATTCATGTTCTTTCCCTCCCCATAGCCAATGTGCAATTCCACTGGGTTTTACATGTGTCATTGATCCAGATCTATTTCCATATTATTGATATTTGCACTGGGTGATCGTTTAGAGTCTACATCCCCAATCATATCCCTATCAAACCATGTGATCAAACAGTTGTTTTTCTTCTGTGTTTCTACTCCCACAGATCTTCCTCTGAATATGGATAGTGTTCTTTCTTGTAAGTCCCTCAGAATTGTCCTGGATCATTGCATTGCTACTAGTAGAGAAGTCCATTACATTCAATTGTGCCACAGTGTATCAGTCTCTGTGTACAATGTTTTCCTGATTCTGCTCCTCTCACTCTGCATTACTTCCTGGAGGTTGTTCCAGTCCCCATGGAATTCCTCCACTTTATTATTCCTTTGAGCACAATAGTATTCCATCACCAGAATATACCACCATTTGTTCAGCCATTCCCCAATGGAAGGGCATTCCTCATTTTCCAATTTTTGCCACCACAAAGAGTGCAGCTATGAATATTCTTGTACAAGTCTTTTTCCTTATGATCTCTTTGGGAGTACAAAATCCAGCAGTGCTATGGCTGGATCAAAGGGCAGGCAGGAGTAGATTCTTTCTTAACAATTGGTCCCCTCCTCTGACCTATCAGGTGCTGCTGAAGGATGAAGAGAACAGATGTTTGCCTTCAAATCAAGGGCACACTCCACAGACACCTTCAGTTATGCCACCTACCACACTCTGGATGAGGGTAAGAGGCTCTGAGAGACCACCTCAACCCTTGGGCAGGTGCTACTGATTCCTAGAACCCCACATAGTACTCTCCCCTCATTACACATGTTCTCAGATGATATATCCGAGAAATGGGTCTCATAGCAGAGTATAGAGAATCAGTCAGACTTGAGTCTGCTTCATTTACTGACAAATGATGACCATGGACAAGTAAATTAACCTATTTGAGCCTTGGTTTCCTCACCAGTAAAATGGGGATAACAGTACCTGTCTCAGAGGGTAGTAGTGTAGATCTAATGAGAAAAAATATATATATTCATATATATGTACACTAACTTAAGTGTTGTATTAATGTCAGCTACTATCATTGCTTTCCTCTTTCCTTTTACAAGGTGTGTGTATGTATGTGTATGTGTGCTCACATGTGTGCAAATGTTTTCTCTCTCTAGATCAGGGTTCTTTCTGACCACTGAATGCTGAGTTTGCTGGGTTTTGTGACTCCCAGAGGATTTTCTTAATTTTGGACTCACATCCTAATATCTAGGGCAAAGGGAGACATCAAGATGCTTGGAAAAGAACAGACAAGATGAATAGTCCGAGGGAAATGGTCTGCAGGGGCCATGATGGCTCTCCTGTGGTCTAGGGGAAAGATTACTAGCTTAGGGCCAGAAGACAGGGATTCATAACCTGGCTCTGCCTCTCACTACCTGTGGGATCTTGAGTATCTTTTTGAGTCTCCGTTTCATTTTCTCTAAAATGAGGGTAATAATAAAACTTGTACTGTCTATCTCATGGCTGTGTAGGGAGGATCTCATGAGATAATGTGCCTAAAGTGTCTCAAATTGTTCTCCCTCTCTTTTCTATGCTTTTGTCTACAGATCTATGAATTTATGGATCTGCTTGTGGCTGAGAACCCCAACCTTGTTAGTAAGATTCAAATTGGCAACAGCTACGAAGGTCGCCCCATCAATGTTCTGAAGGTACCACAAGCCTAGACCTCTGTAGTTACAGACCAGGCTACATAAATGGTTTAAAAGTCACACAGAAGAGATTTATAGTTCATCCTAGAGGCCATAGGAAGTCAGTGGAGTTGGCTGATTCAGAGGGTACAAAAACAAGTCTCACATGGTAAAATTTTACAATGAAGAACAATGACTTCGGTAGCAATGTAGACTGGAATGGGGAAAGACTCAAGGTAGGGAGATCTAGCAGGAGGAGGCTCTCCCATTAATCTGGGGTAGAGGGAAGAGGGCCTGATGGATGATGGTAGCTGTGTGACTGGAGAGAAGGGGCCAGATGGGAGAAGCGTTGTGAAGGCAGAAATGACAAGGCTTGGAGATCGGCTCTGGGGCAGCTGCCAGATTCCAATCTCAACCTACTGAGAAACAACTGAATTGTAGATTCCATCGCTTTTGGGGTTGTCTGCAGCCGGGACACCTTCCCTACTCCAAGTTCTAAGCACTCTGCCCCTTTGATCTCAGAGGTGCCTAAAGGAAAGCCCCAGAGCTCATTATCTTCTCTTCTCTTTGTTAATGTTTCCAGACCGATTCAGAGAAAAGGGTCTGGGGCAATTTCAAGATGCCCTGCTGGAAACCCCTCTGTCCATTAGGTTCTAATGATGCTTCTCTTTGTGCTTCTGCCTGCATGAAGAAGAGAGACCTGCAGAGTGTGTTGGCAGGGATGGGACAGGGTATAATGGTTAAATTCAGGTATTGGAAGGGCCATCTTGAGAAACACAGAGATTAGATTTATTTTGCTTGGCTCCAGCAGGCAGAACTAGGAGAACATAGAAATAGCAGAGATATAGGTCTTGGATTGAGTTATGGTTCAGGCATGGTGCTTGGTCTCAGACCTCCCTACAGAGTGCCAGGATATTTGATGGAGAAGGGAAGCTGCCTAGTTCTGGGTGATTGGCTCAGGCTTTGGAGGCACCTCATTAATGCTACTGCATATCTAAGGGAATAGGACAGGGGACTGAGTGTTGGGAAGTTTAGGACTTGGAGCTCAGAATACAGATCTGCTGAAGAAGGCAATCCATTGGGAGACTGTACTGAATTTTATTCCTCTTTCTATTCCAGTTCAGTACTGGGGGAACCAATCGTCCTGCCATCTGGATTGACACTGGCATCCATTCCCGAGAATGGGTCACCCAGGCCAGTGGAGTTTGGTTTGCTAAGAAGGTGAGTCCTAGGGATTGGATTAGGGGGGAAAGGAAATCCATTTACTTCCTGAACTGGGAGGAGGAGATATAGTCCTGGGCTGTCCTGTAGACTTAATGCTCTATGAGAGAGCCTTTAGGTCTTTGCTCTACTCAGCCAAGATTCTATACCTCCCAGGGCTATTTATTACCCCCTATACCTTCTGAGAGGGAGGGAAAAATTAGATCCTATTAACTTTAAGAATCTGGGTCTTATTAGCCTGAGTCGCAGGCCAAGGAGTGGAGCTTATTCCTCTCTCTTCTCTTTACTACATCTCTCTTAGTTTGGAAAGAAAAGTTGAGGGGAATTGACCTTTCTTCCTGGGATACCACCCTCTTTGTGCTTCTCCAATCATGAAACACATTGTGTCCCTCCTTCACCTAGATCACTGACGACTATGGCCAAGATGAGCAGCTCACTGCCATCCTGGATTCTATGGACATCTTCCTAGAGATTGTCACCAACCCCGATGGTTTTGCCTACACCCACTCCAAGGTAGAGTGCCTTTCCTTTGTCTCAGGTTCCTAGACTTCTAGGATGACTCTCCTGCCTAAATTTCAGTTCCATGGTTCTTGGGAAAGGACAGCTTCAGGAGGCAGCAAATTGAGCTGTCCACCTAGGGGTCACCAATCCACGGATAGAAAGAGAAGACTGGTGGGTCCTTGCCTTATTTGGACACCTCCAACAGTGGATGGTGCAATCAGAAGAGGGTAATAATCCTATGCTTTCTTTACTCTAATTCCATTTCTCTTAATTGGTGAATATAACTGACTAACCTCCACCTCCCAGTTCTTTTCCCTGACACTAAATGTCAATATTCTCATTTCCTGGATAGAGCCCAAATTAAAGGGTTCTCTGGGTTTGTTTTTAAGTCTCATCTAGTCTACAAAGCCATCTCTAACTACTTTTGCTCAATCTGATCCTCTTTTCTGAGTGTGAATGCACTAATTGATAGTCAGTCTCACACAACTGAACTTTAAATTCTTCTCTAATGGCTTCACCTGTTAAATGTTTTCTCCCTAGTTAGGTTATAACCTCATCAAGATTAGGGATCATTTTTTCTTATGTATCGTCCACAATACCCAGCCTGCTGTTGGGTGCCTTAGGTATATCTTTGTTGGTCAACTGATTTTCCCCTCCTTGTCCTAGAACCGTTTGTGGCGTAAGACCAGGTCCATTACAGCTGGATCCAGCTGTGTTGGAGTGGATCCCAACAGGAACTGGGATGCTGGCTTTGGAGGTAGGTCAAGATAAGGTTAATCAATCAATCCACAAGAATTTATTGAGTGCCTTCTATGGATCAAGCTCATATAGGCAGCTAGGTGGTTTGGTGGATAGAGGGCTGGGGCTAAAGTCAGGAACTTGAGTTCATCTTCTTGAGTTCAAATCTGGCCTCAGACATTTATTGGCTAGATGATTCTGGGCAAATCTGTTTTCTTCAGTTTCCTTATCTATAAAATGAGCTGGAGAAGGAAATATCAAACTATTCCATTCTCTCTGCCAGGAAAACTCCAAATGGGGTCAGGAAGAGTTGGACATGACTGAACAGGAATAAAAAGGACACTATGCAATAGCATGATGTGGAGATGGCCGAGAAGTGACATGGAGTTCAGGGGGTGGACAAGAGAAGGCAAGGCTCCTCTACCAGAGCCCAGCATCCTAGGGGCAGAGTCCAAGGTTCTAGACTAAATGTCCTTAACCTTTTCTGTGACACGGATCTCTTCAGCTATTGGAGGAAGCCTATGGAATCCTCCTCAGAAGTTTTTAAAGTGCATAAGATAAAATGTATAGGATAACAAAGGAAACAAATTATACTGAAATTCAGTTAAGTAGTTTGTCCAAGGTTACTCACATAAGTAGTAGACAGAGGAAGGATTTGAACCTCTGACTCCAAAACACTGCTCAGTCTTTGGGGTGAGAACAAGCCTTTTACCTTGGAAGCAGAACTCTGTTCTTAGTGGGGAGGGGTGATGGAATGTCAACTGAGTCCCTGAAGCTTGGGATTGCTCCTCAAGGAAAGATGCTGCAGGCTTTGACTACTTTAGTTGCCCCTCAATCTGAACAAGTATATTTCAAGAAATGGAGTGATGATAAGGAGGATGCATTTAGCAATAACCTTGCTTAATTCTCAGTAATTCCTCTATCTACACATTACATTTACATGGCACCTACCATGGACCAGGCATTGTTCTAAGCAATTTATTCATATCATCCTGTAAGGCAGGTACTATGATTATCCCCATTTTATAAATGAGGAAAATGGAGACAAACAGGTTAAAAGACTTGCCCAAGCTATTAAGTATCAAGGTCAAATTTGAACTCAACTTTTCCTGACTTCAGGCCCAGCATTATATCCACTATGCCATTTGTCTGTCTGTCTGCCTCTACTCCTTTTTCTCTATCTCCATTCTCTCTTTCTCTGTCTCTCTTCTCTCTTCATTCTTTTTTATCTCTCTCCTCATTCTCTCCTCTCTCCTTTGTCTTTCTGCCTCTCCTCTCTCTCTCCCCCTCTATCTCTCTTCATTCTCTTTTTGTCTCTCTGTATCTCTCTCTATTCTCTCCTCTATTCTCCTTTCCCCTTCAACAAAGTAGGAACAAAACTGTTTTTCTGTGTTCCCTTCTGCCCTCCTTTTTGTTTTCTTTTATAGATTTAAAAATAGGTTTTTATCGATACTCTTTCCCCCATTATATAGCACTGCCCACTAACCCAGTCAAGCTAGCATCGTTATTCTAGAGAGAAATTCATCGAAAATCTCTGTTCCACTCAGACTTTGTTCAACCTAGAATTTAATATTACAGCCTCAACTTTTTTACTGACTCATATCTGCCACTATGAACCCTCCTTATCTCTTTGGAGGTGGTTTCCATCTCACTCCTTTCCACTTTGTCTTGGACCCCAAACACACACACACACACACACACACACACACACACACACACACACACAGAGGACTAAGAGAAGCTACTGACTGGTTTTGAGAATGCTAAATGTTGTCTTTTTTCCTTCAGAGGCTGGAGCCAGCAGCAACCCTTGTTCAGAGACTTACCGCGGCAAGTTTGCAAACTCAGAAGTGGAGGTCAAGTCCATTGTAGACTTCGTGACAAACCATGGGAACATCAAGGCTTTCATTTCCATCCATAGCTACTCTCAACTCCTCCTCTACCCCTATGGCTACACCACAACCCGAGTTGCCCATCAATCAGAGCTGGTATGTTTAATCCTCTGCTCAATCCCTATTCTAGTCCTCACCAGACTGTTCAAAGGAATAATGAATTGACAACTTTATAATTTTGATTTTTTTGCCCAAATTTTTTTGGGGTCTAATTTTTTGGGCAAAATTTTTGGGGCAAATTTTGGGCATATTTGCCCACACTCATTCTTCCTCTTTCCCATCTCTAATCCCACAGACCCCGTATGTCCTCTGGGGACCTCCAGGCTTCTCCTCTTAGGACATGTGTGTGTGTGTGTGTGTGTGTGTGTGTGTGTGGTGGGAGGTTTCACTCTATTTTTCCCCCTCAAGGATCAGCTGGCCAAAGCTGCAGTGGAAAACCTGGCTTCTCTGTATGGGACCAAGTACAAGTATGGCAGCATCATCACTACTATCTGTAAGTGATCCCATTGGCTTTCACCTGGAGATAGAGCAAAAGGAAGGTCTTGGGTCCCTGCCTTCAGAGAGTCTGTCTTGGGGAGGAAATAGCTCGTGGAATGAATTGGGCTTGGGCACTGGAAACTGGGAAGGTGAGAATGGTGGTGACCAGACTGACATTGCTATTATAATGGGAAGACCAGTGGTTATTCCTTGTCCCTTGACTCATGGGCTGATCATTTAGAACAGGAGTCCTTAACCTGGGAACCATGAACCTTTAAAAAAATCCAAGAATTATATCTCAACATTATTTGCTTCCTTCATAATCTGAAGTATTTTATTTTGTGCATTTAAAAACTTTATTCAGAGTCAGTGCATGGGCTTTGCCAGACCACACAAGGGCTTGATGACACCAAAAAATGTTTAGAAGCATCTGGCCCCGGAATCATTCTTTCAGTCACCAGATTATTCCACAATCACTCTGCTGTTTTCCCCTGTGGTCCCAATCTATCCTTAGGAGATCTTTAGATTTCTCCTGTTAGGTCTACAGAAGACTGTGGCCAACATTTAGACTGAGGAGAGCTTCAGGATCACAGTCTAACCCCCACGTCTAAAAATGAGAGAAACTGAGGCTCAGAGAGATTCTAACTTCTCCCAAATCACACAGATCCTTTGAACCCAGAAGGAGCACTCTTTGTATTCATCCCAGAGATTCTCTCTCAGGAGGGTCCTGAAGTTAAATTCTAGTGGCCCCCTCCTCTCTCACCTTCTAACATTACCCTTTAGCTATAGCAAAGCCCATCGGTCCCTCCAGGGACTACTTGGGCAGTTTGGAGAAAGAGACAGAGGAGGAAGACAGAGAGAGGGGAGAGAACAAGAGAGAGATAAAGACAGATTCAGAGGGAGACAGAGAGGAGAGGGAGGGGCAGAGGGCAGCTACTCCATCTCTAGCTTTTCTCCTTATGTTCTGGCTTTGCCCTAGGCTGACCAGAACCCCACAGGGTGTAAACCTTGGCTCATGTTCTAAGGGGGAAGTAATTCCTCTAAGTTTAGTAGCCTAGCCTAGCTATATATATATATATATATATATATATATATATATATATATATATATATATATATATATATATATAGAGAGAGAGAGAGAGAGAGAGAGAGAGAGAGAGAGAGAGAGAGAGAATATAGAAATATTTCTAATACCTAAGGAAGCTTTAAAGGTGCCTGACATGGTTTCTCAGTATTCCTTCAAGAATGAACAGAACCAGTACTTGCCAATTTCTTGAACTTGGGTTCAGGGTCCAACATTTGGAATGGGTTGCTTGGGTAGTCACTCTAGATGCCTCTCCACCAATCAGTAAGTACTTCTTGAGCCCCACACCTCTCTCTTGATATGTATATATGTACATAGATATATTTATTGTTATATATCTAGCACTGTGCTAAGCATTTATGCATTGGGCAGTGTAATCAATAGACCATTGGATTTTGGAGTTGTGAAAACCTGAATTCAAGTCCTACCTCAGATATTTACCAGCTGTGCGATCCTGGGCCAGTCCCTTAATTTTTATTTGTGAGTTTTTTTTAACCCTTACTTCCCATCTTAGGATCAATACCGTGCACTGGTATCAAGGCAGAAGAGCAGTAAGGGCTAGGCAACAGGGGTTAAGTGACTTGCCCAGGGTCACCCAGCTGGGAAGTGTTTGAGTCAAATTTGAACCTAAGATCTCTCATCTCCTGTCCTGGCTCTCCATTGTTACAAGGAAATCACTTTAAAAGACTGATATATATTAATTTAAGGTCGCCAAGGAATTCAGCTATGTAATTCCTAAATGAAAACTCAAGTCAGCAGTCAATCTTTTATGGAGTTTAATTACAATAGGAGGAAGAAAGGAATTAGAGATAGAGAGAAAAAGGGAGAGAAGGGAATAGGGCTTAAATACCCCTCCTGTTTAGGCTGGGCCAAAGGCCCAAGCCCTTAGATAGCTGGGGCAATGAAAGGAGATCAGTCCCTATTACTCACGTGACCAAAAATGGAGAAACAGTCTCCGGGGATCCCACTTTCAGCTTCCTTCAGCGCAAGCTTCTCAGAGCACACCGCAACCACTCTGGCAAACTTCTCAACCACCCCCAGTCTTCAGATCCCTCTCTCTTTAAGGAAACCATCCAAGTTCCCTCCCCTCAGTCCTCACATCTACCAATCACCTGTCCATCAATTTCCCTGTGCCAATGGAGGCTCTAGCTTAACCCAGGACCGCCCAGAGGTCTTCTGGCTTTGCACATGTCTGTTGAAGGTCATATTTTCAAATAATTAAATCTTTGATCCTTTGCTACAGCCCTTTCTAAATCCTGTTAACCTGAGTAGGGTAGAGATTGAAATAATTAAATTTTGATCTAGGCTGCAGCCCTTACTCAATCCTGTTAGGACTGAATAGGGTGGAGATTGATTCCAAGTATCTCCATTGTATCAATTCTAAAATCAATCATGACTCAAAGAAATTCCTGTTCTATGCTTAAGCATAGGTCAAAGTCCTTTCCATTGTTCAGCAAAGGGTTTCTGTCCTAAAGTAATCTTAAGAAGGGAAGGAGAAGGAACCTCCCATGCCAATGGGGTTCACATTCCAATAGTCAAGACCCACTATCAATAGGAAATTTTTCAAGTATGAAATTTCCCAATGGTGAAATTTCCAACATTTATAAGTCTAAGAAATTTTGAGGTTTACACCATCCACTGAGCCACCCAGCTGTCCCCACTTGTTTCTGCATCTATAAAATGGAGATATTAATAAAAATGAGATGCCATATGCGAAGCACTTTGCAAAGTGTGGTTGACTCTTGGGTTTCCTTTTTGTTTTCCTCCCAGACCAAGCCAGTGGTGGCACCATTGACTGGACCTACAACTCAGGCATCAAGTACTCTTATACTTTTGAGCTCCGGGACACCGGCCTCTATGGTTTCCTGCTGCCTGCCAAACAGATAGTCCCTACTGCCCAGGAGACCTGGCTGGGTCTGATGACCATTATGGATTATACTCTGAAGCATCCTTATTAAGTCAGCTTTGGCTCCTGATCTTGGCTCCAGATATCCTCTATTGTGAACCTACCACTAGAGCCAATAAAGTTCTCAGAATGTAAAGCAACAAGGATGTGTGAATGCCTGGGCTGTTTTGTTCTGCTGCTTTTAAAAAAATTTTTTTTAATTTAATTTATTTTATTTATTTTTTAAAAACTCTTACCTTTTGTCTTAGAAGCAATAGACCTTCCATCTCTAGACCCACCTAAAGCCACTGAGCTTCCCCTATGCTGTTGCTTTTAAAATAGGGGAAAATCTGGTTAGTTCCTCCCAGTTTTGTTGGGAAGTTGTGCAAGGTGGAACTCTAGCTTCTCTCTTCTGAAGCGAAGGGTCTATGATTAAGGTTCCGAAGTTAAGATTCTAATCTGGAGAGTGTTGGTTTTCATTAGATTGCCTCCGGTTGGATCAGAGGTCAGATTGAGATCTGGAGGGGATCTTCAAAGCCTTTAATTATGCTCACAGTTCTATCCTCTCTCTGGATACTTTTCCTGGATTCCTTCCCTTCTCCTGATTCCTAGGAGGTGACACATAATAGATAGAGGGCTGAACTTGGGAGTCAGAAAGTTGTTCATCCTTGTTTGGTTGGGTCTGACTCTTTTGGGGTTTTCTTGGCAAAGACACTGTAGTGGTTTGCCATTTCCTTCTCCAACTCTTTTTACAAAGGAGGAAACTGAGGCAACCAGGGTTAAGTGGTTTTGCCTATGGTCACTCAACTAGTATCTGAGGCCAGATTTGGATTCAGGAAGATGAGGCTTCCTGATTCCAGGCCCAGCACTCCATCCATGGCATTTCCTAGCTGCCCATAAAATAAGTACATAGAGAATAAATAGAAAAAGTACAAATAAATAAGGCAAAGCAGGGCTGGGAAAAGGCTTCATGCTCATGCTTGAAGTCCTGAGGATTGAATTATCATCTCTCTTTGACTCATTCTGAGATCTACATATCCAGCCTTAATCCCTTTCTTGAAATCTATCTAGTCTGATATCACCAAGTTAGGCATTTTGAAGGAGATATTCTGTAGGCATCTCAAACTCAACATGTCCCCAAACAGAGCTCATTATTTTTTATCCCATGCCCACATTTCTTCCAAATATTTCTATCTCTGCTGAAGGCCCCAGGATCCTTCTGAGCTTTAGAACCTCCGTGTCACTCTTACAATCAGATGCCAAATCTTGTCATTTCTATTTCTACATTTCTCAATCCTGTCCCCTTTCTTGTCATTCCCCCAGCCTGTAGTCCTGGCCCTCATCACCTCTCTCCTGGACAATAGCAACAGATTTTACCTGGCTTCCCTGTCTTGTGCCCCACCCCCACCCCCCACTGTATAAATGGAGATTTTGAAGCCTAGACTTCAATCCCCAGAAGTCCTTGATGTTTCCCAGAATTCCCAATAATCTCACCTGAGTCCCCTGGTTGGCGAGATCACAATTAGTATTTAACTGGCAGTAAAGCTTCCCACGCTCTCTTCTCTGCCATTGCAATGATGTAGGAAGTATAGTGGTAAACTAAGCTAAGTGCGGGGATTTTGAATGGGCTAATCAGCCATGGGCACGTGTTTTTTTTTTATCTTCTTTATTCCTTGATTTCTAATAATCCTTAATAAACCTCATAAAATATAATATCTATTATTAGATATTAATTTAAATTTTACACTACACCAATCCATCCTCCCCAAAAGTGGCTTTCCTAAAGTGTGTGGCCTCTAGGACCCTTCACAATCTAGTCTTGACCCACATTTCCAGCCTTATTATGCATCGCTCCATTGGCACACTATGGCATTTATACTTATTTTACTTTCTTTAAGAAGCCACGTATACCATCTTTGTGTCTTTGCATTAGTTGTCCCCTATGCCCAAAAGGGGTCAGGCACGACCAGTATGCTCTTCCCTCACCTTAGTCTCTTAAAATCCTTATTTTTCTTCAAGACCCAGCTCAAATGCCATGTTTAAATTCAAAGATATTTTATTTTTCCCAATTATAAGTAAAAACAATTTTCAACATGTTTCCTGAAAGTATAAGATCCAAATTGTCTCCCTTCCACCCTTTCCTTTCCCTTTATAGAGATGGTGAGCAATTTGATCTGGGTTATACAAGTATCATCACGCATACCATATTTCCATTTTGGTCATTGTTGTAAGAGAATACTCAGATAAAACCAAAACCCCAAAATAAAACCATAAAGAAACTTTGATCACCAATAGTTTCTTCCTCTGGAGGTGGAGAACATTCTTTGTCATGAGTCCCTCAGAACTGTCCTGGATCATTGGATTGCTGAGGATGACTAACTCTTTCAGACTTGATCATTCTTCAGTATTGCTGTCACTGTGTACAACATTCTCCTGGTTCTGCTTATTTCTCTCTGCATCAGTTCATGGAGGTTTTTTCAGATATTTCTGAAATCATCCATTCCTTATGTACAATAGTATTCTATCCCCATCATGTGCCATAATTTATTCAGCCATTTCTCAATTCATGGGCATCCCCTCCATTTTCAATTCTTTGCCACCATGGAAAAGGCAGCTATAAATACTTTCATACAAGCAGGTCCCTCCTCTTTTTTGAAAAATCTCTTTGGGATACAGACCTGGGTCAAAGGGTAGGCACGGCTGGATGGTCCTTTGGGCATAAGATGCGGATAGAGCCATTCCTTTTGTACCTTTCAAAGTGGGAGAAGGGCTAGGAAATAACTCTCCGAGGTTGATATTTTTAAAACTCAGACATAAAAATTCATGGTTATAATTTATTCTTTCTCTTCATGATGGTTACATTCTATAATCAAAGGAACTTTAGGCAGGGTTCCTATTTGCCTAATAAGACCTCAGTTGGGTGAGCAATGTCTTGAAAAATGGGAATTAATGAACTTCTAATTTTACATCAGAATAGCTGCATTTTTACATATTATAAACTCTCCCCTCAGCTTGCAATTTAGGATTTTTTTTTTTAAAGGCCTCATTTTGAGAGGAGCCAGTTATGATCTATTTTCGGAGCCTGGAGTAGATGACACATTCTTCTGCTGTTACCAGAAGCAGGGATATCAAGAACCTTGAGATGCAGAGTGGCAAGGGATACAGGTAAAGCTTCCTGGTTAGCACAGAGCTCAGAGCCCAGAGCACTTGAGAGCTCTTATTCTCATCTGCCAGGGCCTTTTTCTTTTTTAACATTCATTCCCTTACTCTTTTCAATCCAGTTTATTCTAATTCTTGTCCTTATTCCTGATCTTGTAAATCCTTTGAAATCTCTTTCTCCAACACTGGTATATTCTCCTAACTCCAAGGTACAAAAGAATTTGTCTACAACAGCAATGAAAACAATTAAAATTAGAGCAGTTGGGTAGATAAGACTGCTTGAGACCTGGATTCAAATCCAGTCTCAGTCACCTTGGACAAGTCACTGAACCGTTTGCCTCAGTTACCTCATCTGTTAAATGAGCTGGAGAAGGCAATGGCAGTATTTTTGCCAAGAAAATCCCAAATGACTCTAAAGAGTCAGATGTGATTGAAAATGACTTAACAACAAATTCAGATTCCTAGTTCAGTCATTAAAGGGAATGTTTATTAAGTGTTTACTATGTGCAAAGCTTCAGTCACGAAAAGAAATGGAAAACAATATAGTCCCTGCCCCAAAGGAGCTCACCATCTAACTTTATCAAGTAGCTTGGTGCAAGTTTAAACATGAACCAGCTGATTCCAGGATCCATCATTGATCTCCCAAGTCACTCTAATCTCCTGTAGCCCTCGCCCTTGGGTCCGGCCCACTAGGGTCCTCATTCTCACGGAATCGGCTCTTTATCTTAGGCTGGAAGTGCATAAGGCCTTCATTCAGCCCTCTTGCCTTCACCCTCTGGGCTCAACCATTTGAGTTTTATTCTTCACCTTCAACTCGTTCTCCTCTTGCTTCACTCTTCCGAATTTCCAGGATCCTAAGGACGATCAGATCTTTCCATTTGATTTGTAGTGGAAACCTACTAATGTGTTATGTTGCCCATTAGAATATGCCCTATTTATAAGAGACTTTCTTTTTTTTTGGTTATATAACTAGTATTTAATAGGGCTTTAAAAAACTAAACAGAGTTGTTTATATTTTCTTCTGCTGTTTGTCCCTCATCTTCGAAGAGGACCAATGATGATGTCACGGGGGATGGAGTGAGAAAGACAGGTTGGGGCCATGTTTGTAGGGTTTTAAAAAACTAAACAGAGTCTTTTCTTGTTTTCTTGTTTCTGCTGTTTGTCCCTCATCTTCCAAGAGGACCAATGACGATGATACGGGGGATGTCTTGACTTGTGTGAATCGGATCTAATGAGGCTTTGGGCACATCAGCCTCACTCTCCCCTCCAGTCATCCAAGTCTACTTTCAAGGCTCCGAGGTCAGGATAACTAGTGGTAGCCTGGGAGACAGAGGATGACTTTGGCAGCTCTGATATCTGACCAACCTCGAGGCACTTCACAGCGTCTGCTTCGACCTCCTTCATGGCTGTTGGAACAAACTGTTCTTCTTTTGCCCCAGGAAGCCTTCACGTGCTTGGGGGAGGCATCCCCTAACTCGCCAACTGTGTTTTCTTCTAGAAGCAGTAGGACGCTGCTGGAGTGGGTTGATAAAGGGAGTGACAGAGATCTGTGTTTAAGGGAGATGTTACTTTGGCAGCAATAGGTAGGATGCACTAACTAGAGGGGAGTGAGGCTTGGGGCAGGGAGGCTCATTAGAAGAACAGTGCAATAATCTGGCTGAGAAATGAGCCTCTCCACTAAGGTATTAGCTGCGGGGAAAGAAATTGGAGGTGAGATGTGAGACAGAAGCATCAAAATTTGCAACTGACTGAATTTGGTCGGTGAGGGAGATTGAGGAGTTGGGAATAATGTTGAGATTATTCATGTGAAATAATGGAAGGATTGCAGGACCTTTTGCAGAAATAAGGAAGATTTGGAAGAGAAGGCGGCTTATGAGGAAAAGAGAAGGAGTTCAGCCTTAGACATCGCTAGGTGGCACTGTGGGAGTGCCTGCTGGTCCCCTAAGGCAGTTGGAGAGATGAAGGAAGATACTGCCAATCACTCATCCACTCTACTTCCCATGTTCCATTCTCCCGACTCTTGCATAATCCAGAGGAATGTACGTCAATCAACCTCTTGGCTCATGTTTCATCCTACCGCCAAGCCCTTCCTTCATGGTGTGCTATCAATCAAAAGCCTCTAAGCAAAGGTCATTATGGTCTTAGTAAGCAATTTAACTGGATTAAAAAAGAGGAGAGTAAAAGGAAAAACATGTTCTCATGTAACACAAGACTAAACATTCCCTTTGGTCTCCAGATGCAGCCCCTTCCAAAGGAATAAACCCTCATGGCTGTAGTCCATCTCTCTTCTCCCATTCTCAGGTCAAGAGCTAGCCTGGAGGTTCAGGGTCTTGTTTTCAATGGATTATTCCCTGGAATAGGATATGGATCCCAGAAATGGATGCCCATCTGTCATACCCTCAGTGCCAACAGTGGCAGAGGGACAGACGCAGCCCTGCCTGAAATTGTGTCCCACCAAGTTCCTCTTTCACGTTGAAAGACTGACAAGGATGTGTAGTATGTGTCACTTTTTTTTTTAAACCTTTAACTTCTGGCCTAGAATCAATATTATGTATTGGTTCCAAGGCAGAAGAGCAAAAGGGCTAGGCAATGGGGTTAAGTGACTTGCTCAGGGTCACATAACTAGGAAGTATCCAAGATCAAAATGAACCCATTTCTAGACCTGGCTTCTATCCACTGAGCCACCTAGGTGCCCCATAAATTGTTTTGTTCTTTTCCTTCCTCTCTTCTTTCTCTTTCCTTTGTTTCTTCCCTCCTTCCTTCCTTCTTTCCTCCCTCTTGCTCCTTCCTTCCCTCCTTTCTCCCTCCCTCTTTCCCTCCTTTCTCCCTCTATTAAGGCAAACAGGATGAAGTGACTTGATCAGAATCATACAGCTGGTAAGTATCTGAGGCTGGATTTGAACTTAGGTTTTCCTGACTCCAGACTCGGTGCTCTATCCACTGGGCCACCTAGGCCCCCAGGTCCAGCAGCTTTGGCTGAGTGCTAAGGAAGTATCACCAACTGCTTCCCTCTTTGGTATCTCATTGCTGCAGGCTACTACCAGGGAATTTTTAGTCAATTCCAGGTCTGGCTCTATGGACTCCGAGGTCTGTTCCAGATCTCCGGTTATGAGACAATGAGATCTGAAGCGGGATGGCCATGTTGGATGGTGGGAGATCATGCCTGTCTTCTCAAGCTGCTGTTGGGTTTTCCATCAAGCCCTTTTACAGACTGGCCTTTGGGTCTTCCATGTGCTTGTGTTTTCCCATCATTTTGGGGTCTGTTTGGGAAATAGCCTGGTCAAAGTGATGGGCCAGAAGAGTTCTCCTCGCCCTTCCCACAGGGTCTGCACGAAAGGCAGAGTAATGGAATAAGGTCATGTGAGACTTGGGAGTCAAGATATCTGGGTTCCGAAGGCCAGCTCCATTTACACTGCACTATTTACTATATTGTCTACAAAATACAATGTAATACACATTCACAGTGCTATTAATTGTGTTGTCTCCCCTCCAGAATGAGAGTTATTTTAGGGCAGAGACAGTATTTTTGCCTTAACATCCTAGAACTCAGGACAGGGTCTGGAATAATGTAGGTGCTTAATAAAGAACTACCGATGGACTCAACACTTATTAGCGATGTGATTGTGGGCAAATAGGTTAGCCTAGTCTGAGTTTTCTGTATGATAGGGTTAATATTTGTACTGCCTATTTCACAGGATGACTATGGGAAATGCTTTTCCTCAAATGCCATAGAAGCAGTGAGGTAGCTCAATGGATAGAGAGCCAGGACTGGAGAGGAGAGGTCCTGGATTCAAATTGGACGTCAAACACTTCCTAGCTTTGTTGGGACCCTGGGCAAGGCACTACCCCCCCCCCCCATTGTCTAGTCCTTACTCATTTTTCTGACTTGGAATCAATACTTAGTTTTGAGTCTAAGATGGAAGGAAGGGATTTTTTAAAAAATGTAATAGATAGGAACAATAGTTCAATAGATAGGAAGCATTTTTATTTTGAAACTTTATAGGGATTTCCTTTTCCTTTTTTTTTTTAAACTCTTAGGTAAGGACTGTGTAAATTTGTTCCAAGGCAGAAGAGTGGTATGGGCTAGGCAATGAGGGTTAAGTGACTTGCCCAAGCTAGGAAGTGTCTGAGCCCACATTTGAACCCAAGACCTCCCATCTCTGGGCCTGGCTCTCCATCCACTGAACCATCCAGTTCCCCCCAATTTTCTTTTCCTATATGCAGAGCATCACACATGATTTTCAAAACAATTGCAAGCATCGTAAATTAATTGACTTTTATTTGATTCATAGCTTTAAGGGCAGTTTTTGATGCCAACAGTCCTCAATGAAGTTCAGTTTGTGAGTCATCCAGGGAAGCCATGAGTCCTCCAGGTGGTCGACAGATTGACCTTTTTTACTTTTATTTTTGGCAGGAATAATTGGGATCTATATAACAAACCAGCTAACATTGGTCTCTTGACCAAAGCGTGTGTTTCCTCTGATTTCTGGGGGTTTGTGTGGGTGGCATTAAGGAGGGGGCACGTAGGGATGAGTGTCTGCTGGGACTATAAGCTCTATGGACTGACTGAAGAAGTCTGAGAACCATCCTGGAAGGGGCTAAACCTCAGCCAAAAATTATCCCCAAGATGATGCTAGTATTATCTGAATTTATGTAACACTTTAAGGTTTGCAAAGTTATGACCTCATTTGATCTTCACAACCCTGTGAGTGAGGTGCTATTATTATCCTCCTTTTACAGATGAAGGATCAGAGTCAGGGAAAGTTTAAGTGTCTCGTCCCAGGTCACGCAGCTAGTAAGACAGGATTTGAATGGGGGGTCTTCCTGTATAGAGTCCAACTCACTTTCCACTGTGCCTCCAAAGCTCTCAGGAGACCAAGAAACTCTTAAATAATAGCAGCTTTCAGGAGGCAGGCAATAGACCTTTCTACAGAACTTTCAAGGGATTATCCATTTGGCATCTTCTGCGATGGGCATTGGCTCCATCTACCCCCCAACCCCACCCTCAGACAGAGCTTGCTAAATTGCAAGAAACAGAGAGAAGATGGAAAGTCTTCTGCTCATCACCCATAGCATAGTTCATTAAATTGTTTTGGCTTAGAAGAGCGTTTCCACAGATGTGGCTCACAGCAATTATTTGCCCCTGTCCACCTCCACAGAAACTCCAGGCCAAAGGGATCGCCAGCCTTGTAAGCAAGGTGACCCTTTAAGATTACAAGACTGTTCTATGAAAAGAAAATAGCAAACACAGATGGAGTTGTGATGGCTGACTGCAGGAACAGTTTGGCCTGTTAAAAAGGACCATTTAATTCTGCTCCTCTATTATTTAGTTAAAAGACAGCAACTTTCACTATTTACATCATATTTTATTTGGGGACCAATAGGCTCTTTGTAGACCTCAGAAGCACCTGGGACACGTCCTCCAAGACACTGGTCTTCATAAGTAGTGGAAAGGGGGTTTTCAATAGAATACATGTTTAGGGACGACCTTTGCCTTTTTGTCTGTATTCTAGTACAACAGAAGGGCTAGCATAGAGGCTGCTAGAGAGAATGGGGGTGGGACATGAGCAAGGCATTAAGGTTTGAAGGAAGGGGGTCAGCTCCATCAAGAGACTGTGGGGGTCCCTCTTATCTGGGAATCTTAAAGATAAGAAAAATCATTTTCTGGCTGGGTTGTTTCCAGAAGGCTAGGCTTGGGGTTTTAAAGAAAAAAACAAGCAGGAAAGAAGAGGGTAAAGAATCCAGGGACATCCTAAAGGCATCAGATAGCTCTCAGGGAAACTGAAAATCTAGAGGATCACCAAGGTATTTCCTCCAAAAGTGTAATGAGTGATCAAGGCTCCCCACTTAAAATCACCATCATGCAGTGGTTCAGGCATGACATACAGGCTCAAATGCTACTCAGCTGCTCAGGAATATGGTGCCATGGGACCAGACACGGCAGAAACATGGTCCTTGCCCCTCAAGGGAAGCAGAACCACACAGAGAACACTGTTCTTAGTAGAAACCCCATTTGTGTTTACTTGTGAGCAGTTAATTAGCCAGTTAATAGAATTTTATTGTGGTTTAAATCCTATCTTATTTCATTATCCTGTGGACCATGGAACGCCAATATTGTTCATGGCATTTTCTTGACAAAGATACTAGAGTGGTTTGCCATTTCCTTCTCCAGTGGATTAAGGGAAACAGTGGTTAAGTGACTTGTCCAGAGTTAGACACAGGGATTAAATGTCTGAGGCTGGATTTGAATTTAGGTCTTCCGGATTCCAGACTCTATGCTCTATCCACTGAGCCACCTAACTTCCTAGATTAGCATTTACTAAGGCCCAAGTTTTAAGCAGTAGGCTAGATACTGGTCAGGAGACAGTGGATGAGAGGTACAAAAGGTAATTCAGGAGGGGAAAAAGTGGCTATTTTATCACTATAAAGTAATAATCATGCCAGAACAGTAGTACAATCCATATTTAGTAGTATTGGCTAAATTAGAGGCAGATAAATCTCTGTCATCCCCTGTTCTGGGTCAAAACTGACCAAATGAAACTCAGAATGCTAGAAAATGATACTCGTGATTCAGGAAAAATAAAGCATTGATAAAGGAAAAAAAACAAAACTAGCCAGTATATTCTTTTAAGGGGAATGCAATAACTCTCTCTATTTCCAAGATGTTACTATATTCAGAGGCATTTCTGCTGATATTTCTGAAGCATATTATTATTATATTAATACCTGATATTAAAAACATTTCCATTAATTAAGAATGAAATGGATTCCATAAAAAACCTCAAATTGCCCACATATTTAAACCACCAAGTTATAACCGATGTTTCTGATGCTTCTTCAAAAATAACAAGAGCAGTTTCTTCAAAAATGATGATGGCATTTTGCAGAAAATAAATACACTAAAACCTTTGAGAACATTTCATTAAATGAAAAGACTATTCTAAACTTGTGTCTTCAGAACAGGGCAGAGTTTGTGCTGGATTTTAATCTAGATGAATAGGAATTAATTCTTCTAAAGAAGTCAAAGAGATCATTCTTAAAAAGACCTACCTGCCACCAAACATGCAAATGATGAGGTTCCTACGTTGTTTTTCCTAGTCAACAGTTTGAGTTTGTTCTAGCCCACAGTGAGATATCATGCCCAGAGAAAGGAAAAGGAAAGAAGGATTTGGGGGCTTGGGAGTTTTTTCTTCTGGTAATCTAAAAAGACTTGAGAATTTTAGTTTGGTCCAAATAGTACCATGGAAACAAACTCTGAGGAGCTAATGAATGTGCCTGTTCTCTTTTAGTTTTGATTTGTTCCTATTCTGAATGTGGCTGGTTAGGTTTAATTTTTTTGGCTAAAAAAAATAATGCCAAGTAAAGCTTTTGTTCAAAAACCAAAAAAACCCAAGAAGAAAGGAAGGAAGGAAAGTTCTGGAATAAAGTAATGTGCTGTTTTTTACAAACTCCATTTTGAAATGATTTAACCAAATGGCTGAAAGTCAACTCTGATTATTCCTTTTGTTCTGATGGAGTTCTAGTCATACTAGTTTGATATTGATAAAGTGCCTTCTATCCATGAAGTTTCAAGCACCGTGCAATGACAGACATATTAACCACATGGTATTCTGAAACACTGATCAAGACAAGTAATAATTAGCTTGTGGCTGCAATCAGTGAGGGAGTGATTGAGCATGTCAAAAAACCCCAAGTCCAACCAAGTATGTTAAGGTGGGGCCTTAACATACTGGACTAGAATTGAATATGGGAGGGCAGCTAGACAACACAGTAGATAGAGTGTCAGGTCTAGAGTCGGAAGGTTCTGAGTTCAAATCTTGTCTCAGACACATTCCTAACTGTTTGTATGACCCCGGGCAAGTCACTTAACCCCAAGTGCCTAGCTCTTGCCACCCTTCCATCTTAGAATTGATACTAAGACAGAAGGGTTTAAAAAATTTTTGAATCTGGGTTCATCTCTCTAAGTGAGCATTCTTTCCTAAGGACAAAATGATATGAGGTACTTTCCCAGAGCGTGTTAGTCTAATAAGGACAAAACAAACCTGTCTCTTCATACTGGAAGAAGGAGGCTGGTATGTTATAGAATATTAATACCAAACAACAAATTAATCACTGTGCATTATACTTTAATCTTCCAACAGTCTTAATCACACAGAGTATCACTGATCAACTGAACACAGCACACCAGTAAACTAATGAGGAAATTATAAAAGGGAAAACATTAAGAACCAGATGGAACATAAAATGAAAATTTATCTGGAATGTCTGACAGTAACATTTAAGGTGTAAAATTAGCACAGATCTTTTGAGGCCCACTTAGTTTAAAAGCCCTACCAATAGGACCAGAGTACTATTACACCTATGCAAAAATATTTATAAAATACATTCAACTCTGTAAATATTTCTGAAATTTAAAACATGCAGCAAGTCTAAAAGGTTCAGTTAAACCTACTATAAAATATGTACAGATAATAAAGTCTCTAGCAATCTAGTGTCATATATGGTCATGACAGCAAAGGGGTACAAAGAGCAAAATGGGGATGGGAGTACATTGATTGACTTTCAAAATGGGGGCAGGAAGGTCAGTAGAACTCCTGACTGGCTATTCTCAAGTGGAAGAGTAGTGAGTGCTTTGCTCTGTAGCAAAGTAATTTTTTTTCTTAAAAATTATGTCAAATGGCTGAAAATATTATCAATGCTTGCGGTAAGTTGATTTTCTCAAGAGTATGTAGGGTGGGTGGGGAAAAAAAGCTCTTTTATCTATACCTTAACAGAAGAAATAAATACTGTAGTATTTTGGCATCAGCTGAAAAGCTGACCGAGGATCTTGGGCAATAAGTTTCTAGCAAAATATTGGCTGAATTTTAATAAGACAATTCTTGACCTTTTTTTTGAAGCCTCTCTTGGCCTGCCTTCTTCATAGTATCTTGGATTTTCCGGATTCCTAAACCTAGGAAAATGCTACATTTAGGAAATGAAAACAAAAGGCTACATTTTAGCAGACCCTAATTCAGAGCTGTTTTATCACAAGCCTCTCTGAAATATTAACTTTTCATTTGATCTTCTTACAAATGCTGTGTCCCCCGGGGAACTTGATTGTGAAGAGAGGAAAACAAAACAAAACCCAAACAACCAAAGTGAGGCAGAGAAGAGAATTTTTCATTTGGACTTTGAGAAAGCACACAGCTGTGACAATCATTTCTCTATCAGAACTTTAAGTTACAGGCCATAAACATTTCAGGATCCCTCTCTTTTACCCAAAGTCTAAACCGAATTGGTAAGTCGGCCACCTAACGATGCAGTTAACAGTGAATTAAAATTCCAGCCTAAGCCAGAACCAATACTCTCATAACTTCAAAGTCAGAGCTCCATGCCAGCAATGAGAAATAAGGAAGGAATTGGACAGATGACACAATTCAGCTAATACTGTATGTTTGAGGCAGGAAGCAGGATGCAAGCAAGGACCAATAGAAGCTAAAGGCTCTGACAAAGAAATATAAGCCACCCCTCCTCAGCCAGAAGTCCCAGTGCAGGGAAGAATGGGGATGACTTCAAGTAGCCACATTTCCAACTACACTAACAAGGGTGAATCGAGTAGGCAGCTACCATTTAAACCTGATCAACCATTTCAGTTCTCACACAGTAACAACTTGTCTGTGCTATGGCAAGCAAGCACCATTACCACTGCCCACTCCAGCAAAATGTAGTGAACAGAGAAGCCTTAATAGGAAGGTCTAAGGGGCTACTCCACTAGCCCTCAAGCTGTTGGGCAGATCGACACCCATGGCCACCAGCCCCCATTATCCTTGGCAGGACTTGCATCCTGGTCTGGGAAGGGAGCTTGCAAGGAAGTGGGTCACTGTTTGGGGTGGAGATGGCTGGCAGGATGGATTCTAAGAATCACTGGAAGCTCCTGGGACAACTCCTAACGAAGTCATCTTGAAAGCATGGTTGAAGATTCCTTCATAAAATCAAAAACAGTAAATGGCAAGAGAATAGAGTTGGGAGAAACCAACCAGCAGACATAAATGAAGTATTTACAGTACAAGGGAAAAAATGGGGATACAAAGAAACACTGGAACACACCCAAGCCAAAAGACACTAAAGAGAGTTATTTTCCTATTGGAGTTGATGACTTCAATACTCTGTAAACGGCAGGGAAGAGACTAGAGCCTGTCATGCATCTCTTATTTTCTGTGAGGGACATTTGTTAACAGTCCTCCCTGTGTTATTGTCTGTCCACTGAAGAAGTTTCTGAAAATTACCAACTTGGGAAGTGCTTAAGGATTCCCATAAATGGGAAATAATTTATTTGACAAGGTCTCTACTTCCAGGGTTTGCACTGAAGGTAGCCACTACTAAGTGAACGGGGGTTCAGGTTGCTGACACTGTTTCCAGTAGGCAGGCTCTGATTGTTGCGGATGCTTGGAACCTTGGTATCCCGTCCAGAGGAATTGCCACCTGTGAACTTGGGATCCCTTACAGAGGAGTTGCCACGGCTCAATCGGCCTGGAAAGAAGAAGGAAGAGGCCACGGCTGAAAGCCTGATTCTGTGCACAACGTCCTGTGTAGACTTTTAGGCTAACGAGGTCTGACCCATGGGATTGGGGCTCCATGACCATTTTTCACTCACTCCCAAAGGAAAGGAGAAAAGAGACTAAGAAAAGACAAGGCAATAAGAGGATCTATGGAGAGTGCTCTAATGAAGAAGTACTGTTTGTTAGAAATAAGATGAAGTTAAAACCCACCCAAAAAAGACAAGAGAAGGCCATTTTGTCTTTTCAACTCAACTCAAGCCATGCTTAGAGGATTTATGTCAAAAGAAAGTTTTGAACTAGAGGATCTAGGGCTCCTCTCAAAGCTGGCTGCATGATCTTAGGAGATGCTTACTCTTGCTTCAGATGTCCATTCTCCCCTTGCCTTCCTGAGTTCAGTGCTGATTCTACCTTCCTGGTACCACTTTTCCTGAACCTTGTCCCACCCCCAAATATTATAAGAACCTATGCATTCTAGAAGAGACCAGACTTTTTTTATTTTAAAGTCATATTCAATTCTGAAGAGCAAAAAGAGAAGAATCCCAGTTACTCTAGAAAAAAACACAATATGAAGATGAAATGAAAGGAATGAGTAAGATTAGAATTCCTCTTAAATTCATTCCTAGCCCAGCTATGTGTGTGTAGGGGTAGGTATGCACATGTATTTCTTACCAGGCGTTTCCAGGGGAACTTGCTCTTCTTCCAGATAATATTCTATCTTTTTTAAATCTTCTGGGGAAAATCTCCATTTGTTCTCAGCATACTGAGTCTGCGCTCTGGGGCTGGATCTCTTTCGGGCAGACCCAGGAGGAGGTGCTTGTTGGCAGTTCACTGGCAATGACCCAGTAATCAGTCCCTCGGGGAATTTCTGGGCTAGAACTTTCAGACCTGGGTAGAGATCATTAAAAAAAAAAAAACTTGTATCATGGGGCACCAAATCAGTCCTGAGAAGAATCTTTATGTGTCTCACAGAGTAGAGACTAATGAGTGAAGACCGGTGATCTTTCTCAACTGTTTCAGTATCAAATCAAACACCACCAGATAGTTTAAATTCCTATGTGGCCTTCAGAAGAATTTTAATTTGCCCTCCCCTGGTCCCAGGCCTTTTGTTTACTGGGTGTGTCAAGGCCACAGCAATGAAACTTATAAGAAAATGCAATTCTCAAGAGTTATAGGAAAGGGGAATATAGAGGCTTTGAAGGAATGGGCACAAATATTTATTTGGTTTTAGTTCCTAATAAGAAATCATCCCTTCTCCCCAAGACCCCACTCCCCAACTCAAAAACAACTACTGTGCTCACCTCCAGAGAGCATGAAGAGGTTCTCAAATCCTCGTTCACACATGGTGGTGGCTGCTTGGCTGGCGAGCCTCTCATCATCATCATAGAGAATGATAATCTTGCCATGGGCATTTTTCTAAGAGTCAGATTAGTTAAGATTTGTACAGTCTTTATGGATAGTTTTAATTTTAAGTGGAAATTAACTGACTTGACCTCCTTCCCACCAAACCAATCAAAGAGGATGACTCATCCACCAGAGGAAATGCTTAACATTTGAACATTGGAAATGCTGTAGATACCCAGGAGCACTCAAAAAATGCATTCAGAAAAACCTGTTTCCTTTGGAGACCCATTTGTTGTAACTCTTTTAAGTTACTGAGTCATGACAATTCATTCAGGGAAAGAAGACAAGTAAAGACCAGTCCTGAGTGTTGAGCTGGTCCTAGAACTGAGGACTCATCCTTTTTTCTGAAGTGTTTCCGAGTTATTTATCAAATGAGGTAAAATTACCACCTTAGTACAACATAACACAATCTCCACTTAATGCTGGGACTTAATATTAGCTTTGGGCAGATTTACAATACTTCCTCTTTTATCAACCAATCAATCAACAGATATTTATTAAACATCTGGTACTATGCTAAGCCCTGGTGATGTGAGTACAAAGAATGAAACTATTCCGCCTCCTAAGGAGGTAAACCTTCTAATGGGAAAGTATCTAGCTATATAGAATAGAAAAAATGTTTTTGAAGAAAACAAACAGGTTGTGAGGGTCAGTCTGTCAACACAGCAGTTGGTTGTACCCTTCAAAAACATCTGTTTCTGTCTTTCTGAGGGAAATTGTTGAGAAAAGCATTCTGGGCTGTCTAAGACTGAAGCAGATGTTTCTATCTGATTTTCTTCTGAACACAATCTAAAGAGGGGAAAAACCCTTCTGTCTGGCACAGTATAATCTGAGAAGACTGCAATCTGAAAAGTGGCAGATAAGACCTGAAATTCTTCTATCAATACCAATAGTGACTTCTCCCTCCCGGCTCCTATACCAAGGGCTAGATGTAAATAATGATTTCTTCTTCTAACACCTAGGTCCTTAAGAGGCTTTGAAGGATACATACTCAAGAATATCATTTGAATAAGGATTCATGGTTCTAGACAAGGTGGCAATTGGATAACTGTAAGCTGTAATGAAAAGGAGAAAAGGTTTAGGAGGTTAGTATTCATCTGATCACAGCTTAGACCCAGCTGTCACCTAATAGCAGCTTAAAATTAAAATGAGAAATAGAATAAATGTCTATTCCAAATTAGTAAGTAATGGACCCAAAACTCTTTAGGGAAAGGAACACAACAAGCAAATTCTGGAACTTCTTCAGTAGTGGCCTAATCTTATAAAAGAAAAAAAAAAAAGATCCCCATGCACAAGCTCCTCCCTCTTTGGACCATATGGAAAAACGAATCATAGATTTCCTTATGTGCTATTTCCCAAGATGTGATTTTCTTAGCTGCCGAGTGAGGGGCATTTCATGGCTTGTCAACTGCTTTAACATTAACAACCAGATCCATCCCCAGCCCATGTCACCCACCAGATGACTTTCTCTTTCATACCTCCAACAATATGGCACTGATTGTAAGAATCTTTATCTCGGACATCTAGCAGCAGGAAGGGACAATCGGGATAAGGCTTATCTTTAGTGTTGGGCTCCGTTTTCTTCAGTGACTCTTTGTCTAGGTCCAGTTCTCCAACACCGCTGATGACGCTGAGGAGAGAAAAAACAGGCCGGTAACCACCAGGGAGTCGTTGTCTGCTCAAGTCTCCAATGTGCCCCGTTAGCAGAGGGAAATGGGAATATGGAGTGCCTCAGGTGGGGGAAAAGGAGACTGAAGATTCCCATCCTTTCGTCCCTGCTGTCCTCAATAGCAACACAAAGAAGAATGGGCATCTGTGTGGCAGTGCTCCCCTTTAAAGAATGAAGGGAGGGAACAGAGCCTGAGGGGCACAAGCTACCAACAAGGCAACAAGGGCGCTATTGAGAGGCAGAAAGGGGAACCATGACTCCGGTGGAATGCTGAAGGGGTCATGAAAGGCAGTGACCAGGACGAGGAGAGTTGTGGGGGAAGGAAAAATAAAAACACAGAACAGCTCTTCTGTTTTTGTTTTGGGTAATATCATCCCTTACAAAGGTCCTGCGTGGACACCCCATCAGAGCACAGGAACGAGACTGGGCTCTGGAGGAGTTTGCCAGGGAAGCAAGCTGGAAAGGGGATTGCTGAGCTCTGTGCCTCACTCTCACAAGAGGAACAGCCTCTGTCCTTCAAAGTTTAGTCATCAAGGATGAGTAATTTTCAAGAGGGCAAGTGGTGAAATCTCACATCTAAAGCACACGGGGAATAAAATCTACATGAGTGGCAGGAAGACTCATCTTCACAAACTTCATGAAGGCTTTAAAGTCCTGCAGATATTAATAATAATAGCTTAACTTAGATATTTATGTGCATGGACTCGCTAAATATTTGTTACAGATGTTTCTACTTAAGACACAACTAGGTGGCACAGTAGATAGAACACTAGGCCTGGAGTCAGGAAGACCAGAGTTCAAATCTGTCCTTAGATACTAATGAGTTGTGAGACCATGGGCAAGTCACTTAACATCTGCCTCAGTTTCCCCAACTGTAAAATAGAGATGAGGATAGCACCTACCTTGCAGGGTTGTTGTTAGCATCAAATGATTTGCAAAAAGCCCTTAACATGGTTCCTACCACATAGTAGGTGCTTGCTTAATCATTGCTTGTTTCCTTCCTTCCTACTTATTTTTATCACATAGATAAATGATGGCTAGTATTGACAAAGTATGTTTTTGATCTACAAAGTGCTTTACAAATATAATCACATTTAAACTGAAACCCCCAAAGTATAAGGTACTTGTGAATCCCAGAAGAACTAGGATGAGAGTTCAGGACCTCTCAATTCCATTTTTAGGCTAACTCACAAAGTCACTATGTCCTGGGAAGAAACTCCCCCTGATGGTCTTTGAATCTGTCTTGCAGGTAACATGAATCAGTGTTCATGTCAATACTAGATACAATGGTAGCATCTAATGACTAGGAAAGTAAAAGGACCAATAATGAGGACGAGGACGATCCTTTCCTTGATGAAGCAGTGGGGTGTTAGTTAGGGGGCTGGACTCAGACTCAGGAAGACAGAGAATCAAATTCTGGCTTAGACCCTTCCTAGCTTGGTGACCCTGGGGAAGTCTCTTCCCCTCCGCTTGCCACAGAGACCTCATCTGTAAAAGGATGGGATTGGACTTGATGTCTGACATCCTTTCCAAGTCCTAACTTTATTATTCTGTGATGCTAGGCAAACGAACAAGAATAATGACAGAACCATAGAAATATCACTTATCCATAGTTCCTGTCTCATCCTATTGAAACAAGTTTCTCACCAAAATCTAATAAACTTAAAGACCATCTAGTAGCTCCACCTTAGACCTTTGTTGAACCAAAAGAGAACACTGGAAGCCTGAGGGCTTTATACTGTCTCTAATTCAGGATTTGTGCTTATAACCATGGCAGAAGTGGCAGCAGCAGCAATAATACCAGTAACACTAAGCCTGGCTCTCACTCGTCTGACATTCAGGCTTCGTGGCCCTTCCACATGCTACCTTGTGAGATTTGTGCGATGGCCCCAGCAGCCTGGCGGATGGGGCAGGAAGCTCTGATTCAGAATTTTCAGAGGAAGCGGCTCCAATAAGGTTCCAGGTCCCACAGCTAGAAAGTGGTCGAACCAGGATTAGAACAGTTCTTTGGGCTCTTGAAGGAGCAGGGACCTTTCCTATTACACCAGAGTGACTTCAATGAAAACGATTCTTAGTCCTGAGATCCTGAGACAACACAACAGAGCCACTGTCCTCAGGAAATGCATTTTTATTGTTTATCTAAGGCTAGGGGCGAATTTGACTATTCCAATGATATGTTGAACACGTGGAGCCCATTTAGGACTCATGTGGCCAGATGTAAGGTGGCCATGTCACAGGAAGGAAAGAAGCATGCACCTGCTATGTGCTGGGCACTGTGCAAAGGGCTTTATAAATATTATTTCATTTGATCCTATGAGAGCAGGTGCCCTTTTTACCCTGCTCATTTTATAGCTGAGAAAACCGAGGCAGACAGAGGTATAATGACTTGCCCAGGGTCACATAGAGTCAGTATCTGAGGCTAGATTTGAACTCTGGACACTTGGGAAGTATCTCCAGGCCCAAAACCTCTTTACTGCTCCACCTGGCATGAATCAAGACAGACTAGGAAGGCCAAGCCAAGCAGCTTCTGGAATGAATGGATCACAGGCTACAGAACTGAATTTTTCTGCATGTGATAAGAGGCCACATCTATGGGCTAGTTATCTGAAGCAGGAAAGCCACGGGCTGTCCTGATTCACATTCTGATCAGACATGTGCTGGGGGAAGTGGGATGACTGCTAGAGCTGTGTGCCAAGGCCCAGGAGCAGCAGGAGGGAGGCAGGTACCTCTGCAGTGTGGACCGGCAGCCTTCTCCGGCCCCAGCATTGCTGATGAACTGGATGGGGCTGGGCGGCTTCTCAGTGGGACTACCTTTCCCGTTGATCTTGTCATCAGCATCAGGAATGGCAAGCGCTGTATTATGATCTGGGGAGAAGAATGAAGGTAATCAAGGCAGCCAGAGGCAGGCTCCTGACCCCCTCCATAGCACACACCCAGACTGCCCTTTCCCAGGCACTCAAAGCCAGGGAAACAGCCCCTTCTGGATGGAGTCAGTATTTTATACCAAACTGCCAGGACTCCTACATCACGGTGTCCTACTTCCTAACACACTGTTTTCACAGACATCTTTATTTCCTAAAAGGAAACAGAAGTGCCCCAATGTTCTTGGGCTGTAATCTTAATGCTGAACTTCAAAACCCAAATTGGGGGTGCTGATGTAACAGGATTAAAAGGAGGGGTCACGTGCATGAGGACCTCCATCATTACCTACCTAGACTAAAAAAGTAGTTTTTATTTCTTTAGAGTGCATAACACCCACTTATTCAGAGATGAATTTCCACCTTCTTTGGATTCTCTTTAGCTTTTTCCAGGGAAATAAGAGAGGGAGATGAACAAACCTGCCATTCGCTATCAGCTCCCTATTTGTCTTGAAATCCAGAGTTGATTTCCTGGCCTACACTGGTCTTTAACAACTACCCATGCTCTCAGAAATAAAGCAGTAGCTCCAGGACACAAAGGAAAAATGTCGATTCCTCAAGGTCACTTTTATATGGAGACCATGGATGGCTTTTATTCTTTATTCTTCATTTGAGGGAAAAATCTAGACAATAACTAAATATTCTAAGGGGGCAAACCTCATAAAAGTGCAAAGGTGCAGGGATTTTTAAAAGGCATTTAGAAAGGATTGTGAAGTTCCTCTACAGCATTTCTATAAGGGTAAGAGGAGTTCCTGTTATGAACAAGCATGTCCTTGGCCCAGAATCCCTAATGGTATTATTACAACAGAGAGTCATGGGCAGATCAGTGGGGCTTTTTCCTATTGCCTTAATGGCCAGTCTTTACCTTCTAGCCTTTGAATCTCTTCGGCTGTCACTTCCAGTGGTTGATCAGACAGAGAAGCAACTTGGATGACCTAGAAGAAGAATGAAATGCAGAAGTCCATCAGACAGACTTAAATGGATTTTTCAGAGCAGGCAGAGAAAGGCTCTGACATTAAAGCATCTTCCTTGTTAAAAAAAAAAAAGACCTACAGATCTTTAGGCTGAGACTCAATCCTAAATTCTCAAGTTAGTGTTTTTTGTTCCCTCCTGAGGTTGTAGGGGTGGTTATTATACTTCAAATACTTCTCCTGGAATGAAACCCAGAAGTCTGACCATGCTCTTGGAGTTCCCTATTGCCTATAGATTCAAATATAAATGTCTGTTTGGAATTTAAAGTCCTTCACAACTTGTCTCCAGCCTGCTTTTCTAAGACAAATGGCATACACTTTACTCTTTTCCACAATCTGTGACCCAGGCAAACTGGACTTTTCTTACATAATGTTCCATCTCCCGCTTTTATACCTTTCCCAAGGTTTCTCCCTCACCTTCACCCCTGGCCTGAAATGTACTTCCTTCCTCATCTTTACCTTGTAAGCTATCCTGACCTTAATCCAAGGCTCAGTTCAAACATCACCTCCTACATGGAATCCTTCCTGATTTCCTCCAAAATGACCTTGTATTTACTTATATTTTGCACATACTCATATATTCACAGGCTGCTTCCCCAATATAACATAAGCTCCTAGAGAGTAGGAACTGTTACATCATTGCCTTTTGATCTCTAGAAGAACCTAGCACTTAATGAATCACACATCAGTATGATTAATTCAAACATTCCATAATAAACTTGAAAGACCAAAGGAACTGATTCCATAGCACAAGTATGTAAGCAGTTTTGAAACTATATTGTCCTTTGGGTTTCGACCCTAACATAATAGTATTTGCAATGGCATGTCAGGTCGCATTCAGTAAATATAATTAAAATATGGCACTAGAAGAAGTGTAATTATACAATACTACTTATTTTCATATTTAGCTTTCAATCAAAGATCTCAAAACACTTCAGACCCTAGCTTAATGGACCTAACAATCCATATAGATATATATGTGATTTCTGTTTTCTGACTCAGAAGGCTGATTCACCTCCATTTTGTATGGAAGAGTTGAGTCATAAAGCATGTGACTTGTGGCAAAACTTTCTCATGGTACAATAAAGAATAAAAAATAGACATGAAATCAAGGACAACAAAGGAAAGGGCCTTCAGAGATCATCTGGCTCATTTTGATTCAGCAAAACAAATGCCTTAAATCAAAAGCATCAAACAGGCCAAGCATGGCCCAAACCAGATTAAAATGTAAATGGGAATGATTTGACAAAATAAATAGATACAATAAAACATAGATAACATTACATTTTAAAACTAATTCAATATGCAGGGATCCATATAAATGGATTGGTGGTCCCTGTTACTATGAGTTTGACACCAGTGTGTCTGAAATCAGTCAGGGCAGACTTACATTTTAACTATTAACTCTTAACGTACAAGAAAAACGAAAACCTCCACTTCTGAATAAGGCCACTTTCAAAGTAGAAAGCATGACAAGATACCAAGCGGAAAGATAAAATTGCACACACAATATGTAAAATGAGTCAGTCTGAGACAAGGAATAAGAATCAATGGAAGAAATCAGTTTTCAAGTATTAGATTCCAAATCTGAAAATTCATTACATGGCATTGTACAAACTGGTGGTTTTAAAATCCAACAAAAGATAACCAAACTTACCAACTGGGCAAAAGTTGTAACTTTCAGCCTCTTGAAAAGCTCATCTTTTTTGTATCTATAATCTGCAAAACAAAAATGACAAGTATTGTTTGAGTATTACTTTGCCCTTCACTGGCTAAGTCAATTCTTTCCAGCTATCAAGATATACACAATATTGTTTCTCAGTCTTTATGAAACAAAAATGAGCTTATAAAGGGATAATTTAAATTAAACAGCCAAGAGCTTATGAGTGCAAAGTCTGCCCATGAGATAGGGTAAAATGTAGGGTGTTATAAAGCAGCAATTGGTGCTTTGCCACTATCAATTTCCCTTCTCTCTAATACCACTTAAGAACCATAAATGAGGCATCAATACAAACTCAGAGGTCTCTTTATAGTTTCGAGCTCAGCAAGTTATAACTCAAAGGTTTATGTGCTTGTAGTTTCATTAAATCAAATCAACCACATCTTAACTCCATCACAGGAAATATAGCATACTACACATAAATTTATGTTGGTAGGATGAAAAGCAAACTCCTTTGGGACTTCTGTGATGGTCATGGCCATCCTTGCAAATTTTAAACATTAAACTCTTCCCCTTTCTTGATTTTTTTGCATTTGCCATTATAACTCTTTAGACAAGATTGGAGAATTGTTCAAGATCAGTTGAACAATTGCAGTTCTTAACTGGAACACAAATGGAGCATAAACCCAAGGCATCTAGTAACAAAGTATTAAACATGTTTAAGATTATACATCTGGGATTACTGATGCTTCTTGGGGATGTTCTGAAAACCTAGCACAGACATAGTCACTATTGTGTAGGAAGTTAATTTTAGTTGAACAGTAAGAAAGATAGAATACCTACCTTAGATAGAAGTTCTAAGACCAACAACCAGGAAATTATATTGACAATTAGATTTCTACTAAAATCTCAAGACTATTTCTTATTAGAAATAAGAAAAAAATTTTCTTATTAAAAACTAGAGTTCCCTGGCTCTAAGGCATCTTAAAGGAGTATTATACCTGCAACAAAGTTTCCCACACAATAGGATAAAAATTAAGGTGTAATTCCCCCTTCTTGATGAAATGACTTGGATACAAACCCCTAATTCTTGCTAGTATGTAGATCCAGAAGGCTGGGACTCTTTAAAAAAAAAACACAACCAAAAAAACTTACCAAACACAGCATTCTATTAATCCATCCCCAATGGCTTTGCCTTTGTCATTGAGACAAGTCTAAAATTTACAATAACTTACTACTGAAATCAACCTAGACAAAGTCAAAGTCACCGGAGCTTTAAATCAGGTTGCACTGTGGCATCAGTAATGCTCTTTCAGCATGGTGACATGGTTTTGAAATGCTTCCTTCACTATCATTCACATTCTATATTCACAGGACAAAAAATGGAAATTTCATTTCCTCTAAGTGAAATGGTGATTGTTATAATCAAGAAATAAACAGATTCTGACATTTATCCTTTAATGTTTGGTAGGAACCCCAGAAAATTAAAGATTAATAAAACCCATTTGCACTCTTCTAGTCAAAAGTACTGAAAAAAACCCAACCCATACAACTTAATGCAGGCTGACCACATACCTGGTTCTGGTTTAGAAGGACACCCGCCATTTGGACTTTCTGACATTATTACTCAGAGATATAAGATCAAGCTTAAGTATTTACAGTAAATTAAAAAAAATTTTTTTTAAATTATAACTTGGAAAGCTCTATCAGTTCGTCCTTCCAAGAGTGAACACAGCTTTAAAAATGGACCTGCTGCTACTGTGGCTTCTCTCAAAACTCCCTGTTGAAGACAGATGATCCCACTTTTAGATAATGTATCACGTTTTGATTTTCCAGTAAGTTTGCATTCTAAGTCTAGCACTCTCAAGTTACTGGAAGTACAGGGAATTGATTGTCTGGGGTGTTTCAGGTGGTATCCAACCAGTGTCATCTATCCATGAGAAATCAAGGGTAGGCTTTATAAACAGCCAATAGGCACAAAGTCCTTATTTTACCCAGGTACAGTAGAAAGTATATTCAGATGACAAAGCGTTTTCTGTGCTTGGAGGGCTCAATGTGAGTTGACTATTAGGAAAGGGAAATTAAAATTAGACTTACAGTGGAAGGCTGAAATCAAAGGAAGCAACAGAACAAGGTTTGTGGTCAAGATAGCCACAGAAAGATGTGGCATTTCAAGTAATCTGAGTCAAATGATTAGCTCGGTGTTGTGAAAACAGGGTAATATTCTCCTCCCTTTCTACTCAAAAGAAAATCTTCAGCTCTAAAAGGGGAAAGTGAAGGAAACATCTTCCTAGACTTCGTTCCAAAAACAGATTTTAAAGTAATTCTAGTCAGGTAATCGGCACGGAGTGCTATGGAACAAGGGCATATTTACCTCCTGTCTAGCGAAAAAGAAACCCCATAACTCTAATGAGGAAAAGCGAAGGAAGTATCTTCGAATGCTGGGTTCCAAAGGTATTTCTTTTGGGGATATAATTTCCATTTAAAATGTTGTTGCAAAAGAAAACAATGCTGTAGTAACATAATGAAGACGTTATTTTTACAGGGATGTAAGACATTAAGACAAGTAAAAATTCTATGAAGGTTCTGATATGGATTTAAGTATCTTCTCCACAAAGTCTACAGTGAAGTACTTCCAATAGACCAGAGAATAAGAGACGGCAAGTCAATACAGACACTGATCAACTTTTTAAAAATCTCACCAGCTGAACCAGAAACGACCACAAGGAAACAAGGGTGAGTAAAGATGATTTTGAAAAATTTAATCATTCAAGATGTTCTTATAAAGGGCATTCTTTTAAATGCCGGTCTTAACAATAGCCCCTAAAAGAAGTTGACTGGAAACAAAAACTATAAAAATGCTTGCCTTTCAGGCAATTTATGGAAAGTAAAAATATTTAAAAATAATTGTGCCAAAATTAATAAAATTTTAAAAAAAATTTTAAATTAACATTAAGAAGTCCCTCCCCTCCCAAAGTGGAAAAGGGGAGAAATGCAGGGAAAACAAAAATTTTGTATTGTACACAATAAATTTCAGTGACAATAATGATAATATCTAAGTAAGTAGAAAGCGAAAACTAGGGGGAGGTTGACAAAAACCCGAATTTTTCAGTTTGTCCTGTTGCTAGTTCTCAGGAGGATATACATAGGACACAAAGCTGGAAGGAACCTTAGAAGTTAATTGGTCCAATCCCTTCTTTATACAGAGGAAGAAACTAAGGTTCAGATAAGTCATTTAACTTGTATGACCAAGCTCACATGAGTCATAAAAGGCAAAGCTGGGATTCAAACTCAGAACCTGTGACTCAAGTCCTTCCCACTTCACAAGCAAAGCAGAAGGGGCAAATCAAGTTTCTTTCAACTCCACATCTAGTGCCTGATGTGTCCAAGTCTCCTGGTGGTTCACAAGACGCAGAAACAGAGCTTTTAAATCTAGACGTTTTTGTCTAGAGAAAAATATGCCCTGACTGGACAAGTTTCTTGGGTAGAAGTAGTATAATCTTTTTTTTTTTCCCTATCAAGAATGAAGATGTCTAGTCAGGGCCAAGGCCAGAACTACCATCAAGAAATCAGTTGGGATTTTCTTTCAAGGCATCTCTCTGCTGTTTTTTTGCTGCCTATCCTTCTACACTATAAACATTTCAGTGTTTCCACCTGGGAATGACTAACACTATGTTGAGAGGCCACAGGATCCTGATCCCAGCCCCCTTCGGTGTTAACTATGATCTTGGTGCATCCAATTTTATAACAGTTTGTACTCAGTATAAAAAATTACAATCACATTCAATATACACGACAGCATTTTGTCTTTGCCCAATTTAAAAAAAACAACAAAAACACAGGAGGTAGACGTGTTCTCAAAGGAAAGCCAGGTGCAGAACAGAATTAAAAGCAGATGATAATCTCTTAAAGGATTTCAAAGCACTTCAGCCACATTGTCTAATTTATGGTTTGTCAGGCTCAAAAAAATCACATAAAGGATTATTGTTCCTTTCTGAAATATGGAGAAAACAGAGAGGAGAGAATTAAACAATTTGCTCAAAGCTGCTGAGGCAGTCCTGAAATCAGTACCTTGACTTCATTACTATGGAGCTCATTCCATCAGCCCATAACTTATTTCTCAACATTAACTTCCCCCTAAAGAATTAAAAAAGACCAGTGGGACTGAGCTGGCAAGTCCCAATTTTATGGGCTGACGTTTTATTCAGGATAATCAGATCGGTGTAGCTTGGTCATTGAGCAATGACTACAGCAGAAAGGTTGAAGACAAAGTCTCCAAGTTGTCCTCGTTCCCTGCAAGAGCTTCCAATGTGCTGGGGTCCCTGCCAGAGATCTCTGATTCCCAGGCTCTGCATTCTCTCTCTCTCTCCACTCTCTCTCTGGCACACACACACAAGCCTTGAATAAATGAATATTCACAGAATAGAACCACAGTAGTAAGGACTTCAGAAACTATTGGGCTACTATAAAATTTTGATTTCCCCAAAACTTCAGTGTTACTTACTTTTTTTAATCTCTTCTAGTTTCTCGGTGTATTTCGTCATACTATTACCTATAAAAAGAGAATAAAGATTTTAGATGATTTTTAATGGAAGAAAATGAGTGAAACACTGGAACAAGGGAGAAAAACAAAACTGCTCTTAAGACTTCTCAACTATCAATGGAATTCTGGATAATTGACAAATTTGCTCAACTAGGTAAAAAAAAAAATTTTTTTTTCTTGTGGACTATTCTGTTCCTTAAAAGGTGGAGGAATGTTTTAGAAAAATCTAGCTTAGGCTATAGGTATACAACCTATGAATATTTAGAAGCCCTAGAGTTATCTCCATACACTAGTTTGAAGACACTATCTATCTAGGCAATTTTCTCCCTCCCTTCCCCCCCCAATTTAAAGTTAATTCTTCCCTTTTATCACATCGTAGAAAGGCAGCATAACATAATGGATAGAGTACACCTTGATGCCAGGAAGACCTGGTTAGATTTGAGTCCTACTTCTGACACATACTGGCTTTGTGACCCTCCCTAGGCAAGTCAATTAAAAGCCTCTCAGGGCTCGAAGCAACTAAGACTACAAGTGGAAAAGAAGGTGCCAACCTGATTAGGCAGAGGAGTTTCCTCACTTGGGACTACTCCATATAAGGGACAACATAAGTCCAAGTTGCCTATTCCTCTGTAATCATTCTCTAGGGAAATACATGCTTAGAAAAGAGGACAAGTCATTATTATTCTTTGGATGCCCAGAGTGGTGTCTGCATGGCTATCCAGCCTTCTTGGAAGCTCTTCTGGGCCTGCATATTTTCTTCTTTTCCCCAGGAGTCAGGCTGATGTGGCAACCTGAATCATACACAGTCTTGTCAAGACATAGAGGACTGGATTTTCTAGGAAAGAACAAGGTTCACCACTACAGTGGATCACATCCAGTTCTCATATTGTAAAGACTCTTGGATCTACAGCAGGAGGGGAATGCTAGCCAAGATGGTTTGGGAAGTTTTCAAATATTAAAAGTAGGCCAGCCAGGATCACTCTAGTAAATGGATGATGCTTTGGCCTCCATCAGATGCAATTTTCCAGTATTTATTGCTACTGGAAAGGAGAAATGCTTTTGATTTTTTTCACTTTTATAGTTTACCTGAGGATACTTTGTACTCAAACTTTTTGGAGACTAACCAGGCCAAATGTAGAAAAAATAACTCTCTAAGATGGTAGTAACTTAAACAGCTCAAGAATCACTCTAAATTAGTTCTTCGCAGGTTTGGGTCAAAGGCACAGAAATAATTTTTGCTTTGAAATTCAGGAGATTCATTAAATACATATGTAAGTCTTCTATTTCAGTTATCATTAATACTTTTTTCTATCTTTACTTCATAAAATCTAACCTAAAATTAAATTTTACTACACATGTTAACTAACACTAAGCCATATCCCCCTGCCAGTCCTGGTACCCAGGGCAGGTTTAGTTTAGGCTAGTAGATAGATCATAGGCTTGGTTTCAGTTGAAAGCAACCTTGGAAAGTTTGGCCTGGACTTAACGAATTTCTACTCTAAAGATCCTTAGACACCATCCAGTTCTAGTGGTTCCCTGATCTTTTTTCTTTAAGAGTCCATCCAAGAACAGGCAACATTAGAACACAGACCTAGAATGAACTCTGGTCTTCTCTGGGTCTTTTATACCAGGAATATACTAAAAAAATACTTCAGTGAGAGCAAAGGTGAGTTAGACTAACTTCTACAATGTTGGGGAAAATGCTGTTTTTTTTAATTGCATTTCTATTTCTTTTAGGATCATAAATTTAGGACTGGGATCTCAGAGGTCTAATTTTCCAACCCCTTCATTTTGCAAATGAACTGAGGTCTAGGAAAATTAAATGACCTCCCCAAAGTCATATGGGTTGGCAGTTTAAGAGG
This sequence comes from Monodelphis domestica, assembly GCF_027887165.1. NCBI lineage: Eukaryota > Metazoa > Chordata > Mammalia > Didelphimorphia > Didelphidae > Monodelphis > Monodelphis domestica. The sequence goes on from NC_077231.1 coordinate 202,665,552, forward strand.
CAGAGCAAGGTTTTGAAAGAAGGTTCTGAGTCCTCAATCCAAAGTAGTTTGCACAGCACCATATTGGCCAGGCCTATTATCCTAATGTTTAAAGAGTGATTTTTAGTCATTTGTACTTCTATATCCCATATTGTTCTGCTCTGAAGTGAAATGTTTACAGTTCTAGGCTTTTTTTACTTAATAAATCAAAATGGGGAAACTGAGGCACCAGGAGGCAGAAGTATTCATTGGCTCCCTGAGGTTCACATGGTGAAAAGAGTTTCTAATCTGGCTCCCTAAAATATATTGTCTCTAAATAGAGAATACCTTTGTAAAAAAGTTGTGTCTTACACATGCAATTTTGAAAATGTGCGTGATGTGTTTGTGAGGCAGCTGTGTAAGTGTTATTACCTCACAGCAATGGGTGAGGGCCACTCTAAGCTCCCCAGGGCACATAGCAGAAAGAAAACAACAGAAGATATGATCACATACAGTCTTTATTATCAAAAATAATGCTTTCCATGACACAAATCATAAAGCATTTTCCACATACAAAATGTTTTATATCCATGTTATGTTTATTAATTTTATTATAACATTGTTAAACAGTTTACACAGAACATTTATTTACAGAGCACTTCATATTCTACAAAATATTTTTACAATCATTTGTGACAACCTCACAACAACCCTGTGAGTTAGGTTAGAGTTGTTCTGTTATTTTACACAAGTCAAAGCTAGAAGAGAAGTGGAACCTTTCAAAGCTTTTAAAAAAACACTGGCAAAACCAAAAACAGAATCTAGGACAACTGATCTTTTGACAGCTTTTACTGTTTAGTATTCCCCCAAGGATACAGAATCTCTCGGAGACAATACTTGAAGTAAGAGACAAAAAGGGAAGGTGGGATATATGTGTGTTGTTATTAACTATACAACTAAGCAAGGAATCTGATTTTACCCTATTAAATAACAGCAAAGGTTGATGTTTACATTAAAGGGTTGCAAAGCGCTTTATCTCATTTGATCTCTGGGAACTACTAAATCCTCTCTTCCAATTTTACAAAGAAAATGAGGCTCAGTGAGGTTAGGCAGAAGTACTTACACCAACATAATCTAAAAGTATGACTCTGGTCTTCCTGAAAGGATGTAGGATCACAGCCCACCAGCCTGTCCCATTCAGGCTCTGCTGATGATTCAGGGCATAGCTTTACCACCAGTACTTTCCATTAATGAAACTGGCAGTAGGAACCATTTTATATTTATAGTTGTCTGCCTTATCTTATGGGAAAGATGTGTTCCTAAAAGCCTATATCTAAGCTGAATTTTAAATTCTATTTAGTATGGCCACCCTACTTGAGGCCCCACTTTTACCTCATGGCTAGACCAGTATGATGCCAGCTCTTCCTAACTGGTCTTTATGTCTCTTGGCTCCTCCCTTGAATCCCCTCTTCTTCACACCATCATTAGATTAATCTTCCTAGAATCACACTTTGGTCCTATTTCAAGCCCATCATTCAAAACTCTGCCACAGGTTCTTTATTGTCTAGTGTAAAAAGCCCAAACCTGTCCATCCTGACCTTCTAGGCTTCCACACTAACCCCTATGTATCTTTTGAATGAATCTCCTATTGCCCTTCTATAGAAATACCTCCCTCTGGCTGAAGTTTTGTTCATCAGTTCTAGAATGCTCCACTGTTATTTAAGATGCCTTTCTTAAGACTCCCCAGATGGAAGTGATTGCTTCCTTTTCTGAACACCTACAGCATTTCTGTCTCTAAAACAGGTATGTCATCTTCCTTACTGGAGTAATTGTTGGAAAGACAAGACCACATTTCATACAGCTTTGAATTCCCTCCAGGGTCTACAAGGAGGGCTTTGCACATAACAGGGGGCAGGCTTTCCTCTCCTTGAATGCTTATGTGTTCCCCAAGGCTCTGTCCTCATCTCTCTTCTCTTTCTATAAGCCTTTCCCTTGGCACTCTCATTCTCTCTCAAAAGCTTCAACTTAATCTCTACACAGGTGACTTCCAAATGTTTATCTCCAGAGCTCTAGGCCATCATTTCCAAAGGCCTACCTGGACCATTCAAGTCAATGGGATTGAAAACAAAGCTACTTCTGTCAACAATATTTTAGTCAGGAGTAGGAGTAGTCATACTTGTTTAAAGCCTTAACGGTATCTTCTGCTTTTCTTATTCCTCACCTTCTATAACCAGTTATCAAATCTTGCACATTCTGGCTTGGTGACAGATTTCAAATATGCACACTGGCCCCATAATTCATTCCTACCCAGGTACAGTACTGCTACCCATCTGGACTCTTGCAATAGCCTTCTGATTGGTCCTCGGGCCTCCTCTATACTTTTCCTCATCTTTTCCACCCTCCCCTTAAAAAAGCCCACATAACTAAATCATTCACATCAATGCCTGATCTTTCTTCTACTAAATATGAGTCACTGTATTCCTTTGCTCAAAACTTTCTGAAGGTTCCCTACTGCCAATCCGACAAGCTCCTGAGCTTAGTATTTAGGCCTTCCACCATATGGCATCCCTCTATATTCCCAGTCTTATCTCACATTAAGGCTCTACCTTCCAGGCAAACTATTCCCCTGACTTGCACACTTCAGCAATTTCCTACAACTAAAATGGCCTCTGTGATCTCTACTTCACTTTTGAAAAGTCTAACCATCTTTCAAGGTTCAGCTAAAATGCCATCTCCTTCCTTCATGAAGATTTCCCAGATCCTTCCTCAAGCTGTCTGTCTTCATTCAGACCTCATATGGTACTTAGAACTTTCTTATCAACTTCCTTATAATTTTTATGTAACTGGCACATTTTCTCTCCTAGACTTTAGGTTCCATGATAAGGTATCTTATCCAATTCAAGTCCAGTGCCCCTCCTACAATAAGCATTTAACTGAGTATCTATTGGATGATGGAACGAATATCTGTTCAGTGGACGAATTTCACTATAGAGACAATAAAGTATAATTCAAAGAGGCCTGGATAGGGAATCAGAATTAGATGGGTCTCAAAGTAGCTGTGTGTTTTGTTGGCAAAGGCAACCTCTATGAACCAGTTTCCTCATTTGTAAAATGGAGATGGATAACAATACTTTCGCTATCAACACTTCATAGAGTTGTTATAATGAAAGCACTTTATAAACAAATTGTTATTTTTAAAATTAAGTCAATAATTCCTTTAGTAATGCAAGAAAACAAAAATAAAATACAACCTAATTTACAAGGTACCTGAACTTGGGTTTTAATATATTAAAGGGTTATTTTTGAAAATTGTGTATATTTATGACATTTCTGAACATGCTAAATTCTGTAACTGGACTCTAAAGCAAATTAGATTAAACAGAGAATCAAATAATTATTGAATTTACAGCTGAGAGGGCCCTTAAGAGTCATTCATTTGACACAGCTCCCTCAATTTTCAGAAGAGGGAACTAAGACCTTGCTCACAGTCAGAGTGAGTTACTGACAAGGTTAAGACCAACAGGTATTCTGACTCCTAGTCCAAGGACCTTTCTCAAGCCAGATTTGGACCCAGGACCTCCTGTCTCTAAGTCTGGTTTCAGTCCACTGAGCCACCTCGATGCCCCCTGGCTTTGTGCCTTATAAAACACTACCCAAGTTAAGAGTTCACTGTCTAAAATGCTTCCTTATCTTATTAGAATCTTATTATTTCTCAATTTAAGAAATTAATAATTAAAGGGAAGATAAAGCAAATAACCAAAATTCTAAATTAAAATCAGTAGAAATATCTCTTATTTCTTCAATCAGGCCAGCATGGTCTCATTTATTAGATATATCTTGTCAGAATAACTCACTTAATTTAGATATTTTTCAGTGTTATTTCCTATAATTTGAATTTCATTTATATTTTGCTAAGATAAGGAAGCATATTAGGCAGTGAAGTCCTAACCTGGGTAGTGTTTTATAAGGCACAAAGCCAGGGGGGCATCGGGGTGGCTCAGTAGACTGAAAGCTAGGCTTAGAGACAGGAGGTCCTGGGTCCAAATCTGGCGTCAGACACTTCCTAGCTGTGTGACCCTGGGCAACTCATGCAAATCCTGTTGCCTAGCCCTTCCCTCTCTTCTGCCTTGGAACCAATACCCAGTAGTAAGTCTAAGATGGAAAGTAAAGATTTTTTGTTTTTTTTTTCCTTAAAAAGGCATAAATCCAGTTGCTAAGAAATATCTATAATCCTCAACTTCTCTTCTCTGCAAAGAATTACTCTGTTTTGGAGGGAAAGGAAGAACAGTTCTCCTTCATCAACTCCAGTTAGCAGATATTGGAACAAAGGAGAAGACAGTGTAGGGGATAAAGGAAGTATGGTATTGAATAAGGAAGACAACAGAAAGCAGAAAAATTCTAAATTAGAAAAAGATAAAGGTGACTAAAACCACATGAATGAATTATCAGGCTGTTGCTTGGCCAGAGTAGGAATCCATGAAAAATAATTAGGGAAAAACATGAGAACACTATTAGGGTAATTGAATAACACACAAGAAATTTCACTGGGGACTGAATCCAATTAATGATGCTCTCTACATCACACTGTTAAGTTAGTGATATGACTTATGAAGTACATAAGAAAAAAAGGAAATTTGATGTTTCAAAATAATTCTAAGATTTCTGGACTTATTTGCAAACCAGTATGAGTTCCAGTGAACTGCAGACTCAGAAATTTCTTACAAAGGAAAAAAGAAATCTTTACCCAGGAGGAAGACTGAGGTCTTTGAAGATTTCAAAGGTGGATAATTTTGTTGAAGACAGGAGATGACATCATGGAATTCATAACCTCTTGAGTTTAACTCTGAATCGCCCACTGTTTGTAAGAAAAAATTGAAGACCCATCTATTTAGCCTGGGATTTAGAAATGCTCATTAAGCCTTGTATTTATTTCTACTGCTCTGACTGCAGAGCCCTCTAAAACACTATAGAGTTAAACCTATTCACAACTGGAGTTGCCAGGTCACTCTGTTATATGCAAAGCCCATACTCCAATGTGGCACAAAATTCAAAGAGCAATAAAAGAACTCAAACTAAAGTAAAAACATTCTAATCTAATTGATTTTTTTAAAAGTTCAAAACTTGAATTTTAAGCAAATAGTTATATCTGCTTCCCTCAAACTATAATCAAGTTAGTTAAAAGACAATTATGGAGCAGCTAGATGGCTCACAGTATAGAGAACCAGGTCTGGGTTCAAATCTGGTCTCAAATACTTCCTACTAGCTGTGTGATCCCAGACAAGTCACTTAACCCCAACTGCCTAGCCCTTACTGTTCTTCTGCCTTGGGAATGATACTCAGTATTGATTCTAAGACAGAAGGTTTAAAAAAAAAGATAATTTATTAGAAAGATCATCATGTGGAAGGATGTAGGGGTTTAACATGTATTCCAAAAATATCTAAAACCCTGAGCATCATCTTTACAAAAAATAAACCAAGAATTTCACAAACATTGTTAAGGGGTTAAATTTTTGCCTTGATTTGAGGAGGCGAGAAGGAAATTTCTTCCACTAGAAATCATAATTCTGAGACTTTTTTCAGGGAAAAGAAAAACTTTGAAAATATATGGCCTTGAAATGGAAGAAAAAAAATCCATCTGAAATTAACCTCAATTTTTAAAATTTTGGATGCACAGAATTCTATTATTTTGTTGTATCCCAGAGAAAATGAAATTTTCTCAATCAGGTGTACACCTCACAGAAAATTTTATTTCAGAAGTGCAGCTCAGTTGTAACTCATAGGGAGACAGGTGGAGATAGAGTGTAGCAGATAGTGTTTGGTGATAGAAGTAAGATTAAGGAGATAACAGCAGAGAAAGCCCTGACTACTAGTTAGTATATTGAACCTGGAGTCAGAATTCTTGGGACACTGCCTGAAATTGCTTGTATTATCTCCTTTTTATAAGATTCCCTATGGGGACACTTCAAGTAAGTCACTTCCCCTCCCCAACTTTTCAGTTCTTTCGAAGCAGGGATGTTGTTCATCTCTCCATCAATCCGGGATTTTGTACAGGTGAATATTTAACAGTCCCAAATTTCTTGGTTAAAGGCAGAAACTAAGTTGCAGCAATGTGTCCTATTTAAATATTTAAGTCTGTTTAAATGATTACCTATGTACATAATTGAGCAGGATGAAGAAGAGACAAACTGCACTGCACAAAAAGATTTAAGCAAATACCTGCATTCCATGTGACTGTTCTTCTTCAGTCACAGGAGAAGATGACTGCTGGGAAGGAATCCCAGTTAATAGGGGGTGTTCAGCTTGCACTGTGACCATGATGCATTAAAGAAAAATCATCTTATTTGAAAAATTAATATGGTAATAGCATGGAATACTTTTAAGCAGCAGCAGAGACTCAAATGACTGAAAAGTAAAATTTTTTTACCACAGTGTTTCCAATTAAGGGAATATATTAAATATGTAGCAGAAATGTTGATGTTTTTAGCTCTTTAACTTACTGAGCACAGCATGAAACTTCTTGATGCCTCAGTTTCTCCATCCCTCAATCACTAACATAAGCACTATCCCTACATCTACTTTGTGGGGGAGAATGAAGTAGGTATAATTTGCCTAATAAGTAACGTTTGAAAATAAGGAAATTCCAATCCCACAAAAACATCAATCCTGGATCAGATTTTGGAAAGACTCAGTCAGAAAGTTCTAACTGTGGCATGTGCTAGTTATGTACAATTCACTAGCTTCTGTCAATAATTAGTTGTTCAGATAAGCTTGCTATTAAACAAATTTACTAACTTGACTATGACTGTTCCAAAGATCTAATCCCTACTCACCAGTGTCAAGTCTAGTCTTGACATGCTGATACTTTGGGTTCTGTGGAATCCTTTTGGTCAGAAACTGGAAGAAAAGAAAAGCCACATTAATTGGACTAATGGAAAAATAAGGGTGGCAGGAAAGTTGAAGAAGAAAACATTAAGGAAATAGCAGATAAGATTTTGGGCAGGTAGGTCATATATGGCAGAAGACACTGAAGAATATGACTGGTATAGTTATTACAAGGACACTGAAAAGAATGACTATGTATAGCTTTGCAGGATAAAAAATGAGTGTTAAGGTGATAAGAAATCCATATACTTCCCTTAAAATGCAATGCTTCTTTTTCTCTTTTCCCATTACTTCCTATGCCCAGACCTGTGATTCCATTATTATAGGGAAGTCCTGATGAGAAAGTTCCTTTTACCAATGTACATCATCAAATGCCTTATGCTCTAGGAGCTGTAGAGCAGAGATTCTTAATCTAAGATCTATGAAATTTTTTGCATTTTTAAAAAATAAGACATTTTGATAATTGTTATTTCAATAAAACTGGTTTCCATTGTAATCCTATGCATTTTATTAACTTAAAAACAGTATTCTAGGAATGGGTCCAAAAGATTCATCAGAATGTCCAAGGAACTCAAGACCCCAAAAAAGGTCAAGAATACTTTGGTTTAGAGAGTTGTCTGGTACACTAAGTGACTTGCCCAGGACCCCTAATCCAGTCTTTCAATTTAACAGAAAAGATAAAACAGTATCTTCTAGTCACCTCTGCATATCCTATGTATCTTCTAATTGCTCAGCTCAAATAATACCACTTTTATGAAATCTTGCCTACATCAAACCTAACCAAAGTGCTCTCTACCTCCTTTGAACATCACAGTGCTACCATAATAATTTTTCTTATGCACAGATCTGGTAGAGTTATCCTCTATTGAAGAATTTTTAGTAGCTCCCCAATGCCCCTAAATAAAATTAAAATCCTTTGCCACATCTCCTGAACTGGCTCTCTATCCACTGAACCAGCTACTCTATTTCATTTCCTGTTTCCTACTCATCTTTTAAAGTCTAACTCAATTATTATCTCCTCTACTTCATGAAACTTTCCCTTCTTCATCCTAGTTATTAACAAATCAATCAAATAGTAATTTGCTTTATATACATAAGATTCAGAGGCAGTAGAGATCATTTTTAGCACATAATCAAGGAGGTTTCCTAGATAAGGATGAATGGCATCTGTACTAAATTTTATAGGATGGAATTTCATTTGGAAGAAAGGAGTAGGAGAGGTACCATATTTCAATGTGCCACATTCTGGCTACAGTGAGCAGATGAGAGAAGGGACAATTTTGCAAGCCACGTCTGGAGGCTTAAGTTAGTTTGGCTGAAACGAAAAGCTGGTTTGAGAAAAAATAAGAGCCTGAAAATGGTCAAAGTTGTGCAGAGTCTTAAATGTAAGGCTAAGGGGTTTGGATTTTATTCTGTTGCAATCAGTTGAAGGTTTTTGAATTAGGGAGTCAAATAATCAAAGTAGTGTTTTAAGAAGATAAAACTGGTGAAGGGAGTAGCTCAGCCAAGGGAGACCAATAAGTCCACTGTAATAGTTCAGGACCTGTTAAAAAGATTCTGGAGTAAGATAGTAAAGCAGGAACAGGAAAGAAGAGTCAAACATTAGAAGACAGGATTTGGTAATTGACTTACATGATGCATTCCGTACAGGACCACTGGGATTTGCTCATTTTAAAATACTTTGAAACATTTACATTTCCACAAATTTTAACCACAGCTTCCTTCTTTTTTAAAATTGTATTAAGTTTATTTAATTAATTAATCTAGAATATTTTCCCATGGTTAAATGATTCATGTTCTTTCCCTCCCCTCCTCCCACAGCCAAGGAGCAATTCCACTGAGTTTTACATGTATGATTGATCAAGATCTATTTCCTTATTATTAATATTTGCAAGAGAGATCATTTAGAGTTTACATCCCCAATCATATCCCCATTGAACCACCACATCTTCCTTCTTGCTCAATGTTTTTCACCTACTTTTCTCATATTTGGACAGAATCCACAAAAGAAGGCAATTTCTGAACTAATTTAAAATTGGATCCACTTTTACATTAAAAAAAAATTCTACGTAGAGTATCCTAAAATATGAAGTTAAAGGCAGCCTGCTCTAAATCAATCATCTGTCATACCATCTTCAAAAAGGAAAGTTCTCAGTCTCTGGCAATGTAAAAGGTAAAGGAGTACTTTCTGTTTTCTGGACAAGATTATCATCATTTCCAATGTTTGGGACTACCCCACTAGAGCTCTTTGGTGATGTCTCTCCTGCTCCATCTGGAGAAACCCTAACCTAAGTCCTCCTAAGCTCAACCTTGTCCTCAGCACTACCCCCCTGGGGTACCTTTTGCAAAAAACCTCCTAAGTGTTCTCGAAGCCTCTCCAGTTTCTCCTCTCCCTAATCCTCAGACCCTAGCAGCCTATAACCCTCAAGGAACAAGTCTGAACTATGCCAGTCATCTCTCCAATCCACTCCACTGGTTCTCAGTCATCCATCCACCTTTCACTTTACTCCCTTCTTTCAAGCACTCTGGCATTCCGGCCCAATGGGGCTCCTTTGCTGCTCTTAGTACCCAACATTCCATCTCCTATTTCCTCTCCTAGCAAGGTGCATCCGAGGCTGGCCCCTGCCTGGGATGCATTCCCATTTTACTCCCAAAATTTTCAATCCCCAGCTCCATTCCAGGGTCAACTCAACCGTTATCAGACTTATCTGGAGGCATTCCTGACCTCACAAGAGATTAAGAGCAGCCCTAAAAGACTTCGATCCTTTTTTTGTTTTTGCATTTATTGTCTGGATTTTGTTCCGCCCCCTCCACGTCCCCCATCCCCGGCCCAATAGAAGGTGAGTTCCCCTAGTAGTCTAGTTCGTTTGTCTTTGTCTTCTAAGGTTTGATGAATTAAATGGAGTTGCCTCCCTCCCTCGCCCAAGCTACCCCTCTCTCCGTCTCTGCCCTCGCTTTCCCTCCCTCTCCTTTCTTCCTTCTCCTTCCCCCTCAGGATTAGTGTCCCTCGCCCCCCAGCCCGCAGGGATTCAGGGCTCGGCACTCCGCATCATCCAGGTTCTTAGGAAAAACCCAGCCGAGCAAGAGACGGAAGTCCCCAGGAACCCACGTGGAACTTGCTCCCGGCCCGCAAGCCGCAGGCCCTTCCAACTTCCAACAAGGCTCCCCCTTACCTCAGGATCTCCAATGTGTCCTCGGGAAGACATCTTCCTCTAACGGACTGACTCTCCAGGTTCCTCCGGCTAGCGACTCCTCCCCCTCTACCGCCTCTACTTTCCTCTTCCTACTTCCAACCTCCTCTACCGGCCTTCCAATGACCTCTCTTCTGATTGGTCCGAATCCACCCGCGGACCAACAGCGGTGTCTCTTACTCCCGCCTAAGCGTGCGGTCCGCTCTGCCCGAGATGCAGCTCAATGGTTGTTAGGGGCAACACGAGACGCCACCGCTGGGAGCGCGGGGCTGGCCTTGGCTTTGTGTGGCTGGGGCCCGCGTGGCTGCCACGCTGCCTCGTCTCGTGCCTGCCGGCGTGAAAAGACCAGGGACTGGGACTGAGCGCGGGCACAGAGGAGGCCTGAGGTGCCGAGAGAGAAAAAAGAACTCGGGCTTTTGGCTGAGAAGGGTACTGAGGCTCCCCCTCCCTAAACCAGGCGCCAGGACACACAGGCCCCCGAAGAGATTTGCTTTTTAAAAAAATTAACACCTTCACATTAAAGGATTACTATTAAATGGATATGCATATTAACAACTTTGACTGTAATGGAGTGGGGAGTGTCCTTAGGAGAGCCGCACTGCTACTTCTGTCAGCAACCACCCGCTATCTCAGTCATAAATTGTCCTTTCTCAGAGGTCTAGCGCTTTTCTCACTACAGCCTTGGGAAATGGATAATACAAGGTATTACTAATGATGCTCATTTTGCAGGAGAGGAGCCAAGCTCAGAGAAGCTAGGGGATTGGCCAAAGGTCTGCATCATTTGGGAGTCAAATGAAGGTCTTTGGATTCCAAATATGGGATTCTTTGCTAACTACTTTGTATATTGCATATATTCTATTCTATCCACTTTGTATTTATTTTAAACATACGTATAAATTGTCTCCCTGGATGGAATATCAGCTCTTTGAAAAAAGGGATTTAATTTTTTGTCTTTGCAGCCCCAGCTCTTATTGCACTAGCACACAGTGCTTCTTCTACACCAAACTACCTCAGATTTAAATTTAACTCACAGATTAGGATATTTAGCTGGATCTTAATTTACTGCAGCTATTATGCTTCCTTGCTGCCCTTACAAATTGACTGTGGAAACTGATGTTCCTCATTTTAGAGAACAGAGATCAGGCCAGGATAATGGGTGCGTGTGAGAAAACTCTGGACTTGAACTATGTTCCACCCCCCATGCCCCCACCCCCAGAATGTAGTAAACTCCTTGGGAGGAAGGAATGTTTCTATTTTTTTTTCCTTTGTATCTTCAGCACCCAAAAGTATCTGACGTATTAGTGATAAAATTTGGGCACCTAGAACTGAATTTGAGCTTCTTGCTTTTTCCCTTCCTAACTGTGTTTTGAAGCTAATCCCTAATTCAGTGAGCATTTATTAAGTGCCTACTATGTGGAAGGTGCCCAGAATACAAAGACAGATATGAAAGCCTAAACCCCTCCAGGAGTTTACATTAGGTTAGAGGGAGGGGAATAAAATATATAGCAAAATAAATACATAAAAAAGGATGGGATTGGTGATTGCTAACAACTGGGGAACTCAGGAAAGACCCCTTATAGGAAGGACACTTGAGCTGAGCCTTGACTAGATCTTAGGACTTCCAAGAAGCAGAGATGAGCAGGGAGGAAAGTCGGTACAGTAGAAAAAAGTGGTTTTGGAGTCGAAGGATGAGTTTTCAACTCCTGTCTCTGACATTATCTGAACTTACAGAACTTGAGCAAGTCGCTTAAATTTTTTGGACCTTAGATTCTTCATTCATAAAATAAGGAGATTGGATTAGACGACCTCTGGGGGCTTCTGAAGTTCTAGGTATTTGGTGGTACAGTGGTTGGAGCTCTGGACTTGAAGTCGAAGGTTTCTTATTTCTAGCACCCTTTGATTTTATAGCTTTTAAAAGAGATTAATTTTCCAAAATTTTCTCCGTGAAATTCATAAAATTTGACACCTACTTGCTAAAATATCTTAAACCTTTCAAATTGAAATCAACAACTGGGTTTTAAACACAAATGTTGAAGTTACCTCACTTTGCTATTTTCTGTGTGACCTACTCCATAATTTGTGTAACCATAGGACAAATCACTTTAGCCTTTGGGGGTCTCAGTTTCCCTATCTGTAAAATGAGGGCGTTGGGCTCAGTCACCACCATCCAAAGTTACACTGCTGTGCCTAAGGTCTGAAATACCTGAATTCTAATCCTATTTCAGATACTTATCAGCCTTGTGACCCTGGATTAGTCATCTGTCTGTCTCAATTTGCTCAAAGGTGAGATGGGGATAATAATAGCAACCAAAGGTTGTCTTTTGTACACAATGAGGTAAAATTTGTGAAGCGTTTTGCAAATCTTAAAGCACGGTCCTTTCCAGTCCTAAATCCTAGTTATAATTAATTGACTGTGTATGATCCTTTTCAATAAGCGTCAAGTCCTGGGCATGCCACCGCTTTGCATTTCCTCTAGGTGGCGCCGTCGTTCGGTGATCCAAAGGAGGAAAAAGGCGTCTGGTAGGGAGAAGTGGGAGGGCCGGGCCGCTGCGGGGCCGCTCTATCCCCGCAGTCCGGAGCTCGGTGGCTTCGTCAGGCTCTCGCCCCAGGACTGGGCGCAAAGTCCGCGGAGAAGCTTTTCGGCTTTTCCCGGGGGCGGCAGCGGGCCGCGCGTGCGCAAGGCGGCACCCGGCTGGGGCATGGACAGCCCTGGGCGAAAGGGTTGGACCTGAGCTCAGGTGAGCTAGCCGAAGGGCCTCCGGGCGGGAAGGACCGCTGGAAGCGCTCTTAGAACGTTCCCGCGACCGCGGCGTAATGCACTGGGGTCGGGACACCGGAGGCGGGTGGGGGGCAGTTGCCGCCCGCCCCAAGCCAGGGGCACTTCGGCCGGAGGGCTTGTGCCGGAGCTCCTTGGGGGAGCAAAGACCGCTGGAGTCCGCGTGGGGTTGGCGAGGCGGGCGAGTCCAGTGTGGCGTCACGCAGAATCGTCCGCCTGGGGACTGACGGACGGGCAGGACCCTCCTCCGATCTTGGAGAGCTGCTGCCTGGAGCAGCGGAGTGGCGCCGTAGACCACCTGCCTACTGGCTGCCTCTGCCTACCTGCCAATCTACCTGCCTGCTCCCCTCCCCCCGCCTGCCTACCTCTAGCTCTCCTTGCTCCCTGCCTGCACTTCCACTTACCTGCCTAAACCCTTTCTTCCCCTCTCTCTCTGCCCCCTTTTCTTTTCTCCTCTCTTTATCCGTTGCCTCCTACCTCTCTCTCATTACCTTCCCTTTCCTCCCTTCCTTTCTCTTTCCCTTTCCTTCCTCCCTTCCTCCCTCTTTCCCTTCTTTCCTTGTTGCTAGATCTGGGATAGCTTGTCTTCTTGGCTGGATAATGCACTTACACTCTAGCTATAAACTGCTTCTTGGCAAGGGCAAAAGGGTGGGTGAGCTATGGAATGTGTGTGATAATGCTAAGGGGCGTGTGAAATGATATTGCAGCTGGCATTTAGTAATACTATGCAGATTACGGTAATACCAGTTATTCAGGGTCAGGGCATGGACTGTATATCTGTCTGTTTTAGAATCGGTCTAGCCAATTGGGAGAGGCTTATCTCACTAGAGAGAGTTGCCTATCAAATTGTTATTATTGTTAATATTTTTGACCACAGTACCTCTGGAGGACCAATTTTAAGACCTAGGGTGTGGGAAGGAAAGAATTGATGAGCACTGAAGTGGGAGGGAGCAGCAACACTGAAATCACACAACTCTGAAGTCAATTTGGTTTGGTTCCACCCACACTTATTTAGTTCCTACAAGTCGCTGGGGATACAAGGTGAAGGAAGCTGTCCTTGTTCTCTTCTTACCCCTTACTGGGGGGGGGGGGGGGGTAGAACAGGTCCACAGACAAGCAAATACAAGGTAATTTGAGGTGGGGAAAAGTACTTACTTAACACAGAGGAGATCAGAGAAAACTGCTTGGAAGAGGGTGACCTCTGAGAGATGGAACTGAGAAGAGGGAGAACTTATTCCAGCGGTGGGAAGAGGCTAGTGCCTGGTTGAATTCAGGAATGAATTCAGAAAATGGAAGACTGATAGACTGATGTCTTACAAGTGGCTCTCTGAAAAATTTTTTAAAGGTTTAATCATCTTTCTTTAATCACTTTCCTTGGTCTTGGAATACTGTGTATTGGTTCCAAAGCAGAAGAGTGGTAAGGATTAGGCAATGGGGGTTAAGTGACTTGCCCAGGGTCACACAGCTGAGAAGTGTCTGAGACTAGATTTGAACCCAGGACCTCCCATCTCCAGGCTGGCTCTTAATTCACTGAGCTACCCAGCTGTCCCCTCTCCATCATTTTTCTTAACAAAATAATAAATCTAGCACTGATTTAGGGAGGGAGGATGCGTGGGAGAAGGAAAGGAAGAGAAATACATTGAAACATTTAACACTCAGCAAGGGTTTAAGCTGGCCCCAACACACCAATGGTGAACTTTGTCTGGAATCTAGAATTCATATAATGCGAATAAAGCTGAAAAGATAGAATAGAGTTTATATTTATCTTAGAGAGACTAGGGAGCCAAGGAGAGTTTTCTTTCTTTCTTTTTTTTAAACCTGTTTTAGAATGGACACTAAGTATTGGTTTCAAGGGAGAAGAGCAGTAAAAGTAGGCAGTTGGAGTTACATAACTTGCAGGGCCTCACAGCTAGGAAGTGTCTGAGGCCAGATTAACCCCAGGACCTCCCATCTGGGTCTCCCTCTCTATCCATTGAGCCATTTAGCTCTCGCCCACTTTTCAAGGGGAGAGGGGTACCACTGTCACATCTGTTCTTTAAGAAGGTTATTGAGGCAGCAGCATGGAGAATGGATATAAGAGGCTGTTGCAGTAGTTGGAGAGGAGAAACAGTGACTGGTAGAGACTTGGCTTCTTGTCAAGACCTGGGAGGTACTACCTTTGGCACACATTGGCTGAGTGACCCTGGGCAACTGGCCCAGCCTCTCAGTGATCGTGGATACTCTCTTAAGTTGCGGAGAAATTGTCTACTTTGGTAGAGGATAGGCACTCCCTACCCTGATAAAAGAGTACAGGTCTGACCAAAACAAATAACAAAGACCAAACCAACAACCTCAAAACAGTATTCTAGTTAGAGGTGATGAGGGCTTGAATCAGAGTGGTGGTTGTGTGAGGAGTCTGGGATTCTAAAGGGTCTGGTAACTTGGAAGGATGTTAAGACCCTTAGTATGAAAATGAGGAGCTTAGGAGGAGAGCTGGGTCTGGGGTAATAATGAATTCCATTTTGGACACATTGAATTGGAGGTGGCAGTTGGATTCCAGATAGAGGTGTCTCCTGGCATCAAAGATACAAAGGCAGGACCTCTCTCCACAACAGTACCATGAGAGAGGTAATACCAAGATTAGTATCCCCACTTTATTGATGAGAAAACTGGAGCTCAGAAGAGTCAGATAATTTCTGAGGTGGCTTTGCCAATAAGTGGAATTGAATTGAGGAGTCAGCAATATAGAGATATTAATTAAACCTATGAAAGCTAAGGGAGAGAGTATAGAGAAGGAAGAAAATGCTGACCCAGAAACCTAGGGGACACTCATGACCAGTAAAGTCATCTGGGAAGTAGACAGGTCAGGAGGAGCACCAGGAGACAACAGTGTCAGGGAGGAATCTCAATGTCAAAAGCTGTAGGGAGGTTGGGGAAGATAAGAACTGAGGAAACATCATCAAATTTAGAAAATAAGAGATCTTTGTGAACCCATGAGAATAGCATTTCATCAGAGTAGAGGAAGAAATAGAATTCAGGGGATGAAAAGGAAACCTACAGTGACAAATTGGAGGCAGTAAGTGCCAAGCAGAAGAGATAATAGGCCAATAGTTTTAAAAAGATGGTAATCGAGCAAAGACTTGTTAAAGGGTAGATGAGACCTAAGCAGTTTTATAGATGCAGAGAAGGAGCCATTAGATGAGAGGAGATTGAAGATAGGGAGTGGGAAAAAATTATCCACAGGGCAAATCCTTGGAAGAGATAGAATCATAAACATATTTTACAAGGGTTAATCTAAGCAAGTAGGAGGATCACTTCTTTCTCAGGGATTGGAGTAGTACAGAGGACTGGTAAAATATGAGGGAGATGAGACACTTTGCAATGGATAAACCAGCTTTTCCCAGTGAATTTGGGGATCAGAAGAGAGTGAAAAAGATGAGATTCAACTAGGGATGAATAAAAGAATTGCCATTGGAGGATGAGGAGTGCAGTTGAGGTTAGATAACATGAATTATTAGACAAAGATGGTCTACTAAGCTGGTGATAAAATTATGTCAGTGACGTTTATTTAGCAACTTGGGGAGAGATTCTGGAAATAACGTGGGAGTTGGAGATTAGCAGAGTATGAATGGAAGAAGGACAGTGGGGCAAAGGAATATAAGATTGAACTGTAGGGACCAGATTGTGAAAGGAGAGAAGGAGCTCAGAGGAAGGATAAACTGGGAGAAGAGGGAGAGATTGGAGGTTCCTGTGAAAGTATGAGAGAGGCATAAGAGGAAGGAAATCTAGGGAGAGGTGGCTGTATGGGAAGTTTTGATCACAAAGGGGGACTCAGTTAAGATCATGAAGGAAGAACAGTTTTGAGTGATGTAAAGCCTTAGGTGTGAGCACCCTGTGGGTAGCTGGGATAGAATTGGAGGTCATGGCAGTTGAAGAAGTTGATAAACTGGACGCCCAGGCTGTTGAGGCTACATTAGTGCAAATATTGAAGTTATCATGGATTGACTGGTAGGGATTGAGTGGAGCAGAAAAGAGAGCTCTGAGTCAGGAAGAGAGACCTGGAGGCTGATGGATCTTTACCCACCACAGAGATGAGGACAGTGATGGGTGCAGAAGGTGGGTCACCTCTTTCTTCTCTGCCTCGGGTGTTTCTCCTTTAATATCTCCCTGTTTGGGGGTTTGCTGCAGAAACCAGTGAGTAAGTAGGATGGTGCAATGCTAAAGAATGGTGCAATGTGAGGTTGCTTTAGGGGAACTAACATGTAAACTTTGGGGTTTTCTTTGCTTCATCTGACAGGGAGCTCACAAACTTCCATAACTAAACATGTGATGGATGCCTGTTGTTGCTAGGTATAGTTATGAATCTAATTACAGCATGCATGTGTAGCTGAATTTTCTTTTTTTTTTTTCTTATTGCCCACAGGATGGGGTATGTTGACTTTCCTCTTTGTATTGAGGCAAATTTTGTCCATTTTATAGGTTGGGAAACTAAGACAGAGAGACAGGAAATGATTACCCCAGAGCCATCCTCAGAAGCTTTTGATTAAGGAGCACGGTTAGTTTCATCTTTATGTGCCTCCCTACCATGCCTAGCTCTTAAGTAGGTACTTGTGCTTATTGGCTGATTGATTTATCTAAGTGCCAGTGGAAAATCCTGAAATGGGTTTCTAAGGCTAGGCAAACGGTGACTTTATATAAAAGTTGCCCCCCTCCCCCCACTCGGGTTCCAGTTAAATTTTTTGCATTGATATATATATTTTTAACAGGCTTGTAATATTTTGTTTCTTTTTATTTGTAGCTTTCTCTTCTGGACAGCTGGGTGTGTGCTCATGTATAAGGTAGACAGCAGGCCCTGAAAGTTTGGAGAGCACCCAGTCGTTGTAGTTGCTGTGCCTAAATGAGCTCCCATCTGTTCAATGAGTTTGCTTGCCTGAATTGGGAGATGGGGGTTCACATTCTAATCTGCCACCTACTATCAACATAGCTTTGGGATATCTGCTCAGAGCTCCCTGTAAAGTAGGGGAAAGAGTCCTGGGGCTACCTACCTCAAAGGACTATTGCCCTTTGCAGTCAGTGTGGGATGGTGAGAAGAGCACTGGCTTTGGAGTTAGAGGTCCTGCCTTTGTTTCCTTGAAATGACACTTGCTACTTGTATGACCTTGGTTCTTTTAACCAGTTCTCAATTTCTTCATTAGCTCTAAAATGAAGGGGTTGAACTCAGTGGCCTTCAAGTCCCCTTCTAGCTCTCAATTTATTCTCCTGTCATCCTAAAGACCTCTTCGAATGTGAATTATTATGTTGTTATGATTACTCCCATTATTTCTTGTCCCCTAAATAGTAAGAATCCAGGACGGAATCAGTATTGTTTACAAATGCACTAGAAACTATAGCTATCCAGGGGAGGTCAGAGAAACCAGATTTTTGCTCTTGAGTTAACTTTCAAGGGCTACTCAACTCCCACAGGTGCACTGAGTGTGGTCTGGGATTGTTCAGAGTATCAGCTCTGCTTTTGAGAAAGCCTAAGAAACTTGGTGAATAGGAAGCTCCTTAAGAGTAAGCCCATAAAAGACAGCCACAATCCACAGCCCAGACCTCCCCAAGAGATTAGTTACTCTGGGTCATTCCAAAGCTGCTTACTTTGGGATAAGTAACACAACCAATTCCCTAATTGGGTAGCTTGTTTTTGCCCTCTATTTCCTCCAATCATGGCATTAGGTGGAGAACACCAACTCTTCACCTCTCAGAATTCCTTGTTTTCTTCAGGACTCATGTCAAACACCTCCTTCTACTTACTCATCTCCTCCAACCCCAAATGTCACTGCTTTTTCCTCCAAATCTTATCCTTTCTTCCTTCCTCCCTCCTTCTTTTCTTCCTTCCTTCCCTCCTCTTCTTCCTTCCATCCATCCATCCATCCTTCCAACTGTCTATCTTTGTATCCCCTGGCTATACCATAAGCTCCTTTAAGTCAGAGACTAGATTTGTCTTTATCTTTGTATGGCAAGCCATGGCTATAGTGCCTGGCACATAGCTGCTATTTAATAAGTTCTTGTTCATTGATTGGGACGATACAGGGCAATGGTTTTCGAAGTGTAGTTATCAGACACTTGGTGGGGATGGGTAGCTTAGAGCCCTCCCAAGTGGTCTGAGAGGTCATAACTACTCTCTTAGTAATATCAAAACAGAATTTGTCTGTTAAAATACTCCTCTGCCAGCTCCCTATCTCTGGGAGGTCAGATTTCCTTCATATACTTCAATTGAAACCACATCTTACAATAGAATAAAGGCAGAAGCAGATATGAGAATCTAGCTGTTTTTTGAATGCCAGACATTCAAGAGATTGCAAAATACAAAAAAACAATGCCACTTTTACCAGAAGTTTTTTTTAACTTGGAACAGTATAGTAGTTTTTCACAAAGGCATATTATTTAGGTTAACTTGTAATGAGTTTATTATTTCTTTAAATGTATCCATTTTAATCTTGAATATGATAAATATTGAGAGATTATAAAAGCTCTTTGGGGTCCTCAACAATTTTTGAAGTGTAAAGGGGTCCTGAGACTTAAAAAATTTGAGAATAGCTGAGATAAGACCTTGCTATATTGATGTATATTATAGATATAGCTCTTATTTTAAGATTATTCCACATTTGATATCTTTTCCCTTTTAGGAGACATAGGGAAAAGGGAACGATATATGAAGTAATAATGATGAACGGTGAAATGATACTATTTTTTCCTTGGAAGACTTGGTGAAAAGCAAGAATGTTTCCCTGTAGACCTTTCACTTTCAGTAAACAGGGCCTTCTTATCTGGGAGCATGATACTGGAAAAAGACCTCTGGCCCTGGGGTCAGATAGCGTGTATTTAAATCACCTGTCTATGTGACCTTAGACAAGTCCTTTCATCTTCCTCAGCCTCAGTTTCCTCAATCTGTAAATGCAGGGGCCAGCTCTGGCTTGGTGGCCCTTTGACTGCAAAATAAATGATGCACAATAAGGGCAGATCTCTTATCTTGCTTCTGTGTAGAGGATGCAAAGAAAAAGGTGTGCCAATGTGGCATGTGACTTGCCACAGACTTAGAACTGTTCATGGCCCATGGCCTGTGGCGGGTTTCCTTCCAGCCTTCCTTGGGAGGCCTTCGGGATCCCCTGTGTGGCTCATGGTGGGTCTCTGCTCTCCCCTCAGGATGAAGGAGTGGTGGATCCAGGTGGGCCTCCTGGGCATCCCTCTTCTGGCCGTCTACCTGCACATCCCTCCTCCCCAGCTCTCCCCGGAACTCCACTCCTGGAAGTCTTCGGGCAGGTTCTTCACGTACAAAGGCCTGAGCATCTTCTACCGAGGTGAGGCTGGGACGAGCGCCGGCCCCACGAGAGGTTCTGAGTTTTACTGTGGTGGAAGGCAGCCACCCCTCTCCCTTGTGTCAGCATTCCCACAGGGCGGATGCTCTTGCATCTTTTTATGGAGTTAAACACTGGGTTTTTTTTAAATTTTACCTAGACTTGTGGTTTTGTTAATGTAGGGAGGAAGCTCTCAGTAAGAAGAAATAATAGGTGTTTAATAAGTGTTTATTTAAGTGAATTCTCAGTGGTTGTGTTTTTTTAACCAGACCTATGATTTAATTGGCTTAAGGAACTTGTATAGTGGAACTCTACTTAGAGTTGCATCGAATATTATTACTTTAAAATGAATTAATAAACAAATATTTTAAAAACATATCTATTTGGGGTGTGTGGCTAGGTGACTCAATGTCTTGGGTTCAAATGTGGCCTCAGACACTTCTTAGCTGTGTGATCCTGGGTGAGTCACTTAATCTGCATGGCTTTTAATTTTTAATGCTTTGCGCTCTTCTGCCTTGGAACCAATATACTGTATTGATGCTAAGATGGAAGGTAAGGATTTTTAATGAAAAAAAGAAAAGAAAACATTCATTTAAATTCAACTTGTCCAAAATCACAAAGTTGTGTGTGTCAGAGATAGGACTCTACCCTGGACTTCTTGGCTTGGAGGCACACTCTTTACTCAGTGAGTCACAAAGAACATTGGCTTTGGAGTATGTATAAATGGAGATTTTGAACCTTTGACTTTATTCCCTGAAAGTCCTTAGTATTTCCCAAAACTCTATAATGTCTCCTGTGTCTCTACTTTGGTGAGATCACATTATTGATATTTAAGTGATTAAATTTGACTAGGAGGGAGAAGAAGGGTGGTGAGTGTTTGTTCTCCCCCTTCAGCCCTCCCTAGATATGGCCCCTCAGGAAGCCTGTCAGGTTACTCCCATTATTACTCTTCCTCTCCATCGAGGTCTTCCTCCCAAGGGGAGAGAGCTTCACCCCCCCCCCCCAGTTGTAAGCTGCCCTTTATTCACTCTTTAGCCAGTTATAATATATAACAGAATTTATTCTAGGTAAGGGGACATGCAGGATGAAGATAGGAAAGGCTGGTAAGTAGAGGTGAAAGGGAAAAGAGGTAGGGGGAGTCCCTCATTATCTAAACCCTTCCCCAAAGTTGAGGTGACTTGTGCTTAATGGCCTCAAGCCCCTGAGGGGTTCAAGGTAGTGAACCCTGACAGCCCTGCCCAGCAGGAGAGGAGCCCAATTTCTTCTTGTGGACTCTCTTCTTTTTAGTCTCTGCCCACTTATTGGAGGGTTTGGGGGATAGAAGTCACGGGCCAATGAAACAAGAGGTTTCCCTCTGGATTCCCTTCCTCAGGATTCCAAATCCTCTCCGCCTACCCCTGCGGCTGCTGCTGGGATCTTTGCAGCCCCTCCGGGCTCTTTCTAGGTCCCCGAAGTCTCTGGGTTCCTCCTCTCACACACCTGAGTCCTGTGACTAGAACCAAACATTCGTGGCTTCCCTTCATCCGGTCAGGATCTGTCCTCCATTCATATATGCAGACTCTTCGGGGATCGCTTCATATTTTCTTTTTCCCAAAGTGTTTAGTCACTGCTCTTACTAGTACCCAACCTTGATTAGAATGGACTGAAGGAAACAAAAGCCTTTTAAAGAAAATTCTTCCCCTCTGGAGAATGAGTTCCTGAAGGTACTGTGTGAAGGAGCTCCTTGTTTGGCTTTTCCCAAGCTTATCCTTTTAGGCTTTAAGGGGTCCTCGTGGTATCTCTGCTGAGGTGTCAGCACCGACGTGCCCATTCTCCATAGCCATTCCCGTCATGCCCTGATGACTTACAATTGTAGAGCGCAGTGGCTTGGTCCCAGGATCCTTCTCCTCCACTTCCAGCTCATCCACCTGCCCCCCTTCAAGACTAGCTTAGAGGC
Organism: Monodelphis domestica; assembly: GCF_027887165.1. Taxonomy (NCBI): domain Eukaryota; kingdom Metazoa; phylum Chordata; class Mammalia; order Didelphimorphia; family Didelphidae; genus Monodelphis; species Monodelphis domestica. Next base: position 202,687,611 of record NC_077231.1, read on the forward strand.
TAAACCTGCCTCACTTAGGCCCCTCAAGCACCTGCCATGTGTCTGGCCCTGGGAGGGGAAGGCAACAAGTAAGACTCCTGTCCTCACGCAGCTTAGCTTCACTGAGAGGATCAAGTCTGTGCCGAATAAGTCATGATCTACCTCTGCTAGCCAGGCACTGGGCTGTGGACAGAACACTGGGCAAGTCACTTAACCTCTACCTGCCAACTGGACCCCCCCAGGGTTGTTTTGAGAATAAAATGAGCTCTCTCCCTTCCTTTCTCTTCTCTTCTCTCCCTTTCCTCTCCCCTTCCATCTCCTCCCATTTCTTTTCTCTCCCCTCTTTCCCTCTCTGTCTTTGTCTCTTTCTGTCTGTCTCTCTCTGGTCCCCTCCCCCCTTTGTCTCTCTCTCTGTCTCTCCCTTCTCGTTTCCTCTCCCTTCCCCCCTCCCCATCTCTCCCTCTCTGTCTGTCTCTCCCTTTCCCTCCCTCCATCCTGCAAGTCAGATGGAAAGGCTCTGTGGTCCTCCGGGTATAGCAGTAAAGCAGTGGTTAGGGTCTCTTTTTTACTGTCATTTCCAGAGATAAAATCACATCTAACTTCTGATGTTAAACCCTTTGACAGTGTCCAGGAATTTGGGGGCCCAGAGCTTCGTTCTCTGGGTCTTCAGTCCCAGGATGATGGCTGGTGGCCGAGGGTGGGAGGCTCCCCTCAAGGCAAGGGACAGGTGAAGGAAGGGGGGGGAGAGAAAGGTAGAGATGTGTGTATGTGTGCATGTAAATATAAAAATGCTGGCTATTATATATCTATATACATACACATGTGCACACATATATATATGTATATATATATATATATATATATATGCTAGCATTTAAGATTTGCAAACCACTTTACAAATATAATTTCTTTTTGTTTTCCCAACCAACTAGGGAGGTGGGTGCTGTTATTTCCCCCATTTTACAGCTGAAGAAACTGAGGCAGGATGAGATTCATCAGTGGTTCAGGGTCACGTGGCTACTAAGATAGGTCAAATGATCTTCCTGACTTCAGAGCTCTATTCAGAAGAGGCCGTGGCTCCTTCCCCTCATATCATTCTGGCTGGTCCCTTTCTCATCCTTCACTTATCACCTTCTCTGTCTCTCTCTGCTTGTCATCTAACTCCCAGGCCCCTTTCCCTCCCTCCCTTCTTCCTCTTTTCTCTCATTGTAGGGACACAAAAGCCCTCGTAATTCAATGTTTTCTTTGAGCAGATCCTTTGAATGGGAAGTCCCCAGTGAGATGGCTGGCCCCGGGACCAGAAAACTCATCACTCACTGTGTGTGCCTAGTAGATGGTGATAAATGGATTTTCCCCCCTTCTCACCTGGCACCCGGTGACAGACGTCTCCTCAGAAGCCCAGGTGACCCCAGGACAGGTTCTTCCTGTGCTAGAGCTGTGCCTTAGATGGCGGATTGTGCCTGTGGCCAGTCCCTCCTAAAGTTCTTTCAGGGCAAGACCGAGAGAGAAAAATATTTTTAAAAAGATCCTTATAGTAAAGCTGAGAAATTAGAAGCAGTTTGTTCTGAATTCTCTCATCTTTCTAACTCCTAACTTTCTAACACATCTCTGTCTGTCAGGGGCTCGTAATCTTTTTTGTGTTATGGACTCTTTGGATGGTCCCCAGAAGCTCTGGACCCCTTCTGAGAATATTTTTTAAACGCATAAAACAAAATACACAGGACTGCCAAGGAAGCCAGTTAGATTGAAGTACAGTGATCGAAATATTACAAAACAAAAACCCACGTTCACAGACCCAAAGTTAAAAATCCTTGTTCCGTCCTTTCCTCCTTTGCTGTTTGTCCTTCCTCACCAGCCCCTCTCCACCAAGGCCAGTTCCTTTCCTGTGCTGTTGATCTGATCCTTTCCTGCCTTCTCCCATCAACACTTCCCCCCCCCCCCCCTTCAGCCTCTCCTGACCTACCAGCTTCTTTCTTGAGCCTAAAAATGCTTCCTGCCTTCTGCAGAGCCCTTCCCTGGCCTCAGTCCTACCTTTCACTTTCACTTCCTGACCTCCAGCTACCTTTTGGCTTTGATCTCAACACTGTGCACTGGAACTGGCCTTTCTGAGCTTACCAGAGAGCTCCTGTAAATGTCCTTTTCTCCAGACCTCACTCTCCTACACTTCTCTGTGACTGTAAATACTCTTTCCCCCTCTCCCCTTCCCTGTCTCCCTCCCTCCATACACACATACACTCCCCTCTCTCCCCTGAACTATACTGGGTTCAGTCATCATCCCTATGCGGATGATTTTCAGATCTGTTTATCCAGCTCTAAAGTTTCCCTTGAGCACCAGGCTCAAATCACCAATTGCTTATTGTCCCACAGATAATCAAGCTCTTCACATCCATAGCAGAACTCATTTATTCCCCTCCAAACTCTCCTGCACTTCCCCAGCCCTGGCAAGGGCTCCAGCGTCTTCCCTGTCTCTTAGGATTGCAGCCTTCGTGTTTGTTAGACTTGATTCTTGCCCATAACTCTCCCCACGTCTCCGATCCGTTGCCAAGTGTTTCTGCCTTCATGACGTCTCTCCCCTCATACAGCTGACAGCAAGTACAGGCTCTCCTCACCTCTTCTTGCCTGTTAGTGCAGGGGCTTTCTAAAGATAGATGTATGTATGTATGTATGTATGTATAAAATGAGGTCTTGCTTGTTTCTGTTTCAGTTTTTTTCTCTGGAGGTGGACATCCATAAGCCTCTCTTCAAACAACATTTCTGTTGCTATATATAATGTTCTCTTGGTTCTGCTCATTTCATTCTTCATAACTTCATGTAGGTCTCAATATTTTTCTGAATTAATTAATATTAAAATTTTTTAAATATTATTAAAATAAATAACATAAATGTTACTATAATATAATTATTATAATTAAATTGAATATATTTCATTAAAAGAATTAATTATAATAAAATATAATATTTAGTACTATAATCGTCAATCATAAGTAAACATAATTGTTAATATAATTAATTACAATAGAATTTATTAATATAATTAACCACTAATTATAATTAAATATAATTAATACAATTAATTCTAATTAAATGTAATTTATTGGTATATTATAAACATAGTTAAAATAAAAATTAATCTGTCATTTCTTATGCTGCAATAGTATTCCATCACAATCATATGCCACAATTTGTTTGGCCATTCTGCAATTTATGGATAATTCTTTGCCACCACAAAGAGAACGGAACATAGGCGTTCTTTTCCCTTTTCCCCAATCTCTTTGGGAAACAGACTCAACAGTGGTATTTCTGGGTCAAAAGATATACACACTTTTATAACTTTGGGGGTATAATTCCAGATTGTGCTCCAGAATGGTTGGATCCTTTCACAGTTCCACCAACAGTGTATAAGTGTTCCCATTTTTCCACATCCCCTCCAACATTTATTTTGTCCTTTTATCATTTTAGCCTATCTGATAGATGTGAGATGATATCTCAGAGTTATTTTGATTTACATTTCTTTCATCAATAATGATTTAGAACATTTTTATATGGTTACATGTGGTATCAATTTTGTCATCCAAAAGCTATCTGTTCAAATCTTTTGCCCATTTCTCAGTTGGGGAATGGCTGACAACTTGACAATGTTCTCTGTACATTTGGATATGACCTCTGTTTGAGAAAGTGTCTATAAAATTTTCCCTCAATTTTCTGCTTTCCTTCTAATCTTGGCTATAGTACTTTTATTTCTATAAAATCTTTTTAATGTCATCAAAATTATCCATTTCCACCTCACAATGCTTTCTGTCTCTTGTTTGTTCATAATAATATGTTCCCTTTTCTTCTAATTTGCTTATGATTCTCCCTTTATGCCTAGGTCATGTATCCATTTTGATCTTATCTTGATGGTATAAAATATTGGTCCATATCTAGTTTCTGCCAGACTGCTTTCCAGTTTGCCCAGTAATTAAAAAAAAAAATTATTGTCATGCAAAACACACTTCCAGATTGATCATTGTTGTAAAAGCACACTCATACATAAACAAAACCCCAAAGTAAACCATAAATACACTGTTGTGAAGGACAACTCCTTCTTTCTCTGGAGGTAGATTGCATTTCTTGTCATAAGTCTTTCAGGATTGTCCCAGATCACTGCATTACTGACGTAGTCAAGTTTTCACAGATAATCATTGTCTAGTATTGCAGTTACTGTGTACAGTGTTCTCCTGGTTCTGCTTGTTTCACCCTGCATCAGTTCATGAAGGTCTTTCCAGCGTTTTCTGAAGTCATCCTGTTCATCATTTCTTATAGCACATCACCAACGTGTACCACAACTTTTTCAGCCATTGTCCATTTGAGGGACATCCCTTTAGTTTCCCACTGCAAAAAGAGCTGCTATATTTTTGTTTAAGTAGGTTCTTTCCCTTTTTTTATTATCTCTTTACCCAATAGTTTTTTTGCCAAATAGTAAATTCTTGTCCCCCAGCTTCAGGTACAAAGTTACCATAATCTTTTTGAAGTTTCAAAATTAATTCTTAATTAAATTATATATTAACATATTACCTATTATTATATATAATAAATTTATTTGTTACTTCCCCCCTTTTAAAATTTAGAGTATTTTCCATGGTTACATGATTCATGACTCATAAGTCCTTCAGAATTGTCCTGGATCGTTGCATTGCTACTAGTAGAGTCCATCACCTTCGATTGAACCACAGTGTATCAGTCTCTATGTACCATGTTCTCCTGGTTCTGCTCCTTTTGCTCTGCATCAATTCATGGAGGTCTTTCCAGTTCCTTTGAGAACAGCAGTATTCCATCACCAACATATACCACAATTTGGTCAGCCATTCCCCAACTGAAGGGCATCCCCTCATTTTCCAATTTTTGCCACCACCAAGAGCACAGCTATGACTATTCTTGTACAAGTCTTTTTCCTTATTATCTCTTTGGGGTACAAACCCAGCAGTGCTATGACTGGATCAAAGGGAATAATATATATGATTAATAAAAATTAAGTTAATTAAAACTATTTTACTATAGTATCAATGATAAGACAGAGTGGCAAGGGTTAGTTGGATTTAAGTGACTTGTCCAGGGTCATCCAGTAGGCAATATCTGAGGCCAAATTTGAACCCAGGACCTCCATCTCTGGATATGACTCTGTCTACAGAGAGTTTGATTTTTAAAGATTTGTACAGCCTGCCTCCTCCCTCCCTTTCCAATTCTTTTCCCTATATGGGCTTTTTCTGTCATTCTTCTGGACTCTCTTGACTGTTTTCTGGCCTTCCTCCATGCCTGGCATGTCAGCCCTCTGGCCTTTGATGTGTGGCCTCCCAGGTCTCTTTTGAGCCCTCCCAGGACTAGGCCCTTTCCCCCAGGCTGAGCTGAGTGTTATTCTGTAAGGCTTGATGCAGAGCGCTATTAGGCTGGGAGCTCCCCGAGGGCCGAAACCCTGCTTTCTCCTTCCCTGATCCCCAGGCCTTTCTGACTGTGTCCAAAGCTGCAGGAAAACCATGGCAGGGTTTATCACGTAGGCCTCACCCCGATCAGGTCCTGGAGAGAGGAGTGAGGATGGGCCCCCAGGCTGCGCCACTCCAAGGGAGCCTTAGCTTCTCCTGCCCGCTCTCCTTTGATTCTGGGGGTCTGGGGTCAGGCCCCAGGGCCTCGGGTACCCAGAGTCCAAGGGAGTTAGAGTGCTCTCTGCCTCCAGAGAGAGCACTGCTGGCATCCGAATATGGCTGAAAGCAGACGATTTTTCACTTGTTTATTTGGGTTTTGGTTTTATATGATTATTCACTTAAAAAAAGAACACTATGAAATGCATTTTGCATGAAAATATACATATAACCCAGAAGAAAAAAATAAAACAACTTAAAAAAATCCGCACCCAAAGGGTCTGACTGCTCAGGACGGTGAATGTCTGTAAAATGGAGACAGTCTTAGGCTCTCTCTCCCAGGGTTATTGGGAAGAGGGAGCTTTGCAAACCCTAAAAAGCTACACAAATGCTCATTACCAGCATGAACCCGGCTGATCTCTGGCTTTGTGAGGCTCGGGCTCTCAGGGAAAAGACAGAATTGTCCCTATTCCTTCCATGGTAGGCCAATTCCAAGTGATTTTTGCGAGCTCATTAGTAGGTGTGGGCTTGCCAGTACCAACCCGGCATGTCTCCCTTACCTTCTGTCATAAAGTCAATACTGGGGGTGGGTTTCAAGGCAGAGGAGCAGCGAGGGCTGGTTCATTGGGGTCACACAGCGAGGCCATGTCCCAGGCCAGGTTTAAACCTCTGCCTCCAGGCCTGACTCTCCATGGAGCCACCTGCATTCATTTCTAAACATGCTTTCATTTGGACTCTTGGTGGTTTCTGAGGGAATCGCCTCCCCCCAAGCCCCTCTGCGTGAGGGCGAGTCCACTGCGCTCGGGGCTGCTTGCTGGGGTTTCCCCGTGACCCCCCCCTTCTCTCTTTCTCCTCAGACTCCTGGGGGGCGGTCGGGAGTTCAGAAATTGTGGTGCTTTTACACGGCTTTCCAACCTCGAGCTACGACTGGTTCAAGGTGAGACGCCAGAGACCCGGCTCCTGGGCTTGCCGATGGTCACAGCAAAGCAACAGCAATCATCCCCGAGCCGAGGATGCCCCCCGAGTCTCTCTGGACACTGTAGATGATGGCTCCCCAAAAGGTTCCTTTTTCACAGAGTCATTCTCCTGGGATCCTCAGCGACTATTACTGAACGCCTACTCTGTGCCAGCATAGGATGTGTGCTGGGGAGACAGAATCCAAAATGAGTTTCTCCCCTGACAAGCTGTTCTTTCAGGAAAAGGCACATACGCCAATAAGCAAAGAGGAGTCAGGGCAGGGTAATTTGGTGGGGAGGTCCTTGGGGCTCTCCTCTAGAAAGTGGTGGGGACTGGAGCCGAGAGAAGCAAGAGATTGGAGTCTTGTTCCCCCCCCTTGCTCTGTTCAGACGGCAGCCATGGGGGCTGCTTTCAGCTCGTGGCCTTGCCCTGGGCCTTGGTCTCCTCATTGGTACGATGGGGATGACGGTCACTGGGCTGCCTACCAGAGGACTGCCATAAGGAATGTTGGCCTTGCCCACGTCACAGAGCTTTGGGTTTAAGCTCCTCTGTAAGATGGGGATAATGACTGGCCCATTGGATGGGGCTATGCTTGGGGTGTGGGCATAGTTTTGTTTATATCTCACCCTTTATCCCACCTCTCTGCCCTTTCGCCTTCCAAGTCAGGCAGCAGGCCCATCCTGAGAAAAAGAAGCCGTGTCTGGTTCTTCAGTCAGCCTAGAAGGACGGCTTTTATTTATTAATAAATAAGCCTGCGCTAAATAATAATTATAAAAGAGCTAACACTTCTGTGTGCCAAGTGCAGTGCTAAGCCCGTCCTGATTGTTATCTCATTGGATCCTTACAACAACCCCCGGAGGTAGGTGCTCTTATGACGCCCATTTTACCGATAAGGAAACTGAGGCAAACAGGCAAAATGACGCGAGTGCCCAAGCTCCTGTAGCTAAGTAAGGGTTGTCGATTGGATTTGAACAGGAGGCAGCCTGCTTCTAGTTTGTCACTCTCACCCCGTGAACACAGTGAATTTGCAGGAATGGGTTGTACATTCATGGATTCATTCCTGCAGAAAGAAAGGTAGTGTTCTAGGGTTCAGCCAAACACCTAGGCCTTGGGCTTTCCATCCCGTTTTGTCTTGAGCTCCTGGTGTGATGGCAGCCAGCTGTTTTCCTTCTGTGTGCCAGGATTAGAGGAGAAGCCCCTCAGGGGCTGGGGTGGGTCTGAAGGCCTGGCTGCCCTTTAGCAGGATGAAGGCTTCTGCTGGAATAGGGGCCTTCCTAGGGGGAGGTGAGGGGCAGCCTGGGAGATGGGGACTGAGCCTGGGGGCTCATGGGGCTCTCTTGCAGATCTGGGAGGGCCTGAGCCAGCGCTTTCACCGGGTGATCGCCCTTGATTTCCTAGGCTTCGGCTTCAGCGACAAGCCGGTTAGTATGGGGTCAGGAGGGAGGCCTGGAGCAGGAGAGTGCCCAGGGCGCCCTCGAACTCAGGCCTCTGGGCTGCTTTGCATCTCTCCGCAGAGGCCCCATCAGTACTCCATCTTTGAGCAGGCCAGCATCGTGGAGGCGCTGCTGGGACAGCTGGGGCTTCAGAACCAGAGAATTCACCTCCTGTCTCATGACTACGGGGACACCGTGGCTCAGGAGCTGCTCTACAGGTGGGTTCCTGCGAGGCCTGCTTGGCCAAGGGCCCAGAGCAGTGGGGGTGCAGCGCCAGCAGTGAGGAAGACTCCTCCAGGGTTCACTTGTGGCCTCAGATGCCCTCACCCTGACGCCCCAGATGCTCCCCTCTGGACGGTGAGCCGTGGAAGGAGATGAGCCACCCGTCCAGGGTCTAGGCCAGGAGAACCCCAGGGGGGTCCGGAAGCCCCAGACAGGCCTGAAGGGACCTACGGAGCGCCTGCTGCCCGCCTGCGCTGCGCTTGGGGGGAGTCCCTGCCCTCTGGCCTAGAGGCCCAGGATTTCTCTGTCACAGTCAGTCACTTCTCCATTACTGGTGCCGTGTTCATGGGCCACGGCCTTGTGGCAGAGCGGGCCTCCTCCGAGTTCTGCCCTAGGGGGCGCTCCCGAGTGATACTCCCCCTTCCCTGTCCCTAGGTACCAGCGGAACCGGACCGGCAGGCTTCTCATCGGCAGCCTTTGTCTGTCCAATGGAGGTAACTGCCCGCAGCGGGGCGGGAAATCCAGGGAATGGGCCTGCCCAGTGGCGGTTGGGCCTCAGGATGCAGAAGGCGGGGCGCGGGCGAAGCTGCTTGCGGCTTCCTGAAGAAATTGCTGTGTTCCCAGCATCCCCTCCGCCAGGGCCTTGGTCCGGTTTAATGACCACTTCTCCAGCAGCCCAAGAGAAGGACACCGGAAGTGGGGCCCTCCGGCTCCATGTTTTGGCCCTCTTAGCGGACGGTGGTCGGGCCGCCTTTCCTCGCTCTCCGGGAGGGGGGGCGGTGCGGCGGCTCCTTATGCTGCTTTGGGGGTGAAGTCCCGGCTACTCAGGCTATCAGCAGGGAGCCAGTTTCCTTTTTTTTAATGTATTATTTAACATTAAAACCACAACTTGAGTTCCAAATTCTCCCTCCTTCTCGCCAATAAGTGAATGGTTTTCTATGCATTTCAGCAAAGGGGACCCAAACACAAAGGGCTGGTTGTCGTCCCAGACTCCTTACCAGGCCACGGGGGATGAGACAGCGCCCACCCCCACCCCACCATTACAGGCTCTGGGTGGGGGCTGGGATGAGACAGCGCCCACCCCACCCCACCATTACAGGCTCTGGGTGGGGGCTGGAGGAGTCATTTGGGAGTGGGGGAGGGGAGGAGGCATTGTTCCATAGGTGGCCCCTACTCCTGGGATTCCAGGATCCTAGAAAGGAGGGCTGGAATTCCAGCCCTTGGCTCAAGCCCGGGGGCTTCCCCTAGGCCACACGGTCCCCCTCCCCCTTCCAGCTGAGGCACACCCAGCAGGGGCTGGGCTGGGCTGGGAGACTGGAGGAGATCTGAAGGGGGGGTACTTTTGCCCCACCGTTTGGCGCCTCCTGTTCAGGATCTTTAGGAGAAATGGAGAAGCAGGCCACACCCTTTCCTCCCAGGTCGCCAGCCCCTCCTCCCTTGTTTGGCTACAGAAATAGTAAGGGAGGAGGGTGCCCACTGTGCCACGCACCCAGAGGGCTTGACCGATCTTTCTGTCCCCACAACTCTGGGTTATGTTGTTATCCCTGGTTGGTAAATGGGGAAACTGAAGCAAACGGTTAAATGGCTTGCCTAGAGTCACTCAGCTAGTAGGGGGCTGAGGCAGGATTTGAACTTTTCTACAAATTCGACTTCCCTATTTGTTAAGCCCTTTCCTTCTGTCAGAATCGGTACTGTCCCAAGGCAGAAGAGCGGCAAGGACTAGGCCATGGGGGCTAAGTGCCTTGCCCAGGGCCACCCAGCTGGGAAGCGTCTGAGGCCAGAGGTCCGATTCAGACCCAGGACCTCCCATCCCGGGCCTGGCTCTGCTTTTCCCTTTGAAATGCCCAAGAAGTGGAGCCTGGGGAGAAGTGGGTGTGAGCTAGAGAGTGACTAAGGTAAGTTTTCTGCCTCTCTTACAGGTATCTTTCCTGAGACTCACCACCCCACCTTACTCCAGAAGGTTGGCCTGTCCACTGGGTGAATCTTTGGCGGACGCTCAGTTTGTGCAGAGGGCAGCCTGGGGGAGCCCTCTGTCAAGGCCTGGCGCCTGCCCGAGGAGGGAAGGGCCACTTCCATGAGGCCCCTCTGCTTTCCCCTTAGACGCCGGCACTGCGCTGACCCTCTTCCATTCCCTTCCCCTTCTTCCTTCTCTCCTTTCTTAACATCCACATTGTCTTTGGGCCTTCCTGGGCCCCTGCGAGAGCCTAGGGACATGTAAAAGACTAAGTGACTGGGGGGGCCTCTCCTCACCCCGCAGGGGCCCCTCCCCAGGTTGTGACCTTCCCTGGCTTTGAGGCGGGAATTGGCTGCTGTTGCTTTTAAGTCAGGACTGTCATTGAATATTCTGGAAGCGACGAGGGAGGACCTTTACCCCTGCAGTTTGGGCCTTTAAACCCCTGATTGTGCCTGAGCCAAACAAGGGTCAGAAGGCCTCCTTTAAGGGCAGTCCGTGCCTCTTTTGTACGTCCTCTAAGTCTCCTATTCAAGTTCTTCATCACTTCTTAGGATGGAGCATTTCAGGCTGGGCCACAAGCCATGTCTGGACCCCAGAGGCTGCCGGCTTGCTCACCCAGAGATGAGAGGCAGGCACGGGCTCGTGTCGGGCCCTCGAAGCGGCTCCCAATGTGAGCCGGCTTCGCATGGCCCTACAGTCAGTTCCCCTTCCTCAGCCCAGGAGCCCTCCTTCTGCCTAGGCCGGGAGAGTCCCCAGGGCCCCCACTCGTCATCTAGAAGGGCCCGGGGGGCTGCGGCCCCCCACCAGTCATCCTCCAATATGGCACCTGCGGGGTGATGCCCTTTGGAGAGCGGTTTTCCTGCTGACGCAGCTTTTGTCAGTTCTTCCAGCACCCCCAGGGAGCCGTTTGGGCCCGGCTTTTTATAGGCCGTTGTTTCCATGCCATCCACCTTGGTTCCAGCTGTTCTGAGACCTCCTCCTTTAAAGACACCCCCCCCAGCTATATCTGTGTAAAGAAACTAATACTAATAGCTACCTTTTTCATAGCACTTTAAGGTTTGCAAAAAGCACATTTATGTCTATGTTCTCCCAGCAACCCCGGGAAGTAAGAGCTTTTTATAGATGAAGAAATTGAGGCAAATGGGGAAGTGACTTACCCAGGGTCACATAGCTATTAAATATCTGGGGAAGATTTTCAATTCAGGCCTTCCTGACTCCCAAGTCCAGCCCTCTTATCTTATCACCCAGCGAGGCTCTATTTTATGGGGGATTTGGGGGATAACTTTCTCTCTGCTCTCTTTTCCCCTTAGGAACTGTCTTTGGGGCCCAGGCGCCCCATCACATGGGGTTGTTTGCTTGCCGTCATAGACCATGACTGGCTTAGCCATTCCCTCGTCATCGGGCACCAGATGATCTCTCGTTCTTGGGCTCTTACTAAGAGGGCCGCCCCCATGTCTCTGTGCCCCTTTTCAGTAATGCCTGTGGGCTCTCGCATCAGAAGCACGACCACTTGGCCAAACTGTGTACCTCTTTGTCCCTTGGCACATCATTTCATCTTGACTTCTAAAAGTCGGCGTGATGTGCCTGTTTTGAGCAGGGACGCCCTTTTGTCCTCTTTGCCAACTTGCTGGTGCCGGGCAGAAGCTCCGCGTTGTCTTCATGGCTGTTTCCCCCGGGGTTCGTTTCTCTTTCTCCTCCTGAGAGTGGCCGGTTTAGACCTTTGATCATTTAAGACAAGCAGATTTTCCTTTTTGGATAAATCTGTCGAGGAACGCCTGTGAGAAAATCATCTGTGCCTGAGTTCGTCGGGCTCCTTCTCCAAGCTCTAGGTGGGCTTTCCGTGTTCCGGGGCCAAGGGTGAGAGCACAGATAAATCTCAGAATGGTGGCGGGGTAGGGGAAGTGGGGATGGCCACAAAGTCCATCTTCATCTCATCATAATTGGTTTCCTCTGCCAAGTGGCAACACCATGATTCTGTGACAAAGAGGCCCCGAGGCTTCATTAGACTGCCACGATGCCTACAAGGTGAAGGATCCCTGCCTTAGAGGGAATTAGAAATAGGCTATTACGGAAGGAGGGAAAGAAATTCCATCTTCCAGACACAGTTTCCTGCTCATCCTAGGCAAGGAGGCCCCATTCCCTGAGCAAAAGATCCCTTCTGGTGATTTCATTTCCATTCCTTGTTTTTTACCCACAGCTGCTCAAAGATGGAGGCCTGATATCTCCCATCCTCACTCGCCTGATGAACTTTTTCTTCTTTGCTAAGGGGTGAGTCCCCCCCCCCCCCCGCCCCCCATCCGAGTTCTGTGGCTACTCCTTGGGAAGCAGTAGTCCTAAGTTGCGGCCGGCCTTGAGTTTGGTCCAAATCCTAGGCCTGTTAACTCATCCTCTGGGGGGCCTGGAGGAACAGGCTCTGACCAAGAGCCACCTGCCACTGCTTTGGAGTGGTTTGCAGGCCCAGAAGGATAAAGATGCCCAACGTCTTTCCTTCCTCCCCAACGCAGTGATTAGGTAGAGCTTACAGAGCACCCACCCATTCTAGCCGGGTTCTGTTCTCAGCACTTCTCCTGGGAAGGAAGTTCCACTCACACCTACCTACTCTGTGTTTTGGAATCTTTCAGCCTCACAGTGGTCTTTGGGCCGTACACAAGGCCCTCCGAAGCTGAGATGTGGGATATGTGGGCTGGGATTCGAACCAATGATGGCAACCTGGTCATTGACAGGTAAAAGATGCTCCGGTGCCTCGGCAGATGTTTTCTTAAAGGGAAATGGCTCCTGCCCCCTCCTTCCCCCAGGCCCTCATGGCCAGTATTCTGTCCTACGAGGAAGATGAATGAAGAGAAGCCAGAATTCTTGGTTTGATTTTATATCCGTTTGAGAAGCTGCTAGAGGAGGAGAGAAAATGAGAGCTGACCAGATTGTGTTCTGGAGGCCCAGGTGGCCAAAACAGCTCAGTGAAGTGGCTGCAGATTTCCATCTCACGTTGGTCTGTGACTCCCCTTGTAATGCTCAGCAAAGCCTTCTGCTTCTCTCCCTCTTCAATATTAACCATCTAAAGATGTTTTATGGCCTTGAGAAGAATGCAGTCCCTACACCATCTTCAGGCAGCCCAAAGTGTTAGATTTAAAATGGTTGAAGGCCTTAAACTGTAACAGTTAAAAGAGTGATGTTGTAAACTGTAGTGAGTTAAAATGGTGGAAGATATAAATTGTGATACATATAAGAGAGGGTGAGTGAATTTGACCACAGAAAATATGTTTCACTACAGTGTCTTGGTTTTTAAATCAAATATAAGGTGGTCACCAGGGAAATATTCCCAATTATTCAAATACCCAAGTCAACTGGGTTTTATGGAGATTTTAATTAATACAAATGTGGAATTAGAGAAAGAGAGAAAAAGGAAATAAGTATGAAGGGCCTTAAGCCAACATGGCCTAGACCTGAGTCTTAAGAGAGAGAGATCAGTCAGTCAGTCTTTTAACACTCACCACAAGGTCTATCTAAGCAAGGATTCTAGTGACACCAGGCCAGCTCCATCTCAGCTGACTTCACCAGAGAGAGTTCCCACCAGAGTCCTCCTTAAAGAGCCTTCCAGCCAGAGACTGTTCCAAAGGGCCTCTCTCCAGAACCTCCAGAGGGACAGAGTCCCCTCAGAGGAGCTCCAATGAGACCTCCTTAGAGATTATTCTCCAAGAGCTTCCCTTCTCCAGAGCCTCTCTCAAGAGATTCTTCCCAAGCGATCCTCATCAGAGACCCTCCAAAAGGATCCTTCTCAAGAGATTCTGCTTTTTCTTATATAGGGGTTTTTCTCTTATGTCACCTCCCCTAAGTCCTTACATCTACCAATCACTGTAGATGCTTTCTAAAGGACTGCCCATCTTAATTCCTGCTAAGTTGACAAATCTCCTCAGTAAGTCTGAACCAGTGAAAACACAGCTGAGTCAACTAATCTCATTAAGAGAACTTGCCCGACCCTTTTAGGTACCTAGCATCTCATTGTATCAATTCTAAAAAACAGGCATGGCTCAAAGAACTCCTTGCCTTATTATAAGCATGGGTCCAAGTACTTTCATTGTTTAGCAAGGAGTTTTCTCCCCTAAAGCAGTCTTAAGTACGGGTGGAGTAGAGGTCCTCCCATAACAAGGAGTTTTCTCATCAAAATGGGGAATGTTCCCAATCCAATGGGGAAATTATTAACATTCACAAGTCTGAGAAATTTCAAGGTTTACAAAAGGACCGTTAGGCCTAGATACAAATGAATTTGGCAGTTGTCAGAGAGGATGTTGATGATCGGTAGATTCCAAAGACAAGGCTACCTTCCTGCTGACTAGGTCCATGTGGCCTGCCTCCATCTTGTCTTGCTGACTCCACGTTCTAAGTGGTGTCCATGTTGGAAATGACAAATTGAAAGGCATTTTCCATGTGAAATCTGACAGTTTAACATGAGAAAGTAAAAGTTTTTTCATAGTGGGAGAAAGATAAGAAGTAACAGTATTAGAAGTGAGAGCTTCTGGGTTCTAGTCTAAGACAGGACCCTTCTGGTATTTACTGGAGAGGTTTTCCCTGTTTTGTTTTGTTTTGATCATCCGAGTCATGCAAAGGATGTTATGCTCCTAATCAGATGGAAGAATAATTTTAGGGTGGCTGGGGCCATGAAGATCACATAGTACAGCTCTCTTCAGAAAGTATTTAATTGTCCTAAAAGTCTGAATCTAAATGAACATGGGAATGGATGATCTTTCTCTGAGAGCTCCTAGTGACCCATCTGAGAAAAGTGGGAAGACTCTGTTTTCCCAAGAGCCCAGCATGAGGCAAACAGCCCACCTCTCACTGCAATCTCTAATGAATCACACAGCCACCCCATATTTATATTGTCAAGTCCATTCAAATCCATGTAGCAAGTTATTGCCTTGAAACCCTCCTGTTGGGGGAAGAGCAGGTTTGTGGTGGGAGAGTAAAGGCTGGTTCTTAACCAAAGAATTGCAGCTCAGACCCTTTCATCTGAAGGCATGAAAGTGTTTATTCCAAGATGTTAGAGCGTGAGGCCAAGGGGGCAGATGTAGTCAGGTCCATGGAATGGCCCAGCCTGGCTAGAGTGACAGCGCTCCCAGGGCATTCAGGGTTCTAGACTTTATCCAGAGTCTGGGGGATTCCTTCCTCCCATCCTTGGGAATTCCCCACCCTCCCTCCCATTATTCCTCCCATGGATGTTCCAGGCTGAAGACTCAGAGAAGGAGTGAAGGAGGCACACATAGGGCATGGTCCCAAAGATCCCCAGTGCCCATGGGTGATGCTCCCTCCTGGTTGTTTGAGAGTCCTTTCTTAGCCTTGCAATTCTTACCAAAGCAGATAAAGTCCTAACATCCTTCAAGTTAGCTCGGGTACTCACCATTCCCTTGAGGCTTGGAATGCCAGGCAAACCCTTATCACCTGGGAGGAAGGGCACAGGGTTGGCAATATCTACTTACTAGTAAAAAGCATAAAATCTCAAAGCACCATTTACAAAAGGATTTCAAAGCCCTATTCTTTTTTCACAACCACATCACTCCCAGAGCCAACAAATTTTGACATGTTTAAGGGGCTGTTTGGTTCTGGAGTTTTAACAGGAATGGCCATAGCAGGTGGGTCAGTGCCAACTTCCCTTGTAATAAAATGAAAGGGAGCCTTAGGTCGATGGGGCTTCAGTGCTGTTGTCTGTGTCTGGCCTGGCAGCCTCCCCAGAGTGCCTTTCCTTGGCTCCCAGCCTCTCTCACTAATCTGTCCTTGAAGTCTCTTACAGTACATCAACCAGAGAAAGAAGCATCGAGATCGCTGGGTGGGGGCTCTCGCCTCCATGGCTGTTCCCCGTGAGTATTCCCCCACTGCCTCTCGGCTAAACTTTAGCTCTTAAGGCGGCCTACTAGCTGTGGGGAAATGAGAAAGGTCTCAAGAGTCAAAA
Source organism: Monodelphis domestica (assembly GCF_027887165.1). Taxonomy (NCBI): domain Eukaryota; kingdom Metazoa; phylum Chordata; class Mammalia; order Didelphimorphia; family Didelphidae; genus Monodelphis; species Monodelphis domestica. The sequence goes on from NC_077231.1 coordinate 202,703,706, forward strand.
TGAGATCATAATCGGTGTCACCCCAATACCAGGGGATTCCTCCCCATCAGTGGGACAAAGAGACTGTAGGAAACCAGTGAGTGGACAAGTCTTTCTGGGGTGCATCATTCCAGAGATGCAGCACTATTGATCACCGCCAATTAGGGTTATTAGGGTGTGCTTGACCTTTGTCATCCCTCTGTAGCTGAACCCTCATATGTGCTGACTCACCTAATTTGGATGAGCTAGGAACAATCTCAATCTTCTCTTTGTACCCCCAGGATTAGCACAGTGCTTGGCACAAATAATTGCTTAGTAAATGCTTTTTTATTCACTCATTAGGAAATCCATTAAAGGCTGTTATTCTAAGTGGCATCCAAAATATGCAGGCTTAAGGATTAGTCTCTTTGGCTACATATATAAAAAGAAAAACCCACCTTCCTAGTATTGCCCTATTTAGCACACATTAGGCAGTCATCAAATAATATGATTTAAATGTCAAAGGTCAAATCCAACAATTCTAGTACCAAAGGAAGATGTTTAAAGAATAATATTAATGTTGGATTTTTTTTAAAAGAACCTGAGCTCTACAGGGAGTTGTTTGTTTTTTTAAACCCTTACCTTCCACCTTAGAATCAATATTCTGTATTGGTTCCAAGGCAGAAGTGGTAAGGGCTAGGCAATGGGGGTTAAGAGACTTGCCCAAGGTCATACAAGCAGGAAGTGTTTGAGGTCAAATTTGAATTCAGGACTTCCCATCCCTAGGCCTGGCTCTCCATCCACTGAGTTACCTAGCTGCCCCTAAGAGTTATTTCTTCTCTGTAGGTACAGGATAGACCACTGGAGGGAAGAAAGATTATGAATAAACCAAGTCACGGTTAGCTGCCTCACTGCCAGAAGTTTCCTGTAACCTATTTAATTATAAGGAAATGGAGTTATCTGTCTTTATTGGAGGGCAAGAATAGACCAACAATGAGACTTTATTGGAAGAAAACTTCACTCTAGTTTAGATTTTGGGTAGAGGATCAAGAGAGAATGCCATCGCCATTAACTCTTTACCCATTCTTTTTCAGTTCATTTCATCTATGGGCCATTAGATCCAGTGAATCCTCATCCAGAATTTATGAATCTTTATAGGTGAGTTGCTCTTGGGGATGGATATGTGCCAGCCAGGCTCAGGTGCAAAGAGAACAAATGCTGATGTTCCATCAGACAAGTCCTGGGTTCACTGGTTGTTCATGAAGGAGAGGGGAAGTTAGATTTTTAAATAGAGAGATAATTTCCTTCCTATGTAAATCCAACAGTGCTTTGAAAAATCAAATAGATCTCTTGGCTAATTATGGTCTATATAAACACTTCTTGCTCAGTTAGAAGAACTAGCAGTGTTTGCTGTGGAATGTTGGCAGGTAGAGTTGATGTTTGTAGCCAGAGAGAAACATGCTAGGAACTTGAGCCTCTCAAGCTGCAAGGAGAAACCGAGGATAGTTTTCCTCCGATTAATGTTTTTCCTCTCTAATCATCTGGAGTGGGTGGGACTGTCTTATGACTTGGGTCAGGCTAGCTATAAGAAAACAATGCAGTTGTGATCAGCTCAAGTTGCAAGATTTAAAGCAAGAATTCTTTTATCCAAGATGTAATCAGTATCAATCTCATTCCTGCTGAAAGTTATTCTACTTTGAAGAAATGGGTTTTGTTTCTATTTGGAAATTTGTTGTAGGTTTAAATTTTTTTTAAGCTGTTGCCATTTATGGGGCCATCTAATTCCAGCTTGAATACATCACCTCCACATTCTCTTCCAATAGGAAAATGTTACCCCAATCCACAGTGTCAATTTTGGATGATCACATCAGCCACTATCCGCAGCTAGAGGATCCTATGGGTTTTCTGAATGCATATTTGAACTTCATCAACTCTTTCTGAGGGGTGACGAGTCGTTTTCCTTGCTCTGTTTCCTTCTAATCATGGTTTCAAATTAGGAACTGATGCTCCAAAGATATCAGGATCATGAAAGCCATTCTATTTATGTCACGAAATAGTACTCCTAGTAACTTCATGAGCTTCAATGAGTTTTGTTCCAACCATCTATCTTCTTCCAAAAGTATTTTCCAGGCTGACAGTCAGTCAAATGTATGGACTTGGCCATGTCTTCTTGAGTTAGAAATTCTACCTGACCATCTCACATCATTCAAGAAGGAAAACCAGCAACATTCTTTTTCACAAAAGTTTTAAATGTGATGGACCCTTGGAATTTGAAGATGCCAGTTTCTGGTCCAATCCCAAAGAATCATGCAATAAGAAAAGTGGAGTGACTTCAAAAGCCTCCCAGTTTGCTTTGCCTTCCAACTTGGCTTGAAAGGCAAATATATGCTTGCATGTTCTATAACCAACATGAAGCATCATGGTAAGCCAGATCCTATGTTTTGAGATGACTTTGGATTACTTTCACCATTTCATGTAACATCTTGTAGAAGTATAATTACAGTTGAAAATAATGCAGTATTAAGTGTATCTTACTCTAAGACTGAATTATGTTTCACCTACACATTTAAGTAATTTTTTATAAAGACACTAAACCAGCAGGTATATACTGTGGCTGAGTAATGGATCTAATGAATTATTAAACGTTAATTTTTGTACAAGTTGAATTAAATTTAAACTGTTTTTAAAGTTACCTAAAATTCTGAGGCATGAAAGATCAATAATGTCTGTCAAGAGAATTACTTAGATCAGCTGATATGAAGGCAAGGTACTCTCAGCTAACAGAAGTCTATTTATACCTCAGTGTTTATAAGGATACCCCAAATGGTGGAATGTGTGTCCTTGTCCTGCAATAGGAGGGCAGGGGATTGTCACATAAGCCAATCTGCTCTGTTGAATTCCTTTTATGAAGATTGCTCAGCTTCCCACAGGCTGGCTCAAGTGGCCTTCTCTTTTAGCTTAATTCTTCCTGTGTTGAACAAAGGATTTGTATAAGTAAGATTCTGAAAGACCTTTAAGCAAATGGTGCTGAATTCCATGTTTTGTTAGCTACAACTGCAGTATCTCAGTGAAGCAGGAATATTCATTATTTTAGCCTTTTTTTATTAGCAACTTCAAGTATAACAAATTTCAAAACTTGAAACTGGAATAATTGTTTATTTTCTATTAATAAAAATGAATTTTGACAAAAAGTGGACTCGGGATTCCTCTCCTCTCCTTCCCCATAACAGCTTCCACCCCTTGGGATACACAAGTTCTTAACTCAGCCAGGCGCTTTTGGACACAATAAGTTAAGAGAAAGGAATGTAAAGAAGTTGAGCAGTTGGAATAAAAACAACGTGCATAAGGACAGCCACAAAGACAGACATTTGCTTGGTAGATCTGGCTAGACATTTTTACTTTTCCAAAACCATGAAAAAAGCCAACTGACTGAAGGGTGTATTCATTATCCAGGTCAGGTAAAAATTTATCCAACTGAAGCTAAGATGACATCAACAGGTGTTTCCTCTTTGCTTCTCACAGTCACCTGCATAGTTACTCCATCTCCTAAGGCCAATCTAGACCTCACCAATAAGTCATAGCCACCTCTGTACACACCTGGACAAGAAAAGTAAGGAAAACCACATGAGGTAATCAGAACAAGCCAGCCTCCTTTGTAAAAAGAGGAAACACACTTCTTTACATTTTTCCTTATTATATATATAAAATACAAATATCTCCATATTTATAATACAAGGGAACAAAATATTACCTACATGGACTGGATGATTTTTAAAGGCCCTTCAAGCTCTAAATTCTGTGATCAAACAGTTAATCTGCTAACATGCCCATAGAACTAGCCAGTTAAATCAACACTTCTGCCTAATTTGAAGCACAAAAATGGGAAGAGAACAGCCAGGATTATTAGGTTAAAGTCCATTTAAATTTCCTTGACCAAATAACATTTGGACAGACTTACTGATTTCTGAAAACATATTTTGCAAAGATGAACTAAGGGAACAGGGTCATTTAAGTTACTACAATGAATTTAAGTAACAGTTGATTTGGCTTCAAATTTTAACTCATGTTATAAAGTGGGCCTAGCTAGTATTTCCCCTCAATAGAGCAATTCAATAAACATTAAGAACCCACTGCATGCTGGTTAATAAAACAAATTTAGATGACACAGAACTTAGTCTAATTAGAGGGATGACATATAAACAAAGTTTTATGGTTGGTTCAGTCACTTCAGTTGTATATCTGTGATCTCTTTTGGGGTTTTCTAGGCAAAGATACTGGAGTGGTTTGCCATTTCTTTTGTCCAACTTATTTTGCAGATGAGGAAACTGAGGCAAACAGGACTAAGTGACTAGTTCAGGATCACAGCTAGTAAGCATCTGAAGCCAAATGTGAACTCAGGAAGATATCTTCCGAACTTTGGGCCTGGCACCTTATTTACTATGCCTTGCTGCTCCTGTGAGCTACATAATAAAGCATGAGAAGTGCTACCAATACTGTTTGCAGTGGGGAAGAATATGGAAAAGATGGCTTTTGAAGTGGGTTTAAAATATTATGGAAGAGTAAGAATCAAGAGATGGAAAAGGAATGAGAGCTCTTACCTGACAAATAGAGTGTGTGGGAATTTTTGTTTTCAGGTACTTTGTCTGACCTCTCACATGGCTGCATGCCCAGAAATGTAACGATGTTGTTGACAGCTTCTGTTTGGGGAGATGTAAAGGAAAGCATTAGGAATGTTATATTTAGATATCTACGTCCTCATAAAATTTGTTCTACTAGAGATATGCTGAAAATAAGATTGACTAAACTGGAGAGAAAAATAGCATGGCCCATTAAATAGGCTACATGCTGACAATATTTTTCAAGGCCACAAGGGCTGGTAGTGAAATGCTATGTCATCAGCTGGATTTGATAGAGCTCAGCTGAGCTCACTAAAGAGAAAGGCTAGTCTCACCTTCAAGGGTTTTGGTAGTGCTGAGGGCAAAGGTCTCTTCCTTTTCAAAGTTGTCTCCAACCTCCTCCCAGGCTACAGCAAAGTTGGGCTTGAGCACCTTCTGGATGTGATCAGACATACACACCTCAAGATCTTCCAGCTGATGGTCAAATAAGATTGGTGTCAGTGCACAAAACAGATATTAACCTACTCCATTCCAAATTCTCTATTTAGCAGGAACTTACTTAATGATAGCACCATTTCTGCTGTACACAATAAAACAATCATCTATGGGTGTTAGCAAAGAAAAACTGGCAGAACATTGTAGAACCTCATAGTGGGAAGGAACCTAAGAATCGGTCTACTTCAACCCACACCTGAACAAGAAAGAATCTATCCTCCAACTCCCAACAAACATTTATTAAACACGTAGTGTGTAAAGCACTAGACAAAAAATTTCTATCTCATGTCCACAAGAGCATTACAAAGCAAATAAGGAAGACAACACTAATAACTCCTCAGCAGAGAAGAGCAGATAGTATCTAGCCCAGACCAATAAGGTGGGGAGTCCCTACCTCCTATGGCATCCCATTCCAGTCCAGTCCAACTACATTGGATGGCTCTAATTGTCAGGAAGTTTCTTCTCATATCAAACCCAAATATGCCTCCCCATAACTTCTCTCCTTTTCCCTAATCCCCTAGTGCCTCTTCATTTTCAGTTTGCCCTTTGGGGAGAGAACAACAAATCTAATTCCTCCTCCATATGATATATTTGCATGGATTTGATTTCATCTATGTGTATACTCTATCAACAAAGACTGCAACCCATCCATGCCCTCTTCTGTATGATTGTTTACTTGCTGTGATAAATTAATTTGCATAAATAGCTTTCACATATCTGGAGACATTTATCATGCCCCTACCCTTCTCAAATCTCCCTTGATGATCTCCAGCTTGTCAACACCTCTTCTACTCTGTAGTACCATGAACTGAATGAAGTATTCCAGATGTAGTCTTGATCAGGGCAGAGACATTAGGACGATCACCTCCCTTGTCCTGGACATCATGCTACACAGGGTCATACTAGCTTTATGGGTGGCAATGTCTCTCAATAACACTGACTGTGAAACATATTAAGATCTGGACCATTTCCCTCTACTCTAGTACAAGTTAGCCACCCCTGCACAGTGTCATTGTTGGGTATTCTTAACAAAAATAAAATGCAAAAGGCCAAGTATTCAAGTGAAACTCACCACATACTCATCATCATATCCATCCTCATCTGGAATACCAGTGTTAGGGTCACAGTCCCGAACTGTAAACTTCATTGTGCAGCTAAAAGTGCAAGCAACTAGGGATGAAAGAAAAGAAAAGCAAGCTTGTCTGGGTCAAGGGTCAGTATCAGGATCCTGATGTTGTATCATTAACTTATTCTGCACTATGCTATACCCCAGATAGGTTAAATGCAGTCTGTTCTCCCAGATGGAGATTCTGAAGGTGGTCTGCAGGCTGGTCAGAAATATATGTCACAGAACAAAAGAATGAAAATATTCATTTGTCACTAAAGATCTGAATCTACATTCAAGAAGCACATGTGCAGACAAATCACAGTAAAGCAGATGTCACCACCATTAAGTTCCATGTAGTAGGACTCAAACCTTACACCAAATCCCTCTCAATAGCTTCATAACAAGGTTTACCTCACAGAAACTCAGGGTTGGGAAAGCCCTCAGAGGCCACCTTGTCCATTCACATGAGCAGCAATCCACTTTATGGCCCTGCCAAATGGTCACCCAACATCTACTTAAAGATTTCCAATAAGGGGGAACCCGTCACCTTATACTTGCCTCACTTGAACAGCTCTGTTAGGAAGTTGTTGCTGACATCAAGCTTCAAATTGCCTCTCTGCACTTTCTATTCACTGTTTTTAATAATTCTGCCCTCTAGGGCAAGCACAAGAAATAAATAATCCCCTCTTCAAAATTAAATGGTGCTTTATGATGTATAAACAAGGGGGAAGTATGTTGTAGGCTTTTCAAAGAATGGAACAGAATATCTAGAGCACAGAGCTTGGGGTAATTTATCCTCTGCTGGTCAAAAAGAATGCTCCTCAGAAAAGAGAGATTTCAGACGCTGCTTGAAAGAAGAAACTTAGCCTTTCTGTGTTCTGGATCTCTCCTCATAAATAATGTTCTTGACACCATTACAAAGGAAAACAGCTATATTGAAATAGAGTTAGCAAAATATAAAACACAAGGTCACAGATCCCAGGTTAAGAATTCCTGCTTTAGAAAGATTCAGAAGTTGACTTAAGAAATGGCTTGAGAGAAAGGTTCACATGAAAATGACATAAATCTGCCTGGGGGCAGGAATAGAGAGGAGGGAGCAAATTCAGGAGATGAAAAGATGCTTTCTGAGGAATATGATGGATGATGAGGTATTTCCACTTGCCTTTCACCTTACATAATGCAATTTAAAGTTAAGACTTCCTATTATCCTCTACGCTTGAAATTTTAATTACTGTCTTGACAACAATAGTCTTAAAAGTTTTCTGACTACAGTTAGGAGGATAAGAAGACATAATCCTTAGCAAGTATCTCAAGTAAAGTCATGCAAATAAACATGGCCCAAATGATGACTTGACTAAAGCCCATTTGCTTCTCTAAGACGCCATACCAGTAGTGACCAGCACTAAGTTCAATCACCTCCAACTGAAAAGCTCTGCCACCACTGGGATCTAAAAGAATGATCCTGAACAAGTACCAGGTTGAATCTTGAATATTTTCTAGCCCTCTCCTAAGAGTTCAAATGGCGATAGTCCTTCCAGTCCAATCCCTCTCCCAGGACTGTACCTGCAGTAGGGTCATCATCAGGTAGACGAACAAGAGTGTAACATATCCCTGGCTGGTTATAGGTGAGGCTGGGGGCGGGGATGCAGCAGAGCACGTCATAGGCATCTGAAGGCTCCATCTGCACTGTCACCTTCTCTAGGAGTTGGTCATTGAGGGTGTTTGTACAGTCAAACTGACAAAACAACAACCAACCAAGTAAAAAGATGTCAATGTAATAAAATAAGAACCACCCTCAGGTTAAGGTGCTGCTTCCCAGAAAAAATCCACTACTTATTTCCAGACTGAAACCAATACCTTTCCCCTTTAAACCGCATTGTAGCCTTCTCTTCTTAATGCACCCTTGAACACAGAGGATTCCTATTGCCCTATGTTTTATGTCATATCTTTGCTTATGGCATTTCTCTTTACTTTAAAATAAGTAACATGAGGATAATACATATTTGCATTGGGATTACTGTGAGGTAAGCATTTTCTGTAGTAAGTTACAATTACAAACCAAATATTTTGCTTCTGTTGAGGATCTACCACTTCAGAAAGTACAAGTCTCATGGCTACACAAGTCATTAATCTTATATATGCTTTTTTAAACCTTACCTTCCGTCTTAGAATCAATACTAGGTATTGGTTTCAAGGCAGAAGAGTGGTAAGGGCTAGGCAATGGGGGTCAAGTGATTTGCCCAGGGTCACCCATCAAGGAAGTGTCTAAGGACACATTTGAACCCAGGACCTCCTGTCTCTAGGCCTGGCACTCAATCCACTGAGTTACCCCAAGTCATTAATCTTTATCATCTTGAAAAGCACATTCCAGGGGGAAGCCAGGTGGCTTGGTAGATAGACAGGTCTGGAGATGGGAGGTCCTGGGTTCAAATGTGGCCTCAAATACTTCTTAGCTGTGTGACCCTGGGCAAGTCACTTAACTTCAATTGCCTAGCCCTTATCATTCTTCTGCCTTGGGACTGCTACATAGTACTGATTCTAAAACAGAAGGAAATGGTTTTAATTTTTATTTATTTATTTTTAAAAACCCTTACTTACCTTCCCTCTTAGAGTCAATACTGTGTATTGGCTCCAAGGCAGAAGAGTGGTAAGGGCTAGGCAATGGGGGTCAAGTGACTTGCCCAGAGTCACACAGCTGGGAAGTGTCTGAGCCCAGATTTGAATCTAGGACTTCCTGTCTCTAGGCCTGACTCTCAATCCACTGAGCCACCCAGCTGCCCCTGGAAAGGGTTTTTAAAAAAGAAAAAAAAAGCACATTCTAGGAAGTCCACATTGAATAGACCGATTTTAAGTAAAATCTGTATCTTTTAGACATACTACTTTTGGACAATCAGGAAATGTCAATGTAGCAAGGATAGCTTAAAACAAGGAATAGGAGTGACTCTCAGCTGGAAAGGGCACACAGGGCCCCCAATCTATAACCTTTCTTTTATTAACAGGGAACTATCATCTGCTTCCAAGTTTCTTCATTTAGCTCTAATTCCTACAACACTCAGGGATAGTGCCTTTCTTACCTGGAATACAATATGATTATTGAACATGTGCTTGACACAGCGGACAAAATATTCTGTCTCTGCTTCTGTAAGTTGCACAGGCTCAGATGACTTGAATAAAGGTCCTATGTTCTTAAATTCAGGAATGGCAGCCAATTGTTCTGTCCAGGAACAAAGAAAAAAAAAGAGGGGTAAGAGAGATATGGGGAGAGTGAAAGAGTTGAAGACGAGATCATTCTTGATATCAGAAGTCCTATAACCAATTACCTGAACCCTTCTGATAGGTAGCCAATCAAAGTTGATCTCGATGCTTCCCAAGTCATAGTTTAAGGAGCCTGGCCCCTGTACTGTGTATATGTGCAATCAGAACAGCAGTTGAGTCTATCAGTTCTGAGGGGAATTCCCAAATCAGGGGAAGAGGCACATACACAGAAATAGCCAGTATGACTAGCAAACCTCCAAGGTCTTAATCACTAAGCACTAAAGAAACTACCAGCCCAGATGTGCCTGCTTTTCAGGCTTCCCTCTGATGGTCACCTTCACAGGGGTCAGGGCTTCTCTTAGGCTAATTAATTAGTACATTGATAAAAAGGTGCCTGAGTAGCTTGTTGAATCTTGAGTATAAAGAAATATACCCACAGGGAGATATCATGGACTGTTTACCTAAGCTCAATCTGCCCTCTAGAGAGAAATGCACATCTAACTCTTATCCTGTATTTTGACATCAATACATTATAACAAGATAAATTCCCTCATCAGAAGTGTCACTATCTCTCCCTTGAATCCAGAAACCAGCTGTTAACAATTTAATTCTTCCCTCAGCAGGCAAAATCCAATGTACAAGTAGCATTCCTGGTAGGGTTTGGTAACATTCTTCGGAGAAACCACCAAGCAACAAGAATAACACTTCCTCCGAAAAATCACAACTTTTGCACCTAGTAGGTCCTTAATAATTTTTTTTACACGATTACTTATTAAGCAGAAATTTGTAGCCCCCATTCAGGCATACAAAGATTTCCTTCAGGAGGCAATGTAGTTTATGATACAGATAATGGGAATTCATGGTATTTGACATGCCTCAGATCCCAAACCCATTATTTCTATCATGTCCATTTGTCAGACCTTTTGCCACATACCTTGAAATATGTCTTGTCTGGAAGGAGCCAACTTCTCTGGCTTGCTGGCCACAAGTGTGATTTCTACAAAGATAAAAGAAATCCTTGGTATCTATTAAATAAATCTCCCTACCAAATGAACTAATATTTACTAAGCGCCTAATGGTCACTTAGTATAGTACTGGTAGTGAAGTATGTTGTGCTAAGGCAGTGGAAGAAAACAAAGTTTGGTTAAGTCATGGTTTCTGGATTTGGGAAAGAAAAAAAAAGAAAAAAGAAAAAAAGAATCAAATAGCAAGTCCAGTGCCAAGAAAGCAGGGCATGAAAACACGAGATATGACAAGAGAAAATAGTTAAAGTATATCTACATCCAGATCTAACAAGAACAAAAAACAACATCTAAGTGCTTTAGAGATGTTCTAAACCAAGTACTGAGTGAGGGCCAAGGGGAAAAAGATATAACTCAGAGATGGTAGATGAAGAAGAGATCAGAGACAGCTTTATGGGGGAGGTAGTATTTAAAATAAGTTTTAAACTGTTTCAGAATTCAACAGGTAAATAGAGGCTGGTAGGATTTCAAGAATAGGGTATAGAGGGAGCAGGTAGGTGGCTCAGTGTATAGAGAGCCAGGCTTAGAGATGGGAGGTCCTGGGTTTAAATATGACCTCAGATACTTCCTAGCTATGTTACCCTGAGCAAATCACTTAACCCCCATTGTTAAACACTTAGCACTCTTCTGCCTTGGAACCAGTACTCAGGATTGATTCTAAGACAGAAGGTAAGGGTTTAATTACAAAAAAGGGTATATGAGGGCAAAGACAGAGTGGTAGAAAAGTGAAGGGTATTGGGGGTGGGGCATAGTAATTCAATTTGCTTACAGCATTGGTTACATGACAAGGGATAATATCATTTAAGACTATAAAGATAGTGCCAGATTGTGGAGGGCCTTAAATGTCAGGAAGAAGCTTGCCAAATAAAGCTGATGCCTAAAGGAAACCCTGAAGAATTTTGAGTAGAGGTATGATATAGCCACATCAACACCAAAAAAGAGAGCGGGCTTCATAGTGACATGAAGAATGGACTAGAAAGAGAGAAGGGTAGAAGTGGGAGGTCCTCTTAGGAAGTCTTGCCCAAGCTAAAAGGCTGCTACCAAGAACCTGGCAGTGAGAAGGGAGGGAAAGTGCTGTGCCCATCACTAGGTAAATTGGAGTTAAGGTAGGAGCTAAATCCAGGATTTTTGGTGTTCTCCAGGCTGCTTCTCTGCTCAAATACTTTCCCTTTTTTTAGTCTGAATTTTCAAGTTGGATATTCACTGAGATTCTATTCAGATTCTCTCACTTTTCCCTGCAATATGATGAGCCTCTTGTAGCAAAACTTAAAACACAGAAAAATATAGGATGACAAAACAGCAACCTTCTTCCTGCTTCAGCTTGTTGGTGGCTATCTCTTATTTTCCTGGGTTACATTTCACATTCTTGCCTTGTGTGGCAGAGACTAGGAGATGTAACCAAGCCAAGACAAAAAACTCTATCTACCAACCTAGATCTCCAAGAATGAGGAATGTGGAGTGACAAGAGGAAACAAGCGCATCTGGTGTTTGGGACATTGTGCTACTTACAGAACCACCACAGAGCTGACGCCGTCTCACCCAGCAAACGGGAAACAAGGCAGCTGCCAACATTACCTGCTTTCTGTTCAAAGACAGGGGCTGTGGCAAGAGGGACGGACTTCAGGTCAAAGGGTTTCTCCGAGGGCGCCAATGTGTACTGGTGCAAGGCTTTTTCCATCCCTGGTATTGAGACCATCAGACCTATAAAAGAGAGTAGCTCAGCTCAGCACAGGTGGCCTCAGAATCTGGGCCAGTCCCAGAGCTGTGGCAGTCACCTGAAGAGGCCTTCAGGGTTGAGACTGTCTGTTATCAGATTCTGTAATCTGGATGATGAGAAAAATAAAAACGGTTCTATAAACTACCCTAGCAATCTCAAACTCCCAAGTAGAACATAAAGAGTTTTTACAGAGGGCAATCTTTCTAAGGTAAGAAAGTCCATTTGACAGGACAAATGTGAGCAAGGAAAAAAAAAAGGTACAGGGACTTTAAGCTGAAGTGATGAAAGGGGCTCAGGGAGAACAGTGAGAAAGTGATACAAGATTTGTAGGACCATCCCAGGGGCTGATTTATTCCAAGGAAGGAGGAAGGCTAAATGGACATACTTTAAAGACCAGATTCTCAAGGGCTATGAGACTCCATATTACAAAATGCAATTAATAAGATAATGACCTTTGGAAACATATATAGTAAAAGAAGCACATTAAATACTTCTCCTAAAGAATTCAGCTTTCTGGAACCCCAAGAAACATTACATTTAGATTCTTACTGGAATGCCTTAAGACCATATGCCTCTAAGATAGCATCTGGGACACAGAGACATGTATCTGGCCATGCTCTGAACTCTTACTGACCATTGAAGATGTATGCAGCATTCAGTGCCATCTGCTTCTGCTGTAACACATTCAGATAGAAGGTGGCTCGGTCCCGTACCTCGTCATCAGTATCCATCATACACCTGCCCAGGGGAATCAGAATAGCCATGTCATAGTGCCCCAGGAGCCTACAACCACTTTCTTAAACCATCCAATTTATAATATTCAGATCATTTGCTTTTATCTGTATAAAAAGCTCAATGATAGCAAACAGTAAATGTCAAAGTTACCATAGAACCTAAAAACTACTCTGAATTACATTATAAAGTAGAAGAAAACTGTCAATAGCTGCCCCTGCACACAAAGATGACTGGAGAGAACAGTAAATACTTGTATAGGGTATCCTCACTGCCACTGATCAACTAATGTGATCATGTATGAAGCAGTGAAAAGTCATATTTCCCACAATAATTAGCTGGAATGCTATGAGGATGAATGCAGAAAAAAGTCTATCCTTGAAATGTTCACATGGTTTTTCAAAATCTATTTTGTTTCAAACTAGCCTTCACAGTTGGATTAATCACATAGGCTCGATAAATTCACTTGCTTCAAATGAAAGAATGAGTTGGTAGGGTAAATACAAAGTTCAGAAAGTATTTTGCCGCACTAGCTACATTTTTTTTTAATGATCCCCAGAAGTATGTTTTAAAAATCTACTTTAATAAGTGAATTCTCTTGGGCCCTCCTTCCCTTCAGATAGTAAGTTTTATTATATAGACTAAGGAATATAAGTTTAAGTCACTTTCCTAAAGTCACATAAGAGAACTAGTAGGGTAGCTGCATTCAACTATTGTGTCTATTCTAATTTAATTTTCCCTCTATCTACTATTTGCAGATGATGGGAGTAGAATTCAATACTTATATACTGTGGAGGCAAAATTAGGTTCTAAAGGTGATGTCAACAGAGCAGAAGTTCTGTAGGTTCTACCAAGTTGGAATGACTTCAAGAAGGGACCCAAATGTTTGGTTATCTACCTTAGGGAAGGAATACTGATGAAATTACATATCCATTCATTACTGAACTGCCTATCGTTTAAACATATGTGGGCTGCATGTAAGAAAAAGGAGTATTCCTGCTGCTGACAACACACCAGCCCTACTCAGGATTCACATGCCATATTTCACCGTTCAGCAACAGAAATTCTACCTACAGGAGAAGGACAATTGACCTGCTTACCTCTGTAAGAGTACAAGGATGCTTGGGAGAAGGTTTTCATTCTGAGCTCCAAATTTGGCCAATGCACTGACAGCAGCTAGAGAAAAACAAAATAAAAAATAACCATTCAGAGTTAAAAAGTGTTGCAGAAAAAAGGACAGCTTTCTTCTTCTGTTCAATGACTCAAATTTCCTGTTTCTTTCTTTTTTTAAAACCGTTATTATAAATTCTATGACAGAGGAGCATTAAGGGCTAGGCAATAAGGGCTAAGTGACTTGTCCAGGGTCACAGCTAAAAAGTGTTTGAGGCCAAATTTGAACCCAGGTCCTCCCGACTACCAGCCTAGTGCTCTTATCTACTGTGCTGTGAGCTGCGAGTCCTCTTCCTACCTTTTTATCTTGAATCATTCTAATACAGAAAACTTGTCTGCTTTGCTAAGGAATTCTTTATCTTATTTCTTTACTACATTACAAAGCTTTGAGGGAATTTAGGAAGGCCAAGAGGCTAGAATGATTTTACAGCACTTTAAGGTTTGCAAACCATTTTTTCTCAAAGATCCTATAAAGGCAAGGGAAGTCTTCTGTGCAAAAAGGAAATACAGACATTATAAACATCAACTTTTTGGTGGATTCTCCCCCCCTTGTATATTCTGATGAGAGACTTAAACCCTATGCTAAAACCACAAATCCAAGGGGTGGGAAAAAAAGGCTAGAACCTGTGTCTTACAACTGTGCATGTTTCTCAAAATAATGACAAAGTCCTCATCTCAGTAACTGAGTAGCTCACATACTGTTCTTTTGACTACCTCAGGTAGTCAATTCTTTATGTGGACATCTAAGTGTACTTGATGTTAAACTTTTCAATATATATGAAAGTTCCAAACACATTCTCTTAAGCTTTGGGTGATACTGGTGACTTTAACTCATGTATAATATGCAAATTTCACTTTATGCTTTCTGAGTCAAAAATGACCAAAGAAAACTATTAGAAATCCTCTTGGAGGGGGAGGCGGAATCAAGATGGTGGCCTAGAAAGAGCAGAACTCTGAATACCCTTCCTTACCGAACAACAAACTGAATGCTCCTAGGGGACTGAAAATCAAACCTAACAACAAGACAGAGCCAAGGAACCCTCCTGCTGGACTCAATTCAAAAGGTACCCCCCCCCACCCAAGCCAGAATCCGAGAACACTCAGGTTTAAGGGGCTCGGGTTTAAGGGGAAGGCAGAAGGAAGGTCCCAGGACCCCTCTACCCACCCACCGCGCTGAGACTCCAGTGGCAGTGGGAACCTCTGGGTGGGCAAAGGTGCTGGTCTGAAGGGTGTACCTTGTGGGCAGGGCTGTGCCAAGCTCAGACGTCGAGGAAGGAGCTAGAGAGGGAGCATAGAGCTGGCAGCCTGGCCAGAGCTGTGAAGATCCTCCATATCTGCTCCAGCCTTCCAGGAGGTATTGGCCTCAGAGCACACCCAGACCAATTCAGCTGAACTTAACCCCATCAAAAGTCTTCAGAACTCAGGGAAGTCCAGGCTCCACACCCCTCCCTCATTGACTACTGGACTGCTTTAATCCAATCAAAAGCCTCCAGAGGACAGGGAAGCTCAAACCCCAACAAACCTCCCCCAGAGACTGCACCAAGAGATCTTCTGTTAGAGATTCAAGAGGGGAGATTGACAGAAGCCCCCCAAAATAAAAAAAATGAGAGGAGGAAGAGCACAAACAAATACAGGGAGCAAAGAAGGGGTGAATATGAGCAAACAAGAGAAAAAGAAGAAAGAAATTACAAGAGACAGCTTCTATACAGCGAATGGAACAGAGGGGGAGGGATCAGCAAATGATGAATCAGAAATCCCAGCAAATTGGATACAGGTTGTGGAAGAACTCAAAATGCAATTCAAAACACAATTAAGAGAGTCTGAAGACAATTGGGAAAAGAACTTAAAAAAACTAAGTCATCTGGAAACAGAAAATAGTGTCTTGAAAGCCAAAATCAACCAGCTTGAAAATGAGGCAAAGGAGATGAAAGATAAGGCAAAGGAAATGAAAGACGAGGTAAAGAAGATGAAAGAGGACTTCCATAGAAAATCAGACCAGAAAGAGAAGGATGACCAAAAATCCAGGGATGAAATCCAGTCTTTAAGAACCAGAATACAACAACTAGAATTAAGTGACCTCACAAGGCAGCAGGACACTATAAAACAAACCCAAAAGAATGAAAAAATTGAGGAAAATATGAAAGATCTCATTCACAAAACAGAGGATTTAGAAAATATTTTGAGGAGAGACAATTTAAGAATCATTGGTCTACCAGAAGACCATAACAAAAGAAAAAGCCTGGACACAATACTACAGGAAATTATTCAAGAAAACTGCCCCGATATTCTAGAACAAGAGGGAAAAGTGGAGATTGAAAGAATCCACAGATCACCTCCTGAACTTAATCCCCAACTGACAACACCCAGGAATGTTATAGCCAAATTCTAGAACTATCAGACCAAAGAAAAGATATTACAAGTGCCAAGAAGTCATTCAGATACCATGGAACCATAGTGACGATAATGCAGGATCTGGCTGCATCCACACTGAAGGACCGAAAGGCATGGAATATGATATTCCGGAAAGCAAGGGAACTAGGTCTACAAGCAAGAATCAACTACCCAGTAAAACTGACTATATTCTTAAAGGGGAAAGTATGGTCATTTAACACAATAGAAGAATTCCAAGAATTTGCAAAGAAAAGACCAGACCTGAATAGAAAATTTGATGTCCAAGCACAGAATTCAAGAGAATCATCAAAAGGTAATGAAAAAAGAGGGAAAAAAGAAAAACAAAACAAACAAAAAAAATTTTAAGAGACTCAATGTTAAATGATATGTATCCCTATAAGAGGTCATTGGTAACTCTTAAAAACTATTGTTATCACCTGGGCAGCTAGAAGAATTACACTTAGAGGGAACAGTGACAAACTGTATAGGTTGAAAGAACAAGATATAAATAGGTATATAGATATATGCATGCATAAATACATATACATATATGTGTATATACATATATATACAACTAGAGGTAAAAAAAAAGAAGTTAATACTAAAAGAAATGGGAAAAGAAACAAATGGGGGAAAATGTATATGTCACAAAGAAACTCATGGCAGGAGGGGGGAGAACATCAATACACTGGAAGGGTAGAGGTTGGAGATAGGAAATACTCAACTCTTATGTACTTTGAAATTGACCCAAAGAGGGAAGAAGAATCCAGTCCATTGCAGCAGAGAATAGATTTGCGGCCCATAGGGGAGAAGAAGGGTAATAAACGGACTGGTGTGGAGGGAAGTAGTATAAGGAAGGGAGAGTCTATTTTAAAAAGGCTACAGGGAAAATAAGGGGGGGAATAAGAAGGGAGGCAGGTAGAAAGGGAAGTAAAATAAGGGTGGGAACTAGGGGAACTGGTTAAAAACAAACATTGGCGTAAAAGGAAATAGTGAAAGAAGAAAAGGCAGGACCAGGAGTAGAAATCAAAATGCTGGAAAATACACAGCTAGTAATCATAATTCTGAATGTGAATGGAATGAACTCACCCATAAAACACAAGCGAATAGCAGAGTGGATTAGAATCCAAAACCCTACCATATGTTATTTACAAGAAACACACATGAGGAAGGTAGATACGCATAGGGTGAAAGTAAGAGGATGGAGCCAAATCTATTGGGCATCAACTGATAAAAAGAAGGCAGGAGTCTCAATCATGATATCTGACAAAGCCAAAGTAAAAATAAATGAAGTTAAGAGATAGGGAAGGTAATTACATCCTGATAAAAGGCAGTATAGACAATGAGGAAATATGCGTACTCAACATGCATGCACCAAATGGCATAGCATCCAAATTTCTAAAGGAGAAACTAGTGGAGTTCAAGGATGAAATAGAAAAACTATACTAGTGGGAGACCTGAACCTTCCTTTATCCAAACTAGATAAATCAAACCAAAAAATAAGAGGTGAGAGAAGCGAATGAAATCTTAGAAAAATTAGAGTTAGTAGACATGTGGAGAAAAATAAATAGGGAAAAAAAGAAATATACCTTCTTTTCAGCAGCACATGGTACATTCACAGAAACTGACCATGTATTAGGGCATAAAAACATTGCAAACAAGTGCAAAAGAGCAGAAATAATAAATGCAACTTTCTCAGATCACAATGCAATGAAAATAATAATTAGTAAGCGTACATGGAGAGGTAAATAAAAAATTAATTGGAAATTAAACAATATGATTCTCCAAAACCTGTTAGTTAAAGAACAAATCGTAGAAACAATTAATAACTTCATTGAAGAAAATGACAAGGATGAGACATCCTTTCAAAACCTATGGGATGCAGCCAAAGCAGTACTCAGGGGGAAATTTATATCCTTGAGTTCATATATTAACAAATTAAGAGGGGTAGAGGTCAATGAATTGGGCATGCAAATTAAAAAACTAGAAAGTGAACAAATTAAAAATCCTCAGATGAAGACTAAATTAGAGATCCTAAAAATCAAAGGAGAAATTAATAAAATTGAAAGTCAAAGAACTATTGATTTAATAAAAGACTAGAAGCTGGTACTTTGAAAAAACAAATAAAATAGACAAAGTACTAGTCAGTCTAATTAAAAAAAAAGAAAAGAAAAAAACCAAATTGACAGTATCCAAGATGAAAAGGGAGACCTCACCTCTAATGAAGAGGAAATTAAGGCAATCATTAAAAATTACTATGCCCAATTATATGGCAACAAATATGGCAATCTAGGTGACATGGATGAATACTTACAAAAATATAAATTGCCTAGACTAACAGAGGAAGAAATAAATTACCTAAACAACCCCTTATCAGAAAAAGAAATTGAACAAGACATCAAAGAACTCCCTAAGAAAAAATCCCCAGGTCCAGATGGATTCAAAAATAAATTCTATCAAACATTCAAAGAACAACTAATCCCAATATTATACAAACTATTTGACAGAATAAGCAAAGAAGGAGTTCTACCAAATTCATTTTACGACACAAACATGGTACTGCTCCTAAAGCCAGGCAGGTCAAAAACAGAGAAAGAAAACTATAGACCAATCTCCTTAATGAATATAGATGCAAAAATCTTAAATAAGATACTAGCAAAAAGATTCCAGCAAGTAATCATGAGGGTTATTCACTATGACCAGGTAGGATTCATACCAGGAATGCAAGGATGGTTCAATATTAGAAAAACCATCTGCATAATTGACCATATTAACAAGAAAACTGACAAAAATCACGATTATCTCAATAGGTGCAGAAATACAACACCCATTCCTATTGAAAACACTAGAAATTATAGGAATAGAAGGGCCTTTCCTAAAACTAATAAAAAGTGTGTATATATATATATATATATACATATATATATATATATATGTATATATAAAACCATCAGCAAACATCATCTGCAATGGGAATAAACTGGAAGCCTTCCCAATAAGATCAGGAGTGAAACAAGGATGCCCATCATCACCTCTATTATTTAACATTGTACTAGAAGCACTAGCCATAGCAATTCGAGAAGAAAAAGAAATTGAAGGTATTAAAATTGGCATCGAGGAGACCAAGCTATCACTCTTTGTGAATGATATGATGGTTTACTTAAAGAATCCTAGAGAATCAGCCAAAAAGCTAGTCGAAACAATCAACAATTTTAGCAAAGTTGCAGGATATAAAATAAACCCGCATAAGTCATCAGCATTTCTATATATCTCCAACCCAGTTCAGCAGCAAGAATTAGAAAGAGAAATACCATTTAAAATCACCCTAGACAAAATAAAATACTTAGGAATCTATCTGCCGAGACAAACACAGGAACTATACAAACACAACTACAAAACACTCTCCACACAGCTAAAACTAGATCTAAACAATTGGAAAAACATTGATTGCTCATGGGTGGAATGAGTTATCATAATAAAAATGACAATCCTACCCATATTAATTTGTTTATTTAGTGCCATACCCATTGAACTACCAAAAAGCTTTTTTTACTGAATTAGAAAAAACCATAACTAAGTTCATTTGGAAGAACAAAAGATCAAGGATATCCAGGGAAATCATGAAAAAAAAAATGCAAAGGAAGGAGGACTTACAGTCCCAGATCTCAAACTATACTATAAAGCAGTAGTTATCAAAACAATTTGGTACTGGCTAAGAGACAGAAAAGAGGATCAGTGGAATAGAGTTGGGGTAAATGACCTCAGCAAGACAGTGTATGATAAACTCAAAGAGCCCAGCTTTTGGGACCAAAACCCACTGTTTGATAAAAACTGCTGGGAAAATTGGAAGACAGTGTGGGAGAGATTAGGTTTGGGTCAACATCTCACACCCTACACCAAGATAAACTCATAATGGTTGAATGACCTGAATATAAACAAGGAAACTATAAGCAAATTATTGGTGAACACAGAATAGTATACTTGTCAGATCTTTTGGAAAAGAAAAACTTTAAAACCAAGCAAGAGCTAGAAAAAAAATCACAAAATATAAAATCAATAATTTTGAATACATCAAATTAAAAAGTTTTTGTACAAACAAAACTAATGCATCCAAAATTAGAAGGGAAGCAACAAATTGGGAAACAATCTTCATTACAACAACCTCTGACAAAGGTCTAATTACTCAAATTTATAGAGCTAAACCAGTTGTAAAAAAAATCAAGCCATTCTCCAATTGATAAGTGGGCAAGGGACATGAATGGGCAATTTTCAGTTAAAGAAATCAAAACTATTAATAAGCACATGAAAAAGGGTTCTAAATCTCTTGTAATCAGAGAAATGCAAATCAAAACAACTCTGAGGTATCACCTCACACCTAGCAGATTGGCTAACTTGACAGCAAAGGAAAGTAATAAATGCTGGAGTGGATGTGGCAAAGTTGGGACATTAATTAATTGCTGGTGGAGTTGTGAATTGATCCAACCAGTCTAGAGGGCAATTTGGAACTATGCCCAAAGGGTGATAAAAGACTGTCTGTCCTTTGATGCAGCCATAGCACTGATGGATTTGTACCCCAGAGATCATAAGGAAAAAGACACGTTCAAAAACATTCATAGCTGCGCTCTTTGTGGTGGCAAAAAATTGGAAAATGAGGGGATGCCCTTCAATTGGGGAATGGCTGAACAAATTGTGGTATATGTTGGTGATGGAATACTATTGTGCTCAAAGGAATAATAAAGTGGAAAAATTCCATGGGGACTGGAACAACCTCCAGGAATTGATGCAGAGTGAGAGGAGCAGAACCAGGAAAACATTGTACAGAGACTGATACACTGTGGTACAATTGAATGTAATGGACTTCAATAGTGGCAATGCAGTGATCCTGAACAACTTGGAGGAATCTACGAGAAAAACCACTATCCACATTCAGAGGAAACACAGTGGGAGTAAAAACACCAAAGGAAAACAACTGCTTGAATACATGGGTCGAAGGAGATGGTTGGGGATGTAGACTCTAAATGAATATCCTACTGTAAAGAACAACATGGAAATAGGTCCTGATCAAGGACAGAAGTAATAGCCAATGAAATTGCACGTTGGCTGAGGGAAGAGTGGGTGGAGGGGAGGGAGGGAAATAATGTAATTATTGTAGCCAAGGAATAATGTTCTAAATTGACTAAATAAACTTATTCAAATGGAAAAAATAAAATAAAATCCTTCCATGTATAGCCCACCAAAAAAAAAAAAAAGAAATCCTCTTGGAGGGAAAGGCTTAGGATCCTGAAAAATAAATTCCTACTTACTGGGAGCCAAAGGTATTCCACAGCCTCTATTTGTGGAAGTTGAGTAGAAACCAGAATGGAAACTGGAGAGGTAATGAGTCACACATCCAGGTCCTAACCTGAGCCTCAGAATCCCTCATATAAGAATATGCTTGCCCCTTTCATTTCTTCTTTCTTTTTTAATACCTTACTTTAGTTTTAGTATTAATTCTAAGCAATTAATTAGAGTTAAAGTGACTCATTCATGGTCAGAAAATTAGAAGTGTCTGAGGCCAAATCTGAACCCAGGTCCTTCTGAATCTATGCCTGGCACTATCCAATGTACTACCTAACATGTCTTGACCCTTTCATTTCACAATTACTTCTCTACCCACCACCACTTTGAGGGCAAGGGTCAAGCATTTATCAAAAGAATGAAAATAGCAACAAACTGAGGTCAGTTTTCCCATGACTTACCAGCCCGGACAGCCTCATTCTCCAGGACTACTCTATTGAAAATGAAACGAATGTACTTGGAGGGGACTGGTGTCCGGGGCCCTTCTTTCCCCAATAAGTGGAGGATCTTGGTAGCCAACACGGTGTGTTCACAGTCTTCAATGAACTCGCAGAGGTGAGCCAGACCTGACTCTTTACTCTCAGGATTATCTTCCACAATACTGATTATGCAGTCTACAATGGCTCGCTTATACTCAAAGCCTCCCTGGCAAATGAGAAAGTAAAACAGTTAGACACACTGAAGTTAGTCCCTGGGGAGTTATCTGTACCTTAAGATTCATGCTTACAATAGACCATTCTCATTTTCTCTTCCCTTTATAAAAGATCTAAATATGTATCTCTTTAAGGGCAAGTTGGATCACTGTAAGAAGTAATCAGAACTAGGCAGAGCAATTTGACAAAAAGGTTAGAGGGAGGAGCATCCTCTTTCTGTCTGAAATATCATAGTGTCCAATGTGAATGAACAGAAGGCTGTTGTTTTTAACTTCTTAACAAAGACGTAATTCACCTACATCATCTCGTAGCATATTGGAGAGAAAAGTCATCATGACACTGTGCTTCCGAGGGTACTTCTGGCAGAGAGCGCTGATAGCTTGGACCACTACCACCTGCCAGGAGCAAAGAACACAGGGTTGCAAAGACAGTTTTCATAACCTGAGCCACTACACACTTCCTTCTGAATACAAACTGGAATGGTCCCTATGGTTTCCTAAGCTAAGAAACCCTGTAAGATATGTTAACTTAGCCCCTATTAATAGCTTAATAGCTCGTTATTGTTTTACATGATTGCACATATAAAACCTATATCAGATCACTTACCATCTCAGAGAGAGGAAGAAGGAGGAGAGAGTATTCAGAGCTCAAATTTAAAACAAATTTTTTAAAATTGTTTTTACATGTAGTTGGGAAAAATGTAAACAAATAACACCCCCAAAACCATTTATATGCCAATCATGGAATTTACAAGGTTAGTCTTTTAAGTTATGTAGACTTATTCAGATCATAAAACTTTTAAATAAGAATGGGTAAAGGAGCAATCCTTCCTGACTGTAAAAACAACACATTCATTTTATTCTTTCTGTTAACATAAATGTCAAAATAAGAAGACATTTTGTTTATTTATTGAAAGAAGACATTTTAAACTAAGGAATAAAGAGATTTTTCCTAAAATTTTAAAGGGAGAATTAACTTTAATAAAGAAAAAAAGTAAAATATGACATATCTGAATTTAGTGAATTCTAAAACAAATCAGAAGCAAAAACTCCTCATCTTAATTGTGAATTGTATCTGAATCTTAAGTTACAAAAAGTTTACAGCAAATCACCTCATTTTTATTATGGGTGAGGAGAAATTCCAGTTTCAATACCAAAATGAATTCCCTTTTAGCTCTAAAAACCTAGATCTAACTTCATCCTAATTAAATTTAATCTTCTACATTTTATATGGGAAAAATATTCAATAAGAAATGTTTCCAATAGTTAAGTCAACTAAAAATCTTCTGATTCCAACTAAAATAAAGTCTCTTGAAGACATAAAAATTATTTTCATCAAATAAATCTTTTAAAAATAGCATCAAATACATTATCAGTGACAACAACTGATAACCATAATAATAACATAGTGGATGTAGGAGCAAGAACTGGAAAACCTAAAGCAAACAGGACAAGTATTACCTTGAACTCATCGGAGATCTCAGACACAAAAGATGAAATCTGTTTCATGAGTCTGTCCACACTACTCTCACTTCCTGTTTTTAGGAGTGTGGTAATGGCCAGGGTAGCAATACTGCGGTTCGAGTCTGTGATCAAATTTTCTAAATCCAGGTTGCAGGCTGTCACTGCAGAAGGGTGTTTCATGGCCACCTAGGCCATGGGCAAGAAAAGGAAAAAAAAGATCAGGCAAAACAAGTTTTCTTTAAAGAAAGAAAAAAATTTTCAAAAGGAAAGGTAAGTTGTTTAAACTTACATAGAGCAACAGGAAATAAACTACCCTAGTCCTTCATAGCAACTATTTTCTAAGTGGCCAGACTTGCCCCTTTCTACTTTTTCTGAATGGTTATGTTATAAGGGAAAACTCTGCTAGGCAAGAGAGGTTTTGTTATAATGTATTAACTTTATTGTGAAACCATAGTTACAGCACCTTAATGAAGAATGTTCAGGTATTGTCCATAAAATTCATTACTGACTTGTGACATCTGTTGTAGTCCTGACTACTCAAATCTTTTATTGCTATTTAACTATTTACATGTTTATTATATCTTGCCAACTAGATTACAAGCCTTTCTGAATGAAGTTTCCCATTTGTACTTCTTCATATGTAGAATAGTTCCTGAAGTATATTAGTTGTGGTAGGAGGAGTATCTACCAGGGTCCCCTTATTTTTTTCCTTACAAGGTATTGAAATGATTCTCCAGACTTAATTGGGTCAGAGGACTAAAGGACTGGGCTTTCGATGTAGTTTCCTCATCAGCTGAGTACAGAAGGACCAAGGGATGAGGAGCTCTATCTTCTTCCTCAGGCTTCTGACTAGAAGATCATCAGGGGGCAATATGGTGATAGGGAAGCTGCAATTCTAAGAATAAAGGCTGTATCCTCATTGAATCTTTTTCCCTGTTATGGCTAAGTAAACTTCTTTTTTGTTCCAAAAAGTAAACTACTTGAGGGCATCACCATCCTTCCCAGGCATTCAGATTCACAACCTTGGTGTCATCCCAGATGACACACTCTATAACACTACAAAATCTTGACATTTCTATTATCACATCTCTTCTACTCTACTTATGTACCCATCACTGTAGTTCAAGGCCTCTTTACCTCTTCCCAAGAGTAGTGAAATGGCCTTCTAACTGGCTTGCTTGAGTCCCTTTGAATTTGGATCCATCCTCCACACAGTTCCCAAAATGATTTTCGGAAAGCAAAGCCTAGATCTGACCATGTTACTTCCCCTATACTCAATGGTTTCTCATTACCTTCAATATCAAAACAACAAAGTCCTTTGTTTCACATTTAAAGCTCTTTACAACTTGGTCCCTGACCCACATTTCCATTCTTCTTACATTTTACTCCTTTCCCTTCTCTGTCCTCTGGCCTCACCCTACCACCCCAATCTAGCTGACAAAAGTCTCTGTGCTGCTCCTAGTATACAACATAAAATTCCTGTTGCCAAGCCTTTGCACTGGTTCTTCTCTATGCCTGGGACATTCTCCTTATCTTCACCTCTTAATTTCTCTGGCTTTGTTCTAAAATCAGCTAAAATACCATCTTCTTTTCAAAGCTTAGCACAGTGCCTGGCACATGGTAGACCCTTAATAAATATTTATTGAATTATTTAAACTGAGACAAGATAATCTAGTCAGTCTTATTTCATCTACATTATGGCTCCTTTAAAATAAGATTTTCCTTCCCTTTCTTCATTTGTCTACATTTTACTTTTTGTCTATTGGGAAGGACAAAATCTGTTATGCATAGTATATCCAAGAATATTAATACAAGGACAACCTCCAACAGAATACCCATCTTGGGTAGGTTTGGAACAAATCTCATTATCTCATATAACAGATGGTAAACTGGAGTCCAAAATCATGCAAGCTCAAAGTTTTTGTGTTTTTTTTTAAACCCTTACCTTCCGTCTTGGAGTCAATACTATGTATTGGCTCCAAGGCAGAAGAGTGGTAAGGGCTAGGCAATGGGGGTCAAGTGACTTGCTCAGGGTCACCCATTGAGGAAGTGTCTAAGGACAGATTTGAATCTAGGACTTCCCGTCTCTAGGCCTGACTCTCAAACCACTGAGCCACCCAGATGCCCCCAAAGGTCAAAGATTTAAACTGAAAGCAATAGTGAACCTGAGTCCAAAAGTCTTATTCACCAGACTCTTCTGGCAAACAGATAACATGCACATAAAGTTCTCTATACTCTTTATTTCAAAGATTAAACAATGGAATGGGTCACTAAATTTAAAAAAGAAAGAAAAAAGAAAACTACCTTGTTCAAGGTCCTTACAGCTGCATATCTCAAGGCTGGCTTAGGAGAACTGCAAAAGAGCTGGAGAACTAAAAACAAAGCATTGTAAATATGAGATTCCTTATCTTAATAGTGACAGCTGAAAAGAAGTATAAAAACAAGTTCATTCAGAATATATCCAGGGGAAAATCTGAATTCATCAACTACAAACCATATCTTAGTATATAGAATGCAAAATGCTGAGATGCTCTCTTTAAGTTGAGAAAACTTCAAAGCAACAGGTGATTCAGTTTATTCCAACAGCATTATTTGTGTAGCTCTTTTTTGAAACTGAAGTAAAAATATTTTGAGATGAGAAGGCACATAAAGGTGTGATGGCAATAGATGTCTCTTAATTGTGAGAGAAATGTCAAGTAGAAAAAGAAATAAGATTCACTACAGAGAGTAAACTTTGACCCTGAAGGCTTCACAAGTATCTAAGGGATGAAGATGCTATGAACCTACATTGCACAGCTAACATGGCAATGGATAGAAAAATCCAGCAGCTTCTGAGTTATACTGCTCTCCAAATTCTTAACAAACCTGAAACAGCTGGTGCCAGCTCCCTTGCAGTACAATTGGGGAGGTGGATAATAGCTGATGCAGCCTCATAGATAACCATTTCATGTTTGTTTCGCAAGCAGCTCTCAATGAAATCAAACAGTGGACTTTCATGGCTGGAAGGAAAGTGGACCGGTAATTAAAACTGCTGGATTTAACAAGAAGATTCTTAACTATACAATCTGCACCATCAAATAACAGGCAGTCCTTGTTTAAAGAATTATGTTTCTAATTTATTAAGAAGTCAACACTTTTATAAAAAAAAAACAACCCAAATAATTTTTTTGTCATCCTGCCCATCTACTGTCAAGGCTCATTCACTTTGTGTACATGATTTCATCATGTCTATCTCATGCTATTTGATGTTATAATAAATGGGATATCAGCAACAAAGTCAGAAAATCTTTGGCTTTTAAATCCTCCTCCAACATTCTGATTGATAAAATCTACTACTCACAAAGGTACTAATTCTGTTATAGTTTTACTATGGAATTTCTGCATTTTTATACTGTGGTTTATAATTCATCACTAACTCTATACTATAATGAGTTCTAGAAATGAGTAAGGAATACTACTTTTAAGGATAACAAACATCCCAACTAAGGCATATTATCATGACACTTTCTAAAAGCCAACTGGAAACTCTTGCTATAAAAGCAGTTCCTTTTTTTTTAACTAAGGAAAAAGAAAGAATAGACAACAAGACCTGAATAAAATAAAAACCTCATCTTCTCAGCAAATAGTGAACTGGTAAATCAGGAAGCCTGGGGTCTTCAGGAGTCGTCTTCTTTCAATAAATGGCAGAACAACTCTGGGCTTTTCACTTCAACTTTTTGTGCTCTAGTTTTTTTTGTCTGCAAGAGCAGGCAATTGAACTACATCCTATCTATGTTCTCATAAAGTTTTCAAATTCTGTGGTCAACGTGTTTTGTGATCTTCAGTAACAGTAGCCAGGCTTTATTACTTCAGGTGATTCCATCAGCTTAGAGACTCCCTTCACCAGTGTAGTTTGAATTACCCTCCACAGCTGAACATATAGGGTTCAAGGGTTGCTATTGTCAAAATTCATTGCTTAAGAGCCAGTTCTCTATTGATGAACCTCTTTGACCTTAGCTAGGTAGCATCAGATGACAGACATACCACTGGCCCAATTTCTGAAGTTATTTTTAGTAGGAAGGATCTATTAGAAATTGAGATTCCACTGACCTAACTTTAAAGAACTCAGAGCCAATGAGGAGGCAGAGGAGACAGACTTTATTTGTATTGTAATAATAAACCTCCACTAATCAGTATCTATTAAGAATTCTGTTATGTTTTCCAAATTCAGACAAAATTATGTTTATGTTATTTGGAAACTCAGTTTTTTTTCCAGTTGTTCTTTTTGAATCACTTATGTCTGACTCTTCATAACTCCATTTAGGGTTTTCCTGGCAAAAATACTAGAGTGGTTTGCCATTTCCTACTCTAGCTCATTTTATAGATGAGGAAACTGAGATCAACAGAGTTAAGTGACTTGCCCAGGGCCACACAGCTAGCAAGTATCTGAGGCCTGATTTGAACTAATGAAGATGACTCTTCCTGACTCCAGGCTTTGCACTCTATCCACTGTAACATCTAGCTATCCCTAAATTTTCTAGTAATATGGAACTATTAAAGCA
The DNA here is from genome assembly GCF_027887165.1 of Monodelphis domestica. Taxonomy (NCBI): domain Eukaryota; kingdom Metazoa; phylum Chordata; class Mammalia; order Didelphimorphia; family Didelphidae; genus Monodelphis; species Monodelphis domestica. The sequence continues at coordinate 202,732,164 of NC_077231.1, forward strand.
TCTTGAAAACGAAAAGATATCTGAAGAATACTCAACACAGAAAACTAAATGTGCACTGCCCTCATAAGTTGAAGTAAGCTCTGGTTTAGCTAGAGGCTGCAGTTTACCTCTCTTCAGTTTCCTTCAGCAAACGACTGGCAATTCGGATCAGCATGCAGTAAGCAAACTGGGATTTCAGCCCAGATTTGGTGAATTTATTCAACATCTTGGAAACAGCAAGGCGATCATTCTTCCTGAGATGATACAGGACTCCCAAGGCATGATACTAGGAAAAATAACAAGGAAGAAAATGTAGCATATAGAAAGGTAGCCAGAAGCAGAACAAAACAATGACAAAATCATACCAAGATACTGTGATGCTTTTTATATGGTGTGAATTTTAGATTTTCTCCACTCTGCTTAGTCTTTAAAATTTTAGCAACCAGGAATGTATACACCCCCACTTAAGGATTAAGTGTGGGGGAGGAAGGTCTATGACCCATGTGTGCTAGCAAGTGACAAATCAGAAACAACTGACTCCCTGGGACATCCAAAGCCAAGTTTAAGCCACCATTGGTACACGAGGCACAGGACGTGACATAAAGAACTGACTTTATGTTTCACGGCACTTCCTGTGAGAGGGACTTGGCGGTGGAACTTGACTATGGAGGAGCTCGAGCATGAGATCTCAGACTGCTTCCCTTAGGCTATCACGTGGTGAGTGCAAGGCTTACTCCCCTTTCCTTGGCTTTTCTGGAGGCACAAGCCTCTGGAGAGGCCCATCTCTTGGGACTCCCTTTCCCTTGGTTCTTTGGAGGCACCAGCCTCTGAGGAGGCCCCTCATCTTGGAGGAGGCCTCCTGGCTGAAAGCCCTGCTAGATTTAATCCTTTTCCCTGCCCCTCACTTCCCTCCCTCCCCGGCTGGAGTCTCTGAACTGCCTGGTATCTCTTTTTCCTCTCTTTCTTTCTTCCTCAATATCTTCACTCTATTGTAAATAAACCACCATAAAATTCCATTCTGACTTCAGTATTTCATTGGGATTTAGAATTTAAATCCCTGGTGACCAACTAAAAATATATTCAGTCCAATCATAAGTTCTACCCCTAACAATGGTCACATGGATCTGGATTAATGATTTCCTGATAGTCAGGTTACTTTTTTTTTTAACCCTTATTTTCTATCTTAGAATAAATATTGAGTATTGGTTCCAAGGTAGAAGAGCAGTAAGTGACTTGCCCAGGGTCACACAGCTAGGAAGTATCAGAGGGCAGATTTGAACCCAGGACCTCCCATCTCTAGGTATGGCTCTCAATCCACTGAACCACCTCACTGCCCTCAATACAGTTACTTTCAAATAAGACTTTTTTAAAAAAATTAAAATGCAGTTGAGATGTAAGTATGGCAACATGGAACAACATGAAAGAGAATTAAAGATGGGAATAATTATTTTCCTTGCTCTATTATCAAGATTCTATTTCCTTATTTTTTTTTTAATGGAGTGGACAGGTTCTACTTGGTCCTGGAGGAGCTGGCTAGGACCAGCTTTTTCCTGCTGCAGAATTTCTGGATTCTGGCTCAGTCTCCTGAGGGTTCAATCTTTCAAGCTGATTTCAAATTAGCACAGAATTAAGTAGTTTTCTTTAGAATCTCTATAATGGTGACCAAGGTCTACAAAGTATGAATTTTGCTCCCTTACAACACTAATGCTAAATTCTTTAGAAAAAAAAATAGTTGATACAGAAACACAGACTCTTAAGAGGTAGAAAAGACCTAAAGAATTTATCTAATTTGTTCTCCCCACCAAATTCATGGAGTCTCTCTATGACATTCCTGAAAGATCATTTAAGTCTGTACTTAAATGACAGAGTTCAGGGCAGTGTAGCATTGATCATAACATTAAGTAAAAAGTGTGAATTTTAGATTTACTCCACCCTGCTTGGTCTAGCAATCAGGAATGTATACATCCCTACTTAAGGATTAAGTGTTGAGAAGGATGGCCTATGACAGACATGTGCTAGCAAATAACAAATCAGAAACAACTGACAGACCTCCTGGGCTGTCCAAAGTCAAGCTTCAACTGCCATTGGTACATGTGAGGCACAGGAAGTGATGTAAAAAAAAGTCTATATATTTGTGTCACTTTCTCTTGCCAGGCTCTTTTTGGTGGCGGAGGTGTGGAGCTTGGCGTCTCTCTCACAGACATTGGGTTTGACTATTGGTGTGGCTTGTGGCAGCGTCTTGGCATCTTGGCTTCTTGGCTAGGTCAGGTGAGGTGTCGTCCCTGAGCTCTCTCAGAGTTTAGGCTGATTCCTTTCTTTTTTCCTTTACCTTTCCTAAAATGCCATCCTCCTAGGAGGCCCCTCATCTCAGAGGAGGCCTTGTGGCTGGAAGGTCTCTGAACTCCCCTTGGCTCAGGCTAGGCTAGAGAAATCTTATACCCTTTTCCCTCTCTCTTCTTAATTCCTTCTCTCTATATTAATTAAACCACCATAAAATTTTCAAACTGACTTGAGTATTTTTATTGGGATTGAATTAAATCGCTGGTGACCATAGTATATAATATATTAGTTAAAAAAAAAACAAACAAAAACTAAATTTACCCCTTACAAAAATCATGGTGGGGCAAGTGGGTGGCTCAGCGTATTGAGAATCAAGCTTGGAGATGGGAGGTCCTAGGTTCAAATCTGGCCTCAGACACTTCCCTGCTGTGTGACCCTGGGCAAGTCACTTGATCCCCATTGCCTAGCCCTTACCACTCTTCTGCCTTGGAACCCATACACAGTATTGACTTCAAGACAGAAGGTAAGGGTTTAAAAAAAAAAGGGAAAAAAAGTCAGGGCAATGTTTACTTTAGGAGTTCCCTAGAAGAAAGGAGCTTTAGAACTTTTAAAAACAAAGTAATTATGCCTTTAGTTGTCTATCTTACTAGGAACAAATGAAATAATAAAAATTGTATGTTATATGTGCTATTCCTCTCAGGATAAGTACCTGCACCATGATATTATCACTTGAAGCAGCTTCTTGGGCTTCATTAATCCATCGTTTGACCACATCATAGCTTATCTTCATCATGTGCTAAATACAAAAATGAAGAATTATCAATGAAATAAAAAATAGAAAGATTTCATATACCTCAAAATCCATATAGTAGAACTTCTTGGTAGTAGAATAGAACTGTACACAAAATAGATGATCCTCATTAGCAATGGCTAAACAACTTGTTTCAAAAGCACCAAAAGAATTTATGACTATGAAAAATACAGAAAAGTTAGGGAAGACTTAAATGAATTGTTGACAAGTAAAGTAAGCAGAAGTAGGAATAGGATATACATAAGGATAACTATAATATAAAAATAAAGAACAAAAATCCCCAAACACAGTGTAATGAGAATGACAAGGCTGGTTCAAAGAAGAGAAAGGAAAGGGGAACTATGGGTCAAACATCAGATTGAAAGTCAGACTGATCTGATGGATTGGTTAGTTCTGCTGAATGGCTTTTACTTTTCAGTTTCTTTTGAGGGGGGGTATATTGGGAAATGGAAGTAACATAAAAAAATCTCAATAATTGAAAAAAATAATAATTGATCATTGAACCTTGAGAAATATTATATGCCTTGGAAATTTATTTAGAAATCTTGTTCTGGAAGAGAAATGTTTACAATTTATGAATTGGTTTTAGGTGTTTAATATTCAAAGTAACCAACTTCCAGAAAATCATCTATGTTGAAGGATTTAGGATTTGTGTCATCTTTGCAACTATCTACATCAGCCCTCCTAGATAAATGCAGATCCTTCTTTCTGTCCTCCTCATCTAAACTCTGTTCCTATAGAACTCCAGAGAACAGAGATGGTTGCAAAATGAGATTTTTTGGAAAGAGACATTTGGTTATGTGATTATTTCGTGTATTCTATTCTCTGGTAAACTAGTTTGGGAAGAGGGTCAAGGGGACAAGTACAGTTACCTAGCCAAAAAGCACAAAAAGTCCCCTTGCTCAAAATTACCAGCTCTAAACATTCCAGCAAGTGCAGATACAATTCAATAGCAAGCTTCTCTTATGAATTTAAAATAACCCCAGAAGTATTAGGTTTATAAGTTCAGGGTCAGTTATACTGATAATGTGAACTACACTTTCCCAGTCAAAAACAGTTTGACGTAGGGAAAAAGTAGAGCAATTTTGGAGCACAACCTATTTTCAGGGAGTACAGATCTGCCCAAATGTGGTAAGGGGTTTGGGATTGTACAAGGGCAGCATGAAGATCAGAAAAAGGTAGAAGGTGCATGCAGAGAGGGAGAAGGAAAAAGAACTAAATGCTCATTGAGAGAGGGAGGAGAGTGAAATTAGGTCAACCTAACTCTCAGATGACCCTCACTTATTCCTCCCTTTCCAGCTTTATTACAGATTCTCTTATTTCCCTAACTCACAGGAACCTCCAGAACATGAGGACTACAGACAGAATAGTAACTGTCTAATTCTTTTTTTGATACAACAGAGTGCCAAAAGAAACCCAGATTTTTTTTGGTAGTTATTAAAAATAAATATTGCCCAAGAGAGAGAATCAGGAGGCATTTTGCTGTTTCTCTACTTACCAAAGAAGACACCAATGCTGAACTGGACACACTTGGGACTTTATCCACAATGGCTTGCTTCATGTATCTTTCAATGGCCTGCAACATTGTTCCCTAATGTAATTTGGAAAGTAAACAATGTTTATTTTTGGAAGCCAACAACTACATCTTAATCTTTCTCTCCTCTGCCATCTCACCCCACATGCATGTTTTACAAGAACTTCTATTTATCTAGATCCAAGTTCAAGTTTAGTTCAGTCATTTCTACTTGTTATGAAGAAACTCAGAAACACTCAAATCAAGAAGTAAGGGAAGCAAAAAAGAAGCCTCTGAGTATAATAGCTGTCTCCAAACTCTGTATTCAAAGTCATTCAATTCATGCCTTAGGCCCCCCCTTAGCACTATACTCAATCTTATTTAACATATAATTATTAAAATTCTGAGTCATCTTATTTTCCTGCTTTCTAGGATGAGGCAGCTGGATGAGGGGTAGGAACAAGGACAAGAAAAGAAATAATTGATAATCTGACATATGGAAGAGTCAGAAAAACTGAATAGAAAGTTTCTGTACTACTTCAGATAATAACATTAAGTGAAGAGCATTCATAATATCCACAAGTTGAAAAGATTAAATTATGCTCAGTATACTATTTAAGAAGACAAAGAAATTTATAATAAATTTTAGATTTAAATTCAAAGGTACAAAGGAGAACTTCTATTTCATGGGGCCGATAGTGATAAAGATGCCCTCACCTCTCCAAAATTAGAAAAATGGCATAAATAAAAAATTAAAAATACACAGAAAAAAAATTGAGTGACATAGAATAATTTTGTTACTGTATTAAATTTGATGTATCTTTAAAAAAAGTAAACCCATACCTTCTAGAACTGATACTAAGTATTAGTTCCAAAGGAGAATAGGAGTAAGGGCTAGGTAATTGGGGTCAAGTGACTTGCCAAGGATCAAACAGTTAGGAAGTGTCTTGAGATCACATTAGAATGAAGGATTTCTCACCTCCAGGCCTGGTTTTCTATCCACTGAGTCCCTAGCTGTCCCAATTTAATGTATTCTTTTAAAAACTATGTAAGAGAGGTTCATGGTTTCATATACAATCTTTTTTTTTGTCTTTGTTGAAAATGTTAATGTTTATTGATGACTTAAGTTCCTATTAAAATTTTACATTTAAAAAAAAAAAGTGAGACTCAGTGGATTGAGAGTCAGGCCTAGAGTCGGGAGGTCCTGGGTTCAAGACACTTCCCAGCTATATGACCCCAGGCAAATCACTTAACCCCCACTGCCTAGCCCTTACCACTCTTCTGCCTTGGAACCAAAACACAGTATTGATTCTAAGGTGGAAGGTAGGGTTTTTTTTTTAAAAATGAATAAATAAAAAATTTTAAATTTAAAAAAAGTGAGAATGAAAGTATTACAACCCTCTTTACTTTGTGGGGAAGATGAAAGGTAGATGCACTAAAGAGAGTATTTATGTTTCCCAAAAAATTTCTAGCTTTAGGAAGGGAGTTTCTAACAATGAAGTTTTAAAAAGAGACTGCTTAAGAGTTTTCTTTAATATGGCCATTCTTATATGAATTGCCAATGACTTGCAAGGGACTATATGTCCTACTTGGGAAATGGATTTTACGTTCAGCAAGGGAGGCACAATAACTGCTGAACAATAAAAATTGTACAATAGTTTAGTACAAGAAGAAAGACATTGCCAAAAAGAAACTATTTGATTAAAGTCCAAGTGCCAATCTCCCTGCCAGGGAAATTTGCTGTCTGGTAGGAGGATGGACTTTAGAAAAGATGGGAAAGACATAATCCCAAAAGCTAAAAAAGTGAGTCTGGTCTGGTTGTTAGTCAACATTCACAACGACTAAAAAAGTTTTATGGCATTTCTTAATGTCTAATAGTAATTCTTTAATAGTGTATTCAGTTTTGTTTTGTTTTAAATCCTTAACTTCTAAGTATCAAATCTAAGAAAGAAGAGCAGTAATGGTTAGGCAATGGAGCTTAAGTGTCTTCCCAGGGTCACAAAGCTAGGAAGTGTCTGAAGCTAGATTTGAATCCAGGTTCCTCCGGACTCTAGGCCTGGTACTCTATCCCCTGTGCAACCTAGGTACCCCTTGTATTCCACTTTAAACTTCTAGTTCTATCTTTCCTATTAAAAGAAAAGCTCATTTTAAAATCCTAAGTAAAAAATAACAATAAAATCAAAATGTTCACTTGACTTTTGCAGAACCTATATTTACCTGAACTTTAATCCCACTGCACTTCAATCCAATTCAGTATTATGACCTCATTCCATCTTGAACATTTGATATGACAAGCCAATGCCATATTGACTCACATACAGGCCACACTAGTCAAATTAGACAACTAGCTGCTACCGATCCTCTCCACATCTAATTTTGTATGTACTGTGTGTAGTTGTGATGAATGTTATTTTTCAGTGTATACCTCTGTCTATATTTTTTCAAGATGCAGGCGTACCTTATGGTCAGTAGACCAATGTGCTAATTACAAAACCAAGGTAAGTAAAGAGGATGACTTTAAAAACAGGGACAAACAAATGACATAAAAGCACTTGTGCTATGCATTTTTGCAAATGTGTATATAAATCTCTGTCAGAGTAGAGACCTATAAAACTTAAACATTGCCTTCAGGGAAACATTTAAGAATACAGTATTCCTTATAATACCCAAGAATAGAACTTACATCAGTGATTCTGCAGAGAGCCCTGATGGCTGGGCCTCGGTATACATCCTCCTTTCCAGTCATGTCTTTGGTCAGACTAGAGAAATTGAAATGAGGAAACATGTCATTAATCATAATATGCACTCCTTCACAGACACCTGCTTCGCTAGTTTTCAGTGACCTTCCCCACATTTAACCTAATGCTGAAATTAGACAAGAAAAAAAAAATTTTAAAGGCTGTAGGAAGATTCCTAATAAAGCCTAAGAATATTTAGGTCTAACATTTCTTTAGGCTCCACAAGCTAATAAAAATCTTCTATTGACTGCTATTCTTCATAAGATAACATTTTAGGTCTCTCTTCCCCTCAATCATTAAACGTCTAGTCTTTAACTTTCAACCCTATAATGTCAGTCTTTCATCCACTACTCTGCTCAGTCTTTTTTCAACCCTCGTCCTGCTTAACCTTTCGATAGCATGACTCAGTTATGGATTCTTTTCTCCTCACTTGATTTCTGTGCTGCCATTCACTCCTGATTTTCCTGCTCCCTCCTGACCCCCTTCATTGGAGCATCCTCCTTCTCTCCAGTTTTGGTTATTCTTCTAAACCTTTATCAATGGTCCTCTTGTCTCTCTGTGTCTGTCCCTTAATCTCATCAATCCCATGCCTTCCAATTATTGCCTTTTTTATCTAGCTCTAGATTTCCCCCCTGCACACCGCTCCTAAATCTGCAACACCCTGTTGGATATTATTGCCACCTAGACGTCCTTCCTCTGGCACCTCAGATGAAATATGTCCAAGACCAAATTCATCATCTTCCCCCTGAAACCTTCCTCTCCTTCCCTGTCACCCAAGGTCAAAATAATGTTTTCCCTTTTCCACTTTGCAAGCCCTGGCAATTCTACCTGTTTCATATTTCTCCTATTTGATCCCATTTCTATATTCCTGCTGCCAATCTAGTCCAGGTCCTCATGGTACTTAATCTGAAACTTTAAAACATCTTCCTCGATGGTCCCTTTGCTTCCTGTCCTTCCAATTATCCTTTTCCCAACTGCTAGAATACTTTTCCTAAAGTATAAATCTGACCATGTCACACTTCTGATCTAGTGCCTTTAATGACTCTATTACATTTAACATTAAATACAAATTATTTAGGTTAGCTTTTATTTTTTTTTTAAAACCATTGCCTTCTGTCTTAGAATCAATTCTAAAAAAGCAGTCCTAGATAGAAGGGCAGTAAGGGCTAAGCAATTGGGATTAAGTTGACTTGCCCAGGGCCACACAGTTAGAAAGTGTGTGAAGCCAGATTTGAACACAAGTCCTCCAATTCAGCACTCTATCTACTGAGCCACCTAGGTGCCCCTTTAGCCTAGCTTTTCAAAAACCTCAATGATCTCTTCTTAGAATTACCATTCTAGGGGGCAGCTGGGTAGCTCAGTGGATTAAGAGTCAGCCCTAGAGACGGGAGGTCCTAGGTTCAAATCTGGCCTCAGACACTTCCTAGCTGTGTGACCCTGGGCAAGTCACTTGACCCCCATTGCCTAGCCCTTACCACTCTTCTGCCTTGGAGCCAATACACTGTATTGACTCCAAGACGGAAGGTAAGGGTTTAAAAAAAAAAAGAATTACCATTCTACTTTTATAGTGTAATTTCCCATTTTTTTTCTTCATGCACTCAGTGATTCAGGCAAACTCTACTATTAGCTGATCTTTACTCTCTGGCATAGCACCACTATAAATTTGTATCCATATATGCTATTCAACAGGCCTAGAATCATCTCTGGTTATTGAAATCTTTCTCTAAAACGTTCCAACCTAGGTGTTACTTCCTCAATGAAGCCTCCCCTCATCATCTTTCCACCCATTCCATTTTCTTGCAACTCTGCCTGAATCTCTCCTTTGCTCTTACCACATTTAGCATTATAACATATTCTTTGTGGACATGTCATATTCTTTCATTTGACTAAAAACTCTTCAAGAGTGGGAACAGTATTATTTATTTCATTTCTGCATCCTCAGTGCAAGGATAACTAGAAAAGTGCCAGCTAGACAGCAGATATTATCATTCCCACCAACAATTAATTAAATAATCAAAATGCATAAAGAACTGTCTATGATTTAGGCACTAGACCCCATAATATCTCAATGGCTTAGAAAGAATTGGCATAAATACTGTCACATGCCAACAATTTTCATTAGTACTAACCAGATCTGTAAACATTCCCTTTTAAGAATGTGCCAATTCAGCCAAAATATTTTCAAGGACATTCATTACTTGCTGTACACAAGAAAATATCTCTGGCTCCTACCTACCTTTACCATAGAGCCAATTTACTATAACAGATGAGTGAAGAAGAAAAGGAAAGAAGGTAAAAAAGGTGAAAAAAAAGCAAGAAAAGCTTCAAGGTAAGGATAGCAGAGGGATAGAGAAAATAATTCCCCCCATTCATTTTTCCAAATCCAGGGATCCAGATCCCAAGGCTATGGAAGTGAATCTACTCTACATCTTTCTTCTTTTACCCCAACTCTTCAGAACAAGATTATTTACATTCAGGAAAGTTGAAACAAGGTCAAAGACCTTTCCTTCTTTTCAGGCCCCATTTTTTAGAGGGAAGACCCCTAGTAGCCTTGGCATAATTTTTGAGGGTTCTCTTAAGACACTGGATTTTTGAAGGGGAAGAGGATATAGCCAATCTTAAGCAAAATTTCAATCTGGCCAAGTATGTGACTACATCCTTCGCGCACTCTTTCTCTATCCCTCTTCTTTGCCTGTAGCATTCACTCTGCCATATTCCCTGCACCCACATGATGTCCTAAGTCTTTCAACTGTACCTATCTATTCAAGAATTCCTTTCCCACTGTGTTCCATGTACCAAAATCACAACTTTTTCTCTCTACTTCAAAAATTTGTCTTAATTTACTGACATATACATCTCACTTGTAAAAAAAGAAATCACACCAAGTTTGGTATATAACTATATCAAACTCAGCAAGGGAGAGGAAGGATAATACTAGGGAGAGAGTAATCACAAGCAAAACAAACATTTTGATCCTAAGGGAGGAATTAAAAAGAGGGGAAAAAAGAAAAGAACTATAACCTGAGGAAGTGCACTGAACTGCTTCTTTTACAATTGAGAAATGGCTGGACAAATTGTGTATGAATATAATGGAATATTATTATGCTGTGAGAAATTACAAGAGATAATCTCAGAGACTACCTGATGCAGGGTAATATGAGCAGAACCAAGAGAAAAGTTTGTAGGACAACAATACTGTAAATAAAAACAACTTTGAAAAACTTAAGAACTCTGACCAAACCAATGACTCCAGAGGGTCTATAATGAAGCACATTTCTGACCTGACAAAATAGTGACAGATATAAGGTGTAAAGATATACATTTTTGGACATAAGCAACTATGTAGATTTTTTATTTTAATTTTTTCCCATGATTCTTCTTGTCTTCTTCCCCTCTTCCCTCCCCACTCCCAGAGTTGGTAAGGAATCCCAGTTACATATACTATCATTCAAAAACAATTTCCATATTATTCATGTTTGTAATAGAGTAATCTTTTAAAACAAAATATTAAAGTCAATTACATTTGATCATCCCACAATGTGTTTCAGTTATTGTGTATAATGTTCTCCTGGTTCTGTTTATTTCACTTTGCATCAGTTCATGTAGGTTGTTTCAGTTCTTATACAAATCCATCAGTTCCATCATTCTTTATAATACAACAGTACTCCATCACCACCATATACCACAATTTGTTCAGCTATTCCCCAATCAAGGTGTATTCCCTCATTTTCTAATTTTTTGCCACCACAACTATCTTTGAGAGCTGTCCAGTGGATTCTCTGAGGGTGAGAGTGTGCTCCATCTAGATGCGATGATCCAATCAAGTAATGGAGATGAGAGACACTGTGCGCTCAGGCCCACCTACATAGGTATCACACAGTGTTCTGCCATAGCACAGAGGTTCATTTATTATATAGGTTTGTGGTTATATACTTCTTTGGCACACAATCAATTTTCTACATATGTGTTTCCATAGTACTTAACAACAGACATGTAGACTAAGGAGACAGTCAAAACATTGTTGCTATAGATGAATGACATAAACAGGGTGTTCTAGAGGTTAGTTCTCCCTGACCTAGGAGAATCATTGTTACTTTTGGTCAGCTTTCACAATGAATCACAATTACTTAGGAGATGGGTATCAAAATATTTTGTAGCTAGGTACAAGGTTAGAGGGCAATTTAATGACAGACCAGATTTGGGGTTTTCTTTATAAATTCTATTTTTCTTGTGTTACTTTAAAGCACCTGGCAATGTTGCCTGGTTTCTGTCCATAAACAGAATTCAATGGAGTGTGTCTTGAAGGTGACTGATGTTCTTGGCTTGCCTGGCTTATAATGGGAGTGAATGTAACTCTGCAGAGAGGGAAAAGAGGGGGGTAATGAGTGGTGATCTTTAGGTTTTAATTCTGTGAATGTAATCTTTTAGGTTAATAATCTGGGGGGGATTAAGGTGGGATATATGTTTATTCTATAAATCTTTGCTCTTATATAATTTCTTTTATATTGGAGAGAGAACAATAATTATCCATTATTGAGGGATGTTAAAGAGAGAGAAGTCACAGAGGGGGATCATTGGGGGCCTCATTCTCTGGGGGCTGCCTTGCAATTCCCATCTCCCAAACTGTGATCTTGTCAGCCAGTGGGAGTATGATGGCCTCCAGCAAACTATATCAATTTGTTTTGCTTGACAATGTTTGTTTGTTACAAAGGTCTTTTTTCCCCCCTCCTTTCTTACTCTTTGTTGATGGAAGGAGATTTAGCAAAAGTGATGCAAAAGATAGAGGACTATTCAAACATTTGTTAAAATGCAGAGGAGAGAACAGAACTTCAGGAGGAAGTACAGATAATAATCAGAACAGTTTTGAAAGCATAGAATATATTATAGTTTAAGTAAATGGTTTGAAATGCAAACTCATGATTTCATAAAGAATACTCTTTTTAGATTCTTCTGTGTATATGGAAATGCTCTTTTATTTTTGGTTTTTAAGAATAAAAAAATAAATAAAAGATAATAGAAAATGAAGTGGCTATTGCTTATTCTACCTCTCCATCTTAAGCCTTGAGAACCATTACTAAACGCCAGTATTTTCCCCAAAGTATCCTTACCTAGGAGAGCTGATTCCCAGCATAGTCAAGTATCTCCCACCAAAGAACTGAATAGGTCCCACTACCTGAATCCTTTTGGCTTATAAATTAAATCTTTAAAAGAAACCTCAGCATCCTCCTGCCCCATCAATTTTTAAATCCCTTGATGCCAGTTGACCCCACAAAATGCTCTCTTAGTCTCAGCCCCTAAAATCCTCCCTGGATCAGTCCCATTCTTCTAAAGTTGGGCTGTGACTTACTAGGTAATCTTGACTCCTATCTGCCCCAGGCCACAATTCAGGATGAAATATAAACCACACCTTAGGACAAATTGTTGAATGATCTACTCCTAGAAAAGCAGGGTCTTTTTTTTGTGCGTGTGCCAGTCCTGGTGGGGCTCCCCAGATCATGGTTTTTTGGCTCTTGGAAACTGAGGTAAGATATGAATAAATGGTCTATCAGCATAGTTAACAGCAGAGAAACTGCAATTAAGAGTGATCCTCCTCTATTCCTTCACTGTGAAGTCACTTTAATCTACAAAGACTATATAAATTTAAAAAAGGTCAGAAAAAATCAAAAGCTGCACAAATTACTAACTGTAAAAGAAGGGACTAGAATCGCAAAGTCCAACCCAAACCTGAATAAGATTCCTGTCTACGGTCCCTTCAAAGTCTTATTCCATGTCAACCAGCCTTTGCTTGAAAACTTTTAGTGATGGGAAATCACTATCAAGCCTCCTGAGATAACGCATTCTATTTTCAGATGGCTCTACTTATTAGTTTTTTCTTATAACCAGATGAAACCTACCTTTTTTTTACAGCTTCCATCCATTATAAACAATTCTTCCCTCTGAGATCAAAAATAACAAGCCTAGTAATGTCTGTTTTCACTAAAAACCCTTTAAAATTTGAAGAAAGGTATCATATCCACAATTAATGTTTCCTTTCCAGGGTAAACAATTTTGGATTCTATCAAGTCTTTCCTGACAAAATATTTGAAGGTCCCCAGGGAGGGGCAAGGGAAACGGAGAAAAATAAAATAGAACAAAGTGGGGGTCAGGAAGACCAAAGCAGCTGATCACTGCCAAGGCAAAATTTTATTGGGAAGAGCAAACATGTTATAGAGAAAGCAGAATAGACTGGGGTCTTTGCACAAATAAAGTGGTACAATGTAATCTAGGTTACCTCATCAAGGTCTACACCTTTTTTTTTTTTTAAACAAAAACCCTTACCTTCCATCTTGGAGTCAATACTGTGTATTGGCTCCAAGGCAGAAGAATGGTAAGGGCTAGGCAATGGGGGTCAAGTGACTTGCCCAGGGTCACACAACTGGGAAGTGTCTGAGGCCAGATTTGAACCTAGGACCTCCTGTCTCTAAATCCACTGAGCCACCCAGCTGCCCCCTCTACACAGTGATTTCTATAGATCATAAATCAACATGTAACAACTTAGCTTAGATTCCCAAGGAAATACATACATCAGTGATTTTGTAGGAACATTTAGTGATTGAGTTTGAGAAAGGAGGAGGAAGCTTGAGGCTATAGGCCTTGGGGTGAAAAAGTGATATACATGGTAAGCTTCATCTACATTATGGCTTTTCAGCTTTGCTGAATGGGGTTTCAGGCTTTGTCTTTCATGACCTCAGAGTTTTGCTTGATGGGGTTTCAGGTTTTAGTCCCCACAAGATTCTTCATCTGAACCTCATGTGTCATGATATCAAGGTTCTTTACCATTACTGTTTCCCTTGGGTGAACATTCAATACTTATCAATGTCAGTTTGCCACTCTCATTGTTCAGGAAGATTGATTAAAATAATAAATAAATATATATATATATATATGTATATATATGTGTGTGTGTGTGTATATATGTATATATAATATATCTATATATTTTTTGCCATTATTTCTCTACCACTAAAAATGTAAAACTAATATGGTAATTAATCTTTGATTAGTATGTAATAATCCCCACCTACATTTCTTCATCTTCACATACCTGCTTGTGACAATAATCACATCCTCAGAGATATTGGCCATTTCTTTGATGGTGAGGTAGCACATTCTTCTCAATGTTTGCTAGGAAAACCATTTGCAAAAGGCAACATGTTATTGCTAAGGATATTGTTATACAAGCTGCACAAATTAAAGTTCTGCTGGGGATTTGTTTAAATGATTTTTTCATCAGGTTCCCATGACAAAAGTCCCATGGTACTTGTAAGCTAGAAAACAAAACATCTAAATGAGAACAGTCCTAAATATCTCACTTCTTAAATATCACCTCTTAAAAAAAATATTCTGTGCCAGTAGAGTATTCATCTGGAAGAATGTTAAAAAATTCGACCATTTATCTGGATATTTCAAATACCAGTATATTTGCCTTTTAGAGAAAATCAACTTAGATTCCAGTGGTTTCACAAGCATAATGAGTAACAAAGATATGGATCTCCATAGAGACAAAGCCTATTGCACTAGAAAAATTGCTCCAAATGAACCTTGAAGGCTATAGAGGTCCATAGTGATTAAAAAGTAGATGAGACATAAAGTGCAGAAGGTTTTGAGATTAAAATGACACAGATTTAACTCAAGGTGACATTAAGAGAATATATATATACAAGGGCAGCTAGAAGTTTCAGTGGATAGAGAGCCAGGCTTAGAGATGGGAAGTCCAGGGTTCAAATCTAACCACAGACATGTCCTAGACCTCAACTGCATAGCCCTTATCATTTTTCTGCTTTAGAAATGATAACACAGTGTCAATTCTAAGACGGAAGGTAAGGGTTAAAAAAAATGCCCCCCCCCCCCCCCCTATTATTCACTTCTCTAAAGCCTGGGACATTTCTTCTTGTGTTTCTGTCAATTTTTTAAAAACCTTTATCTTCCATCTTAGGTCAATACTGTGTATTGGTTCTAAGATAGAAGAGCAATAAGGGGTAGCCAATGGAGGTTAAGTGACTTGACTAGGGTCACACAGCTAATGAAGTGTCTGAGGCAAAACTTGAACCTAGGACTTCCTGTCTCTAGACCTGCTTCTCAATCCACTGAGCCACTCAGCTGCCCCTGCCAATTTTTATCAGAATTTCTTGACACATTCAAATTAACCTTACTATTTAAATGAAACACTAAGAAAACTTGGAAGAAAATTATTTCAAACTAGCTCTCGCTGAGTCTTCATTTTATGCCTACAACTGTGGGTAGGAGATTAAGGCCTAAATTCCTCTAGCTTGGTCACTCTTACTCCCCAGGTAGGCTCTACTTTTTGGTTTAGCATACTGACTCTTTATTACTTGGCTTTCAATTCTCAACCCTGCTGACTCCCTTTGGCTTTAGTGAAGCTTTCCTTGCCTATCCTACCATTCACCACTGTAAATAGACTGGCTTTTAGCACTAATGATGATAGCCCACTATTACATAGTGAAGTCAATGGTCAGTATCTCAAAGATCACATCAGTCATCTAGTCCGACCCATACCTGGAAAGGAATCCCATTGTAATATATCCAATGATCATTCACCTAGTCACTGCTTAAAGACTTACCTCTAAAGAGAGGGCACCTGATACCTCTCATTACAGCCCATTCCACCCTGGGACAGTTCTAGCTGTTAGGAAATTATTCTTGACATCAAGTCCAAATTAACCTCTCTGCAGCTGCTACCACATTGTTCCCAATTCTGTCCTCTGGAATCAAACAAAACAAATCTAACTCTCACATTATAGTCCACACAATATTTGGACAAAGCTATCATGTCCACCCTGAGTCTTCTCTTCTCCAGGTTCAACCTACTACTCCCTTTAACTAAACTTCATATGGCATCGAACATAAGACCTTTCACCACTCTGACTGCACGTCAGGTTATCAGTGTCCTTATTGAACTGTAACCCCAGAACAGAACACTATACTCCAGATGAGGTCTAGTGAAGGCAAAATCAGAGGGGCTATAATTACCTCTTTATTCCTAGAAGCTCTTAATGCAGCCCAATATTCCATTAGCTTATTAGGTGTAGTGGCTGTCATGTCACAGTGATGACTCATATTGAACTGGTAGTCTCACATTACACCATACATCTTTCAGGCAAACTGCTGTCTAACTATGAAGCTTATCTTTTATTCATATTGAATTTCATGTTATTAGATTTGGTCCAAGAATTTTTTGGATCCTAACTCTGTTGCTATCTCTATTAATTTAGGATCATTTGCAGTTGTTCTTTTTTTTTTAAACCCTTATCTTCCATCTGACAGAAGAGCATTAAGGGCTAGACAATGGGGGTTAATCGATTTACCCAGGATTACACAGCCAGGAAGTGTCTGAGGCCACATTTGAACCCAGGACCTCCCATCTCTGAGCCTGGCTCTCAATCCACTGAGTCACCTCCCATTTGCAGTTTTCATAAGCATGCTATCCATATTTTTATACAAGTAACTGATTAAAAATGTTCAATTGCACAGGGCCAAGAAGAGATTCCTGGGGAACTCCACTGAAGATCTCTTACCACGTAAGTAATAACAACCACTCTTTAATCTAGCCATTCAACCAGTTCTAAATTCACCTATCTGCATTGTGAAGTCAGAGAGGCAAGTGAAGATGCTGTCTATCAGTGAGGCAAGCAAAATCAAAAGAGGAAGAGTTAAGGCTTGGACAGGAGACAGTACAAAATTCTCCAACCTACCTATCCCCTATCAGATTATACATTTGAATTAATCCTGGCTTTTTGGAATCTGAACAAGTTTACCTATTGAGACATAAGTGGAGATATTCTATTCAAATCATGTCAAACAAAGATTATGTAAACCCTGAGAGTTTTTCCCCACCAAATTACATTGGCTAACACATTGTGGTAGTTGCCTAAATAATCCCCAAAGTATTTGAAATTAAAGTATGTTTCATAATTTATTAGCTCAATAATCTTATAAAAAAGATAATGAAAGAAGAGTGAATTATTCATCTGAAATATCAATCACACATACAAACTCTGAAACAGTTAAATGGGAAATGTTTTCCAAGCTGAACTCAACCTTAAATCATTTAAAAAGCATTTTAAAGTTTACCTACACACGAAGCAACAAAATTCCTAGACAAGGATTAATTATATCTAGAGATTGATTGACAAACCCATTTCTTATCAATGTAAACAGAAAAAAACCTAATTTAGCTTAAAAAGTAGACTTACATCATTAGACTGAAACAATCTAGTCATTGCAAAGAAGGCTTCAGTGGCTTCAGTAGTTCCAAAGTGTTCACCCTAACCAAAATAAGAGTCAAATTTTAATATCTGTAAAACTAATTGGAGATTTTACTCTAAAACCGATATTACTTTATATGCCTTTTACAGTCTTAGAAAACCATAATTTATGTAAATTCTTACACTATACTCCTCCAATTTGAAAAATATCTATTTTTCTCCTTTTCTGAGTATGTAACAGCATGGCTATTTTCCATATTTGTCTATTTGAAAAATCCGTATTATTCATTAAATAACTCACTTTTAGAAGAGCAATCTCAACTCTTTTTTGAGGAGGATCTACTCTTCACTTTTTTAAAACCTTGAGCTCATTTAGACAGGAGTGAAGTTTAGAAGAAAAAAGTCTTTTTTACACTGAAGGTAAAGTATTTTAACAAAAGTGGAGAATGTGCCCTTTCCTTATTAGGAATTCCAGTAAACCACAGAGAAAAGAGTATGATGGAGACAATCAAACTTGGAAGATCTACCAAAAGATCCCAAATTTGATGAGTGGACACCTATTCTAGAAAGTCTCTTACTTTATATCTATACTAATATAATATAATATACATATACATACATATATACATATACATATATATATATATATATATACTAATATTAAAACACAACAGATCTTGCATCAATAGGAACTCTCCATGCTTTGACACTTAATTTATTGGTCCAAAATAGTACAGGATGATATAAATCTGGTTCATTCACTATCGCTCAGAATTCCGGCTCCCTGTCAAAATCTAACTACTCAAACTGCATCTCACTAACATGGTAAGGATAGAGTTAAATAAAATGCTCTAAATGTCTAAGATATAAAAGCATTAAATGAAATGTAATAAAGGTTTACAACATTTAAGTGAAATATGATTTGTATATTATTTTAGAGACAGGGTATCTAGATTACACATTTGTAACAGCTCGCTCATTCTTTTATCAAAGAATTATTGAACAACCTCAGGGCATATGAATTATTAATCACAATTTACAAGATCTCATTTCCTTATTAACCTCTGAAAACATATGGAAAAGTAAATTTTGGTTCAATGTTTTAAAATATCATTCCATAAACCAGGAACCGTACAAACAAATAATTATCTTATTGTTCTTTGTTCCTCATTATAATTAACTAAATGCCTGTGAATAAAACATGAATTGCTCTGAATGAATAAAATCAAAATATTTCCATAATAAATTACATCTTATACATTTTAAACCAAAATATGTTTGAGAACCTACCATATATGGCTAGACATATATACAACCTCCTGCAGGTCAAAGACTTGATTTTTGTCTCATAGTACCAAGATATAGTGTAGTGCTTAATAAATACTTGATAAACTGATTTGGGGGATATGGTCTGTACTCTCAAGGAGTTTTCTATCTTGTTATAAATTAAAATCGACTTTTGGGATTTAAAAAACCTAATATTTAAAAACAGTTTTTTAAGAACTAAACGTTTTTACTAAAGTGTCTACCTAAGTACTAGATATTTCTATACAAAAAACCATAAATCTTGCAAGAGTTAAAAAGTCATGATTGTAGCAGAGTGTTACATCTCATCTAGTTAAACCCCTTCATTTTATGGATTAGGAAAACTAAGATCCAGAAAGGAGAATTGGCTCCCTAAACTACATTTACCTGGTTCAATAAGTAAAGGATCTTTGTCAGAATATGTAGGCATCGTCTTGGATTGATAGGAGTCTCATTGAAGATGCGAGCCTGTAGGAGTACGAGTAAATACATAGTATCTTTTTTCCTTCTCAATCACAAATTCCATAAATTGTGTTCAAGAAAATAAATGCTGTTAAAACTTCTATCATAAAGTCCAAATAATATTCAATGAAGCACTTTATTATAATTAGAAAAGTGAAATAGGAATCATGTTCTTTTACGCTCTCTTTCCCTTCAGTCTAATTAACCTCATGGTTTCATTTGTCAAAATAAGAATCATAATATTGAGGTATCTCATAAAGCTGGTATGAAATTTAACATTTAAATACCTTCCTTCAGCAGCCTTATTCTAAATAACTGTTTCATCTTTTATATTGAAATTTTCATTTAATCACAGCAGATTTATCTTATAATATTCTACAACTAATAACACTTAATCTTGTTCCTTTTATCTTTAGGCCATGTTATTTTCTCATTCACTATAATATGACTTAATTCAACTCTTAAGAAAAGATTTTGAGATTGAGAAGTTCTGATCCCACTTTGGAAAAAAACAAACAAAAAAGACAATACACTTTTAAGACATACCTCCTGCAAAACAGCACTCTTTTCTAGATGTTGAAAAGGGTTAGAGCCACTACCTAAATAAGAAAACAAAATATTAGTCTGAGCATGAGGATACTACAATGGCAGGCATTATTAAATTGCCTGTAGATGAAATGAAGTGACCTTGGTTCTGCTGACACACTGACTTTGGAACTCACCAATAATCTCACTGAAATAGGAATTATGGTGCTGGATTCTGATTGCTGTCCTGTTGTCATCATATCTGATTCTCTGTGACCCTATTTGGGATGTTCTTGGCATAGATACTAAAGTAAAATCATTTCCTTTGCCAGCTCATTTTATAGATGAGGAACTGAGGCCAACAGGATTAACTGACTTGCCCAGGATCACACTGGCCAGGTTTGTCTGAGTGTCTGAGGCCAGGTTTGAACTTTAGATCCTCTTATCCACTTCAACACCCAGTTGCCCCTGAATCAAAGACAAAAGTTCAAACCTTAGCTTTGATACTGAGTAGCTGTGTGACCCTGGGCAAGTCACCTGTGCCTCAGTTTCTCCTTCTTTAAAGTGTGTGTATTGGGGGAGAGTGGAGTGGGAATTGAACTTGATGGCCTCTAAGATTTCTCCACATTTCTGAAAGCCCAAGCTACAAATCCAGGGTCTTGGAACAAATCCTTTTGAGATTTCCTGGGGCAAAATTGAGAGCTATCAAATAGGGAGACAATATTAGGTGTAGAATGAAAACATTTCCTCACAATTTAAGGTATCCAAAAGCAGAAATATGTGGCTTTAGTAAGCTCCCTATAACTGAAAGCATTCAACCAATTTTTATATTTCAACTTCCATTCATCATCTGCAAGATGAGGGGCTTGGGCTAGATGGCATCTTGAGGTGCCTTCTAACACTAAAGCTGTCATCCTATGATACTGTCACTGGGACTCATGAGTTAAGACTAGACCATTTTCAAGATCCCTTCCAATTCTATGAGCTTATTCCATGAGCATTACTCACACTATAAGTAATATGCTTTGAGGTCCTTGCAAGAAACTCCTATTTTAATAATTTTGTAACAGAAGCAGAAGTGAATGGAAAAATCTTCTTTCACAGACTGTGTAAAGGGGACTATTCTATTTCTTGGTGCCGCCCCAATTTCTGCTAAGATCAAGGCCTATGTACTTTTCATCTTCCCTCAGCTTTGAGACAGAATATTTGGATGCTAACAGGCTGAAGAATTTTGGGAATAGCATTTTGCTGTGGGCTGGGAACAGAATCTAGGCATTTTGGAGTTGGAGGGGCCTCAGGGCTCACAGACTACTCCCCCATGTCTAACTTTCATTGGAAGGCATTTTCTATAAGGGGACCCACTGTATTCAGAGGCAGCCCTAATTCCTTCCCACAGACACTAAATTATATCTGGTAATAGATCAATTCCACCAATGGTTCCAAGTTTTGGGTATGGGGGAAAGCAGGGAAGATGGAATATCTCTAACACTCGAGGACCTTTAAAATAAGACGACTCTTTCAGCCCTTCCTAAATCTTTGTTATCTCTCAGACTACCCCGCACCCTGAAGCCTCGGGCTGGGACAGCCCACGAGGGAGGTTTGCACGGCGGGCGCGTGGGAACTCTCGTTTTCCCCCGGGAAAGTGAACGAGGGAGCAACGGCCCTAAGTATCAGGGGTCCCAAGAGTCCTCTTGCTTCTCACTCCCTCCCTCCCCGAAAACTCCTAGGCCATCCCCAACTCCCACAAACAGCACCCTGCCGCCCACGGCTTGTCCTCTTAGGCCGCCCCCCGGCCCCCTCCCCGCTCACTTCTACCGCCTCCAGCCATGGCCCCGCCTCCTCTCCGCCACCAACCCCCGGGGCCGGAGGGGAAGGGCAGCGAAGGGCGGCGCAGCGGGAGCATGCGCCCAAGGGCCGGCCAGGGGAGAGCTCGCGCGCGCCGGAGTCGAGGGGAGGGGCGAGCAGTGCGGGGCAGCCGTGGCGGGGCGCGTGGTCGGAGATAGGCCGCCGGGGGGAGGGGGGGAGAAGCCGAGGACGAGGGGAGCTCGTGCCCGGGAAGGGAGGGTCTTGAGCCGGGGGAGGGGCCACAAGGAGGCTCGGACTAGTGGAGGAGGAGGGACTCCAGCTCCAAGCGGCTTTCGGCCCCGCCCGGTCCTCCCACTTTCCCTCCGTCCAGCCCTCGGGGAGAGGAAGACGCGCCGCCCCTTCCTTCCGCCCCCCGCAGTACAAGAATAGGGTTAGAAGAGCGGGGGTCGGAGGCGTTCCCCAGGCCCCAGCGTGTACCAGACTCTTCGTCCTTCTTGTCGAATTTTTTAATCATCTCCCGCGACAACCGATCTCTAGGCCAACCGGAACAGACCGAACCGCCACCGCCGAGAGGAACAAGCTCCACCGGAAGCCCAGCCCCTAGCCCTCAAGCTGGCTGGGCAGTTCACCCGTCACTCTTGTAGAAACCCCGCCCCCTTCCCCTGCTGCGCCTTAAAGTTATCCGCGCCCCCTTTTACCTTGTAGTCACGCCTTCTCGTGTGTGCTAACACTCCTTTCTCCCATGCACACATATATACTCAACACGCGCGTACTCACATATATGTATATATATATCGCAAAAAAGGGGGTCAAGTTCCCCATTCCAGAGCCGGAGGCCTGGCCCGGCAGAATTCCTGTATGACAGACATAATTATCTTTGTAGGTCTCCCGGGCGTCGGGCTGGCCCTCGGAGTCATCAGGAGGGCCAGGGTCCAGCCGGCCACATTTCAGGACCATGGCATGGTAGCGGGAGAGCTCCCTGGGGGGCCAAGTGTGACTCAATGAGCAGCCGAGGACGTATTTATGAACCATTGCTGGGCCCTCCCGAAGCGGAAGGGCTTCTTTCCTGGCAAGGGCAGGGTCAGGGTGGGCTTCACTTCTAGGAGCGAAGAGAGGGTCAGCGGCTCCCAAGAGATGAAGGTCTTCCTTTGTCTCTCCTGGCCCCGTCCTGTGGCAACCAAGCAGAGGAAGCCGTTAGAAGGTGCTTCTCCGGGATGGATAAAACCTAAGGACTCAACCCAACTGGAGATCTCTGCACCTCCTGGAAACCAGGCTACCTTCAGTCAGTCAACCAGCATTTATTAACCCTGTCTTCCAACTCAAATTCCACCTCCTACTGGAAGCCTTCCCCAACCCCTCTTAATTCTAAGTGTCTTTTCCCCCCTGTTTACTATTTACTATTTGTCCAGTATATAGTGTATTTATTGCATATTACTTTATCTTATTAGATTGTAAGCTCCTTGAGGGCAGGGACTGTCTTTTGCTTTTTTGTATCCTCAATACTTAGCACAAAGCTTGACACATAGTAGGTACTTAATGTTTATTAAATTGACAATCTCTTACAATGTGCCAGGTACTACATTAGAGGGATTCCAAAATCATGAGGCTCACTTTTCCCACCTATTCATTCCAGGATCAGTGTCAGCATGCATTAAGGCCACTTTTATCCTCTTTCTGTTTCTATGTACACTCTACTACTCTGCCCTTAGTTAAAAAAAAAAATACTGGCACTCAACTATGTGACAGGAACTCTGCATTTGCGTGGCCCCTGCATCCAGCACTGGTGGACTGGGAGTAAAAAAATAATAATAAAAAGACAAAAATCAGTCCCTGATCTCAAGGAGCTCTCTCTCTCTCTCTCTCTAATACAAGAGATGACCTACAACTAAGTATATAAAAGATATACCCTAAGATAAAGGAGGACTAATTGCAGAGATAAGGAGAGTGTTCTAGAAATGGGATAGCCAAGCTTTGGACCCTCTTGGAATAACCTTCTTGCCCCTTTCTATACCTCTCCACTCAGAACCACAGAATCTTAAAAATAAGAAAGGATTTACTTCTGTGTGCAACGGAAGTTTTGCTCCGATGCTTTGCTCCGCTGCCTTGATTCTTACTACATAACACATGGCCATCTAGTCCTACTACCTGAAAAAGAACCCTATGTATAACATGCTCAAAAACTGGCTAGATGTCAAAGACACAATAAGGGGAAAGCTCCCATTCCATTTTTGGACAGTTTTAATTGTAGGGAAAATTTTCCTTAGATCACACCTAAATCTGATTTCTATAACTTCAACCCAAATTCAGCTCCTGGAGGCCAAACAGAATCTCCAGTTCTATATGACAGACACTGATTGTTGTGACTAAGTCACTGTTCTTTAGTTAGCAAAGAAGAAAATCTCCAAGATTTATGTAGTTTGCCATTGGAATCTGAAGGCACACTGATATTGACTGACTAATTATGGAAAAGATAGGCAGGGAGAAGTGAACCTCATGATTTGGAAATATAGTGACTCCTTCCCTCTAATATAGTACTTGGCACATAGTAAGAGATTAATTTTCAGTTCAATATACATTAAGTACCTACTATGCGCCAAGCTTTTGTGCTAGTGTGGAAAGGACCTTATAATTCATGGAGTCCAACCTTTTCATTTTATAATTTGGAAACTAAAGCACAGAAAAAATTAACTCACTTGGCCAGGGTCATACAACTAGTAAATGTCTGAGCTAGGATTTGAACCAAAGACTTTCTGACTCCAAGTCCTTATTAACTTCATATGTTACAAGGACTCTCAGAGGCCATCTAGTCCAACTACCTCATTTTACAAGTGAGTAAACTGAAGTTCACTAATTTGTTCAAAACCATTTAGCTGGGCTTTGAACTATATCCTCAGCTGTTTTGATCTCCAAGGTATATGAAACAAGGAAAAGGCAGGTTCACTTTGGACATTCACTAAACTCTCTTTACCAGTTCTCTGAATGAGTTACTAATGTTTATTCATATCCCAACCCAGGAAGCAATAGTAATGAGAGGGGAAGTTTACCATTTTCCTTTCTTACCTGACCTAAAATCTGGAGCAAAGGTTAGTTCAGGATACATTTGCTGTTGTTTCCTTAGGATATGGAGCTTTGAAAATTTGGCTTCAGGCTTGAAATCATTTTGGGTGGCAAACCTTAGAGAAAATTCAGTTAGTGATTCAGGGTTCATGACAGAAGGGATTTGCCCATTACTAAGTCAGTTCTATTGTGTGGGTTTTAGAGGAGGAAGAAGTTTAGGTGAATTATGGGTTCAGAAAAAAGAGATTCATGGACTCTTAAAGGGTGTTCTGAATAAAAGGAGTGAGATAAGGATGTGATAATAGCTGTAACTAGGACCTCTATGATGCATCCAGGAACTAGCCATACAAGACTTATGAGCACATAAAGAAAAGTAGGAAGAAAGGAGAAAATATAGAGAGGGAGAAAAGAGGGAAACAAGGGGAGGGGGGGGAGAAGAGAAGGAAGCAGGGGAAGGAACGAAGAAAAACATTAATTAATTAATGCTAAGCACTATGCTAAGTGCTTTATAAATCTTATTAAATCCTCACACCAACCCTGGGAGGTAGGTACTATTATCCCTATTTACATTTGAGGAAACTGAGGCCAACAACAGAAGTGAAATGATTTGTCCAGGGTCACAAAGCTATTAAGTGTCTGAGGCTGGACCTGAACTCAGGTCTTCCTGACTCCAGGCCCAGCACTCTTCAATTTCCTGTGGGGTAGTGATTCCAGAATCCCCAAACAAGATACTCATGCATTATGCACAAAGAAGTCTAAAAGGGTTGAGAAAGGTAGGAAGGAAGTTGACTAAGAGAAGGGGCTGGGGCTTCACCTGTACCACTGCTCCCGCTTAGGTTTGGAATCCTTCAATATTACTACTGGAAAAGGAGTCTTGTGTTCAAACTTTATTTTCTTCTTCCGAGGCTTCAGGGGAAGAAGAGCTGTGGTTTTCTGTTCCTCCTCTGGCTGAAATGATAACACAGAAGAAGAGAACTTGGACTTTTAAGGTTGTGGTCTTATACCTGGATCAAGTTCCAGTTCCACACAAAGGAGTTGACAGAAAGTAGCACCCAAAGAGATGTGATTTCAGGGTTCAACCAAAGTAGAGCTGATCCTGGAAAGGCTGGCAAAACCTCAGACTCGGAGAACTTCAGAGTTGGAAGGGACATTCAAATCCATCAAGTCTAATCCATACTTGAACAAGAACCCCCTCTAGATTATAACCAATCAATGGTTAACCAGCCTTTACTTGAAGACTTTTAGTAAAGGAGAAACCAACTATCTACTTCTAGAGGCAACCCATTTTACATTTGCTTTGCTCAAATTGCCAGGAAGCTTTTCCTTAAATCAAGCCTAAATCTGCCTCTACAATTTCCATTCATTTCTCCTAGTTCTACTCTCTGAGACCAAGGGGAAAAAAAACAAACAAACCCAATTCCTCTTTTATGTGACAATCCTTTGAATACTTGGTGACTCATAATAATCATGGCAGCTCCTAGCAAGTTTTTTCCAGACTAAACACCCTTACTTCCCTCAACCAGTCCTCACAGGGTAAGACCTAAACCTTTCACAATCCATGTTATTTTCTTCTAGATGCTTTACAGCTTATCAATGCCCGTCTTAAAATGTGGTTCCCAGAAATGACCACAATAATCCTGAAATAGTTTGATTAGGCCAAACTACAACAGGACTTTTATCTCCTTAGCTCTGGACACTCATGTGGTCTAAAATCCTTTTACTTTCATAACAACTTAAGTCACATTTCATAATAACTCACAAACTCGCAATCCAGAACAAGTGGTCTTCACCTTTTTTGGAGGGGTCACAGACCCCTTTGACATTCTGGTAAAGTTTGTAGACTTCCTTTCAGAATCATGTTTTGAAATGAACAAGATAAAATGACTAGGATTACAAAAGATGCTAATTATATTGAAAGGTAACCAGAATGTATTTTTAAATAGCAAATGGACCATGTTAAGAATTCCCAACTCTTTGAAATAAGCAGAAGCAGGAGAACACTATACACAGTAACTGGAGCATTAGGGGACAATCAAACGTAATAGACTTTGCTACTTAACAATACAATGATCCAGGACATTTCAGAAGGACTTATGAAAAGAATGTTATCCACATCTAGAGAAAGAATTGTTGGAGTAGAAATGTGTTTTTAAAGATAACTCTTTTATAAAAATGAACAATATGGAAAAGGGTTTTAAGTGATAACACATATAATACCCAGTGGAATTGCTTGTCAACTATGGAAGAGAGGAGGGAGACAACAAGAATCATGTAAACCTTGGAAAACTTATGTGTAGATTTGTTACTGGAATAAAATAAGAAAATTTAAAAACCAGAATTCCCTATTCCTTTATCTTTTTCAGATAAACTGTCTAGTATCTTGTGATACTGAGATTTTGAATCTAAGGGTAAGATATAACACCTCTCCCTAACAAATTTAATCTTATTTAATTCAATCCGATGTTCTAAATCTGTCAAAAATATTTTTTGAAGCTGATTCTGCCATACAATATATTAGCTATCCTCCCTAGCTTTGTGTCATCTGTAAATTTAATAAGCATGCCTTTTCAAGTCACGGATGCAATTTTTTTAATGGTACAGGAGCAAGCACAGATCCTACAGCAATCCTCTAGAAATCTCCTTTTCAGGTAACCTTGCCTCATTTACAAAAACTTTTTAGGTCAGGTTATTTAAGCAGTTCCAAATCCAGTTAGCTCATTGAGCACACATCTCTCCATCTTCTCCATTAGAACAATGTGAGGAATTTTGTTAAATATTTTAGAAAATCTAGGAAAATTATATTTAGTTTACATTTAGCTCGTTCACCTGATTTACCTGTCTAGTAACTATGCTAAAAAAAAAAATGAGCCTAACCTGTTAGTCTGTTCTTGATGAAATCATGCTGGCCCTTTGAGATTACCAACTCTTTTTCCAAATGTTCCTGAAATCCCTTTAATAATACACTCTAGAATTTTCCTGGGAATTAGAGTCAAACAAAATACACTGATCTTTAATTCTCAGACTTCCCTCTTTTTGAAAATTAGGACGTTTGCTTCTTTGGATCATTGTGATCTTTCAAAGACCACAGACCTATCTGTTTCTGCTGCCCAATGCCCAAAGCCTTATTGAATCACACAGACTAAGGCTCCCACAGATTCTCTGAGGTGAGTATAGCTGGCAAGGCCATCTGTTTTTGAGAATAACAGTACTCAGGTGGTTATTTTCACCTAAAAAAAAAAAGAGAAAAACTCATTAGTATAGAAGTTATACCCCAAGCACTTAGCACAGTGCCTCGTACATAATCTGTGCTTACTAAATAGTTATTGATTGATCGCTCAGATATTGGTCCAGTTAGCATTCTGACTCTGCCTCCCTTTGGTGGGCTCTGAAGGAAACTTCAGGTGATAAGTCTTACTAGTTATCTCTCATCCTCAGAAAAAAATGCTGAGGGTCTTAGTGATTCTGAGACAAATATCATGTCTTTGAGAGAATGAAGTCAGTCCAGAGACTTGGGAAGACAGAATAATTTAAAAAGGGTCTCTGCAAAGGAGCCTCAACTTGACAGTTTAAGAATACCTCTACAAGTAAGAGAAGGAGCTTAGAATTTCCTTTCCCGAGCTTCATAAATAACTTTGGTCCTCCATTCCTTTCCCTATAACACTTCCATTTACTGCTCCTATTAAAGAGCAGTTTAACCTCTATTAAAAGTTTTTTAACCTCAGTTTTCTACCACATGTCTATTTAAATTGTGGAACTCTGGAGACAGCTAGTGGATTAAGAGCTAAACCTAGAGTCAAGAGATCCTGGGTTCAAATCTAGCCTCAGACACTTTCTAGCTGTGTGACCCTGGGCAAGTCACTTAACTCCCATTGTCTAGCCCTTACCTCTCTTCTGCCTTGGAACCAATATAGAGTATTGATTCTAAGACCTAAGGTAAAGGTTTAAAAAAAAATGTGGGATCCCAAACATTTCAGAAGGGGCCTTCTTGTCCTAATGAATTGCAAATGAAGGATTTCCAAAGGATCTGGGCTTGTTCTTTTTGGAGCCCCTCCTCTCCCTGGATTAGGAGAGTGCATATGATTGAGGCTCTGGCTCTGAAGAATCCTTTTCCTCAGCTCAGCTTTGGGGAAGAGGCCTGAGAATGATTGTTGAAAACTGAAATCTAACAATGATGAAAACTATCATTCCCTTCTAGAGAGAGGGCTAATGGCTAATGAAGTGCAGACAGAAGCATACTTTTCTAGTTTATATTTCTTTACTTTTTCCTCCCACCTAGCTAATATGGACATATGTTTTGCACAACTTCACATATATTCTAGATATATTACTTGCCTTGTCGATGGATAGGGGAGGAGCAGGAGGGAGGGAGAGAATTTGGAACTCAAAATTTTAAAAAACGAATGTTAAAATAAAGTACGATTGTTGTAAAAAAGACAATTGCAGTCTAATAATTTAATTTTCACACAAGCTAATGTCTCTGCCCAGTAATGTACTTTTTCATAAAAGAGACCAGGAAACTCCCCAAACAGACTTACCTTGGCTAGCAGTTCCTTGGAAAAGTAGCAGGGCGGCTTGTCTTTTCCTTGCCAATTGACGGGGCCAGGCGGCGGGTTGTTGGTCATAATCAGTAAAGTCTTATTCTGGTCATACTCGGTGACGTAGGTCATAAATCTTTTGATTCTTTGGTCTTCAGCAAATATCTTGTCCCAAGCTTTGACCTTCAAAGGTACGTAGTATTGGAGCTGTGGAAAGGGAAAGGTATTCCAAAGGAAGCACTTAGAAGTAGAACAAGGTTTCTTGGATCTTTGGGGGGAGAGAGCTGTGCCCTATGGAAGTCAGGAGGAGATGTGTTCTATAGCTTACTAGAATGAAGCTAGAATAGAACGAATGCTGGATTTTAAACCCTTGGGACTGTGCAAGACATTTCAGCTCTGGACAATTTCCTCAATTATAAAACGAGGTTGAAATAGATCCTTTCTAAGGACTCTCCATGCTCCAACTCTTCGAGCATATAATGCCAAACAAACTAGGAGATTAAGGAGTTCTAGGAAAGGAGGAACAGAAAGAACTGACTGCCCAGAAGGAGAATTTTCTTTTCTTTCTCATTCATCTATTTCTTTCCACAGTCAAAAATAAAGAATATTGCCAAAGTGCATGTAGATTTGGAACTATGCATACCCTTTGACCCAACAATACCACTAATGGATCTATATTCCAAAGGGATCAGAGATAGGAGAAAAGACTTATTTGTACAAAAAATATTTTTAGCAGCTTTCTTTGTAGTGACAAAGAATGGGAAACTGAGGGGGTGTCCATAAATTTGGAAATGGCTGAACAAGCTGTTGGTATATGGTTGCAATGGAAAACTCCAAGAAATTGATAATTGATAATTGATGATTGATAATTCTTCTGATAATGGATGACAGCATCCCAAAGACCAGCTTCAGAGGAATACAGAAACACTTCCCAACAAGTCTCTTCCTCCCCTTTTTCTCTATGGATAAGATTATTTCCAGCTCAAGAGTAGAGTCATAATATTTTGGAAAGGGCAAGAAAGAAATGATGGACAGGATGATTCAGAACACTCTAGACATCATCAGAATAGTGTATACAGTGTATACAGAAATATTGTACAATAATTAACTGTAAAGGACTAAACTATTATCAGCAAACAAGATTCCAAGATAACCCCAAGGGACTCATGATAAAAAAAAAATGCTATCCATAGCCAGAGAAGGAACTGTTGGAATCTGAGAGTAGATCAAAGCACAGCATCCTTAACTTTCTTTCATGAGATTTATATGTATATGAGATATGTGTTTTCTTTAGGCAGGGCATGAGAAATATGGAAATATATATTGCACAAAAGCACTTATATAACTTAGACTATTTAGCACTTTGGGGATGGGAGAAGAACGAGAGAATCTGAATTGCAAATCTTAGAAAAAATGATCAAAAATTGTTTCTACATATAAATGAAAAAATAAAATTCAACTTAAAAAACTACATGTAGCATTTAGCAAATATAAGAGAGAAATTTTGGAACAGAAGTATTATAGGACAGATCTATTTAGAATCACGCATTTGAAGAAGGAGAGAACCTCAGAAACTATTTAGCTCAATCCCTTCATTTTTGGGGTGAGGAAACAATCACAGAGAAGTTAAATGACTTGTGCCCACACAAGTCCCACAGGTAATAAGTAGCAAGATCCCCAATTCAAACCCTGGTGTTCTGACACTAAATGTAGCTCTCATTCTGTTGTCCTTCATCCTAAACTGTCCAGTTGATTTCCTCAGTCTCTCCCTTCTCCATTTTCTATATCTTCCATTTTTCTTTATACTTTTGCTAACAACAGCTATGTTTCCAATGTGGGAGTAAACAGAATACTTATCTCTGAAACAGTAATAAAGGTGAGGCATAGAAGCTTTTTTGAAAGAAATTATCCAAAGAACAGAGGCAGACTTCGAGTCATTATTTCCATTAATATCACATTGCAAGATAGAAAAAAATCCACTCAATTTAATTTCTCATTGTATTTGTGGTACCAGAAAGATTTTTATTATTGGAAAATTAAAAGACTTCTGGAAATCTCATCCCTTTAATCACATCCTGTTTCCAAATAGCTTCCCTATTTGGGAGTCTCAAAAGGGTCTCTGATAAAACAACAGCAATCCCTGGGGCTCTATCACTTATGTGGTATTAATGAGTCTGTGCCAAGCTTTAGGGAAATGAGTTCTAACAAGAAAGTGCATCATGGCTTTTGTTTAATGAGCAGTTTTAAGTCTCCAATATGTTCTGAACCATCTTGCATTTGGTGGTTCAGACTGTCCCTTCAGGTTTCCTGGAGTAAAAACTTCCAGGCAAACCTTTTCACTATGATAAGGCAGAAGAAGGGATGGGTACCCAGGATCCTTAATCACTTGACAGGTTCATCTATAAGAGGCATCTCTAAGCCAGAGCAAATGATGCTGTAAGACCCACTCTTCTCTCTGCTCACCCCCTTCCCCCATATTTTGATCCTGGTGAAATCAGTACAAATAGTAGAAGGGAAAGAACTGTGGCTGTGGAGTCAAAGGGCTTGGAATCAAATCCCACTTCTGAGGTGTACTATTCATCTGACCTTGGGCAAATATAGTGTAGAGTGCTCAAGGTCAGACAACTTCCCTGCAAAAGTGAGGAAGTTGAATTAGTTGACCTCTAAGGTCTCTTAGAACCCTACAGCCCATGATCTGAAAAGGCTTTAGTTTGGAAAAAAAGGGTAACTAGCAGCCTGAAATATGTGTGGGATATTTGTAGAAACAGAGAGAAGTTCTGCCATATTTGTCTGGTCCGCTATTAACATAGCAATGTCAGTGAGATACAATAAATTTTGGATGAATTAATTCCATGTGAATGCCAACTTTTTTTTAAACATGAGCCGACATGAATGCCTCCCTTTCCTTCTGTAATTACCACTCAACTTACAGCAGGGCAGAAACTGATGGCCACACCAAAAGGATAGCACCTACAATTTAAAGTTGAGGGGATTTTTTTTTTATTATCATCCAGCTTGAAACTCTCATTTTGAAGATGAGGAAACTGAGGCTCAGAGAGTTAGAGAAGTGAAAAATATAATTCAAAATTACATTTGACATTCAGCAAAAATAAAAGAGTTGTGGCATGGAGGTATTGTAGAACAGCCATGTTTTGGATCATAAATTTTAAAGAGAGAATCTTGGAGACAGTTTAGCCCAACCATTTCCCAAAGCCACATTAAGAATAGCTAAGCTGAGATTTGAAACCAGATCCTCTGATTTCAAAGATCCAATGCCCTTTCCAAAATATTATGACTCTTGAGCTGGAAATAATCTTATCCATAGAGAAAAAGGGGAGGAAGAGACTTGTTGGGAAGTGTTTCTGTATTCCTCTGAAGCTGGTCTTTGGGATGCTGTCATCCATTATCAGAAGAATTTTCAACATTAATGGAATGAAAAAGATGTAAAATATAAAAAAAAAAACTCTCCCGCTTGCATATAAAGTATTTCTGAATGAAAGGCTGTAGTGTCACTTAATTGTTAGCTTGGATTTTGAAAATGGTTTTATTTTATTTTATTTTTTAAAGAGAAAGAAGTCATGCATATAAAAATAATGAAAAAACGGACTAAGTAGCTCAGAAGCAGTATTAAGAAGGGCCAGGCTCAACATCTTAACTATTAAACCACTACTTGGCTCCTCAAGGAGAGAAAGTAAAGTGTCAAGAAGTTTTCCCACCTACCAAATCTGGGTGAACTGTATAGTATGGAAGGTTTTTTAAGACAAATTTTGATGTTCCTAGGTCACCTGGAATAAAGAGAGCAAAAGCAAGAATTAGTGATTTGTACACAGGCTATGGTACATAGCCAACCACAAAGGGCCAGCTGCCATTACAGGTAACTCTTTTCTCCACTTCCCAAGCCCCAGATATGGGACCAGACAGATGGGCAAAATCTTTCCACACCTCAGGTGTACCACCACAGTTCCATTTCCATTCCAGGGGAATTAATATCCAGGGTAAGCATTCTCTAGCACCAATTGTCAAGAACTAAAGACTTCCTAACAATAGGACCCGGGTCCAAAGTTAGACAAGGGTGGGAAGGAATTTTACTCTAGATATCATCCAATTTTCCAGGTTTATAGTAATTTTGGAAAGTGGGTGTTAGATCTGATATTACCAAGTAACTTCCTGGAAAAGGGAGGCATTCTACCTTCTGCTAATAGAGATGTAGGTAAGGTAGATGCAAGGTCTCATACCAAGCCACCTTCCTATAACTAGAGAGTATATGAACACTCCAGAATTAGTCCATCTTCAGTGATAAATGCCAGTGAGGTAGAGATCCTACTCCTCTGCTGAACGTGGGAGTCCTTGGTTGGTTGATTTGATTCCAGTTATTCTCATTCTTTCAAGTTGCATCTATTACTTGATTAGAACTAATAAAAAGAAATGTTCCAGAAATTCCTAGAGGATGATCTACAAGAGTTCACCCATCTCTTCCTTATCTCTGTAACCTGGTGCTCACATATCCAGATCCATAAAAGCCCATTATGCATAAAATGCCTTTGGCCTAACATGAAGAAGAAATGATTTTGTTCAGTTTCTTCAGTCACGTCCAACTCTTCGTGATCCCATTTGGGGTTTTCTTGACAAAGAAAATGGAGTGCCTTGCCATTTCCTTCTCCAGGTCATCTTATAGATATAGAAAGAAAGATGTAAAGCAATCAGGAATAAGTGATTTACCCAGGGTCACACAGCTAGTAAGTGTCTGAGGTCAGACTTGAACTCACTAAAGATGAATCATCCTGACTCCAATCTGGTGCTTGATCCTTTGAGTCACCCTGCTGCTCAGCAAGAATAGCTAGCACTTATGTAGCACCTTTGGGTTTGCAAAGCAGTCTACTTATGTTCATTCATTTAATGATCATTCCTGTAAGGAAGGTGTTATATAGCTGTTATCTCCATTTTTACTGAAGGACTTTCTTCTCCTAATATGATCCCTACTATGAGGTACTTCAGCTCTCTTCTCTTTATTATTCATGGAAATTATTTGTATCCAGTAAAAACTATTCCATTTTGATGGGGGCTTGCAGGAGGCAGTGAGGGGTAGTAACAGGAACAGGACCCTCATATTCTGAAATCTTATAATTCTCACCAGTTAGCACAAGTTAAACATCAACTGAACATCTATAGTTTCAGCATTAGTCAAACATGAATTGCAGAATCTGTATTTACCAGGAGCAATCAAAGACCACGCTGTTTGACACGGTCACATGTGGAAACCGGGGACTGCAAAGCAGCCTCCAGGAAGGCTGGAAACACCTACTGAAATCCTCATAAGTGACTTTCCTTATTA
Source organism: Monodelphis domestica (assembly GCF_027887165.1). Classification (NCBI taxonomy): domain Eukaryota; kingdom Metazoa; phylum Chordata; class Mammalia; order Didelphimorphia; family Didelphidae; genus Monodelphis; species Monodelphis domestica. The sequence continues at coordinate 202,766,772 of NC_077231.1, forward strand.
ACATCTCTTTATTATTGGAATTGCTATGATTATTGTTCTTACTTAGCCCCAGGAAAAATAGATGAGAACAACATGCTTGCAGTGTTAATGCAGATGTCTCACTCTGTCCCCCCAGAATATTACTAGAAGATTCCACTTACAAAATTAAACCTAAGGATTCTTATATATCCACTTTGATAGGACCCTCTTTTTTAGGCATAAAAACTTCTGGCAAATCTGGGCTCTGAATTCCCCAACCTATATCTGGGTCATGTTGATTCTACCCTCTGACCCTTCACTTAGAAACAATGTTTTGTTGACTATCTCCTTAGGCTTTGTATCTGTTGTTAGGTTCTATGGAAACATGTATGTTGAAAAATGATTGTGTGCCAGAAAAGGATGTACTTACTGAAGCTATATAATAAACAAACCCTGTATAATGGCAGAACACTGAGTAACACCTAAGCACAGGTTTGAGCACTCAGTCATCTCTCATCTCTTATTTGCCTGACCACTCCACCTAGTCAGAAGGACTCTCCACTTTGGGAGACCGCGGGCTCAGCTCTCAAAATGTGTTGATTAGTTCATCAATCACCTCTACTGGATTCTATAATGATCTATATGGGTTACCAGCTTTGTGCCTAATCTGTTTTATTAATTACTCATATTCTCATTGTAGAAGGGTAGCGAGACCTCTCTCACATTAACAAATGATGACAAGGTGGACAATAGGGGGAACATGGGGATTGTGCACTAAGGGCTCTGGTATTCCAGAAGAATTCCCCAAACCTGTGCATGCTCCTTGTTCCCTATGATGTATGTGTCAAACCCCCAAACACACCTCCACCTGAATTTGACTGTGCCCATTTCCCAGGGTTGTCAGGAAAGGTGGAGAATTCCCTGGAATGGGAGATAATGAGCCCCCAGACCCTAATAAATATGCAAACCCCGATCCATACCTCAGGTTGCTACTCCACAGATAGGGTTGCAACTCCACACCTGGGACAGCCACTCCATTACCTATTAGGTTTTTCCATTTGGACAACTCCATCACCCCAAAAGCTGCTACTCCACCAGCCCAGGACTATGGAGCTACTACTCTACTAGTTTAGAGGCTAATCCAGTGAAGGCAAACCTATGGCACTCAGAGTACCCTCTGGGCTTATATGCAGCCCTACCCCTCCCTCTACTTTTAGAGTTTATTTCTAGAAAGGCAGAGGGACTCAGGTAGACCTGCTCCCTTCCCCCTCTCCTCCATGCCTGATGACATTTTTTTCACATAACCTGCCCTTCTGCCCAGAAGCCCTGAGAGCAGTTCCTCCCTCCCCTGTCTAAGGCTGGCCCTCAATCTCTAAAAGGTTCACCATCATTGGGCTAATCTATCAGTTCAGGGCTATGGAGCTGTTTTTCCATCAGTTCCAAAGAGGCTATTCTACTAGCTCCTGAACTAATCCATCAATCCTGAGGCTATCTGATTAGCCTATAGGCTAATCTACCAGCTATTGGGCTATTTTGCCACCTTAAACCTCTTCTTCAAATAATTTTTTTTTCTTTTGGATTGAAAGGAGTTTGAATCTCCCATTTTGGGGGCTAGACCCTGCTACATACAATTTTGGGAAAAGAACATGTGATCACAAAAATCTGAGGCATCTCAAAGAGTCTGGAAAACTCAACTAGCAATAGATAAAGGACTCACTTTTTCTAGTTTAATTTCTCCTTAGTATATATTCTGGGCTACCCCAATTACTGAGTAGACATCATTTAACAGAAGCTGAGATATTTTCCACCCCACCCCATACCTATGCATGTAATAGTATGTTCAAAACCTGGCGAGCAAGCAATCCAGACTACATCTCAAGTTAGTTCAGCACTAGACATGGGATCCCTGCTCTCAGACTCAGATGTTCTCATCTAAGCAGAAGAGGCACCCCTGTCCCTTAAAATGGAGAGGGATAGTAGCCAATGAGATGATTTATCTATGATCAAGGGTATAATTGCCCTTTGGGGAAGCTCAGTGTATGAGAATAAAAATATCAAGACAAGACTGGTAGCCCTATCCTTGCTACCTGGTTGATCCATCTTTCCCTTGGTAGCCTCATCTCAACCTGGCAATGTCCATGGCAATGTATTCATGGAGCATGAGCCCAAGTAAATGACTGCATAGTGAAATCACCTCAGTGATCCTGAGCAGGGATAACAATGGACTAATATCATAGAGCTTTCTTAGTCTCTATATTGGTAGTGGTGGACAACCTTCACAAAAATATCCTTAATTTCATCCACTGGCTTCTCTAGAGTAGCTATGATTTACTCAAGAAATTCTCCACTAGTGTGGCTTCCCATCCTATTTCACACCAGATTGAGGTCTCCCCATCCCCAAATTGTGGCATGGTTTTTGGTCCACCTTGTTCAATAGTGACCAGGTTAGAGTTCATCTCTCTACTGTCTATTATTCCTAATTTGATAGAAAGGACCAGTTGGACACTAGAACACTTCCACTCTCACACCTCCTACCAACAGAACAACGAGTCTGACCTTAACAGAATTCAGGATGACTTTCTGATCCATATCTCCACAGTATACCTCTTTTTTTTTGTTGTTAAACTATGGTTTTAATCTTTTTCTTATTCTCATTCTGAACCTCAGTACCAGTGGTGCAGCTGGGAGTGGCATGGGGAGCTACCTACAAGAGCTAGAAGCAGGTCAGGCCAACTGATGAGATTTTACACTCAGCCAAGTAGACCTCTAAGACTTAAACATAAAAGCTTAGAATCCCAGGGAGTCCTTGTAAATATGGTACCAGATTTACCAGCGCACACAGACCTTTCACACTCACAGACCTTCAAAGAAAGTGGCTGGTCAAGGGATATAGGATCCCTTCTCATACAAATAGTAAGACCAATGGCCTGCAGATGACAGTTCCATTTGTCTACGTACATTCCAAATTTCACTGCTCTTTGCTCTACTGGGTATAATTGACACAGCTTTATATCTGCTGAACTCATAATCACTTCTGGTACTGATCAAAGGGCTGGAAGAATTTCCAATGAAGGAAAACCTTAATTCCTTTTTACTATTGGGATCACTCCTAGTTCTTGGTGGAAAGGGTGTAGACCAGAGATGACTTGGGAGCTAACTCTCATGCCCCAGAATTGGCAAAAACTTTCCATCCACATCATCCGCTAGACTGCAGGGCTTAGAAAGACCATCTGAAGGCAGCATTGGGGATGATGGCTCTGCAACCCATAGAGATGTCAAGACTCTAGTAGGACAGGATTTTGGATGAGTTTGGAGAATGAAGCCAGCCAGCACATTGGCAGGTTTATAATGTCAATGTTCCCATGCAATCAATCACTGAATGTTACAAATTAAACCTATCGCCTCTTACTTGACTTCTTGACTATGATTTGTCACTGAATAATAACAAATATTTATCAAGTGTTTTAAGATTTAGGAAGTTTAAAAGTGTGCCTACAAATTATCCATTTTTGCTCATCTTGTACAACTGTCATCCACATCTCCCATATGTCTACCAGGGGTATTTAGTTCATGAGCACCTGACATCACAATGAAACCAATGGTTTCCTTCCTCATCCTCACCACATGATTAGCCCATCTCTTTCTATCCTAGATTTCCCTAGTGAGAGGGAAATAGTCAATTCCTGTTTTTCAAAGTTCCTCATTAATTATATATGTTGCACCTTGTTTATGCTCATCATGTGTTTCCCTAATGCTCTCTGTGAAATTCATTTTTAGTTCTTTGAAGATGACTTTCTTGCATCTGTTCAAGAACGTTTACAGAACCCTGGTTTTAAAGTGATGGGCCTTTATTTCTGGGAGGAGTTTGGGGGTCATTATAGGAGCTTTGCAATTTAAAGGCAATCCACTCTGCTTTCCTCTAGTTTAATTTTGGGTACAATATGCATAGGGCAGCTAGGTGGTGCAGTGGATAGAATACCAGGCCTTCAGAAAGAAAGACTCGTAGGACTTTCTGAGTCCAAATCTGGCCTCAAACACTTTCTAGCTGGGTGACCCTGGGCAAGTCACTTAATTCTGCTGGTCTCAGTTTCCTTATCTATAAAAAGAGCCAGAGAAGAAAATGGCAAACCACTTGAATATCTTTGCCAAGAAAACTCCAAATGGGGTCACAAAGAGTGGGACATGGTTGAAACAACTGAACAACTATATATATATGTTGGACAAACTTTATAAGTTTATGGCATCTATGGGGTGCTCAGGACCTGGAGTCAGGAAGACTTAAATTCAAATCTGACCTCAAATACCTAGTTGTATGATCCTGGGCAAGTTACTTAACCCTGTTTGCCTCAGTTTCCTCATCTGTAAAGTGAGGATAATAATAGCACCCCCCTCCCAGGGGTAGCTATGAGGATCAAAAGAGATAACTGTAAGGAACTTACTTAGCACAATGTCTTGTATGTCATAAGAACTATATAAATATTAACTATTATTATTAGATATTAGAGGTTGTTTATCCATGTCATAATCTGGGCAATATCCATCTTTCATCTAGTTTGTCTTTCCTGTGTCAGGCTAAAAGTCTCTTCCAAGGGGCTCTCATAGTATTTCAGCACTTGAGGCCAACAGCTCAATGAGGCAGTTAAATAGCCTAATAGTTGAGTGTCAGGAAAACCTGAATTAAAATCTGACCTCAGACAACTTATTAGTTATGTGTCTTTGAGCAAGCCACTTCATCTCTGTTTGCCTCAGTTTCCTCGACTGTAAATGGAGCATATACCTCTCATTATTATTGTAAGGATCAAAAGAGACAATATTTGCAAAGCACTTAGCACAACGCCTTATACATAATAGGTCCTTAATAATTGCTTTTTCTCTTCTACTTTTAATCCACAAACAGGAGCATCTGGAGGATCTTATAACCCATGTTATTTAGTCATTTTCAGTCTTTTAAAAAAATTTATTTTGTTTTCCCCAATTACATGTAAAAACAATCTCCACCATTTTAAAGAGATTTTTGAGTCTTGAATTTCCTTGCTCCCATCCATCCCACCCCCACAGATGGTAAGCAATCTCCTATAGATTTTACATATGAAATCATGTATGTAAAATTTTTCATATTAATCAATTTATGGAAGGAAACTTGAAGAAAAAAATTTAATAAAGGGAAAAAAATTTGCTTTGGTCTGGATTCAGACTCCATCAATTCTTTCTTGGGAAGCAGATGGCATTTTTTTTTTATCATGAGTCCTTTGGGATTGCTTTGGATCATTGTATTGCTGAGAATAGCAAAGTTATTCACAATTATTCATTGACCAGCATTCCTATCACTGTGTACAGTATTATCCTCGTTCTGCTTATTTCACTCTGCTTCAGTTTAAGTCTTTCAAGATTTTTCTGAGTTTGTCATTTATGCCACAATAGTATTCCATTACAATCATATACTAAAACTTAGCCATTCTCTGACTGATGGGTAACCTTCACATTATTTGCCCCCTACAAAAGAACTATTGAAATATTTTTGTACATGTAGGTCCTTTCCTTTTTTGTTTGTTTGTTTCTTTCTTTGGGATAAAAATCTAGTAATAGTATTGCTGGATCAAAGAGTATTCAGATATGGGTCCATATTCCTTTGGGCATAGGTTCAAATTGCTCTCCAGAATGGTTGAATTAGTTCATAACTCCCACAACAGTGCATTAGTGTCTCAATTTTCCCACATCCCTTCCAAGTTTTGTCATTTTCCTTTTGTCATAATAGCCAATCTGATACACATGGAGCTGTACCTCCGAGTTATTTTAATTTGCATTTCTCTAGTTAATAGTTATTTAGAGCATTTTTTGGCATGGTTATAGGGAGCTTTAATTATTTTGTCTAAGAACTGCTTGTTCAGATCCTTTGACCTTTGACCATCTATCAGTTGGGGAATGACTTGTATTCTTATACATTCTATTTTCTAATTTCTCTATATATTTGAGAAGTGAGGTCTTTATTAGAGAGACTTTTTATAATTTTTTTTGCTCCATTTTTAATTTTTTAAAATTTTTATTATTTATTTTATTATGTTTTATTATTTTTATATAATACAAATGCATAAATATATAAAATAAATATATAACTATAATTAATTATAAAAATAAAATTATTAATAAAATCAATAATTTATTATTAATTACTGTGTATTACTCTCCAACCCATTTCCCCCTATTTCACTTCTAATGACAACATCCCCCAATTTTCTCTTTTCTATCAACCCCTTGCCCCTGTTCTCTTATCCCCTTCATTTCTTACTTTCTTGTAGGGTAAGATAGTAATTTTCACTCTTGTCCGACTCTTTGTGGCCCCATTTGGAGTTTTCTTGGCAAAGATACCAGAGTGGTTTTCTGTTTCCTCTCTCAGCTCACTTTACAGATGAGTAAACTCAGGCCAACAGGTTTAAGTGACTTACCCAGGGTCACCCAGCTAGTAAGTGTCTGCGGCCAGATTGGAATCATGAAGATGTGTCTCCCCAACTCCATGGCACCACCTACCTGCCATTTAGCTTGTGGTCCAGAGGGCATCCTTTTTCAGCCTGCACCCTCCACTGGCGCTTTTCCATAACCGGGAAAAACACATTTGGCAAGCAAAATTTCCCCAAATTTATACATCATCCCCTGTTTCCAATCAGAGGGTTGTAAACAGGGTGATTCTATTATATCTCTCTAGGAATTTTTTTAAACTGTCCTAAGATCCATTCTAAGACAGAAGAATTGCTATTGTGAAAATAAGATATTCTTAAATATGTTTTTCCAAGTCTTCTATTTTTCCTGTTTGCTTTCATCCTTCAATGCCCTATATATGACTTTGCTTAGTTTGATAATCTTGTCAGGCTTTCTCTAAACTGATTTTGCCTTCCATTGCTTCTGTTTTATAGTTATAATAGTGAGACAGGTACTATAGATATCACCAACCTAATTTAATTTAATTTAAAAAAACCTTACCTTCTGTCTGAAAATCGATACTGAGTATGGGTTTCAAAGCAAAAGAGCAGTAAGGGCTAAGCAACTGGGGTTAAATAAATTAATCAGGGTCACACAATTATGACGTGTTTGAGGCCAGCATTAACCTAATTTTTAAAGAGGAAAAAACTGAGGTTTGGGGAGATTAAGTGAATTGAATGATTTCCCAAAGTTCTTGTGTCAATCTGGGCCCTAGTCCTCATTCCTCAATGACCCCACATACTAAAAACTGTCTCTTACCTCTAAATTCTCCCTCGTCACTTTTTGATTCTCTCCTTTTCCAGGCCAAGGCTCCCCGGATCTTGACATTGGCTTTTCGCCAACTAACTTTGCCTTCTATGGGAGGTTTGCTCGGGGGCTTGGGAATGGATATTTTGCCTTTCGATTCCAATGTTTTCCGGGCTCTGGTCATAGTCATCCACTGCATTTTTAGATTGGCTCTTCGCCAGCAGATTCTGCCCTTGCAAGGTCTTTGTACCACTGGCTCTTCTTCTATGTCATCCTCCTTTGTTTCCTCTCTCTTATGTCTTACGAACCCGCCCATCCACTTCATCTTGATATTAGCTTTTCTCCAAGCAGCTTTGCCCCCCATTTTTGTTGGGACCTCTAGGATGCTCTCCAAATCAGCCTGTGTTTCAGCTGGGAAAAGGATGTTTTGTTTTTTCCTTTTCTTCCGATTCTCAGTCTTTTTTTTCTTCATTTTTTTGCTCTCCTTCTTTACTGGGAGTTTTTCACCACTCTTCTCTGCAGGAACCATTTTGGTTTTGAGTGTGATTTGGTCACTGTCATTGACCAACACATCTACTTTTTTTTCTTTTGACTTGCTGCTTCGCTTTGAGCTCTGGTCTTCTTGCTGATCTTTTTTGGCCTCCATCTGTATGTCTGGGACCTCTCTGCTACTCTTCTCCTTTCTCCCCAAACAAGGGACAGCTCAGTCAGTACCCTGGACCCTGCCTGGCAGCAATCCAAGCTTCTCCCTGGTACAAGGCCAGTTTGACCAGTCCACAATCCTTGCAAACAAGCCTAAGAAACTAAATCCTTGTGGGTCCAATTTGGGGGAAATGGGGTAATTCATCCAAGATACTGGTTGATTCTCTCTATTTTCAATAGCCCTAGGGACTGAGTCTCTGGTCTAATCTGACATGGAAATACCTTGGAATACAAGATTAGTAAGATTCTATTCTGTCTGTAAACAGAATTGTAGGAGGAAACAGAATTCCAAGCAACCATTCTAGAAGCAAAGTACACAATGCCTTCTTTGCTGACAATATAGTACGACGAAGTTTGAGTTTCAGCAAGGTATGGATGGGAGCCTCCTCCTCTCTGATTGTGATTGAATCAGTCTCAGGCACTTCTACTTTCTCATATCAGATTTTTTTTTCCTGTGACCAGGTCTAAGAAGGAATCACTTCTTGGATTCCTGAAGGGGGAAAAATATGAATTTATCCATCCATCCCTCCACCTCGCCATGGGGAAGCTAAGAATGAAGGACCAGTTTCTCTTCGCTCTTATCCCTATCCTGTTTGCAGCAGCTACATTAGGAAGCCCTTCATCTTTGAACCTCTGGGGGCCTACAACTTTATTCAGATTCATGAGAATGATGACTGAAAAGATAACTTTTTACAGTAGAATTATGTGTTGGCTATGGGAGGGAACTGGAGAGAGGGGAGAGAAAGAACATAAATCTTGTAACTACGGAGAAATGTTCTAAATTAATTAATTAAATAAAAATTTCCAAATAAAAAAAAAAGAAAATAAAACTTTTTAGAGCTCCTGGGAGTCATTTTAAGGAGCAGGTAAAAAGCAATCATTTTTGTTTTTATTTTTGGTGTTTCATGAACTCATTTATCCAGGACTTGCTGAATCAGAGGCTGAGTATATTTCCATGACATTTTGATCTATTCTTGGGATTCCAGATAGCATGCCATCTTGGGCAATACCATCCTTAATTAAGTAAAATAGCTTTGAAAGTAATATGTTGACTTTGCTATATACTTAAGGTAAGTTGTACCTAGGTGAGATGTATAGTTTTAGACAGAATCCTATTTTTTGTTTCTACTTTGTATATGGAAATATTAATTTTGGAGGGGATTCAAAATAAAACTTTAGAATAAAAAAATCTTACTGCCCTTCAGGGGCTATATCAGGATCAGCTCTCCATAAAGTTGGAAAAATGTAAATTTTAGCCAGTGAAACTGTAGTTCTTGGGACACATGATAAATAGGTTGATGGGGAAGGTGGGGCATAAGAGGAATAAACTTCTGAAAGTTAGAAACATTGGCATAGTGAAGAATAATTGTAAGGGATATTCATCAGTTTCTGGGGTGTCTGGGTTACTACCATCACTTTATCCCACATTTCTCCCCTATTTTTCTTAATTCCCCTATTACTAGTGACTTCCTTCCATTGATTATTTGCAGTTGACACTATTAATCTTTTCTTGAGACTTGGCTGTTTTCAGGTTGTTTTCCCCATTAGACTTTAAGGTCTTTTGCCTTTCTTTCTAGCCCCATGGCTTGGCATAGTGTCTGGAACATAGTAAGTTCTTAATAAATGCTTGATGACTGACTGAACCAATCTTGTTTGGCATCCAAAGATTTAAAGAAATTTCATAAAAATCAGAGCTAGAAGGGATTGTATTGACTCTAAAATCTGAACCTCCCATTTCATAGATGAGGAAATTGAGGACTAGAGATGGTAAATGATATGTCCAGAGTCACATAGCAAGTTACTGGTAGATTTCTAGTTTCAATCAGGTCACATGACTCCCAAGTTCACTGTGGTCACCATGGACCATTGATACTGAAAATACTTTTAGGGAATTAATTTTTTCCTTAAGTACAGGTCTGACAACATCACCACCAACTCAGTAAACTCCTGGGGCTTCCTGTCACCTCCAAGATCATCTATAAATTAGCATCTCACTCCCTTCCTTTCTAGTCCTCCTATACTTTATGCCCTTCCCTCCCATTGTCATGTACTCTGTGACACTGGCCTTCTTGTTATACTTTGAACAAGACACTCCATCTCTCTGCTCAGGGCATCTTCACTGTTCCTTATGCATGAAATGCTCTCCCTTCTCATCTCTACCTCTTGACTTCTCTGGCTTCCTTCAAGCCCCAGCTAAAATTCCACCTTCTACAGGAAACCTTTCCCAATCTCCTTGATTCTAATGTTTCCTGAAGATTATTCTTATTTAGCTTGTATGTAGCTTGTTTGTATGTTGCCTCCCCCATTAGACTGGGAGCTCCTTGAGGTCAGGAGTTATCCCTTCCCTTTCTGTTTCCTTATTGCTTAGTATAGTGCCTGGTACATGGTAAGCACTTACACGTCACTCATTGATGGACTGATCATGGACTGTGATGATGTTACTATCCTTCCCAAACTCTGTCATTAAGACAGAACCAAATGGATTCTTCCTCTGAGGTTCTTCTGCCCCTTTCAATCTTCCTGTCTCTAATCTTCAGTCTCCTTTAAGCCCTGTCTTCTCTGCTGTCTATGATCATACCCTAATAACCCCACAGCACTTGATTCTATCATACTCTATCTCTCATCTTTTTCATAGCCAAACTCCTGGGAAAAAGGCATCCATTTTCATTGTCTCCACTTCCTTACCTTCCTCTCACTTCTCACTCCTTTGCAGTTTGGTTTCCCATTGGTTTCACCATTGGACTGAAATTCTCTCTCCAAGATTATGAATAATTTTGGCTTTTTTTTCCCAAATCTCATCCTTTGTGACCTCTCTGTGACTTCTGATACTGTAGACTGTCTGCTCTTCTTATAAATTCTCTCCTTTCATGATTCCTATCTCTTGGTTTTCCTCCTACTTGTCTGATTCCTCCTTAGTCTCCTTTGCTGTATCTTCATCTGTGTCCCATGAGGCTATATCCCAGGACTCTGCCTGGGACCTTCTCTTTTCTCTGCACCTTTTCTCTTGTTAATCTCATTAGTTCTCAGAGGTTCAATTGTCAGCTCTATGTGGATGACTCCCAATGACTCCCAATGACATCCCAATGTGGATGACTACATATTCATCCCTCATCTTTTTTCTGAACTCAAGTCCTGCCTTCCTAACTTCCTGAAAGATGCCTGTAGGTCCTGAATTTTTTTCTTCACCCAGTCTAATCTTTTTATAACATTTTCATTTCTCTCTCTATTGCAATCCATCCTTCATATAACTGCCAAAGTGCTTTTCCTAAAACATACCTCTCACCATGTTACCCTTCTATCCAGTAAATTCCAGTGGTTTCTTATTACCTCCCAAATCAAATATAAAGTCACTTGTTTGGCATTCAAAGATTTTCACAACCAGGGTCTTTCTTACTTTTTTAGTCTATTTACACTTTCCTTTTATTCTCATACTCCATAATCCTGTTGCACTGGCCTAACTTGTTGTTCTTCCTTACTACCACCATTGAGAATTTCTCAGTTTCTTCAAGTGCATCTCAAGCACTGTCTTCTTCTGCAGGATGTCTTTCTCCCCTACTGCTAGAGCCTTCTAAGGTTTTCCTTCATATAGATCTAGATCTTATATATATCTAATTATTTTCATGCTGATTCCTCAATTAGAATGTAACCTCGGGGGCGGAATCAAGATGGCAGCTTAGCAAGCAGCAAAAGTTCAGACCTCATGGAGGACCCTTCCTTACCGATACAAACTGAATGCTCCTAGGGCACCGAAATTCAATCTGAACAACAGGACAGAAGCGGGGAACCCTCCTTCTGGACTCAAATCTAAGGGTACGTCCCCCAAAAGCCAGAATCCGAGAATACTCAGGGCTAAGGGGAAGGCAGAGCAAAGGTCCCAGGACCCCTCCCCCACAACCCAGAGGGCTGAGCCCCCAGCAGCAGTGGGAACCTCTGAGCAGGCAAAGGTGCTGGTTTGCAGGGTCTACCTTGTGAGCAGCGGGGCGCCGGGCTCAGAGCATCCAGCTTGGACAGCGGGGAGGAAGCCAGGGAGAAATGGGCCATGGCTGGGTCCCTCCATCGGGCTCCAGTCTCACCCTTGCCTCCGGCACATCCAGACCAATCCAGTTGAACAAATCTCATCAGAACTCCTCAGAGTTTAGGGAGGCGGGCAAAGGCACTTGCGGACAGCGGAGAAGCAGCTGGAGAGAACTGGAGAGAGCCTGGGAGGCCCAGCCTTCCAGGAGTCTTCAGAGCCTCAGTGTTTCATACCACATACAGCCCAACCCAATTGAACTCAATCTAATCAAAAGCCTCCAGAGGACAGGGAAGCTAACATTCCTCCCCTAGAGACTGTACCAAGAGATCTGACAAAGCTCCAAGAGGGGAGACTGACAGCCCCAAAACCAAAACAAAATGAGAGGAGCAAGAGCACAGCCAAATACAGGAAGCAAAGAAGGGGTAAACTTGAGCAAACATCAGAAAAAGAAGAAAGAAATTACAATAGACAGCTTCTGCACAGGTAATGAGCAAAGAATGAATGAAACAGAGGGGGAGGACCCAGCAAAGAAAAGAAATCCCAGCGAATTGGATACAGGCTTTGGAAGAACTCAAAATGCAATTCAAAACACAATTAAGAGAGGCTGAAGACAATTGGGAAAAGAACTTAAAAACTAAGATAAGTCATCTGGAAACAGTGTCTTGAAAATAGTGTCTTGAAAGCCAAAATCAACCAGCTGGAAAATGAGGCAAAGGATATGAAAGATGAGGCAAAGCAGATGAAAGATGAGGTGAAGAAGATGAAAGATGACCTCCAAAGAAAATCCGACCAAAAGGAAAAGGACAACCAAAAAACTAAGGATGAAATCCACTCTTTAAGAACCAGAATACAGGGGGCAGCTGTGTAGCTCAGTGGATTGAGAGCCAGGCCTAGAGATGGGAGGTCCTAGGTTCAAATCTGGCCTCAGACACTTCCCAGCTGTGTGACCCTGGGCAAGTCACTTGACCCCCATTGCATAGCCCTTACCACTCTCCTTGGAGCCAATACACAGTATTGACTCCAAGACGGAAGGTAAGGGTTTAAAAAAAAAAAAAGAACCAGAATACAACAACTTGAATCGAGTGACTTCACAAGGCAGCAAGACACTATAAAACAAAACCAAAAGAATGAAAAAATTGAGGAAAATATGAAAGGTCTCATTCACAAAACAGAGGATTTAGAAAATATTTTGAGGAGAGACAATTTAAGAATCATTGGTCTACCAGAAGACCATGACAAAAGAAAAAGCCTGGACATTATATTACAGGAAATTATTAAAGAAAACTGCCCCGAAATCCTTGAACAAGAGGGAAAAGTGGAGATTGATAGAATCCACAGATCACCTCCTGTACTTAATCCCCAACTGACAACACCCAGGAATGTTATAGCCAAATTCAAGAACTATCAGACCAAAGAAAAGATATTACAAGATGACAAGAAGAAGTCATTCAGATACCAAGGAACCACAGTGAGGATAACTCAGGATCTGGCTGCATCCACACTGAAAAAAAGAAAGGCATGGAATACAATATTCTGGAAAGCAAGGGAACTAGGTCTACAACCAAGAATCAACTACCCAGCAAAACTGACTATATTCTTACAGGGGAAAGTATGGTCATTCAACAAAATAAAAGAATTTCAAGAATTCGTAAAGAAAAGACCAGACCTGAACAGAAAATTTGATGTCCAAGCACAGAACTCAAGAGAATCATCAAAAGGTAATTAAAAAAGAGGGGAAAAAAGAAAAACAAAAAAATTTTTTAAGAGACTCAATAAGTTAAAATGATATGTATCCCTATAAGAAAAGAGGTCATTGGTAACTCTTAAAAACTGTTGTTATTAGCTGGGCAGCAAAAAGAAGTATACTTAGAGGGAACAGCAACAAACTGTATAGGATGAAAGGACAAGACATAAATAGGTATATAGATATATGCATGCAAAAATACATATGCATGAGTATGCATATATATATAACTAGAGCTTAAAATAGGTTAATATTAAAAGAAATGGGAAAAGAAACAAATGGGGGTAAATTTATATGTCATAAAGAAGCTCATGGTGGGAGGGGGGAGAACATCAATACACTGGAAGGGTAAAGAGGTCAGAGACAGTAAATACTCAACTTTTACGTGCTTTGAAAGTGACTCAAAGAGGGAAAAACAATCCAATCCATTGGGGGCAGAGAATAGATTTTCACCCTATAGGGGAGTAGAAGGGTAACAAATGGTCTGGTGGGGAGGGAAGCAGTACAAGAGAGGGAGGGAGTGGGGGGTTAATTTTAGAAAGACTACAGGGAAAATAAGGGGTGGACAAATAGGGAGGGGGTAGAAAGGGAAGTAAAATAAGGGTGGGAACAAGGGGGACTGTTCAAAAGCAAACATTGGTGTAGAAGGAAATAGTGAAAGAAGAAAAGGCAGGTAAAGGAGCAGAAATCAAAATGCTGGGAAATACACAGCTAGTAATCATAACTCTGAATGTGAATGGAATGAACTCACCCATAAAACGCAAGCAAATAGCAGAGTGGATTAGAGTCCAAAACCCTACCATATGCTGTCTACAAGAAACACATATGAGAAAGGTAGATACACATAGGGTGAAAGTAAGAGGATGGAGCCAAATCTATTGGGCATCAACTGACAAAAAGAAGGCAGGAGTCGCAATCATGATATCCAACAAAGCCAAAGTAAAAAGAAATCTAGTTAAAAGAGATAGGGAAGGTAATTACATCCTGATAAAAGGCAGTATAGACAGTGAGGAAATATCTGTACTCAACATGTATGCACCAAATGGCATAGCATCCAAATTTCTAAAGGAGAAACTAGAGGAACTCAAGGACTAAATAGATAGAAAAACTATACTAGTGGGAGATCTGAACCTTCCTATATCCGAACTAGATAAATCAAACCAAAAAATAAATAAGAAAGAGGTAAGAGAAGTGAATGAAATCTTAGAAAAATTAGAGTTTGTAGACATGTGGAGAAAAATAAATAGGGACAAAAAGGAATATACCTTCTTTTCTGCAGCACATGGTACATTTACAAAAATTGACCATGTATTAGGGCATAAAAACATTGCAAACAAGTGCAAAAGAGCAGAAATAATAAATGCAACTTTCTCAGATCACAATGCAATGAAAATAATAATTAGTAAGGGAACATGGAGAGGTAAATTGAAAATTAATTGGAAATTAAACAATACGATTCTCCAAAACCTGTTAGTTAAAGAACAAATCATAGAAACAATTAATAACTTCATTGAAGAAAATGACAATGATGAGACATCCTTTCAAAACCTATGGGATGCAGCCAAAGCAGTACTCAGGGGGAAATTTATATCCTTGAGTTCATATATTAACAAATTAAGAAGGGCAGAGTGAACAAATTAAAAATCCTCAGATGAAGACTAAATTAGAGATCCTAAAACTCAAAGGAGAAATTAATAAAATTGAAAGTCAAAGAACTATTGATTTAATAAATAAGGCTAGAAGCTGGTACTTTGAAAAAACAAATAAAATAGACAAAGTACTAGTTAGTCTAATTAAAAAAAGGAAAGAAATAAACCAAATTGACAGTATCCAAGATGAAAAAGGAGACCTCACCTCTAATGAAGAGGAAATTAAGGCAATCATTAAAAACTACTATGCCCAATTATACGGCAACAAACATGGCAATCTAGGTGATATGGATGAATACTTACAAAAATATAAATTGCCTAGACTAAAAGAGGAAGAAATAAATTACCTTAACAACCCCATTTCAGAAAAAGAAATTGAACAAGCCATCAAAGAACTCCCTAAGAAAAAAATCCCCAGTTCCAGATGGATTCACAAATGAATTCTATCAAACATTCAAAGAACAACTAATCCCAATATTAAACAAACTATTTGACAGAATAGGCCAAGAAGGAGTTCTACCAAATTCATTCTATGACACAAACATGGTACTGATCCCAAAGCCAGGCAGGTCAAAAACAGAGAAAGAAAACTATAGACCAATCTCCCTAATGAATATAGATGCAAAAATCCTAAATAGGATACTAGCAAAAAGACTCCAGCAAGTCATCACAAAGCCTCACAGCTGGTCATCCACTATGACCAGGCAGGATTCATGCCAGGAATGCAAGGATGGTTCAATATTAGGAAAACCATCCACATAATTGACCATATTAACAAGCAAACTGACAAAAATCACATGATTATCTCAATAGATGCAGAAAAAGCCTTTGATAAAATATAACACACATTCCTATTGAAAACACTAGAAAGTATAGGAATAGAAGAGCCTTTCCTAAAAATAATAAACAGTATATGTCTAAAACCATCAGCAAACATCATTTGCAATGGGGATAAACTAGAAGCCTTTCCAATAAGATCAGGAGTAAAACAAGGATGCCCATTATCACCTCTATTATTTAATATTGTACTAGAAACACTAGCAGTAGCAATTAGAGAAGAAAAAGAAATTGAATGTATTAAAATTGGGCAATGAGGAGACCAAGCTATCACTCTTTGCAGATGATATGATGGTTTACTTAAGGAATCCTAGAGAATCAACCAAAAAGTTACTCGAAATAATCAACAACTTTAGCAAAGTTGCAGGATACAAAATAAACCCGCATAAGTCATCAGCATTTCTATATATCTCTAACCCATTTCAGCAGCAAGAATTAGAAAGCAAAATACCATTCAAAATCACCCTAGACAATATAAAATACTTAGGAATCTATCTGCGGAGATAAACACAGGAACTATATGAACACAATTACAAAACACTTTCCACACAGCTAAAACTAGATCTAAACAATTGGAAAAACATTGATTGCTCATGGGTGGGACGAGCTAACATAATAAAAATGACAATCCTACCCAAATTAATTTACTTATTTAGTGCCATACCCATTGAACTACCAAAACACTTCTTTACTGAATTAGAAAAAACCATAACTAAGTTCATTTGGAAGAACAAAAGATCAAGGATATCCAGGGAAATCATGAAAAAAATGCAAAGGAAGGAGGACTTGCAGTCCCAGATCTCAAACTATACTATAAAGCAGTGGTTATCAAAACAATTTGGTACTGGCTAAGAGACAGAAAGGAGGATCAGTGGAATAGACTTGGCGTAAATGATCTCAGCAAGACAGTTTATGACAAACCCAAAGACCCCAGCTTTTGGGACAAAAATCCATTATTTGATAAAAACTGCTGGGAAAATTGGAAGACGGTGTGGGAGAGATTAGGTTTGGATCAACACCTCACACTCTACACCAAGATAAATTCAGAATGGGTGAATGGCTTGAACATAAAGAAGGAAACTATAAGTAAATTAGGTGAACACAGAATAGTATACATGTCAGACCTTTGGGAAGGGAAAGATTTTAAAATCAAGCAAGACTTAGAAAGAGTCACAAAATGTAAAATAAATAATTTTGACTACATCAAATTAAAAAGGTTTTGTACAAACAAAACCAATGTAACTAAAATCCGAAGGGTAGCAACAAATTGGAAACAATCTTCATAAAAACCTCTGACAAAGGTTTAATTACTCAAATTTACAAAGAGCTAAATCAATTGTACAAAAAAATCAAGCCATTCTCCAATTGATAAATGGGCAAGGGACATGAACAGGCAGTTCTCAGCCAAAGAAATCAAAACTATTAATAAGCACATGAAAAAGTGCTCTAAATCTCTTATAATCAGAGAGATGCAAATCAAAACAACTCTGAGGTATCACCTCACACCTAGCAGATTGGCTAACATAACAGCAAAGGAAAGTAATGAATGCTGGAGGGGATGTGGCAAAATGGGGACACTAATTCATTGCTGGTGGAGTTGTGAATTGATCCAATCATTATGGAGGGCAATTTGAAACTATGCCCAAAGGGCGATAAAAGACTGTCTGCCCTTTGATCCAGCCATAGCACTGCTGGGTTTGTACCCCAAAGAGATAATAAGGAAAAAGACTTGTACAAGAATATTCATAGCTGCAGTCTTTGTGGTGGCCAAAAATTGGAAAATGAGGGGATGCCCTTCAATTGGGGAATGGCTGAACAAATTGTGGTATATGTTGGTGATGGAATACTATTATGCTAAAAGGAATAATAAAGTGGAGGAATTCCTTGGAGACTGGAACAATCTCCAGGGAGTGATGCAGAGTGAGAGGAGCAGAACCAGGAAAACATTGTACATAGAGACTGATACATTGTGGTACATTGTGGTACAATCGAAGGTGATGGACTTCTCCATTAGTGGCAATGCAATGTCCCTGAACAATCTGCAGGGATCTAAAAAACACTATCCACAAGCAGAAGATAAACTGTGGGAGTAAAAATACCAATGAAAGGCAACTGCTTGACTACAGGGGTGGAGGGGATATGACTGAGGAGAGACTCTAAATGAACACTCTAATGCAAATACCAACAACATGGAAATGGGTTTGAATCAAGAACACATGTGATACCCAGTGGAATTGCGTGTGGGCTATGGGAGAGGTGGTGGGAGGGTGGGGAGGGAAGAAAAGAAAATGATCTTTGTTTCCAATGAATAATGTTTGGAAATGACCAAATAAAAATTAAAATTAAAAAAAAAAAAGAATGTAACCTCTAGGGGAAGCTGGGTGGCTCAGTGGGTAGAGATTCAGGTCTGAAGATGGGAGGCCCTGGTTCAAATCTGACCTCAGATACTTCCTAGCTGTGTAGCACTGGGCACATCACTTAATCCCCAATTGCCTGGCCCTTAATAGCAACTCTGTCTTAGAATCAATACTTGGTATCAATTCTAAGACAGAAGAGAAGGTTTGTTTTTAAAGTAATTTTTATGAGGGTACGGATTGTTTTGCTTTTCTTTGTATCTCTAGTGCTTAGCACAAGGGCTGGCATAGAGTAAAAACTTAATAAATGTTTATTGATTGCTGAAGAGTTTTATTTAACCTTTTAGGAAATCAAGAAGACTATGACTTTAAGATGGGGTGTCAATATGTATGAAGAAAGGGAGTTTCCATGCCATTCATATGCTACACTCATAAAATCACAAGTCAAGATTAAATAAAAATTTCAAGTCATAGCCATCAAGCAAAGACACTTTCAAGTGAGTTAAAATATGTTCTATCTGTGCCTGGACCCTCCATGCAAAAAATAATATATCAGAGGATTTTGCAGCCATGTCAACCCACTTATGTCTCACCTAGTAGATCCAGCCATAAAAGGCATGGGGTTCTCTTTCTGTGGTTCATTTATGTCCCACTACCATGTCAGAACCCCCTTTTTAGGGCAGGGGCCATTATCGGATTGGTCAGTTGCTGCATGCAACAATATATATTTCCTCAAAGCCAAAGTCAAGTTAAAATACTTAGGTTGTGCTAAGTAAGAGGCACAGGCTACTTGGGAGCCTCCTTTTTTAATGCAAGAAATTTGATGGCCTCATCTCTAATACAATGTAATTGATAAGTTTGATCTTATAGAATTTATGCCCAATGAAGGATCATTAGGGGGAAACTATCTCCCCACTGTGGGCACTAAAGAAAAGGACTTTATTCCTGAATTTCTGTCTTTCCATATCAATAATGCTAGACAACCTCAACTCAGTGTCTCAATGCATCTTCTATATCAGTCACATTCAGGAATTCCTTGAGATAATTTTCCAATTTCATTGACTTGCATCCCTACTACACTTTGGATCCCTCAATTTGTATCATGATGTTGGCTCACAGTTTCTTACCATTCTCTTTAAAATTGATCTTGTAGGTCTTAATGCAAGTTCTGATGAAAAGAGTTAATAATGAATCTGAACTAGGCTTAAAAGTCTTGGTCATGAGGCCAGTGGGGACAAAAACCTGAATTATTTTTTGCTTGTTTGTTTCTAGCTCTTGCCTATAAATCACCTCTGGCTTTTCCAATTTCTCAATTTGTATACCTAGTTCTCAATCTTGGTATATTTGTACCACTTTTATTTTACCCTAAACCTGAGAAGGCAATGAAAAACTCCCTAGTTCCTTCATGCTCCCTAACCTTCCATTTCTTCAGTCTCCTTAAGTCTCTTCATATAAGACTATAAATCATGTGAACTTATTGGGTTCCTTGAAATTTTCCCCCTTTCTTAATTACCTTTTGGTGATTTTCTTGAGTTCTGTATTTGGGCATCAAATTTTCTGTGTAAGTCTGGTCTTTTCTTCAGAAATGCTTGGAAATCTTCTATTTTATTAAATGATCATATTTTTCCCCTGCAAGAATACAGTGAATTTTTCTGGGCAGTTGATTCTTGGTTGTAGACCCAGTTCCCTTGCTTTCTGGAATATCATATTCCATGCCTTCCAGTCCTTCAATTTGGAGGCAGACAGGTACTATGTAATATTGATTGTGACTCCATGATAACTGAATTATTTCTTTTTAGCAGCTTGTAGTATCTTGTCTTTGGTCTGGAAGTTCTTGACCTTGGCTATAACATTCCTGAGCATTGTCACTTGGGGATTTAATGCAGGAGATGATTTGTAGATTCATTCATTCTCTATTTTACCCTCTTGTTCAACAATATCAGAGCAGTTTTCTTGGATAATTTCTTGTATAATGATGCCTGGAATTTTTCTTTGGCCATGATTTTTAGGTAGTGCAATAATTTTAAAATTGCCTCTCCTGGATCTATTTCTCAGGTCTGTTGTTTTATCAATGAGGTGTTTCATAGTTTCCTCAATTTTTTCATTCTTTTGGTTTTGTTTTATAGATTCTTGCTACCTTGTAAAGTCATTCACTTCTAACTGTTCAATTCTAATTTTTAAAGACTGAATTTCATCCCTGACTTTTTCATCCTCCTTTTCCTTTTGATCTATTTTTCCTTGTAGGTCATTGTTTTTATCTTTTACTTTCTTTGCCTCATTTTTGAGCTACTCAATTCTAGGTTTATGACTCTATTTTCTTGTTTTAGTTCATGTGTTTCTGTTTTCAGATGACCTATTTTGCTTTTTAAGTTTTTTTCCCCCAATTTTCTTCAACCTTTCTTTGTGTATGTGTGTGTGTGTGTGTGTGTGTGTGTGTGTGTGTGTGTGTGTTTCAGTTTCTCTTTTATTTTTTTCCTTTTAAACATTATTTTATTTGGTCATTTTCAAACATTCATTAGAAACAAAGATCATTTTCTTTTCCTCCCCCACCCCATCCCTTTTATTGGCGATGCTTGATTCCTCTGGGTATCACATGTGTCCTCCATCCAAACTCATTTCCATGTTATTGGTTTTTGCATTAGGGTGTTCATTTAGAGTCTTTCCTTAATCATATCCCCTCCACCTCTGTAGTCAAGCTGTTGCCTTTCCTCGGTGTTTTTACTCCCACCATTTGTCCTCTGCTTGTGTTTTTTTCTCCTTGATCCCTGCAGGTTGTTCAGGTTGATCCCTGCAGTTGTTGTCAATTGCATTGACATTAATGGAAAAGTCCATTATGTTCGATTGTACCACAGTCTATCAGTCTCTGTGTACAATGTTCTCCTGGCTCTGCTCCTTTCCCTCTGCATCACTTCCCAGAGGTTGTTCCAGTCTCCATGGAATTCCTCCATTTTATTATTCCTTTGAGCACAATAGTATTCCATCACCAACAGATACCACAATTTGTTTAGCCATTCCCCAATTGAAGGGCATCCCCTCATTTTCCAATTTTTTTGCCACCACAAAGAGAGCAGCTGTGAATATTCTTGTATATGTCTTTTTCCTTATTATCTCTTTGGGGTACAAACCCAGCAGTGCTATGGCTGGGTTAAAGGGCATAGTTCCAAATTGCTCTCCTCAATCTTTCTTAATATTGTTTTTTGAATTGTGTTTTGAGTTCTTCCACATCCTCAGTCCAATTTGCTGGAGTTCTGGAGTTTTTTCTTGATGTTCCTTGTTCCTCCTCTGTTCCATTTGTTCTTTGTTCATTACCTGAATAGAAGCTCATGACTCCAGTTTCTGGGGTTTTTCCCTATTGTTTATCCATATGTTCCTTCTCTCCCCCTCATTATTGGCTGTATTCTAGCTTCTCAGTATTTGCTGGATCTGCGAGCCTGGGATTTTCTTCCCTGAAGGGTCATCTTCTCTGCTGTGCTGATTAACTGGATTAGGCTGATGGAGCTGGCCTGTTGTATCAATGTGCCCTGAGGCCAGATCTTCCCAGGCAGCCAGAAGAGGCTGAAGGTGAAAGTGAAGGTGTGGAGGCTTAAGGTAGTTACCCTCAGTCCTCCATTCTACTCTTTTATGCCAGCTGCACAGTCAGAGCCCCAAGATTCCCATGATGTTACCAAGGTACTTTGTTGTGATTATAGCCTTCACCCTGGGATCCCAATCAGCCAGATTCCTACTGAAAAAGGCTGACTCCCTTTCCTTGGCTTTCTGGAGTCACTAGCCTCTGGAGAGGCCTTTCATCTTGGAAGAGGACTCATGGCTGGAAGCCTCATTAAATTAATCCTCTGAGCACCCCACCCCTTTCTGGGGCCTCTGAACTCTGAATCCCACTGGACTGATTCTCTCTCTCTCTCTCTCTCTCTCTCTCTCTCTCTCTCTCTCTCTCTCTCTCTCTCTGTCTCTGTCTCTGTCTCTCTCTCTCATATTTTCCTTGTAAATAAACTACCATAAAAGCCATTCTGACTTGAGTAACTCATTGGGATTTAGTAATTAAATTCCTGGCAACCAAACTCTCAAATATTCAATCCAACTATAATTTTTACCCCTTATACTACCCTGGATCTCAGTGCAGTAGGTGGGGAAGGGGGGTTGGATCTTTCCCTTATATGCAATAATTTTACTTAACTTTCAGAGGCAGAAGCCCAAGTTGGAAGTGTGGTAGCTGAAGGCTGTGACCAACCTGCCTTCTTCTCTGTTTCTCTCCCCAGCTGCCTTCTTGCCAGCTGTAGTCAGAGCCTTGACCATCACATAGTTGTGGTAGCAAGACACTCTGTCCTGGTTGGAGCCTCCCCTTGAGATTCCACTGACTGCCTGAGTCTCAGCACAGTAGGTGGAGGAGGGGTCCTGGGACCTTCCTTCTTTTCCTTAAACCTAAGAATTCAACCTTCTCTGGGTATCTTTTAAGTTGAATCAAGCAGGAAGGTCCCATAGCTTTGTCTCTTTGGATTTAGTTTTCTGTCCCCTTTGAAGCGCTTTTGTTTTTGATTGGTGTGGAAAGATTTTCACAGAGGAATCAACTTTTGCTTCTTTTAAGCTGCCATCTTCAATCTCCTTAAGTCTCATGATTTATTCTTTTATTCCAGCTCAGTCTCCACCTACTTACATACTAGGTCTTTCCATTATTCCAAAGTAATGTTCTTTTTTTCTACTTTTCTACAAATTCTACTTTCCTATTTTTTTAAACCTTTACCTTCTGTCTCAGAATTGATACTGAATATTGGTTCCAAGACAGAACAGGAATGACTGGGCAATAGATCTCAAGCGTCTTGCCCAGAGTCACAGCTCCTCATTTTATCTATCTGGTCTTCCAAGGTGGTAGTGCCATGTAATAGTCAAGATCTTGGGGCAGGTAGCTGACAATTGCTTAGTGTTCCACATCTTTACTTCCAAGTCCCAGGCTCTTATTTAGGAATAAATGCCAATCATGAAATATTATTTCATATAGCACTTCCCCTACCTCCTCCCGCCCCAAATATGATCTTTCCTTTAGAGAAACATTATTGTCTTCGTCATTCCTTCCTAGACAAAGTCCTTATTGAGCAAGCGACTTATTTAGATTAGATTAACAATAAATCATAGCTAATGTCCAGAGAGCACTGAAACCCAGTCCATCTTTCCCCCAGCACTGCAGGGGGAAATGTTCCATCCTGGATAAAAATGACCTGGTATAGAAGCTGAGCAGGTGGAGAGAAATGATAACGTGGCAGCTTGCATGAAGTCTATAACACAGCCCAGAGCTGAATAGTCCAATGAGGATAGAAATGTTCTCTCTGTTGCTTATAAAAATATAGGAACCCAGACATTATTTTGTAAGGTTGTTTCAAATTTGAGCAAAAGACGGGAAGTGTTGAGAACAAACAACAGATGGCCCAAGAATACAGAAAGAAAATTGAGAAAGAATGAAAAAATATCTTCAATGATGTGTTTTCTCTGTGGGAGCAGTTCTTGGTTCCTAATGCTTCACAAATGGAAGCAAAGTTTTATGCTTGAAAATGAAAGAAAAAACCTTTATCTGGTTGAGTTTGCTGTTGGTGATGATATGAAAAGAAGGATGGACTCAACCAGCAGAAAGGAGATATGACCAAAGTATCCTTTAAGACTAGGTCTGACCCTGAACTTCTCTGTGTTTTATTATTAGATCCTGAACTCTCCAAAAAAAACTGATCCCCTTGTAAAGATGCCTTCTGATGAAGTCATTGCTGAACTTGAAGAGTTGTCCAGAGAGGTTGCACTAATAAAACATTTGCTAAGAGATGACTCGATATGGAGGGCTTTGAGCCACCCAAGGAGATGAAACGGAAGGAAGAGGACATTCATCAGAATTCACTTTTTGTCTACCTCGTTCTAAAATTAATGCAGAAGATCATTTGGTATTCATGTTGCCCCACAAGAAGTTTTTATTTATGATTTATGGCAGATTTATGTTACTTCCATTTGGATGTCTAGATTTTCCATGTGGTTTTATGTTATTAATATTAGGGAAGTAGAGCCAGTTCACCTTGGCAGAGTTGTCTCTTTTTACCCAAGGTGATCAATATGGCGACATGGAATTTTCATATGCATTTTAGATTTTGGGCATTGTACTCTTGGCTCATTGTGATATCAGGGTCCTCTATTAAAACAGTGTCCAAGGCTAAGCAAAGAAAATTGCTGACATATTAGTTTGTCAGTGAGGAGGCTGAGGGTGGGAACCAATATTTAATATCAATTCTAATATGGAAGGTAAGGTAAGGTGTTTTTTTTTAAGTGTTTCTTAAAACTGTTATTAATCAGTCAGTTTAGAATTGGTTCACATTCCATTATTTATAAATTTAACTGCTTTTATATATTTATGATATAAAAAATATTTCATATAAATAATATAAAAATAAATATTTGGTTATACATAATACATAATCTCTATTGCATAGCAAATATATAATAAGCATAATAAATAACTATATAAGCAGTTAATGTTATAAACATATATTTATATATTACAAATAATATATTATATATAAACAACATATTTTACCCATTTATTTATATTTCCAAATATATGATTTGTTCTATTTTATACATTTATACATTTGTTATATTTTTACATTTTAAAATGTAAATTATAGATGATTAATTGTAAAGTGAAATGTTCTTTGTTTTTGTCATTTTTGCTTCATTTTGTTTCAAAATTATTTAGATGATTTAACAAACTATATAAGTAAAGATGCCATAAAAATGAATTTCTTGATATTGGTAAAACCACTGTATCAAGTCCAAAAGTAAGACAAAAGACCCATGTATTTTACCTTTTTTAGGTTTTTGACTTTTTGTGATTTTAGGGGGAATACTTAACTAATAGGTATTCATTGCCAAATTAGTTAACAGGGAAATAACTTGAGATGGTGGCTAGCTTTCATATCATTTGCATGAATCATCTAAGCATAATTGTTAAGATTATAAATGTGTATGTGAATGTTTAAATATATGTATACATATATATGTGTAGGCCTATAGTGTAATTAATAATTATAATGTAATTATATAATGTAATAATTATAATGTAATTATAGTGTAATTACATGTGTGCATGTATATACACACTGTAAATAAAGATATTGGGCAATGACAAATGGATCTGCAGAAAAAAGCAAGGAACTCAGCACTTTGGAACACCAATGGAACCTTGAAATTAGCAGTTAAGCAGCTTGAGCTAGCTGAAAATTCATTCCTCCTTTGGATGTTTGACCAGAAGGTGGAAGACAGACCCTCTTCATCTCATCTCTAACCATTGCCTTCTACATAGACTGTGAGCAGCAGAGAAATTTGGATTAGCCTAAAAGAGACTTGTCAGCAGTGCTGTAAATATCTACCCTCAGGGGATGATAAATTTGTGTCCTGACCTGACTCTATATTAGGGAGACCCTAGATTCCCTCTTCCCTTCCCCTACCCTTCTCCCCCCCTCCCCCCAATAAAAATCCCTTTAGTTAAAGGACTGGTTGTGGGATTTAGTCATTAAGGGGAAAATCTACAACTTACCATCTGTGAGAAGACTATTTCCTAGACAGTTGAAGGGAATAGGAAGTAGTGCAGGGGAGGGGCTCAAGATTCAGTCTTTTCTCTAGCTTGCTTTCTGGTGCAACTTCTATAAAATTCCCACCACTATAATTCACCAAGTTTCAACATCTACTACAACACTTATATTTATATGCATACATGTGCAGGTATATAAATAATTATGTGTTCGTGCACACTATAGACATGTGTGCATACACACATACAGGCACATGGTACATGTATATATGTTTGCATAAGGCACACGCAAATGTGTAATATATGTTCTCTGTCTACATGTATGCAACATATACATAGGTATACAGACATGTCTGCTCATGTATATAAGCATGTATAGTTGACTTAAGTGGAATGAAGTTTTATGAATGGAAACAAAGATAATGAAAGAGCAAGAAAACACAATAGACATGTTCTCTCAGCATCCTCTTACTTCACAAGGGAAACAATCCTCCCTTTCCTCTGACTCAAACTAGAGTGCTATTTGTCACTCAATATAGGGTCTGGGAAGAACCAACCCAAAAGTCAGGGTTTTTAAAAAAACTTGCCAATTCCTAGTAAGAGGGTAAAAAAAATCCAGCTTGTCATATCTCATAATAGGTTGTCTACACAGAGATTATAGGATGTTGTGCAATCTTTTAGTGATTCTCATGATGGCAGACTCTTGAGGGAATGGGAACTGGAGAAGCTGGCTCCAGGGTCAAAGGGACTAGCTTTACTCTGTATTTGCCTGTCTTTGAAACTCTCCCTTTCTTCCTTCATTGGAAGGACCATTGTATAAAGTTTCCTAGGGCTAATGACTTCCTGAGGCCAGCAGCAGTGGAACCAGAATGGCTGACCCTATTGGCCTATGTTTCCAGACCGCCATTGTTCCTTGCTCTCTACCTTTTCTCTTTCAAAATTTCTTGCATCATTAGAGATTCCATTCCCCTCTATTGACCACCCACATTACCTCAGATGATGCCATATCAAAGGGCGGATGATGCTATGTCAGAACATTAGCAAAGGACTGGGAGGAAACCTTCTTGCACACAGATGTGCATAGGGTATGGACCTCATGTGCTAGCATAGTCCAGTAGAGCATTCCCATTGATTCTTCTACCAAGGGGAAAGGGAAACCCAGTGGAAATGTTCTCCCAGGGCATGCCAGCATAGACCCTTGTTTTTTGCATATGTTGACTCATGAATGAATTCTTTGTCTTCTCCTAGGAAGGATCCTTTTGGTGGTTCCTTCCATCACATCATTCCCTGAAGCTAAGAGGCTTCAGTCAACATTATGGACCTTCTCTGATCCCAGCACTTGCTATACCTGTGACTTGGGCCCTACCACAGGGGAATAATATAATACTGGTGTTCTAGACAGAGACTATTTAAGAGACAGTCAATCAGAGAATGAAGGAAATGTGAGGATGCAAGAGGCAGTTACCAAAGTTAAGCATAGTTCATTTTGAAAGGAGTCAAGTCCAAGTAAACCAGCAGAAGCAATAATAATCAGGTACCAAAAGCAATGACTGCCTCCAAAGTGATAGCTGGGCTGGTTCAATATTTTCCTTGTGCCATCATTTTTGACCTAGAAAAATTACCTAAAATCAACCATAGTCCTTCCTCTCCTACACTAATGTTGCCTCATAGCTGAGTACTATCTAAGACTTGGAGACTATGGTTGGTGAGGACACAGAGAAGAGGGAAGATGTCAGAATGGGGTGTTGGTGCCCTTGGACATTTTAAAGCTAGTGGAAGAAGCAATAAGAATGAAAAGGAAATTTGTTGATGTGTCAGAACCACATAGCACAATCCATGAACGCAAAATGTCTGGAGATGGTGGAGGGATGGCAAGTCCTACTTGGGATTAGCTGGGCCCCTCTGCACAGATGTGTGGGATTTACAAAGGCGGCATGGGTGGGCATTAATCATATCTGTGTCCTAGGTTGATGTGATAGACTTGTTTGGGTATGATTTTTTTGGTTCTGTGAAATTTGGGTTCCTCCTGCTTGGATTTATCATATTGGATGCCCTGACTCAGTCAGTTCCCTGTCTCCCTTGGAATAGATTTCCAGGTAGCATGTGGTCTTCTTGTTTAATCAACTGCTATCTTTCAACCCATCACAAGAAGGGTCCAACTCCTGTTCACACCGCCATACCCAGAATAGCTGCCTCACAGTCTTGATATAGACATTTTGATAATAGACATTTGATGTTGGAAATGTCAAAATCACTTACAAGAAAGTTTTTTCAGGGTAAAAGTAGAATTTTGAGAGGGAGGACATTAAAATATATGCAATTTAAAATATTATTCCATATTCTTATCCTAAAATAATACAGTAGTTTAGGAATATATGGTGCATTTGGGCATACAGCTAGGTCAAATGAGGACAAATAAAGAAGCCTGTGAAGTGGTCACATTATTTGAATTTCCACTTCATATTTTCATTGGACTCAAACCAGCTACTACATTTCACATAATTATAACATCAAATATTGTGAGTCCAAATCAGGTGATCACTTAATAGGACTCATTGTTTGTACAAATTGGGACCTTGATTTAGTAATAAAGTAGTCCAATGTGATATATTTAGAGATAGAAAAGTCTGCATAAAAAATAGGAAAGAGAAATGTGACTTTCTGTGAATTTTTTGTTTTAGGCTTGAAAGGCAGCAGTTGTATTATTCTTTTCATGAAAAGGGTAAATGATTTGATGGCAAATGCCAAAGAATTAAGCAAAAAAAATCTTGAATTTTTTTTTTCAGAGAAAAAAAAGATAGCGTTAGGAAAAGATTTCCCCTCTGACCTACACTCAAAGTCTTTAATGCCTTTTTTCTCCTTTTTCCTTTTGAACATTTTTCCATGGTTACATGATTCGTGATCCCCCCTTTACCCCTCCTGAAGCTGACAAACAGTTCCACTGGGTTATGCATGTAAAAGTTTTTGTCTTCAAATGTCTATGACTAGTTCTAGAAATGACCAGATTTTAGGAAACTGTCTAGTGTAGAAGGTCCCTTCCAATTTAGCATGTTGGATAGTGTTCTCTGGGATCTTTTATTAGCTTTGGTTAGGTAGAAGACAGAAGTTAAGTTGGGAGGTAATTGAGATCCATGGAGATGAAAGCAAGTTGTGGGAGGATGAGCGGGGTCTGTAAAGGCTTAGTAACCTGGAGCCCAGATTCCAAACAATGCTTTGCACCTTGTGCCCCAAGGCAAGAGATGGCATCTGACCTCCAGTCTTTTTTCTGCTCCTTTGCTGAGACTCAGTTTTCACAGTGTAGGGTCAAAACAATTAACTGTTCCCTCTTTAAGTCTTGATCCCTTTATCCCTTCCTATAGCCAGCTAGATGGTGCAGTGGATAGAGGTCGGAGCCCGGAGAAAGAGTTCAAATCCCTCCTCAGACATTTTAAAACTGCGCTTCCCTGGGCCAGTCACTTCATCTCTGTTTGTTTCCTCAACTGCAGAATGGGGATATTGATAGCACCTACTTCTCAGGGTTATTGTGAGGATTAAATGAGATACTTGTAAAGTGCTTAATATAATGCCTGGCACATACTAGGTAGTTAATAAATGCGTGTTTCTGTAAACTGAGGCATGGAGCCCAAGGAATTTAGATCTCTCTGCCCCAGAGCGGAGCTATGCCTCAGGACACTGTGACAAATGCCGAGTTCACTTCCACTTTCCCTCAACGGGAAAGAAAACAAAGGATATCAAGTGCCTGTACGATTTGAAACACTCTTTATTGAACAAGGATATACATGCACACGGGAGCAAAATGGTCCAGTGCCAACAAGTTCCAAGTCCAGCTGTCCCGCAGCTATTTCCGTCTTTCTTAGTGAAGGAAGGCGGGAAAGGGGCCAATCCAGGGAGGAGGGTGAGAAGGAATGGGCAAAGTGCTCCCAGGAATGGGGTGACAGATTCCCAGGGACGGGGGAACAAGGATACCTCTGGTGCATAGTTTTAGTCCAAGGCAGCAAGATAAGAGCATGAAGGGACTCGGTCTTAAGGTTTCAGCCATACAATGAGTCGTTGAGTCTCCGGGCCAGATGTCCCATAGTGGAGAGCAAGTAATAAACCAAACAAAGCTCACGGGCTCTGGCTATCTTTTCTCAGAGAGAGATCTTGAGGGCTGGTATGGAAAGAGCCTGATATCCCAGGACTAAGAGAGCTGGGTTCCATGCTTCTCTCAGTCAAGCTGCTGCTTTCAAAGACAATTTATTCAAGTTACTCTGCATCCTAAAGACAATCTGTTTCTCCAGATCTCTGAGTCACGGGGAGAGTCAGTCTTACACATCTTTATCACACATAGTAGGACACCGTGAGCATATCAGTATAATTTCTTCCTTTCCTCCCTCCCTCCCTCCCTCCCTCTCTTTCTTTCTTTCCTCTCTCTTTTTCTTTAAAAAGTGACAGACCTTCAAATAGTTAAGGACAGCTATGATGTCTTCACTATATTTTATTTTTTTCCAGTATAAAAATACCAAATTCTTTCAACTGACCTTCATATGACAACAGATTTTGAAGTCCCTTCATCATCAATGAACATACTCTAGTTGGTCAGTGTTGCCCCTGAAGCAGCTATTGTGCCCAGAATAGACTACAATATTCCATATGTCTCCAGAGAAGCACAGGGTATAACTGAACTACAGCATAATTAAATTAGGATGGCCACAATTCATTCTAGTTTGTGGTTTTTATGACATTTCATTACACCCACATACAATGACTATGTCTGCCTGCATATTTACATACCCTCATTTGTTGTTCAGTTGTTTTTTCAGTCATGTCCAACTCTTCATGAACCTGATTGGGGTTTTCTTGTCAAAGACATTAGAGTGGTTTGCCATTTCCTTCTCTAGTTCATTTTACAGGTGAGGAAACTGAGGCAAAGTTAAGTGACTTGCCAGGGTCATACAGATAATTGTCTGAGGTCAGATTTGAACTCAGGAAGATGAGTCTTTCTGATTCTGGGCCAGAATTCTATCCATTGCACTTCCTAGCTGCACACACACATGTGTGCATGCATACATATGCCCTATGAAATCTTGACTGCTATTGCATATGTCCTAGGATATTGCAGAGGGAATGGACAAGTCTGCAACCATGTGAGCTTCAGAAAGTCAGAAGTGACACCATAAGACAAGGAACTAGAATCTACACCTGAGTTTTCTGGCAGTTCAGCCTAGTATGAAGTATAGCTGCAAAAAACAATCCATTAGTGTTCGGTCTGGTAGTGTAAGTGGATCAGTCTGGTCGCCCAGACACATTATAATGCAGTAACGAAATAGCTTGCACAGAAGCTTTGCTGTATCTAGAAGTAAACTTGGGGAGTAAAATGTTCATAGCAGCTGCTTTTTGTCTATGGCCATTGGGAGAAAGCAAAATGTGCCCTGGCTTGAGAAGGACATGTTTGTAAGCTATCCTTGCTACCTCTCTTCACTTGAGGTCACTCCCTCAATTTAATGCTCGCTCTTTGCTTATCAATCACATTTGAGATGTTACTGATTGATTTGGGGGTAACACATTGGAGTGAAGGCTCAAGCTAATAACATTAGATAGACCTAATCCCTCAATGGTACCCTGGAGCCCTGAGGGGGAGATGTAAGCAGTCCTACTCTGGGAATCCAACACGCCAGTGCACACATGGATGGGGGCAGTAAGTTCAGAATCTTGTTCTACACACATTTATATAGAGTTGTTTTTATAACTGAGGCCCCTTTTTCCTTTGTTGGTATTAGAAATTTACTCCTCATTTCCTAATAGAATGTGTTAGGATTCCTATATGTAGAATCTTGAAGGAAAACAACAAAATAACAAAACCAAATAAAACTATAAACACGTTTATCAAATTGTCTTCGATGTTCCCTTGAGGGGATAACTCAAGGCATTCTGCTGGCACTGACCAGGAACTGTAGAGACCACTCTTTGGGAAGACTCATACCCATATTCATTGGTCATTGTCATGTAAAACTATCATTTTGATTGCTCCCCATTCTTTTGTGCTTTAATTCCCAAAGTCCACCAAAAAGGTCTTCCTTATTTTTCTAATCATAATTTCATAAATAAGGGAGTTCAGGTCCAAATGGCCTCAAAGAACCTGGGATGATAGAGAAGATCAGCAACTGAATGGAAGATTGATTGGTAAGGACAGAAATTTGAGGCAGGGAGACCAGTAGAAGGCTATTGCCGTAATCCATTTCTTTTGCAGTGGTGACTCTGGGAGTGTAGAGAGTGTAGGAGAGATGTGAAGGCAGAAACCAGAAGATTGGTCCCCTTAGACATATACTTTCTGAGCATCTATTGTACCCCAGTTTAAAAAGTACAGATTTCCTTCTACATCATGGGCTTTAGGGGCATGGTGCCTTTGGGAATCTGGAAAATCTACATAAATTTTTTTTTGGTGTTTTCTTCATACCAAAGAAGAAGTCTGACTTTTTTCTTTTCTCTTTTATGAGGTATTTACAGGAAAAGAAATTGTATATATTTATGGCATTAAAATATAAAGTATATTGATATTATAGAACATCATACATCTTTTTTTTGCATTTCAGTTTCTAAACTTTTTCTGTGTCATCTGCTGGCCTTCACATGTTGTCTGTGGCTTCCACAAAACTTCCCCCCAATTCTCATTTAATTTCTTATCCTGACCCATAATATGTTGAAACTGCGATGGGTAAAATTGGATGTGGAAGGGATACCTCCTTTCTTCACAGCCATCCTGTGAGAGAGTGCAGATAAAACCTCTGAGATTCATAGAGGTTATAACATTCACAGTCAAACAGCTGAAATGTAGAAGAACTGAAATTAGAACCCAGGACTTCTGCTGCCGTCTTTCATGATATTGATGGGGTAGTGCAAAATTGTGTGGTATAGACTGATGGAAAGAACTCGATGTTAAAATTTCATTTTCTGTAACATTCTTAGTAAGGGTTTTTAATCTTTTTTTTGTGTGTGTGTCATGAACTCCTTGGATTGGACTCTTGCAGAATAATGTTTTGAAATGCATAAAAATAAATAGAATTTTAAAGGAAGCCAATTTTCTTGAAATAATTATCCAAATACAATTAAAATAGCCCCAGTGTCAGGTTAAGAACTTCCTTAGAGGGGTTCCTGGAGCGTTGAATGGTTAGATAACTTTGCCCATGGCCATAAAGTTAGCCTCTGTTAAAGGAAAGACTAGACATTAGGTTATCCTTACTCCAAGACCAGCCACACAAATAGGATGCCCATATCTGTCCCATTTCAAATATATCATCTCATTTTATCTCAAGGGACACCTAGTATAAATGAGTATCCTTATTTTACAGATGACAAAATCAAGGATGAAAGAAGTGAAGAGGGCTATGGTCCCGTGCCCAGTGTGGGAGTCAGAATTCAACTTGGGTCTTTCGTGACTCCAAGTCCAGTGCTTTATTCTCTTAACCTCATTGGGCACCCAAGCTATTGGTATCTTCTAGGCTCTATTGGATTGGAAAATATGGCTTCCAAGCACCCTGCTTCCAAGTGATAGAAGATGATTATTTTTCAAGACTTAAAAGCAACAGCCCTGCAAAGTATTTCCTCCCAGACAAATGAATGCATCTTAGAACCTTTTCTCACCTTTTATTTCATTGATTCTTCGATATTACAGTAAGTTATATTATTTTAAAATGGCATCTACGCTGCAGCTTTGAGGGGCAGAGCTTGTATTTTCTTTCCCCTCTATTTTTCACAAATGAAAAAAAGAAGCTATAAACAAATAAACCTCCAAACCAAAACAAAAAGAAAAGGAAAGCTTTGATATGCTATCTCTTTTAGGACATTGAGGGATCACATTTTAGGGGAGGAAAGATAAAATTTTTAAGAAAGAATACTTCTACTGTGAAAATATTCATGTCTATGTTTTTCTGATTCTAGGAAGGGGCAGAGAGAGCCTGTCATAGTCAGGGGCTCTGGAATTCCTCCAAATTCCAATTGGAATTAGAGACTGGAAGTCTGGAATTCTTAGCCTCCCATTCAAGGCTTTTTTTTTTCTTTCCAAGTATGGCTCCAATCTAATTGTTTGTTACCAACTGAGCAATTACCAATAAAAATAAACTTTCAAATACACAAAGGGCACTAAAAAAGATTATATATGACGCAATAAATATACACTATTAGTATTTTTTAAAATTCAAAAATCATGTAGATTAACTTTTTTTTTTTTTAACCCTTACCTTCTGTCTTGGAATCAATACTGTGTATTGGTTCCAAGGCAGAAGAGTGGTAAGGGCTAGGCAAGGGGGGGGTTAAGTGATTTGCTCAGGGTCACCCAGTTGGGAAGTGTCTGAGGTCAGATTTGAACCTAGGACCTCCCGTCTCTAAGCCTGGCTCTCCATCCACTGAGCTACCCAGCTGCCCCTAGATTAACTTTTAACAATCACCAAACAACTTTGTTCCTTTCTGAACTTTTCCCTCTATATTTTTATGGAAGAACAATTTGTTGCTATTATCTTTCTCTTTCTTATTTAGTTGTAGCCAATGTGTATAGTGTCATTTCTTCTTTTCTTCATTTTGTATCACATTTAGTGAGTTTTCATATATTTCTTTGTATTCTTCTTGGAACAATATTATTCCATTCTAGTCCTAGACTATAATTGGTCCAGCGGATCCCCCAGCATTTTAGCTATTATGAGCAGCCCTACTAATGACACTTAAATACGTAGCTCTTCCCCAAAACCCTCTCTTAACATTATTCTCACAGTACAATCCTAATAGTATGACAAAAGGGTATGAATGATTTTGTAACTAATATTGTGTCATTCCATATTACTTTCCAAAAATATTGCACCATCATATAGCTCCAAGAAGCCTGTAAAAATATGCTTATTTCTTCACAGTGCATATCCTCAATCACATGGAAGACTATATATTTTTTTCACTTTTTTTCAATTTTATTTAATTGATTAATTAAGAGAATTTTCCCATGGTTACATGATTCATGTTCTTTCCTTCCCTCCTCCCAACCCCCTCCCACAGCCAACAAGCAATTCCACTGGGTTTTACATGTATCATTGATTGAGACCCATTTCTATATTATTGATATTTGCACTAGAGTGATTGTTTAGAAGGAAGATGATCATTTTAAAGCAGGTTTTCTTACAGCCATTTTAAAGGTTATAAGGTAGCACCTGAGAGGTATTTTCAGGTGTATTTCTCTATTAGCTTAATTAAACAAATTTAGGTGGTTATTGATAATTTGTGCTTTTGGAAAGAGAATAGCTTAACTCTACCCTTTAACCATTTGCTCACTGGGGGCTGGGTCTTACTCTTAAGCTATTTCTCCCAAGTCTATACAGATTTCAGATGCCATGTTTTTCTCAGAAATGTTAATAGCAAATACTTTTTTTCTTCCTCTGTTTCTTTCCTTTTTATTCTGGATATGTTGCCTTTGCTGTGCAAAAACTTTATTTTTATGTAATCAAATCCTTGTCAAATAGCTCAACAGTTTTCTCTACAGATTTAAAATATATATGTAAAAATTTCCATATAATTCATGCATTTTAATATTTAATATAAGAGATCTATTTGGAATTTAATATGGCATATAGGGTGAAATGTGGTTATCATCCCCCCCCAACACTCTAATTTCCTCAACAGCTTGTCTTGAATAATCAGTCCCTTCCTTCCCCTGTGTTTTTGCAATCTTCATGGAATAACAAAATTTTAGAAGTGGAAGTATTGCTCTAGTCCAATTCCTAATCAAAAGGAATCTCTACTGTAATGTAGCCAACAAGTGGTTATCCTGTCTCTACTTGAAAATCTCCAGGGAGGGGGTCCCTACAACCTCTGGAGGCAGCTTGTTCTACTTTGGGGCTGCTTTTTCTGATATCAAGTCTGAATTTACCCCATTGCAATTTCCACCCATTTTCTCAATCTCTTTTCCTCTGGATGCAAAGAGAACATGTCTAATATCTCTTTAAAATGACAGTTTTTTTAAAACTCTCACCTTCTGTCTTTGAATCAGTAATATGTATTGGTTTCAAGGCAAAAGAGTAGTAAGGGCTAGGCAACTGGGGTTAAGTGACTTGTCCAAGGTCACACAGCTAGACTTGTCTGAGGACCGGGTTGGACCCCATATATCCTTTCTTTAGGCATGGCCACTGAGCCACCTGCTCCTCAAATGATAGTTCTTCAAATATTTTAAATACAGCTATTATGTCTCCCTCAAGTCTTCTTTTCTCTAGATAAATATTAGAAGTTCTTTTAATCAGTTCTCATATTTTATGGGTTCAAGGGCCTTCACTGTTCGGATACTTTGCCCTGGACACTCTCCAGCCTGTATCTTGACTAAACTGTGGTGCCACAAACTGCTTACAGTGCTCTAGATGTTGTCTGATCAGGGCAGAGTACCAAGGGATTATTGCTTCTTTGTCCTTGCAGTAGAAGTTATGTTTCTCTTAGTTCAGTCCAAGAAAATGACGGTCCTACCCAAATTAATTTACTTATTCAGTGTCATACCTTTCAAACTACCAAGAAACTTTTTTATAGAATTAGAAAAAATTATAACAAAGTTCATTTGGAAGAACAAAAGATCAAGAACATCAAGGGAAATCATGAAAAAAAATGTGAAGGATGGGGACCTCACAGTACCAGATCCTAAACTGTACTATAAAGCAGTGGTCATCAAAACAATTTGGTACTGGATAAGAGATAGAAAAGAGGATCAGTCGAATAGACTTGGGGTAAATGACCTCAGCAAGACAGTCTATAATAAACTCAAAGATCCCAGCTTTTGGGATAAGAACCCACTATTAAACTGCTGGGAAAATTGGAAAACAGTATGGGAGAGATTAAATTTGGATTACCATCTCACAACCTACACCAAGATAAATTCAGAATGGGTAAATGACTTAAATATAAAGAAGGAAATTATAAGTAAATTAGGTGAACATAGAATAGTATACCTGTCAGATCTATGGGAAAGGAAAGATAAGACCAAGAAAGAGATAGAGAATATTATAAAATGTAAAATGAATAATTTTGATTACATTAAATTGAAAAGTTTTTGTATAAACAAAGCCAATGCAACCAGAATAAGAAGGGAAGCAACAGTTGGGGAAAATGTTTATAATAAAAACCTTTGACAAAGGTCTAATTTCTCAAATTTATAAGGAGCTAAGTCAATTGTAACAAAAAACCAAGCCATTCCTCAGCTGATAAATGGGTAAGGGACATGAATAGGAAGTTTTCAGATAAAGAAATCAAAACTATCAATAAGCACATGATAAAGTGTTCTAAATATCTCATAATTAGAGAAATGCAAATCAAAACCACTCTGAGGGACCACCTCACACCTAGCAGATTGGCCAATATTACAGCAAAGGAAAATAAAAAATGTTGGTGGGAATGTGGCAAAGTTGGGACACTAATATGTTGCTGGTGGAGTTGTGAATTGATCCAACCATTCTGGAGGGCAATTTGGAATTATACAAAAAGGCTTTAAAACACTGCCTGCCCTTTGACCCAACCATAGCACTGCTGGGTTTGTACCCCAAAGAGATAATAAGGAAAAAGACATGTACAAGAATATTCATAGCTGTGCTGTTTGTGGTGACAAAAAATTGGAAAATGAGGGGATACTCTTCAATTGGGGAATGGCTGAACAAATTGTGAAATCTGTTGGTGATGGAATACTATTGGGCTCAAAGGAATAATGAACTGGAGGAATTCCATGTGAACTGGAACGACCTCCAGGAATTGATGCAGAATGAGAGCAGAACCAGGAGAACATTGTACACAGAGACTGATACACTGTGGTACAATCGAATGTAATGGACTTCTCTACTAGCAGCAATGCAATGATCCAGGACAATTTGGAGGGACTTATGAGAAAGAATACTATCCACATCCAGAGGAAGAACTGTGGGAGCAGAAACACAAAAGAAAAACATTTCCTTGATCACATAGTTCGACAGGGATATGATTGAGGATGTTGACTTTAAATGATCATTCAATTACAAATAGTAATAATATGGAAATAGATTTTGAACAATGATACATGTAAAATCCAGTGGAATTGCTCATTGGCTCTGGGAGGGGGATGGTAGGAAGAGAGGAAAAGAACATGTATCATGTAAGCACAGAAAAATATTCTAAATTAATCAATCAATAAAAAATTAAAACAATTCAGTGCCAGATAAAATTGGCTTTGAAGGCATCTTTATTACATCCCTGGCTCATGGTGAACTTAGAGGCCACCAAAGCCCTTAGCTAACTTTCAGATAAAATTGTCTGACCATATCTATTCATCTTATTTTTGTGAAGTGGATATTTTGAATCCAAGAACCAACCAAGAACTTTATCTTATTAGATTCTACCTGGTGCTCAACTCTGTTGAGATAATTTTTAATCCATGATTTTTCTCTTTATACCTCAGTACTTTGCTTATTTCTTTTAGTGGCTCATTCCCTAAAATCATTTTCTCTTAAAAGTTACTAGATTTTTTTTTGTTTTTGGCATTGTTTTTGCTATCGTTCAGGGAAGAATTGTGAAACTAGGTTCTCTTGATATCTCTTGTTTCATCTTTTCCAAGAAGAGAATTTCTTTTTCCTTTTCTTTTTTTAACTCTTACTTTCTTTTTTTAGTATCAATTCTAAGACAAAAGAGCAATAAGGTCTAGGCAATTCAGGGTAAGTGACTTGCCTAGGGTCACACAAGGAAGTGTTTGAGACTGGTTTTGAACTCTGATCTTACTGACTCCAGGTCTGGGGCTCTATCCATGGCACCACCTAGCTGCCCCAGGAATTAGAATATTTGATTGCGATCTCCTCGTATTCTAGATTCTGCGATCTTTATGCCTTTTCTCATAGAATTTAAGGATAGAATTCTACTAATCCATTGTTGAACTGGTCAAAGTCTGTTCCCAAATGTATTGTGTCTATCAGATCACATCTGATTTTCTTCTGTTTATCCACCTAGGTGATGCTAGCCTTTGTGACCCACCAGACATTTGCCCAAAGGTCTGGTCATCACGAGAGACATTCACTATTCTGTTCACATGCCCTCTTGAATTTGTGACATAAATAATAATATAATAGAGGGATTATTTCCCCCCCCCCCCAAGTTCCTGTTGTTTTGATTTACTATTGCTCAGCACGGGATTAATAACAAGTTTCCTCAATTCATCTCAGACATTTGAAAGCTTTGTAACCCTGAGTAAGTCACACCCTCTGTTTGCCCATAGTTTCCTCGACTATACAATGAGGATTAGAATAGCATCTACTTCCACAGTTGTTATGAGGACTGAATGAGAAATATTTACAAAATGCATAGCATGGTGTCTGGCACATAGTAGGTGTTTTATAAATAACTGTTGGCTATTGTTGTTGTGATTATGTCACAGAAATGGAAATTGGGAAATGAGGGTCAGTCCTGCACAGCAGGGAGAGAAAGGACATATCCCAAAATACAGAGGTCTCAGGAAAACCAGGGAATGGGCGGATCCCTTGGTGAGGATCTGGCCTGGACATAGGTAGAGGATGTTTTGACCCGAGTTCCTTTACCAATCACCACTTCCCCTCAGACAGCAATTAAATCTCTCCCCTGCCTGCTTCCTGACCCCTGGGCTCCTCAGGGCATCCTTCTCAGCTCTGGCACATAAAACCATCTTTGAAATTTGGAAGACCAAAAATGTCACTTATCCATCCTTTATCTCTTTGCTCAAGTTGCAGATGATGAAGTATCCCCTCCTTTTTCAGGATTAGCCCCTCTACTTGTTTTCTGGATACGAATCTGTCCTGCCTCCTCTGGGGCTTCCATCTTTGATCATTCTCCTCCACATCCTTCCCAATTTCCAAATATATTCTATCTCCACTGTAGCCCAAAAATATGCTGACCCAGCTCGCTGCTCCATAGCTCCAAGTTTCTCCACTAACTGTGTTGCTGACCAAGAACAGAGGCTTTTGTTTTTCTTTTGTTTTTAGACTGGGAGAAATTTGAGCCTGTTGGTAGTGTATGCCTGCACTTCGAGAAAGGGAGAGATTTCTGGAGCACCTGACGAATGGGATAACTAGAGGTTTTGATGCCATCTTCGCAGGACCTCCGGAAATGTTCAAGAGAGCCTCTAAAACTCCTCAGGAAAATGATTTGACCCATCAATTGTATTTCTATAGCCCAAGAGTTCCCATAAGCATCCTAGTGGAGGTATACCACCCTCTAGTGGGGATAGAAAGAAATACTACCAGCCCCACATTCTTGGGGACGGGTTGATTTTTTTTCAAAGCATCATCCCGCTCACTTATTGTAAAGCGTGAGGCAATGCACACGTATCTCTGTGTCTCTTTATATGTATACATATACGTATGGTTAGTTTGTTGTATTTCAGAGTTGAGGAGGACCAAAATAACAGCACTGGGGAGGTTTTCTGACCCGGGCATGAACTGGATTGAAGTGAGGCAGAGTTGCACAAAGTCGTCAGCCTCGCTCTCTCTTCCGGAGTCACTGGAGTCCAATGGCAAGACCGAAGTCATCGGCGACCAGCGACGGCTCGGGATGCAGGGGATGATGACCTCGGCATCTTCTTAATCAAGCTCGAAGAGTTTCGCAGAGCTGGTTTCCACTATCTTCATGGCTAGTAGAACAAGGTGCTCTCCTCTGCCACTTCCACTAGAAGCCTTCACATCCCTAAATCACGGAAGCATCGAGAGCTGGTGCTTTCCCTCCACCTGGTTTAGCTCACTTGTTGAGATGGTTTTGCTGTGGGGTGGTTGCTGGTGGTGCTCCAGCTTCTTGGAGTCCCACATGAGAGCCGGGTGGCAGGTGGACACCAAAGGAGGATGAACAGTCCTGAAAAGGGCTTGGCCAGCCCTCATACCAGGGTGCGAGTCTTCCCTCAGTACCTCAAACACTCCTATATTTTAATCCAAGGAGAGCTTTCATTGGTCCTTCTCTCTTAACTTTGCTCTTGTCCTCTCATTCATATATTTCCCTGTAATACTGCTCTACACACAAAGAGGCTATGCATGATGAATCCGGCAGATTTCCCTCAGTTGTACAGCTGTGAAAACTTGGTGGACATAGAGGGAATAGGAGTCAAAGCTAATAAAAGGAACTCTTGGTGGCTCTTGAGACGTTGAAAGTTTTATTTATACAGAGGCATCCACAAGTGAATCAAATGACCCTGTTCTTGAGGAACTTAAGAGTTTAATGGGGGAGATATAAGATAGACACAAATAATTATAATGAGGCTTTATTTTTAATATTAATTATATTCATATTTATATTTACAATGAATTCAATCACTTAAATCCTATTAATTCAAATATTAATAAAGTAATTAAAAAGTAATTTTAAATATTTAATCAATTAAATTTATATCAATCAGTACAATTAATTTAATTTAAATTAATTTAATATTATTTAAACATTGATAAATCAATTAAACTAATTTCAAGTAATTAAACTAAATATTAAGTAAAATAATTAATAAATTACATAAAGCAATTAAATATTAATTTATTAATCATTATAGTATTGTATTGTTATATTCTATTACATAATAAATTATTAAAGATTAAAGCTACAATAACAGACACAAACTGCTATGAGATTATTTTTGGCTAAGGATTTCATGGTGGAACAGGCATCTGAGAGAAACTAAGATGTAAGGAGAGAGAATTCTAGGCATAGACAAATGGAGAAGAAAAGAGAAGGGCATGTTAGGTAAGGGTGAATAATCCAATTTGGCTAGGGTTTATCAAGGGAAAGGCAGCTAGCTGGGTGGCACAGGAGACAGAACACTGGACATGGAATCAGGAAGACTCCTAGACTGTTTCTCATACTGTGAACATTTATTTCTTCTCCATAAATCTTGCTTGTATTTCTTTCTCTGCTGGTTCCTGTCTTGTGCTATTTTCCATCTTCTAATCAAAGCCATTAGGAGCCTCCAAGCTATCACTAACAGCCTTGGTAGAATCCCTCCTTTCCAAGCTATACCTTAGTGAATGTCTCAAATAAGGGCTGGAATGTTGAGCCCTGTTCCTATTGAATCCTCCTATGTCCCCAACACCAGGGTGATGACAAGGGGCTTTGGCCCTTCCTCCTGGTACAGAGACTGCTGCCCCCTCCTTGTAGTCTACCTTGGGAATTGTCCCTCAAGAAGAGAGATCAAACAGAAAATGGCACACTCACCACTCATGGTGCCCTTCTCTCCAAGTACCCACTTACCTTCTTTTTCTGTTCTTCTTCCTTCCTCTCCTCACCTCAGCCTCCTCCAGTCAGAGGAGAGTTTGGAACTTTGGTCCATTCTTAAGATTCCTCCAACATCCTATTTCAATTCCTCCCTGAAGGAAATTGTTGGGAGGTAGCATTCTTCTCTACTAGCACCAAGGAACTTGCTCAGTCCCCATTGGAGACAGCTAGGAGGCACAGAGGATGGAATTCTGGATTTGGAGTCAGGAAGACCACAGCTGAATCCTGTCTCTGCCATTTAACAGTGGTCACCAGGGGCAACTCACACCATGTCAGCCTCAATTTTTTCATCTGTAAGATGGGAATAATAAAAGCACCTACTTTCCAGGGTTGTTGTAAGACTCAGATGATTATTTCGTTAAATAATTTACATATGTAAACTGCTTTGTGAACCTTAAAGCACTCTGTGTTATCATTTCCACATGGTGGGATACCTGTCCATTTCCCTAACATAATCCCCGTTCCCTCTCCCCTAGACAAAGATTCTCCATTAAAAATTAGAAGGGGTTCAGACTTCACTTTCAGACGAGGGATGGGTAGGGGAGGAGAAGATATGCCCATATTTCATTTTACCCCCAAGTTTTTTAGCACCCTACTGAGGATACCGCCCATGGGCTCATTTATGCTGCAGATCATTTCATCTCTCACTCTGTTTCCAGTGGGGTTGCCTCCATTGCAAAGTGTAATGTATGCCCATAGTGTAGGAGGGGTCTAAAAGGTCTCTCTGGTTTTCTCTTCTTCAGCACCTTCTCCATCAGACGAACCTTGTCTATTGTGATGTCTAGGAATTAAGGAGAGTCCCTGTTAGGGTTTAGTCATGTCCAACTCTCTGTGACCCCATTTGGGGTTTTCTTGGCAGAGTTACTGAAGTGGTTTAAGTTTTCCTTCTCCATTTTATTTTCTAGCTGAGGAAAGGTGAACACAGTGGATAGAGCACCAAACCTGAAGTCAGGAAGACTCATCTCCCCGAGTTCAAACCTGGCCTCAGACACTAGTTGTGTGACCCTGGGCGAGTCACTTTACCTTGTGGGTCTGTTTCTTGAAATGGCATTTTAAAACCTCTAAATGGAGTCAGAAACAACTGTACAACAACAACAAGACTGTCCCAATGATCCGAATGTAGGACCTTTGGAAATGCTGGAACTATGTTTGTGGCAACTATTGTAGAAACAACAGTACAGCTTCTGCTTGCTCCTTCCCAGGTCTTTTTTGTAATCTCTTGGAACACCAGAGAGTCTTTATCTTGAGAAAGTCTTTTTAGTAGATCCTGGATGCAATCTCAGGGAGAGAGAAGCGCGAAATGTCCTGAGATAAGGAGAATCAATGAGTATAGTCAGTCTTCAGACAGGTTCAGACTCCGCTATATCTCTCTATCTTCCATCTGGGCAGAAGAATCATTGCTAACTGAAATGCTCTGCAGTCAGGCAACAGTTTCAAGGACTTCATTCCCCTCCCCTCTCTGCCCCTTCTTTGTGAATCCCAAAACGAACATCTAGCTGGAGGAGGAGAGTCTAGTCCTCTCTCTCCTGCCTTTCCTACCTCCTGTCCAATGGCAGTGCATTGGGATTCTTC
Organism: Monodelphis domestica; assembly: GCF_027887165.1. Taxonomy (NCBI): domain Eukaryota; kingdom Metazoa; phylum Chordata; class Mammalia; order Didelphimorphia; family Didelphidae; genus Monodelphis; species Monodelphis domestica. The sequence goes on from NC_077231.1 coordinate 202,810,612, forward strand.
AATTATATTCGAAAAATATTTCTCCACCAAAACAAAACAAGACAAAAAGACAGGGTGGCTTGGGGAGGAAGGGAGTAGTCAGACTCCTTTGTTGCCTGGAGAAGCATTTTCTGCATTTCTTGGGGATCTGATCATCTTTGGAGAATTAGGGCTGGAAACAAATGAAAAATTCTTTTTTTTCCATGACATTCAGATAGAGTGAATAGTGGCGGGTCATGGCCTTTTAGCTGGCCAGTGTCTCAAGGAACATCTCAATATTCCATGGGTGAAGACCTTACTGACTTTCTGGGCCAATCTGGCATTGGAGAAGTGGGTGACCTTTTGATATTTTCCTACCTCAAGCAGGGACTCGTCCCCCACATAATGGAAGCTTTAACTCAGTGGCAAAATCATAGTTTCTACTGCAAATTGGAGAAACAGTTCTTCCATCAGTGTTGGGTAACTGTCTTCAGATTCATTTTAGGACTAGATGGACTAAATGGATCTGGAAGAGATACAGGGGCTGGGCTTTTTCCTTTATATGTGAGAGAGAGAGTGAGAGTGAGAGAGAGAGTGAGAGAGAGAGAGAGAGAGAGAAAGAGAGAGAGAGAGTGTTTAGACGAGTTGTATTTTAGTAAGAGTTTATAGCTGGGTTATTCTCATAAGCATAGAGCAGTTGGGTTGGGGATATCTGTGAAATCATCATTTGTCTACTATTGATTCTTGAGACTGTGCCAACAAAACTTGCTTTTGCATCCACAGTGGTTAGTAATATAACAATAACAATTTTGTTGATTTTCAACTCTCCAACACCCCCCCCCCCCTTGAGGTTTTCTTGACAAAGACACGAGAGTGCTTTGCCATTTCCTCCTCCTGCTCATTTTATAAATGAGGAAATTGAGGTCAGTTGGGGTAAGTGACTTGCCCAGGGTCATGCAGCTAGGAAGTCTCTGAGGCCAGATCTGAACCCATGAAGATGATCCTTCTTGACTCCAGGCCTGGCTCTCTATCCACTCTACCATATTGCTGCCTAGTAATGACAATAGTAATAATAATAATAATGAGTAGCATATATTAGCACTATGTGCCAGATACTAAGCCAAGCACTTTGCAGTTGATCCTGCCAACAACCCTGGGTGGCAGGTGGTCTTAGTCCCATTTGACAGATGTGGTTCAGTGACTTGGGTGTGGGTCCTGCTGCCCGGAGGCTGGCTCTCTAGCCATCGCTCCTCCTCAGTGGGTGACAAGGGGGCAACGGCAAATCTTATATGGAAGAAAAACCTTTTTAAGAGCCTCGAATGTTATCAAAGGTTCTATTCAGAAGGCAATCATCCCTTTGGATCCAAGAATCTCAACAGGCCAAGAAACTGCCACAAATACAATGAACAGAACAGCCTGGGTCTGGAAGGACAATTTATTTTCCAGCAGAGGGCACGGTACAAATGTTCCTGCGGTCTTTGGAGATGATTCAATCATTGTTCACAAATCTAGTGACCTGGAACTCTGCGGTGGAGGATGTTGCTCAGCATTTTGGGCTTCAGCTGGCAAGATTTTGAGTTTGTTTTTTTAAGAAGTATTAGCTGACCCCTTTCTAGGTCTGTAGCTTCATGCTGGAGCATCAGGCAATGCTAGCCCAGGGCTTGAATCTTCACAGAAGCATAGATGAGAGCAAGGAGGGACCTCAGGTTTCAATGGATCCAGATTTTTATTTTGCAGAAAACAAAAAGGAGACCCAGAGAGTTGTGACCTCCCTCTCTTTCAGCTCCCCTCCGGATTCTCTGAGGACTTTTTCACCTGTCCAGATGCTCCCTCCCCTTGGGGATGACTCAGCCCCTTTGGGCTAGCTCCTTCTTCCTGTTGCTAAGTCCTTCCCTACACCTCCATTCAAGGGATGCCTATGGCAGCTCGGTGGCAATGGATAGAGGGCTGGCTTGGAGTCAGGAAGAGGAGTCTTCCTGAGTTCAAATCTGGCCTTAAGACACTTAGTAGATGTGTGACCCTGGGCAAGTCCCCCTGCCTCAGTTTACCAATCTGTAAAATGAGCTGGAGAAGGAAATGGCAAACTACTTTGGTCCCTTTATCAAGAAAGCCCCAAATGGGATCCTGGTCTGACTAAAGAGTCAAACATGACTGAAATGACTGAATAACAAACTAGGTCAGTCTTGGCTCATTTCTCTCCCGGCTCTGATTCACACTTTCCAGACTTTTCCATTCTCACTCCAGGCCCTTTTTAGTCAGTCAGTCAGTCAGTCAATAAGCACTTATTAAGTACCCACTGTGTGACAAGCACTGAACTAAGTGTTGGAGATATGAAGAAATGGAGAGCTGTCCTGCTCTCAAGGAGCTCAGTCTAATGAGGGAGACAAAATAACAAATGATAGTACACACAAGACAGAGACAGGACAAGCTGGAGGTAATCAACAGAGGGGACAGCGAGGTGGCACCACGATGCACACTGTGCTGGACCTGGAGTCATAAGTTCAAATCCAGCCTCAGCCACTTTATAGCAGTATGACTTCAGCACAAGGCATTTAACCCTGCTGACTTCAGCTGCCTCGTCTGGAAGATGAGCCGGAAAAGGAAATGGCAAACCACTCCAGTGTCTCTGCCAAGAGAGCCCACAAAGAGCTGTGCTCACAATTAAAATGGCTCAACAACACAAACAAGATATATACAGATTCAATTGACGATAACAGAAGGTATGATTTTAGCGAGGGAACTAAAGGAAGCCAGGAAGCCCTGAGGCAGTGATGAAGAGGGGGAAAATTCCAAGTATGATAGATGATACACAGATACACAGATTATGGGTAGAAAGGGCTCAGTGTCTTGAAAGCAGTGGCTTTTTTCCTTTTGCTTTTCTTTGTACCCCACCATGGTTTGTCCAATGGTTAGCACAGCAAAAGTACTTAATAAATCCTTGTTGATTTGACCATAGCCATGAAAGGCAGAAAGTGGAAAAGGCATAACCCGAGCCTCTGACTCCAAATTTGGTTCTCTTTCTACTATATCTTCTCTCTCTCTCTCTCTCTCTCTCTCTCTCTCTCTCTCTCTCTCTCTCTCTCTCTCTCTCTCTCCCCCCCTTCCTTCCTTCCTTCCTTCCTCCTTCCCCTCCTTTCTCCCTCCATCATTCCCTCCCTCTCTCCCTTCCTTTTCCTCCTTTTTCCTTCTCCTCCTTCTCCTTTGGTAAAAAAAAATCAATCCTGGAAAGCAAGTCTATTATAGCAGAATGTGAGGAATGCTAGAACAACCCAGAGCATTTTCAGAGAGCACGGTAGGAACAAGTAACATATACATATGTTTATATGCACATACACATAGCACCTGATATAAACAATACACAGAGCAATTATGTTATATATAGCACTTTATATATATTTACACACACGTACATATAGCACTTTATATACATAGCAGTTTATATCTATTTGTCCAGAGAGGTATAGATGTGTGCATATATAGATAAATCTTTAAAGCACTTGACACATTCTCATTTGGCCCTCACAACAAGCCTAGGGGGCAGGCATTATTCTTTCCTCATTTTACAGATGAGAAAATACTAAGGCTGAGCAATGATAAACACTTGCCCATGGTTTCATAGCTCCTATGTCCAAGGGCTAGGATTCGAACTTGCATCTTCAGGCGTCCCACAGTGCTCTCTCCACTACACCACCAGATGCTCATATGAGATAGTCACTCCTAAACTTTCTTAAACTGGGGAAACAATTCCTATTAAAATAGAATCCCAGAGCCAGAAGGAACCTAAGAAGAGTACTTTGTCCAGTCTTCCTACTTCAGGCAGGCAAATCACCTCAGATTTTATCTACTTGGAATCACAGAATTTTAGTTCTGGAAAAACTGCAGTTAGCATTTGGACAGCCTCTGAAGTTTCCTGATCTTACACATGTATACATACAGCTATAAACCTCCACTAAGTAGAATTTATGTGCTTAGAGGGCAGCAACTGATCTTCATTATATATTTATATCCTCAGAACCAAGGACAGTGCCTTGCCCATAGTAAAAACCTAATGCTTATTGGAATGACACAAATTAGTAATGTAAGCTCTTGGGAGAACCCTGCTTAGGCTCTTCTCTAGGAAAACTACTATAACTTCTCCAACAACAACAACAGCAACAACAACAACAACAACTACTACTACTACCTTTTCCTCCTCTTCTTTCTCCTCCTTCTCTTTCTCCTCCTCCTCTTTCACCTTCTTTCTCCTCCACCTTCTCACCCTACTTTTCTCCCCATTACCTTCTGCCTTAGAAAGGATTCTAAAGCAGAAGAGCATTAAGGGCTAGGCAACTGGGGTTAAGTGACTTGCCCAGGGTCACAGAGCTCGGAAGTGTCTGAGGCTACATTTGGACCTCTGAACCTCAGCCCTGGGATTCTATCTACTATACTACCTAGCTGCCCCAAACTCATTTATTATTGATTTGTCACTGACTTACTAAATGGTGCAGGAAAATTTTGTTATTACCAGGGAAAGAAAGGATTGTGTTTTTGTGATTTTTAAATAAAACATTTACTCAGAGGTTGGCTGCTTAATGGATAGATGTTCCTGCCCAGAATGTTTTACTTTGATCAAGAGACAGGTATCTACAATTCTCTATACTGTTTAAGGAAAACTTCTCCCCTTGAAGCTTAGGTATCTTCCTTTTTACATATAAAAAAATTCTTTCTTACACATACAGATCTAGAGACTTCTTCCAGGTTCTTAGGAATTAATTCACTAAAATCACAGATTTACAAAATTGGATGGAAACTCAGAGAACACATGGGCTAATCTCTTGAAAAAGCACAAATATGATCTACAACATTCTTAAAAAGGGTCCATCCAAAGTGGGCTTGATGATTTTCAGTAATTATCAGATTTCAAGTGAAAGAAGATCTCACTAGCAATCAGGGTAGCTCATCCCACTTTTTCTGTTTTCAGAAAGGGTTCTCTTAAGATAAAGTAGAATCTCCCCTGTGATTCTTACCCCATGAAGTAGAATCTCCCCTGTGATTCTTACCCCATGATCCTAGTTGTTGTTTTTTTTTTTCTGAATCTAGGCTGCTTCAAACACCATCACATGATAGAAAAATCATTTGCTCTGGAGTGAGAGGACCTAGATTCAAATCTCATCTTTGATGTTTACTATCTGTGACTCAACCTAATTTTTCTGCCCTCTTAAAAATGGGACTTATGCATGGGTAGGATGAGCTAACATAATAAAAATGACAATCCTACCCAAATTAATATACTTATTCAGTGACATACCAATCAAACTACCAAGAAACTTATATGAAGGATGGGGGCCTCACAATACTAAATCTTAAACTGAACTATAAATCAGTGATCATCAAAACAGTTTGGTACTGGCTAAGAGACAGAAAGGAGGATCAGTAGAATAGACTTGGGGTAAATGACCTCAGCAAGCTAGTGTAGGATAAACCCAAAGATCCCAGCTTTGGGGACAAAAAACCATTATTTAACAAAAACTGCTGAGAAAATTGGAAAACAGTATGGGAGAGATTAGGTTTAGATCAACCTCTCACACCCTACACCAAGATAAACTCAGAATGGGTCAATGACTTGAACATAAAGAAGGAAACAAGTAAATTTGGTGAAGACAAAATAGTTTATACTTGTCAGATTTTTGGGAAAGGAAAGATTTTAAGACCAAACAAGAGATAGGGAATATTGAAAAATGTAAAATTAATAATTTTGATAACATCAAGTTAGAAAGGTTTCATATACGCATAACCAATGCAACCAAAATCAGAAGGGAAGTAACAAATTGGGAAAAATCTTTATAATAAAAACCTCTGACAAAGGTCTAATTTCTCAAATTTATAAGGAGCTAAATCAATTGTACAAAAAATCAAGCTATTCTCCAATTGATAAATGGGCAAAGGACACAAAAAGGCCATTTTCAGATAAAGAAATCAAAACTATCAATAAACACATGAAAAAAGTGTTCTAAATCTCTTATAATTAGAGAAATGCAAGTCAAAACAGCTCTGAGGTACTATCTCACACCTAGCAGATTGGCTTATATGACAACAAAGGAAAGTAATAAATATTGGAGGAGATATAGCAAAATTGGGACATTGAGCAATGGCTGGTGGAGTTGTGAACTGATCTAACCATTCTGGAAGGCAATTTGGAACTATGCCCAAAGGACACTAAACGATTGTCTGTCCTTTGATCCAGCCATATAGCACTGCTGGGTTTGTACCCCAAAGAGATCATAAGGAAAAAGACTTGTACAAGAATATTCATTGCTGCGCTCTTTGTGGTGGCAAAAAATTGGAAAATGAGGGGATGCCCTTTGATTGGGAAATGGCTGAACAAATTGTGGAATATGTTGGTGATGGAATACTATTGTGCTCAAAGGAATAATGAACTGGAGGAATTCCATGTGAATTGGAATGACCTCCAGGAACTGATGCAGAGTGAGAGGAGTAGAACCAGGAGAACATTGTACACAAAGTCTGATACATTGTGGTATAATCAATGTAATGGACTTCTCTACTTGCAGCAAGGCAATGATCCAGGACAATTTGGAGGGACTTATGAGAAAGAACACTATCCACATTCAGAGGAAGAACTGTGGGAGCAGAAACACAAAAGAAAAACAACTGCTTGATCACATGGGTCGATGCGGATATGATTGGGGATGTAGACTCTAAATGATCACTCTGGTGCAAATATTAATAATCTGGAAATAGATCTAGATCAATGGCACATGTAAAATCCAGTGGAATTGCGTTTCAGATATGGGAGGGGGTGTGGTTGAAGGGGAGGGAAAGAACATGAATTAAGTAAGAATGGAAAAATATCCTAAATTAATTAATTAAATAACTTATTTTTAAAAAACCCACCACAACAAAAGGGAAGATATATCGTACCAAAATTTCAGGAAGATATTTGACACAATCTTTCAAAAATATCTTTATGAACAAAATGGAGGTGTAGTTATAGTTAGGTAGACTCAGAAACAATTTATAAAGACCCTAAAGGAGTAATTAATGGATCAATGACAACATGGGTGTGGGGGGTGGAATTCTCTCTTGGAGTGACTCTGGGTTCTAACCCTTAGACTATCTGTTAAATTTATAGATTATATAAAGCCTAGAGCAATAACTAATATATTAGATGATAGATTTGTAAGGTGGAAAGATCAAGGGTAGAAGTCTGAATTTAATGAGTTGAAATTTAGTTAGGGTAAATTTGGAAGTTTTGCAAATGGTTTAAAAAGCATGTGAACAGAATGGGAGAGGTATGACTAGAAAACTTCATATGATAAGGACTTTAAAGGTTTAATGGATTGTAATGACAATATAAGTCAACAGTGTGATATGTAAAGGTGAAAATTAATGGTTGGACAATAATTTTATGAAATTATCTGGTTGCCAATATTTATTATATCTTGAGTCAGAAATTTATTTACAAATATTTACAAAATGGAGAGGAAACAATAAAGTAGAGAAATGTGAAGAGGTTTGAGAGGTTATCTGTCCTATCAACCTAAATGTTTACTCTGGGTCTGCTTAATTCAGACAGAGATTAATTAGCTCTCAACCAGTAAGGCTGGTGGTGAGTAATCCTACGGCCTCCTCCAAGATGGAAGCTAGTCTCTTAAGAAACTAGGAAAGGAGTCAGCCTTTCACTCACCCAATGAAGTAGTCCAGGAGTCAGAGTCCAAGTTGAAGCCGAGCTCCAAGCCCACGATCCAAGCTGCAGTCTCCAGAGAAGCTCCCTCGAAGATTCTTCCCAGTCAGAAGACTATCTCCAGAAGGTCATCTCTTCAGACTATCTTCTCAAAGACAATCTCTTCTGAGGGAGTTTGGAACTTGCTTATATGGTGACTTTTTGTCCCTGCCCCTCTTCACAGGGGCCAATCACAGTTTCCAAATTGTCTAGCACTGCCCAGGGGGCAGTGTCTGTAGGACGGACTTCTCATCTTCTGATGGTTAAATTCTCATCTAAGACAGTGAATTTTCTAAAATTCACCTTCTGGAGAGGTGAATACTCATCCTGGCTGATTGAGTTTCTGAGGGTGTGAATTCACTAAGTGGTTTGTGAGCTCCTCCACCTAGTTCAAGCTCGTGTTGATTCTGTCAAAAGGTAGACAAATCTGTTTTCACAATCTAGGAGGTACTTAAGTTAGTGTTAATTCAGGATAGACAATAAAGATTTATTTTTCACAGATATGGTAGCCAACAGAGCCCTGTGGGCTGTATTTGTAGAAATGCAGACTCCAGAATGAAGAAGATGATCTAGTCTTGTGGACTCTTCCTTGTTCAGATCACATATGGATTATTGTGTCCAGTTCTGGACTGAAAATTTGACATTGACAAACTTGAGTGTTTCCATAGGAGGATAATAGAGTAGATTTGAAGATTGAATCCACTGACATTCAAGGATATGGTGAAGAACCTGAAGATGTTTTCCCTAAAGATGAGAAGACTTGGGAGAAGAGGGGCAGGATGGAAATATTGTAAATAAAAATAGGTAACCCTTAGCTAGTACTTCAAGGTTATCAAAAGGATATGCAAATGTTATTTCATTTAAACTTCACAATAATCCTGCGAAGTAGGTGCTATTATTATCCCTATTTTACAGAAATTGAATCAGAGGTTAGGTGACTTGCCCAGGGTCAAACAGGCAGTAAATTTCTTAGCAGAATTTGAATTAAGATCCTCTTGACTCCATGCCCAGTGCTTTTATCCATTATGCCACACTTGACTGCCTCATTTAGATCATTTTAGATTATAGGATCATATACTTACAGTTGGTCCATCAATGATCATGTAGTTCAAACTCTTAATTACACAGATGATGAAACTGAGAACCAATTTTCTCTAGGTTTGAATTCAGTATTCCTTCTACTATGCCTTCCTATTAGTGTCCATATTCCTGTCCTTGGGCTGAGATTGAACAATAAATTTCTAAAACCTGGGTTGGTCTGCATTCCCTATGTATTCACACAGACACCTCACAATTTTCTACCTCCATGACATCTCTACATCCATCTCCTCCTCTCTACTACTCTAGTTTGGGTTCTCATCACCTCTGATCTGTATCATTCCAACAGCCTCCTGACTGTCTTCCTACTTCATCTTTCTATCATCCAAACCTTTCTCCATACAGCTGCCAAGGTGTTTGCCCTATAGCAGATAGGTCTGACCATGTCATTCCCTCTATTCAATAAAAGTCAGTGATTCCCATTGCCTCTAGGATAAATTATGAGCTCTTCCCTTTGGTATTTAAAACTCTTCACGATTTGGTCCTGGTGTACCTTTTCAGCCTTATTGTGCATTACCCTCCTTCAGGTACTCTACAGTCCAGGAAAACTGGCCTTCTTACCATTCGTTACAAGTGCAGCTGGGTGGCACAGGAGATGGAGTGCCAGGTCTGAAGTCAGGAAGGTTCATCCTCCTGAGTTCACATCTGATCTCAGACACTTACTGGCAGTGTGACCCTGGGCAAGTTTGCCTCAGATTCCTCCTCTGTTAGAAAATGAAATGGCAAACCACTTCATTATCTCTGCCAAGAAAATCCCAAATGGGGTTAAGAAGAGTTGGAAATGAATGAAAATGACTTAAAAACTGTTCTTACCATGTGATACTTCATCCCCCATCTCTGCGGTTTTTCACCGAGTGTTTCCCTTGGCTGGACTACATTCCCTTTTTACCTTTTCTCATGAGATTCCCTAATTTCTTTCAAGACTTAGGTTAAATGTCACATTCTACAAGCTGATCTCCCCAACCTCCAGTGTCTTACCTCGAAGGATTGCCTTATATTTTTTTTTGTATGAAACAGGGGTCTACTCAGGTATAATTTAAACTCTTTGAGGAAAGAGAATGTTTATGATTTTGTCTTATCCCCAGAACCCAATACAGTATCTAGAATGTGATGTTTAATAAATGTTCATTGATTGATTATTTCTTCCTCATTGGACAGAGTGCTTTGTTCAAAATCCTTTGCTGGACATAAACTTTGCTCATTCAACCAGTATTTACTGAGCTGAAAGTGTGCATAGAATTGTTCTAAGCATTGAAGGAGATAGCAAAAAATGCATTTGATTGTTGCCTTCCAGGAACTTAACAATTTAGCTATGGAGTCAAGAAATACATATTTGAAACAGGGGATTCATAAGGCCCAAATGATTAAGGACCCAGACAAGTGGAATAGGAAGTAGATGGATTCAGATTTCAGAGGCAAATGGAGAGAAGGTGAGATGGAGTAGGAAAGTTTTGTAGAAGACAGACCAATATTGGACCCTGAAAGATGGGTAGGAGACAGCAAGGTGGCTCAGTAGATAGATCTCCAGGCCTGGATATGGAAGGTCCTGGGTTCTCTTGCATCAGAACTATGTGATCTTGAGCAAGTCACTTAAACCCAATTGCTTAGACCTTGCCACTCTTTTGTCTTGGAATTGATTTAGGATTGATTCTAAGACAGAAAAAAAGGGGTTTTCATAAAAGGTGGGTAGAATTTGGATTGATGGAAGGTTTTTCTAGGGAGATGAACTCTTTTGATGCTCAGATTTTACTGCTGCTGGTTATAGGAAACACTTCAGAGCCATTGGAAATACTGGAAAAAATAAAACCTCTTAGATTGCAGGACAGCAGAGTGCATAATCTTTAAATATTCTCAGTGCTTGCTTAAACGCTTGGATACAAACAGTCACAGGAAATGTTTACTGAATTAAATTGAGATGCATCTTTTATTCTTGTTTATACAGTAGTTATTATGAGTGGTTGCTATGAAATGAATAGATTTTGCCTCTTGGATTATTTACTTTGAGGCAGGCCCTCAATCAGAATGGCAAACCCATATTTATCCTTCACATTCCTTTGAGCAAGAGAATCATATATTTTTCAGCAATTAATTCCACAACATAATTTCAACAATTCATACCTCTCCCTTGAAGATTACTATCTATTTTGAAAGCATCTTATATGCACCCAGTCATTCCCTTACTGTCTCCCCCATTAAGATATAAACCTCTTGAAGTCCGAGACTATTTTTGCTTTTCTTTTTTGGCTCCAATGTTAGCCCAGAGCCTGGCAATATTAAGTATTTAATACATGCTAATTGTTACTAATAATAATTTGTGCATTTACATAATAATCATAGCTAACATTTATAGAGTGTTTTCAGATTCATAAAGTGCTTTACACACATATACATATATGTATATATTTTTTTCTTTCATTTGAGCCCCATAATGACTTTGAGGAAAAGGTGCTATCATTATCCCCATTTTATAGGTCAGGAAATTGAGGTAGGCAGAAGTTAATTACTTTGATATGGTTAAGGTGATTGGGTCTCATTCCAAGACCAGAAGTGATGGGGGCAGTGCTAATTGGGTCTTGTCCAAAGAATTAATTGATGGCTCAAACTGAGTCTATGGTGAGGAAACACCAACAGAATGGCTAGTATAATAAGTAAGTAATTAAGGTAAAGTAGAAAGTGAGAGAGACAGAGAGGAAAAGGAGGATAGAGGTTCTCAGGAAGGTTTTTTTCTGTATTCGTTTCTAAGGAAGGGGTCATTTGTTGGATAGTGGTTGCTCTGTGTCTCCAGGAAACGGATGTCACTTTATATCCAGTGGCTTTATGGCTGGTTCACCGTTTGCCCAATGGGAGGGGAGGGAGCAAACTGCAATGTAAATGAGATGCTAATGATATGTTAAATATTCTGGGGCAACTTTTGGTCAAATTTTGCTCTTTTCTGGGCCGACTCTAAGGAAGGGAGCGAGTATGGATATTGAGCATTGCTTGAACCCTGTCCTGTGTGATTGGGGAAACTTGTATTTGCTGTCCAGAGATCCCAACCAAGGACCTCCATTATGTCTAAAGATTGATAGGAGTTTTCTTAAAATTCTGAATCGAAATAACTCCTATGTCTTATGTGAAAGAAAGATGGCCCCACTCGAATCAAACGGCGATCGCTTCTATGTTCTTTTGTTTGTGCACAGCTACTTGCACAAAACGGGGTTTGTGGGAGATTTCAGCCCTCGTCACCTTGACCAGGCTCACGTGGTCTAACTCTATTTGAACTCCAGCCCTCTTCCTTGCAGGTCCGGCACTCTATGCACCGGCCGCTTGGCGTCCTCTTGGACAGTTTCAAGGTCTGCAAATGACGATCTCGGATCTCGCGACAATCCTGTGAAGTCGATGCTATCGTTGTGTCTGAGGCAGAAGGTGAACCCAAGCTCGGCGCTCTGTCCATCACAGCATACTGTCTCTGCCAGTGAAATACGCGAGTGTCCACTGGGGCACTATTTAGAAGCTAGGTCATGCCACACTGTTCCTGTAGTAAGTAGATAGAGGCGTAAATGAACTTGGATTTATCCAGTGATCCTATTGCGTAGATTTCTAACATTTTTGTTTGTTTGTAACTTGGAATTAGAATTAGACTTCTTATAGGAGTAGATGCTAATTTTCTTCTAGCAATTCCCTTCTGTGGTAATTCTTCTCTTCCCTTAAGGGGAGCCCCAAAAGGGCAGCTCCAAAATCATAGAATAGTATAATTTCAGAGCTGGAAAGGACTCCAGAGACTATGTATTCCAATTTCCTCATTTTATAGAGAGGAAACCTGGGGATGTGGGAGAGGACTGGGAGAGAGAGGAATGACTTGTTCCAAGGAGCAGAGTTGGAATTTCACGTAGGTCTTTTGACTTCAAATCTAGTGTTTTCTCCAGTTTACTACATCTCCTCCTAAACTAGTGACAGAAAATACTCCGAGAGCTAAACTTAGCTCTTGCCTGACAGAGGAGGCTGCCTTTTGCCTTCAAGCATCAGTTCTGGAGGTCAACCTGACCCAGGGCTTATTAAGGAAGGAAAGGAAGGGGAGGAGAAAAAGACAACCAGAGAAGCTGAGGGAGGATAGAGCTAGCTACCCTTCTTGCCACATATATTCATTTATTGCACAATATCTAAGAGGTCCATTGGGAACATTAGATAGGGAAAACAGTCACTCATGGTAGGAATAGAATAGAGGAAAAAATGAATGAGAAAGTGAGAGAAAAATAAAGACACTTGCCTAGCATGATTAAGCTTGACTCAGGGTGATATTTCCCCCAAAAAATGTTATTGTTGGAATGAGACTATCTATTGGGAACAAGCCAATGACCTTAAAAAGAAGGTGGCTAAATCCAAAATGAGGGAATTTGTTTGGCTATTTGTTATTTGGCAGTGAACAGAGTCATAGCCATTTGACAGGGTCATAGTAACTTGTAGATACTCACGTACTCTTCATCTGTAATAACACTAAACAAATTGGTATAACAGTAAACAGTTATCTCCTTCTTTTAAAAAATATCCATGGAAGTCCTTGCTATTTCCTTTGTAAAAACTGTTTATTGTGCCCTGAAAAGTATAGACTAGGAGTTGACAGACTTAGATTCTGGTTTAGGTTCTTAACTAGCTGTGTTGACCTTGGGCAAATAATTCAGCCACTTGGGGTCTCAGTTTCTTCAGCAGCAAAATGAAATGGTTGCATTAAATGATTTTTATTGTCTATTCCAGCTCTGAAATTATGACTCTAAGAGTTAATTATCAGGACTGAATCTTTTGTATTTTCAAGGATGTTTTCTCCTGCTGTGCCATACTCAAATAGTGTTTAAGTGCTTTTAAAAATTCAATCAATCCATTAAAAATAATTCTATGGTTTTCACAGAATTTCATATCACTGCAAAGCAAAATTCTTTATGAGCATTTAAAAAATATCTTTACCTTCTTAGAATTAATACTAAATATCAGTTCTGTTATGGGGAGGGTCAAAAGGAAGGGTTAAACAAGCTATATATATATATACATATATATATATATAAAATAAAAGTTTATTTACTAAAAGGAGAAGGGAAGGGAATCAGGGACTACTTTACTTCTAACCTCACCACAGATATTAAAACTCTAAACTTTCTAAATTATACTAAACTAACTAATTAAAAGAATAATTAAAGTTAGAGAGGGAGTGTAGGGGCAAAGACAACAGGGCCCAAAGAAATCTCACCCTCAAGAGTCCTTCTTTGATCCAGACAGCAGTTTCAAGATGAAGAGTCCTCACAGGATTCAGGAGGGGGTGAGGATTAACACAAACACACTATCCTTCCAGATGGCCCACCAACTCACTCCAGCAACTGCCTCTGTGCTCTGTCTAAGTCCTGGGAATTCTGAGTGGAATGTGGGTCCGCAGGGTCTCATGCTGTCAATTTGCCCTGTTATGCCCTGCTAGAAATCCCTTACTACAATCCCCCCCTTTGCACAAAGCTGAAATCATGTTGAAAACGCTATTTTAGCATTTGTGCAGTTCTAAGGCAGAAGAGTGGTAAGGGCTAGGCAATTGGGGTTAAGTGACTTGCCCAGGGTCACACAGGGAGGAAATTTCTGAGGCAGATTTGGACCCAGGACCTCCTGTCTGTCTCCAGGTCTGGCTCTCCATCCTTTGAGCCACTCAGCTGCCCCAAGTGTTCTTTCACATCCTCACAGCCACCCTGAGAGAGCATTCTAGTCTACAAAAGAGGAAGCAGAGTTACAGAGGGATTGAGTTTATAGGTCATATATTGAAAGCTGGGATGGGCTTTAGAGGTAACTTAGTTCAATCTTTTTATTTTACAGATAGAGAAACTGAGGCTCAGAGAACATAAGGAAAGGAAAGCACACTAATATACTACTGGTGAAACTGAATTAATTGGTTCAACCATGTTAGAAAACAAAGAGGAAATGGTCAAGAAAAGTTACTAAACTGATTCCTGCTCTTTGGCTCAGCAATCTCATTACTGTGCATATGTTCTGATGAGCAAATATCAGAGAGAAAAGCATATGTTTATGTGTATTCACACTCATGTACATATAAATGCACACATGCTGTCCATGTATATACACATCAAGACACAAACATATACATGCATACACAAATATATGCATATAAATGCATGTCTAGATACACATATGTGTATAAAGGTATATACACAAAGACATGTACAAAAACATTCATGACAGCATTTTTTGTAGCAGCCCCCAAAGTGGAAACAAACTAGTAGCTAATTGTTTGGGGAATGGCCAAATTGGCGGTATATGAGCATATGAATGTAAAGGAATATTATTATATTGTAAGAAAAGATGAATTGAGAGGTAGCTGGGGGCTCAATAGATAGAGAGTCTGGTCTAGAGATGGGAGGTCCTGAGCTCAACTCTGGTGGCATCAAGACATTTCCTAGCTGTGTGACCCTGGACAAGTCACCCAATTCCAATTGCCTTGCCCTTACCATTCTTCTGACTTGGAATCCAGCCAGAAGATAAGGGGTTCTTTCTTTTTTTTAAGTACTAAATGAGAAATTCAGAGAAACTTGGAGTTGATGTAGAATGAAGAAAGTAGGACTAGGGGGACACAGTGACTCTAAGAAAGAAAATTAAAATCCTCCAGTCGGATTAAATGCAATAGCCAATTTTGTTTCCAGAGTACCAATGAAAGTAGAGCTAGAGATCAACTCTTGGCAGATGTATGACAGAATACAGGGATGGAGTCTTACATATACTGCCAAATGTGGTTGCTTTCATTTGGCATAACTTTTTTCTTTGTCATAAAGAGACTATTGTCAGGTATTGGATGCGCTGGTAAGTGACCATGGCATAAAAAAGAAAAAACCATTAATAAATTATTTTCCCCAAAGTTGATATAGTAGGGCTGGTATTTAAGCTTTCAACCTTGAAGCCCACCAAAATATATTCCATTCCTTATTGGAGTTAATGGTCTATGTGTAGACAAGAAGTAGGTCATGTTCCAAATTATCTTCTTCCTTCCTCTGTTGCCATTTCTAAGAAATGTTGTTTCTGGTGTCTATATTTATGTCTCTTCCAGTTACTTGGGTAGGAAGACTTCAGACAGTACAAGCAGGGTAAGTAGTACTTTTTTATTATCACAGTAGCAAATGTCTTTTCTTCTTGACTGAAAAACCATTTATATGGCTTTTCTTCCAAGTTTTGCAGAACTGAAATGGGTAAAATCTCTTCTGAATGAAGGCTCAGTGTAGAAAGTCCTAGCCCTGGAATATAATGTTCCCTAAGACTTTGGAAACTGGCTGACCACATTTATTTCTGACCTGAAGTTATAATGATTAATATTTTGCAACCACACTAGCCTTTGCTGCTTCAGATGCTGAAATTAGCTGCCTAATGGGTTGGATTGTGTTGAGTAAGTAAACTTCTCTAGTGTCTTAGACATTTTAGGAAAAACAGTACCTCTTACATGTACAATGTTAGGTAAATGAAATACAAAGTTTGCCAAGATCCCTATTCATTAAACATCCAATTGATATGACAGGAAAATACTTTGGGAGAGAGGAGATGACACGGTGATGATGTTGGGTGAGTTAGTGGCATTTTAATATCAATAGAATGCAAGCTTCTTGAAGACAAGAATTGTTCATTCTTGTGTCTTCAGCACTTAGTGCAATATCCTGCATGCAGCAGGTGCTCAATATATGTTTATTGAATTGATTTCATCATATATAAAATATAGGACTTTATTACTGTACTTGGAATGGTTATTATAATAAATTTTCTATCATGGAAAATAATTGGGCCATTCCAGTTACATAAAATTTTTGATTAACAGAAAGTTCTATTTTTCCTTGTATTACCACTATTCCATCAATCAGATCAGTCAAGATGCATTTATCAAGGACCTCTTATGTGCTAGTCATAGTGCCACCAGATGCAGTTCCAAAGAAAGGCCAAAATCAGTCCCTGTTCTCAAGAAGTTTTCGGTCCAATGGAGGAGATAACATTTACCCAATTATTTACAAAAGTGACACATAGAAGATTAACTGGAGACAGTTTTAGAGATCAGGTAATAAGGAGGGCTAGGAAAGGTTTCTTGCAGAGGATATGATTGAAGGAAGCCAGGAGGTAGAGATGAAGAGAAAGACAGAGAGAGTTCTGATGGGCTGCTGGTGTTTGAAACCCACATGAAACAGACACAGGTAATCCCCTGCCTTCACTCTATAAACTCCATCTGTGAATTGGAGGAATAGTTCACGTGCTCGATAAGGCAGAACATTTGAAAAGTTTACAAAATGCAGAATGTAGATGTGAGTTAGCCAAGGAGTTCATGGCAGAACAAGACTGGGCAGAATAAAAAACGAATGCAGGATGCTAGTAACAAAGCTGTCTCATATTAATTTGTTCATTCTGTTGGAATTTATTGGATGGCAGTACATTATGGGCATAAATCGTACGGTCTCTGAGAGAATAATGTTTCTTCACTTATTTTGGCAGGAGTCTGTGGACATCTCCTAGTGAGCTCTCTTGCGCATTTAATTTGTTTGGGTAGATGGATTTAATTTTTCTCTGTCTCTCTTCCCCAAGGGAAAAAAAAGACTAGCAGCAACTCATCGTTGTTGTTACACAACATTAAGAAAACAAAATATTATGTGCAGAAAATATTGAGTTTGCCTTGATCTCTAACCATGGGATACCCAACTGATAACATTAGGTATTTGGAGTGGAAAAACATTTTGAGGTAATGGGAGATAATGTGATGGTGAGACTATGTGTGAGAAGCAGGGCTGAGTTCATTCTGAATTATCTGAAAGGTTCCCAAGTTGATTGCTAGAAAGGTCTACTGAAGACATTTATTTTGTAGTTGAAAAAAAGCACGCCTTTATCAGGGAGACAAAAAGGAAGTTGCTTGTCCCCAAATCCTGGAGTCCTTTATCCCTGGGAGGTTTTTTAACCTTCTGTAACATTTCCAGGGAAGCAGAAGCATATGTTGATAAATCTCATTACCAGGTGGTGGAAACTGAATTATGGATTAGCAATTTGTTACTTTAGTTGGGGCTATTAAATCATATTCTGGTTTCTGGTCAATGGAAACATTTGTCTCAACTTTTAGTTGGGTGCCACTGGGAGATTTAATTAGTAAATGTCAACTCCCCTTAAATCCTGGATTATAAAATAAAAATTCTGAGTAAGATGACCCCAGTCTTGGTTCCATTGATTTTTTCCCTTCACAGCATGCCTGGTTATTTGTTGTCATCTCTGATATAGTCACCAGCCAGATTTAAAAAGAATATTTGTGACAATGCACTTCTATTCAAATTTAATGACAGAGTAAGCAATTGTACTATCTGTGAGTCTGGAATAAGGAAAAGGTTATCACAGTTACTTGTTATCTCTTTAAGTGCATGCCAATATAGCTTTATCTTTAGGACAGCTGCAAATGCATCTAACTTAAAAACAGAATGGAAGTTTGTGCAAGTAATTTGAAATGTGATCTCAGGAACAGAATGGAGGACAGGCACTTATTAAATAAAACCCATCCACTAGAAACGGGATTCCAGGAAATGTAGAACTAAATGCTTTTGCTTTTTGCTTCTTTCCATTTCATCATTGCCCATATCTGATATTGTCTATTAAGCCACTAAGCTTTTGCCATTTTTACCTGATAACTTCAGCCAAAATCTTCCCTTTTTTGAGGCTGGATCTTGAAACCTGGGACAAACTTTGTGTGTGTGTGAAGGCTTCTTCCAATGTGCCAGAATGGACAAATTAAACAGCACAGTCAGCTTTACAATCAGGTTTCCTGGTACATCTTTGTATTATAAAAGTTTGCCAGAAGCTTGACTACTTGACTATGAAGGCTAGTTAAAAAAATCTTGTTGCCCTTTGAGCCAGCAATATCACTACTAGGTCTATATCTCAAAGAAAGGGGAAAAGGACCTATTTGCACAAAAAGATTTATAGCAGTTCTTTTTGTGGTAGCAAAGATTTGGAAACTGAGAGGTTATCCATCACTTGACGCTATGGTGCATGATTGTGATGGAATACTATTGTGCCATAAGAAATGATAAACAGGACGATTTCAGATAAATCTGCAAAGATTTAAATGAACTGACTCAAAGTGAAGTGAGCAGAACCAGGAGAACATTGTACATAGTAGCAGAAATATGTATGGTGATCAACTGTGAATGACTTAGCAATTCAAGTTTCCAATACACTAAGGGACTCAGGATGAAAAATGCTCTCCACATCCAGAGAAAGAATTAATGGAGTCTGAAAACAGATCAAAGCATACCGTTTTTAAACTTTTTTTTCCCCTTATGTGAGTTTTTCTTGTATGTGCAATATGTCTTCTTTTACAACATGACAAATATAGAAATATGTATTGCATGATAGGACATGTATAACATATCAGACTACCTGCTGTTTGGGGGAGGGAGGAAGGGAGAGGATTTGGATCACAAAATGTCAGAAAACAAATGTTGAAAACTATTTCTACGTGTAATTGAGAAAAATTACAATAAAATGGTATTGGAAACAAAAAAAGGGAAAATATCTTCTTGACTGGTGTTTTGTATCTATGGTAAGCACTGTTTAAAAATTCTCATATTAATAGGCATGATGAATTTTTGGCTCAGAAGGTTCAAAACACCTAAGGAAAGAAGTGCTAACAGTAAAGAAAAAAGATATGAGGTCAAAGTGAGCAAGTCAAGCCACAGAGGTGTGACAAACAAATGTTGAACAGAAGAGAAAATACACATTACATGATAATATAAAATATAAATAGGAATACAGCATGTAGGAACTGTTGTATTCTATAGTAATCTGACCTTTTTAGGGTAAGATTTCATTTGGGGTTTTGAAAAGGAGAAAAGATGTGAATTTGAAAAGGAAAGCACTGAGAATTCTCTTAAGACTTTTGAGTAATTGGTAAGATGACATATATAATCCTTATAATAAAAGGTAGGAGGAGGAGAAAGCAAAATGGAGAGAATAATCAGATCTTCTTCCAAGTGAGAATGGAATAAGACTATGCATCCTTTGGCTAGCATGTCCTTCATCTAACAGAATACTGGTCTGTCTTTCTCCCCTCCTGTAACTCAAGCTTGCTTTATCTTTGGCTCTGACCATGGTGCTGATCCCAGATGAGATAAATTGTGTCTGATCTCAAAAACTTGACTCCCTAGAACTGCAATAGATGACAATTACTGGACAACTGTACAACTTCAGAGAATGAGATGCCCTTTCCTCTTCTGGTGGTTCAAATAACCATTGGCCTGTGTGTCCTCCATGCTGCTGGTTGTTTGAATTTTAGTCCAGAGTGTGAGTTACTAGAGAGACTGATCAAATCTTGTAACTTATAAAGTTCTATAGCCCTGGAGATCTAGCCAGACCCTGGGACCTGGGACATTCAGGAAGAGATAGATAATGGATCCATACCTCACCCTTTAAATTGTGGATATATCCCAAGGTTCTGTCTGTGGCTTACATCTCTTCTCTAAATGTTTCACTTGGTGAACTCATCACTCTCATTGGTTTAAATATCACCTCTCTGCTAAAGACTCTTAGATTTTTATATTCAGCCCTAGTCTCATCTTCTGAGTCCAAAATATCTCATCTCACATCTATTCTCTTTTCTGAGTCCTAAACTCACAATGAATCACTTGCCTATTGGTCTCTTGAAACTGCATCTTAAACTCAACATCTCCAAAACTGAACTCATCATCTTCCTCTCCTCCCCAACATCAACCCTATTGAAGCTATTACCATTTTTCCAAGTTCATAACCTTAGAGTCATTATCCATTCCCTTCCCTCCTGTATTCAGTCAATTGCCAAGTCTAGTCAATTCAATCTTTACATCATTTCTTCCATCTGTCTCTTTCTGTTCAATCACATGGCTACTACCCTCAATTAAAAACTTATTTGGCATCTAAAGCCCTTTACCATCTAGTTTTAACCTACCTTGCCAGTCTCATATATTACTCCTCTTAATTTATTCTGCATTTGCTCCAATTTGGCTTTCTTGCTGTTTTCTTGCCACAGTCTGTCCCCAGGTCTGGAACACATACCCTTCAAACTTTGGCATTTAGGAATTCTTAGCTTCCTTCAAAATTGAGTGCTTCTGTGGGGTGGTCTAGCCTCCCACAGAGGACAGGGTCTTGGAGGTGGGACGGTGTTGGTGGAATGATGGATGGGACACAGCTTTCTATTCAGCCCACAGCACAGGTTTCACAGGATAAACTGCTTCGCCTTGGCTGAGGCTTAGCTTTATTTTATACCCTCATGATCACACATCTACTTGGCACATAATTTCATTCTCAACATACATTTTTCCATAGAACCTAACAACAGACGCGAAGCCTAAGGAGATAGTCAACAAAACATTGTTGCTAAGTGCAGAGTCAGAGGGTAGAATCAACATGGCACAGATTTGCCATAAGTTTTTATGCCTAGAAAAGAAGGTCCTATCTAAGTGAGTATATAAGAATTCTTAGGTTTAATTTTGTAAGTGGGATTTCCTGGTAATATTCTGGGGGGACAGAGTAGGACATCTGTATTAATATTGTAAGCATGTTGTTCTCATCTATTTTTCCTGGGGCTAATTAAGAATAGTAATCATAGCAATTATAATAATAAGAGGATGTTAATAAGGAAAGTCACTTAGGGAGGTTACAGTGGGTGTTTCCATCCTTTCTGGGGGCTGCTTTGCAGTCCCTGGTTTCCACATGTGACTGTGTCAAACAGCATGGTCTTTGATGGCTCCCAGCAGAGCTTGATTGTTGCTTTCTACATGAAGTCTTCCCTACTCTCCCAGGTGCTGGTGCCTCTCTCCATAATTACTCTGTATAATTTTTTGCATATACACATATATACAAAAATTATATATATATATATATATATATATATATATATATATATATATATATATATATGGAGAAGCAAATGGCAAATCATTCCAGTATCTTTGCCAAGAAAAGCTCATACGAGGTCACAAAGAATCATATATGACTGAGCTGAATAACACATTAATGAAGAGTTTCCTCCAATAGAATGTAACCTCCTTGCTTCGTTTTTGTCTTGGGGAGTCTACTATCCCCAATGCCTAGATGAGTTCTTGGCACACAGTAGGCTATTAATAAATGTGAACCAATTGATTTGTCTGATATGGTTAGTATCTTGGGATCATCAAATGAGTCTTGGACTGTGATACTCGAAGTACTAGTCTCTGTTCTTTATGTTGTTTTCTCAATTCTACTCTCTATGGAAAGCATTAGCTTCTGATTATGCATAGACTCTAAATATCTGCCTACCCCACCTGAAGCTAGTATTTCTTTGATCAGAATTTCTAGCTTTGAACTTTGCACTGTTACTGCATCCTTTCAATTTTCCTAACTGAGGATTTTTAGGTTAATGTTGGCCTCTGGGCTTTCAAACTTTATATATTCCTCTCCAGCTACTCCAGGCTAAGAACCACACCTATTTATCACTGGTTAATCCCCCAAAATCTTGATTTCTGTTACTCAATCCAGTGGGGAGCCAGCAGGACACGACTTAAACATGAGGTTTTTTATATTTCTCCCAAGAGTCCTTATCCAGGAAGGTAGCTCAAGATTCAAGTCCCACTCACTGTGGACCAATGAGGTGAAGACACTGCATATGAAGGGAACATTTTTGAGGGGCTCATTTGTAGCAAACTAGAGGAAAAAGAGTAGCTGGCTTTAGTTTTCTTGGATGAATAAACTTTGGGGAAAGGAGTGCTTAGGAGCATAGCCCAAGGGAGTGACTGACCCACAGAGAATTGCTATCTTCTCGGGGAGGAGAGATCTCTTGCCACTTGATTCCAGGGCACAGAGGATACCCTTTTCCCAGACTTCAGCTTTGGAGACTCACAGATGTTACTCAGGGGGTGCTGGGGATGGTTCTCAAAGTCAGGTCACAAGAAACTACTGCACAAGGTAGTAGGAGTGGTGGTTGAGGGGAAACTGGTAGTAGGAGGAAGGCAAGAATTGGTTTATTGGTTTGACCTGCTCCTGAGAGAGAGCAGAGGGCAGTTCTGTAGGAGACACAAATTCCAATTGAAATTAGAGAACAGAGACACATTTTATCCACATGGCGGCTCCTATAGATCTGTACTTTGGCAGTTTTACAGATCAACAACATTTCACCATTAAGGTTATACTATAGCTGGTTGGGCCAAGACATGATAGGATCCTGCATGCCAAACCATTCTAGGTCATAAAAGGCAAGGCTGCAAGCTAGTTTATTTTAACAGCCACACTCCAGAACATGACTAAGAATTTAGATTGCAACTTGTTTCAGTCCTTTGGGATACTACTCCAATGTGACGGGCTATGATCATCATTTAAAATACTCGGGACTTATTGAATACTTAAGGAACACATCTAGGAATATGGATGAGAATTATACTTTTGGGAGCAGGATCTTTTTCAAATATGAAAGTAGTCTCTCTCTCTCTTTCTCTGTCTCCCTCTCTGTTTTACTCCCACTCCCCCTCTTCCTCTCTCTCCCTCTTTCTCTCTGTTCCTCTTTCTATCCCTTTCTCTCTCTGTTCCCCCCTCTCTCCCTCTCCCTATTTTCTTCCCTCTCCCTCCCTCTCCCTCTCTCTCTCTCACACACAGGTGTATATATTTCTGTTTTCAGTCTCTTTCTAGGGAACTTTAGCATTCCTTCATAGTCATATAATCACACTAGCACAACTATCATTCTCCCAATGCTTCTAAGAGGTATTGATATGGATTTTTATTTTTCAGATGAGAAAAATAAGTCTGGTGACTTTACTAGGATCACACAGGGGGCCAGTGATGGAGTAAAGGCTGTCTCCAAAACTAGTTTTTTCTCTGGTGTCATGTAATGATTTAAGTACGGATTGTAGAACAACACTATTATTCAAAGGATTTAGTCAAGAGTAGGATCCATGAGATCAAAAGATATTAAGTGTTGTAGATCTTAAAGTAAGTACTAGAGAAATGTTGCTGTTGCTGCTGATAATGCCTTTCTTAATTGAAGTTCTGTTCATTCATAAATTCTTCTGTTCCTACACTTTTTGGTCCATACTGGGCTACTCTTGCCCCTCTGGTCTTAGCCACAGGAAGCCAGAAGCAAGCAGCAGCGGCTTACAAAAAAGTAAAAGAATTTTTTTTTAAAGACTTACAGGAAAACACATCCAAGGGCTATGCTTTTTTTCAGAGACCAGTTCTGACAACTAAGAAGGCTGGCATTCAGCTGGCACATTCTATCACTTTTGTCCTGCCACCTCATGCCTCATCAAACCTCTGGCACAATCCTGGATGCCAGGCTTGTCTTATCCTCTGCCCAACCCATAGTGGGTGGCACCTCTAACATGTTCTTTATTGGTATGGGGCTGGTGTGGGGCCAGTTTTTAAAAATAATTTTTTTGTGGTTGTTGTTTGAGAAAAAGTATGAACTGTTGCCTGGTGGATAGTGCCACCACTACCTTCTTCTCCTTGGCCTAGCATCTCTGTCCATGGAGGCACAACTGAAGTCCCTGCCCACCCACAGACCCCTACTGGGTTTCAGGAACAACAATGACGTCCTTGGCCCCTCACCTCTTCTTTGGCTTGGGGAAGTGCTTATCCCAAGAGAACAAGTCTGCACAACTTGGTCCCAAGGCTTCCCCACCACACCTACATACCAACATACTTCAACCAACTTGCTTACTTCCTTCTAAGGCAGTTTCTATTGTTTTCAAACACTGGGTATGGGTGGCCACTTTGCACAGAGGCCACCTGGGTTATATAGGCCTGCACCAAGCTAAGTATCTCCTGAAAAGTTTGAGAAAAGTTTGTTCTTCGGCGCTCAGGGTATGGGAAGTGGGGTGGGTGAACGGGCAAGCTCAAAGACGTCTCCAGATCGAAGTTCAACGTAAAAATAATAAATAAAACAAAAGCAACAAATGACCCCAAATCAAAAAACTACCCATGATTAAAAAAATCAAAACTACCAACCAAATCTCAAGTTCATAACAAAACAGAACTTTTCTTTGAGATTCTACAATTTTTAGGAATGACTTTAACCTTAAAGAGGTAGAAATGCTCAGCAAGTCACAGGATCGCAGGAATTAGAGCTGGAATAAGTTGGCTCAAATTTGATAGATGAGGAACTGGAGGAGCCATTCTCCCCTCCGATGTTTCCATTTTAAAAAGCTCTCTCGAGCACTGACATCAAAGAATCACTTCGGGAACATTTTAAACATTCACATCATCATTTCTGGGAATGCAGCGGTACTTCACGTGCTACCCAGAATCAAGTGTGATCTCCCTTCGCATAGGCTCAACTCTGATGATAAAAACTCCTGCAGTCAATAACTAGAAAGGCAGGATGCCAAAGGAAAAGAAACAGTGAAAGGAGCTAATGACAACTCATGTGAAGTTCTCAGGGGCTCTGCACATCAAAAGGATCCTAATCCCAAGCAACTCTATAGCTAAGAACCCATAAAAGTCAAGGCATTTGGCTAAAAGGTAGCGCTGACATGAACCCACAGTAAGCCCTTGCTCTCTCTTGGCTGAGGAAAGGACTATTTTAGGCCAAGTCCACAAAGCAGGACAATTACTTCAGTGCCACTCTAATCACTTGCCTTTACAATAAAATACCAAGTCCTCAGACTGGGCATTAAAATCCGTTTATACATTTGAAGGTCTTTTCTTTATTATTTCATGTGACTTCATTTCCTGCATTTTCCATTTTCTTCCAAGAAGGCTACCAGGATTGTCCCCCCTGAACAGGATATTCAGTCTCCCAAGTGCCCCTGCTCATCTCTAACTCAAGGACTCCTAGCTCTCCTTCCAAGCCAAACTCAGGGGATTGATTCCTACAGGAAGACGTGAAATTAATCTTCCTTATTCTCTGTTTCCTCTCTGTGTCCATGTGGTCTTACGGGTGAAGACTTTGATTTTGTCTTCGTAGTCCCAGTGTAGGGATTTGCACACTATACACACTACATAAATGTTTGATGAATTGGAAATGTCTCTAGACTGGGTTTCTTTTGTTACGCAGTCAATATAAGTGTCTAAAATTGAGGGATAAAATACCTCTTTCCCATTATAAGCTTGGGGTATGGATGCCCATAAAGGGGAATCTTTGGAAGTTGAGAGTGAAAGTGGATGATCAATAGAATAAGGTCTTAGAGTGTATAAAAGATGATGGATGCTTCGGATGAAAGATCAATTTTAACTAAGGAAATGAGAGGAGGGCTGGAGAAGGCAGAGATTTTAAGATGTTCAAGAAAGGAGATGAAAGAGCTGAGGTCTAAGAATTTTAATCTTTTTTTTTTTAAACCCTTATCTTCCGTCTTGGAATCAATACTGTGTATTGGCTCAAGGCAGAAGAGTGGTAAGGGCTAAGCAATGGGGGTCAAGTGACTTGTCCAGGGTCACACAACAGGGAAGGGTCTGAGACTAATTTATTTTTAATGCAGAGAGCAGTAAGGACTAGGCAATGGGGGTCAAGTGACTTGTCCAGGGTCATACAACAGGGAAGTGTCTGAGACTGATTTATTTTTAATGCAGAGAGCAGTAAGGGCTAGGCAATGGGGGTTAAGTGACTTGCCCAGGGTCACACAACAGGGAAGTGTCTGAGGTCAGATTTGAACTGACTGAAAAACAAAATGATCTAAGCCAGAATGTTCAATGTTCTAAAGAAACTTCAACTTAATTTTTCTTTCTAGTGGCAAGATATAAATAGTATTTAAAACTCCAGTTTCATCTTATCCAGACTTCCAAAGCTTATAACAATATTCTGCTTTCCTCAGGATCAACATATAATAGCTACACATTGAAAAATGACTCAATGACAACAAACAACAACTTAATCCAAGATAAATAAGGAAAGGAGAGCACCTAACTGCCCTTCCAATCAAATCACCTAGTGAAGATGAATTATAAGCTTGGGTGCTGAAGGAACTGGTGGCTATGACTGCTAAGCTACTATTAATAATATCTGAAAGATCATGGGAATGAAAGATAAACCATAAGATTAGAGAAGAGCAAATGCTGGCTATCCCAAATGCCTTCATAAGAGTTTTAAATTTTAGTAACTTGTAATTTTGGAAAAAAAAAAAACCATGAAAAGACCTACCTGAAATTGTGAAGATGAAATGAAAGAACTAAGAGAATGTTATATATAGCAACAGAAACACTGAAGAATGATTCAAGTATGTCTACCTCTAGAGCAAGAGCTGATATACAGAAATAAGATATTGTTTTATATATACATAGAACTTTTTGTCATTTGATCTTTTCCAGTAGGTGGAGGGAAGGGAAAGAGAGGGCTACTTGGGTATTTTAATATAACAAAAAAAATTAATTTGAAATTTATAGAAAAAAATTGAAAGCTTAATTATTTCAATTTTAAAAATATTGATGTTTCTTGCTAAAATTCATCATTTTCAAACTTTACAAAAATTTTCATTAGCTGCTGCCCAGTGACATTTTAATTGAAGTCCTAAGATATAATAATAAGTTTTTGATTCATACACAATAGCTCTGATGTTCTGCTACAAGAAGGAGTCTGATGGAGACAGAATTGGTCACTGAGATGGCCAGGCAAGAGGATGCCCCCTAATGACCCACCTTCAAAAGGATCATCTGGACAGCCAGGTGGCCCAGTAGATAAGAGAGCCAGGTCTAGAGAGAGGGGTCCTGTGTTCAAATCTGAACTCATTCACTTGCTAGCTGTGTGACCCTGCACTTAATCCTCACTGCCTAGTCTTAGTGATTTTCTGTCTTGGAAACAACACATGCTATTGGAGGGGAGGTAAGGGTTTTTTTTTAAGAGTTATCTAGAAATGTTGCACAGGCCATGTTTTAGGAGAGGGAACTATAACTTGACTTTGTTTCCTGCGAAAATTCTCCTATGAGAATTGATTGAAGCAACTGGGAATGCTTAGTTTGTAGAACTAAGTAGAAGTAGAAGGGGACAGGTGGGGGGTCATAACATCTTCAACCATTTGTAGGGCTGCCAAGTGAGAAGGGATTAGATTAGGCACAATAGGTAGAAGTTGGAAAAAAGCCAAATAAGCTTGATGTCAGGAAAATCTGCCCAATAAATCAGAGCCATCCTGCAGTGATTTGGGGCTGCCTAGAAAACTGGTGGGTTCCTCCTTGGAAGGTTTTAAGCAGAGGCTAAAAGATCATTTTTCCCGTATGTAAAAGAGGGGATTCCTTTTTTCTGTTGGATTAGTTGTGTGACCCTGGATAAGTCACTTATCCCTCATTGCCTGGCCCTTACCAGTCTTCTGCCTTGGCACTGATACTTGGCATTGATTCTAAGTCAGAAGGTAAGGGTTAAATAAAAAAATGAAATAAATAAATAAAAAAATGAATGAATAAATGATTAAATAAATGAAATGTTGATAAGGTAAAGTACTTACTTAATTTTGAACCATATCAATTTCTTTTGGTAGCAGATTTATCTTACTCATTAATTTTGGTTTATACTAAATATTAACATCAGTTTCCACTGAGAACTAATGAAAAAAAGCATTCTGCAACTTTGTTTTAAGTGCTGTGTGAAACATTAGGGGTACAAATATTAAACACAGTCCCCATCCTCAAGGAACTTATATTTTAATATGGGGAGACAATATAGAGGAAGGACATTCAACAAGGAACATTTTGGAAAAACATGATGGTGGATGGAGCTGTAGGGAAGAGGAAACAATGGTGGAGGATCTGATGATGGCTATGGGCGATGAAGAAGAATGCAAAAACATGGCGACTGGAAAGAAGATGGCCCGGGAGTGAAATGAGATGGCTAGGGTCTGGGTCTAGATGCAGCCACTGACTGACACCACAGAAAGGCTCCAGGGCATGCTATCCAAGCCTTGATGTTGGCAAAGAAAAGAGCCTAGAGTCGGGTATAAGGAGGACCCAGGGCTTTCCCTCAGCATCCTGAAATAGAGAGATGGTACAGGGAAGAACACTGGAACTTGGTACTTAAGGAAGAATAAACAGTTATTCCCTCAGCATCCTGAAATAGAGAGATGGTACAGGGAAGAACACTGGAACTTGGTACTTAAGGAAGAATAAATAATTATTCCCTCGGCATCCTGAAATAGAGAGATGGTACAGGGAAGAACACTGGAACTTGGTACTTAAGGAAGAATAAATAATTATTCCCTCGGCATCCTGAAATAGAGAGATGGTACAGGGAAGAACACTGGAACTTGGTACTTAAGGAAGAATAAATAGTTATTCCCTCGGCATCCTGAAATAGAGAGATGGTACAGGGAAGAACACTGGAACTTGGTACTTAAGGAAGAATAAATAGTTATTCCCTCAGCATCCTGAAATAGAGAGATGGTACAGGGAAGAACACTGGAACTTGGTACTTAAGGAAGAATAAATAGTTATTCCCTCGGCATCCTGAAATAGAGAGATGGTACAGGGAAGAACACTGGAACTTGGTACTTAAGGAAGAATAAATAGTTATTCCCTCGGCATCCTGAAATAGAGAGATGGTACAGGGAAGAACACTGGAACTTGGTACTTAAGGAAGAATAAATAGTTATTCCCTCGGCATCCTGAAATAGAGAGATGGTACAGGGAAGAACACTGGAACTTGGTACTTAAGGAAGAATAAATAGTTATTCCCTCGGCATCCTGAAATAGAGAGATGGTACAGGGAAGAACACTGGAACTTGGTATTTAAGGAAGAATAAACAGTTATTCCCTCAGCATCCTGAAATAGAGAGATGGTACAGGGAAGAACACTGGAACTTGGTACTTAAGGAAGAATAAATAATTATTCTCTCGGCATCATGAAATAGAGAGGTAGTACAGGAAAGAACACTAGAACTTGGTACTTAAGAAAGAATAAATAGTTAATAGTCTATCTGAGGTATACCAGCTCCTGGCCTACTCCCAACCTGCTCCCTAGACCAGCATGGTCTCATTAGCAACTTCGTGGTAGCCCAGAATATCTTTTATGTGAGGGTTGATGCTTAACGTTGGAAATTTCTAATTCTAGAATCATCTCAAAAACTCATGAGATTATTATTGGCTTTTTAACAGCTAGATATAGTAGATAAAATATTTATTAAACTCTTACTCCATGCCAGGCACTGGTAAGTAAAACAATTTGTGCTTTTTCACATTCTAATGGAGAAAGGCACCACATAAAGTGGAGTTGGGATGTGGGTAGAGACAAAATGGCAGCCTAAATCCAGGCAAGAAAAGGCAAATACTCACTTGTTAGAGCCCAGCATCTCATTGGTGAAGAGTTCAAAGTTCTGATAGGAAGAGGATGAGGATGAGAGCCAGAAAACAGACTGCATGGTGCACAGATGGACATTAAGACAACAGGACTCTCCTGGGGCCATGAATCCTGGCTAGGAGAAATGATCTCTAACTCCTCCTGAAAGGTTTTAAGGATCTGGCATCTGTTTTGGCCATCATCAATCCTTTAGAAATTCTTCCTTTCTTTTTTGGCTTTCCTGGTATTAATGTGATGGGAACTGGCAAAATTTGCCCTTGAAAGGCAGTAAGACTTTCTGCCATACAGAAGAACTGCTTAATTAAGAAATCCCTTTTAAATCCTTCCAGTGCAGTGTCCTGTTTTGGTATTTTTCTTATTAACATGGATTCTTGGCTTTGTGTCTCAATTTTGTTTAGCTTATGTATTTTAAATAAAATTTTAAGTAAATAATTGTGATCTTTCACAGTGAAATATATTCTTAAGCGTAAACAACAATTCAGGATATCCTGCTTTTCTTTGGCTTTTCTGGTGATATTTTATTGATCATCATATATGAACAAATGGGGAAAGGAATTGCCACGAATGGATGCCTCGTGTTGATTTAATTGCCATTCTCAAGGAAGAATTAGAAAAGGGTGGAGAGGAAGGAAAGGAGGAAGGCATGTATGTAATAGCATGGCATGAAGATGGCCAGGGTGAATTGTGGTAGGGCAAGATAAAGTGAATGCTTACCAATCAGAAGCCCGAGGTGCCAGGATAGGAATGTGAGGTCTGGTTGGTTGGAGGTGAAGGAGGGAGCAGAGAAGCATAACTGGGAAGCAGACGTGAATAACATTCATATAGTAACACAACTAGGCCTTTTGGAGCAATCAAAGAAAAAATTATTCAAATTCAAAACAAAGTAGTAGACCCGTCTCATCAGTAAAACTACCAATAATCTTACATTTCTAGAACATTCAACAGTTTTCAAAACACTTTCACAATCACTTCATTTGGTTCTAACATTTTATAGATTAGGAAATCAAGGCTCAGAAACGGATTCTTCTCTATGCAATGTGAATCCTGCCCTTCTGGTTTGTAGAATTCCTGCTATATAAACCTATTGTTTATGACATTAAAAATGGTCCTTGCATTCTCTCTTCGTGAACCTGTTACATGGTGCTATTCCCCAATCATTATAACCGATTTCAAATGGTGCTAGAAAATGATATTGACTCTGAACACCAAAAGAAATCAGTCATCCTCTAAGGGGTCACAGAAGCCTTTGAGGATGGGGCAGACACACAAAAAGGAGAAGAACTTTGCCCACGTAGTATACATTCTGATTCTATTTAACTAAAACATGAGAGTTTTTACATTAAACAGAAAAGCAAAGTTGAAATTATTGGAAAAAATTTCCACGATTATGAAATTATAAGAGAAAAATCAAAGTATCGAGAAACAGACTTCTAGAATATCATTGCTGGCAGTTCTAAGAAATCAAATCTCCTTTACTGTAAGATACATTTCAAAACATTCTTGTCCTTTTACTTACAAACAGGGGCTTTTCCATGGCGGATTCCCTTTGCCTTTTGAGGTGTAGCCATTCTCCTCCAAGAACACTGATTTCAAATGGTGCTAGACACTCAGTAGTTAAATCTAAACCACCATATGAAACCAGCTTCCTGAAGAAGCTTTAAAATCATGCTTGATCTTCAGGCTGCTTCCTGTTACAATGAACTTGGGCTGACCTAGAAAGGAAAAACTTGAGCAATGTGTTTTATTTCCACTAAACAGAGCGGGGCTGGTCTTCAGAGAAGATGACTCAATGGGGCTTTCAAAGTGGCCCACCCTTTGCCACTGTCTTCTCTTCCTGGCTGCAGGTCGGGCCAGGAAGGTTCCGAGGCCCTTCTGGCGAGGTGTGGGGGACAGGCAGCTTGCCCCATCTGCCACCCCACCTCCTACACGCACCGAGCACATGGGAGCTAACGCCCATGTCCTGCCTGGGCAAGCCTGACCCTGGGACGTGGGCTGCCTTTCTGTCCTTTCTTGATCTTGGGTGAACAAGAAGCACCAACCCCGCGATGGCTTGGAGGACGCTGTGGGAGCTTGAGATGTTTGGGGGTTTGGGGTCCTTTGGGCAGAGCTGCCTGGGGTGAAGGAGAGGAATCTCTGCCAACTATTCTACCATTCTTGAAGCGTATCAATCAATCAATCAATCAACCAACCTTCCTATTAAGCACTGACTATACGCCAGAGATGCGCCTTAGCTCTGGTCTGGCTTGCTAGAAGATAGCTACTGGGAGATAAAAGGGAAATGCAAAATGTTTATTAGCATGCCTGGAAAATGAATTAAATTTAGATGAAGTTTAATGATTAACTTTCCAGGAGGATATAATAGAAGTTACTAGTTCTGCTTTTTTGTGGAATTTGTGACTGACGTGTCTTTAAGTATTTCTTTTGTGTATAGGAAATAAATATCTGTCCCATACCTGATTCGGACTGTTCACTGAGGATCTACTACCATCTGGGGAAGGCTCTGGTCCTGGGGAGTGCTGGAGCCAGGTCTAACTGGAGTTACTTGTTAATGTTCAGTGTCAGGATTTACACTTTGGAAACCAGAAAGCTACAAATGAGGATTTGATTTCTGTTTTGTTAATTATCTAGACTGAAGAAAGTGACAGAGAAAAATGTTAAGAATGCAGATTAAACTTAAAAGCATTTGGGCTTCTAACAAAAGCATCCCCACTACAAAGAGCTAGTGGTTAAACATTGACCAGCACATTTCTGCTCTAGACATAAGCTGAAACTACTCTTTAATTGTTCCTGGGACGTCCTTTTAGGGGTGTAATGAGCCGCAGAATGAGGAAAGGGGCTGAACCTCTCTTATTAGAGGAGGCTCCCTCAGGACGGAACACAATCCAGCCTGTACTGTGTGGGTTTAGGGGTGAGGCAGAGGCAGACCGTCCCCACCCCCGATCCAAAGCTGGTTATTCATGTCAGACATTATTTACAATTTTATTTCCTAAGCCCTGTGACCCCAAAATGCCCCCTCCCCACTTTAGAAAAGACTTGCTGACAACAGCATGAATGTGGACATAGTAAAAAACAGGGGAACCCTTTATGAATATTAAACTCGGTTTCATTACTAAGAGATGGCTCATAAACCTCCACCAGTTTCCCCAATAGCTCTCTGATCAACAACTTGCTTACCAACGACTTGCCTTTCCATAAAGCTTCGTGCCAATGAAGTCTTGTGTTGCCATATCTCCCTGGGTGGCTGCCAAAAGAAATACTTTATGAAGGTTGAGTGGCAACAGTAGAGACCAGGGCCCATCCCATGGTCAATTGCAACATGGCCTTACAAGGCTGGATGAGCCTCAAGGCAGCCTTGAGTAGCGCTTGGTCTTTTAAAGGGCAAATAAAAACATGTAATGCAACCAGTTGCTATGGAGACCAGACAATAATGCTCAATGGATCAGTAAATCTCGCTTTAGTATACAGTGAAGGTTGCTGAAAAAGGCTGGAGTTGAATGTTATGTTGATCATTCTGCTAAATCAAAAGTTCTTGCTTCCAATGATTTTTTATTTAAAAATATTTGATTAAAAATAATATAATTTTCTGGGTTCAAGAAAGAAAAAGGTAGGTCTCTAGGGCAAAGTAGTACACTAGATGAAAGTTCCATTTCTTTTAACAAAAGAGATCATGTTTTTGTTTGGAATTCAAGAGATAAAGACTTATTTGGCTTTAAAATGAAAAGAAAAAAACAAAACCACCACCACAAAACAATGAAATTTCTGTGCCCGAGATAAAGTTTTTGACATTATTATATCTATAATTTCTTGGTTTCTTTTTTTTTTTGCCTCTCCTCTAGTCCTTAATATTTTCCTCATCTACAGTCACCTTAATTACTCATCTGGATTTTTCTGATGAATTTAAGAAAATACACAGCAGCGTAACATTTGGAGAAAAAATAGGTTAACGCCTAAAGGAATGGCATTTCACATCTTCTCTGTGTCATTAACTCTCCCTGCACTCCACTTTCAATGAAATGATCATACTCTATTTATTCTCTCCTTTGCCAAAAAATGGGAATGATGAAGAAAGAAGGTGGCTTACAACAGTGGTATCAAACTCAAATAGAAATGGATGGCCACTGGCCACATACTGACTTAGAAAACCACAAATTAACTATGTTGTATTTTTATTTAATATTTCCCAATCATATTTTAATCTGGTTGAGGCTGCACTCAGGAGTTTTAGGCCCCATCTGAAACTTCTGGTTTAGAAGATCTCTGACCCTCGATGTATGACCCTAAACAAGTCACTTAATATTCTCTCACAAGTTCCAAAGAGTGGGGCCATATATTAGCAGAGAGAATTTTCTTACTAGTGAGCTCCCTAAGCTGATGAAATGAGGAGTTTGAACAAAAACAGAAACAACAAAAAATGAGGATGATGGAAGAGGACAACCAAACTCCTAGGGAATTGGTATAAAATAAAGAAAGCAGTTATATTTAATCCAAATGGCGAGGAGACCTGTGCTATTAAAGTTAGGGTTCAAAACTTACTTAGCCATTCCTCAATTAATGGGCATCCCTTCAATTTCTAGTTGTTTGCAACTACAAAGAGAGCTGCTACAAATATTTAAAAACACATAGGAATTTTCCTTTTTCCCTGAAAAGGGTTCATTTAAAAAAATGTGGAAAGAACTACCTGAAAATTATGAAGAATGAAAGAACCAAGAGAACATTATACAAAGCAACAGAAAAATTATTTGAAGAATCTTGTGTATGTCTACCTCCAGAGGAAGAACTGATAAATAGGAAGAAGCAATAAATATTTTTATTCATACATCTACTTTTTTGTAAGTAGTTTTATTCATATAGCTACCTTTTGGTCAAATGATGCCTTCTCTAACTGGGGAGTGGAGAGAGGGAGAGAGTTATCTGGGAATTTTAATGACAAATAAATCAATCCATTTAAATAAAATTAGGGGTTGATCTCTACTTACATCAATTAGTTTTGGCTCTATTCATGCACTCATGTGCCCTAATTCTAGCCAGTCATCTGGGAAATAAATATATTTGGTTGCCCATAAAATTAGCAAGAGTATAGATAAAGCAAGGCAAGCTACTGCCAAAATAATTCCAGGCTTATGGGCTGTAGATTATTTTGATCATCTCTGCTTCTAGAAGGCTGGCACATCACAAAACCAAGGTGCTATCTGGTTACAAACCCATGAAGCACTGTGGCAATCATAAGAATTTTTCTCTAAGAGAAATCCTAATTAATTAGCACAGGCATGCAAATAAACTGTGAGGAGGGAGGCTGTCAAAAATTAAGTTGGTAGCTAAATATTTAGCCTATTTGGCTTAGTATTTCTTAAAAACTATAAGGTCAAAAGAAAATCATTCTCTTACCATTTTGTTCACATTCGCAAAATAATTTTGAATCAAAATATTTTATATTTGTTGTCATGGGATTTAGAGGTCTGGGTCAGATTAGGGTAAACAAAAGATAATCCATAATGAGAAGAATCTGATTGTTCAGTAGATCCAAAACCAGAACAAAACCTTCTTGTTGTTTAAAACTAATCAACAACAAGCTATGAAAAGTGAATTAGAAACTCATATGAGATTGTTAACAGGGGCCATTATTTTTTCCAAGCATCTGATATGTCATGAGTAAATTCCTAAAGAATTATGAGATTAAGCAGCAGCTAAGTGGCTCAGTGGATTGAGAGCCAGGCTTGGAGATGGGAGGTCCTAGGTTCAAATCTGGCCTCAGACACTTCCCAGCTGTGTGATCCTGGGCAAGTCACTTGACCCCCATTGCCTAGCCCTTACCACTCTTCTGCCTTGGAGCCAATACACAGTAATTGATTCCAAGATGGAAGGTAAGGGTTTTAAAAAATGAAGAAGGATGATGAGATTTTTTCCCCCTTTCTTTTCTCTGATAACAAGATGTGCATGCAAAAATATAGATTTATTTTAAGAGAGATTTAGATGATGAGGCCCCTTTACCAGAAGGATAAATTAGGCTGTGAGGGTCAGACAATAAATACTTTACTGGTGGGCACAGAGAGTTCTGGAAAGAAATAAAACCCTTCAATTTGTCTAAATATTCTCCGCTCTTTGTTCATTTCTTCTTGAATTATTACTGGATTCTGTGCCCATAAAAGGTGCCAAGCAAAGGCTAGAAAATAAAGTTGCCTCTCAATCATTTTTATGATATATATGGCACCTAAGAAGCACTCCACACCAGGCATATTAGAGTTTTTATTACAGCTTATTAGTTTAATCCATTTTAGTTATTAAAAAAAATAAAACCCTTACCTCCTGTCTTAGAATTGATACTGGGTATTGGTTCTAAGGCAAAAGAGCGGTAAGGGCCAGGCAAATGCCTTGCCCAGGGCTGCCTAGTTTGGAAGTGTCTGAAACCAGATTTAAACCTAGGACCTGCTGTCTCTAGGTCTGACTCTTTGTCTACCTAGCTGCCCAGCTGCCCCAACCTATGTGGTTGGTCCAGAAAATCTGCCTCCAGAAAAGTGGTTAACACGGTCACAAACCTGTCCCTTTCACCGTCTGTTCCAGGTTCCCAGAGGTGGAGAGTTGAGGGCTCCTGGAGGAAAAACCTTTTAAAAATCTCCAAACATCTTCTGGGTAAAATGGGTGACAGCAGCAGGATTGGGGGGACCAGAACATAGCAGGCAAATGGCTGGACTGTCCCAGGACATGACCCCAAAACAGAAGATTCAGATATGAGTGTTATTTTTTAAAATGACTAAAATGTGGGACCACATTAATTTTTTATTACATTCCACACAATGAAGGTAGATTGAACATAGGCAGGAAAAACATCAGACTACAGAAGAGGCATTGATGATGTCTGACTAAAGAGGAGTTTAGAGTTTGTGAACTGTTCTACAGACTAGACGCTACACAGCACCACAAAGACCGGTGGTTTTGTTTCTGGACATCAGCTCTTTTTAAATGGGATGAGGACAATTCAAGACGTGTCTACGGGACATTTCATTTGCTGGTGCTAATATCTACTTACCTGCCTAATTGCAAACTGAAGATGGTAGAGTCAACACGTTCTTAATGCAAATTGCTTTTACAGTCTTTCTGGAGAGCAGCTTAGCAACAAGTAAATAACAGTCAGAAAATTATTTAAACTCTCTGACACAGTGAAACTTTGAAGAAGCAACTGCAAAGGAAAAGAAAATTGCTTAAAGATGTTCACAGAAACAGTTTAGTACTGAAAAATTGGCAATAAGTCAAATGTCTAATAAGTAGGAGAATGACTAAGTACATAATGATATATTAGCATGATATATACCTATTAAGAATGCCATGTGTGTGGAACTAGATAATATATGTACATGCATCTATGAAATAATGTCAAGCCATGATGACAACTTTAACAATGATCGGAAAAAATTAGAGTATTTAAAAAGCTTCCATACTCTAGTTGATATTTAATTGCCAAATTATTAATATTGAGGAAATTTATTCTTTAGAGTGGCTTAAATTTGTAATATATTTTTAACATTTTTATTTTACACCACGTGTTCTTTAATGAAGATGGTTATTACATTCTTTTTCTTGACTTTTCTATTCCTGAAAGAGAAGCAAACATCTGGTGAGTTTTGGGCATTGCCATTATAGTACTCAAAGAAATGAATGTAATTTCCCCAAACTACATCTTTCTCTCTCTTTTTTAAAAAGTATCTTTAAAAGAACTTGGCAAAATATCAACAAATCTGAACATTTCAATATACTAAGAACAGAAAAAGAAGGATGAAGTCATGAATCTTTGTTATATACTATTTGGTTTTGTTAAAAGTTTAATAGGAGTTTGAGAAATGACTGGCATCCTTGGATTTGTAGAAGAGACACGCATTAAGTTTCTAGGAAGAATTTGGCTCCATCCATTTTCAGAAGGAATGATGGAACCAAATTTTAATTATTGTCCAGTCAGCTTCAACCTTCACAGGGACACTCAGTGTTGCTACAAAAGTATATATTTAACAAGGATGTACCAGCAGTGCCTTACTTGTCTGTGCTCGTTTTTGAACTCCATTCCGCTCTTCTATATATATTTTACATTTCAGTGGTACCCCTTCCTTTCTCCCTGTTTCCTTCCTTCCTTATTGCTATCCCAACCATTGGTTTCTCCCCACCAAAGAAAAGTCAAAGCCCTCCTTTTGTAACAGATAAGATAGCTAAATGAAACAATTTTACTTATGGGTTATTTTTTAAAATGTATGTTCCATCCTGGTCCTCTAGTACATTATCCCTCCGCCAAGAAACAGGAAGCTCAATTCATCAACTTTCTGGAATCAGGATCAATCAAAATTCTTATGCGTTTAAAAGTG
The DNA here is from genome assembly GCF_027887165.1 of Monodelphis domestica. NCBI lineage: Eukaryota > Metazoa > Chordata > Mammalia > Didelphimorphia > Didelphidae > Monodelphis > Monodelphis domestica. Next base: position 202,848,977 of record NC_077231.1, read on the forward strand.
GCTTACTTTTACAATGTCTTATAAATTGCTCTCTGGTTTCTGATCACTTTGTATCAGTTCATGCAAGTCTCTCCAAGTTTCTCTGAAGCCATCATCTTCATTATTTCTTACAGCATGATAATATTCTTCATATTCATATGTCATAATTTTTCCAGCTATTTCCCAATTGATTGACATATTTTCCCCTTAATTTTTTGGCTATAACAAGTGCTATTATAAATATTTGTGTATAAATATGGGTCCTCTTCTTCTCTATGATCTTTTCAGGTCTATTTGTGTTATAGCTAAGTAAAAGCAGAGATGCTTTTTAGACACTTTGGGCTTATATTTTGAATGGCATTCTAGAAGTGTTGAAATAATTCAAGCCCTACTAGTATTACATTATGTGCCTCCTCTTTTGCAGCCCTTTCAATTGCCTCTTTTTTTCGGTCATCATTGCTAATATGATAAGTTTAAGAAAAAAGCCCAGGATGGCATGAATTTGCATTCTTCTCATCAGTGACTTGAAGCATTTTAAAATATTCTTAATAGTTGTATTCTCATTTTGAAAACTGCTTTTTTATATTCTTTGGTCATTTATTTAATGTGTAACAACTGTCATTCTAATATATTTGAATTGGCACCCTCTTTCTTTGACAAGAGAAACTGCTGCAAAGATTTTTACATAACGTTTTCCTTCTAAGTCTAACCTCAATATCTTTGTGTAAAAACTTTTGGATGTTATTATGAGATTGAAATTATCTCCCAGGATTCTATTTCTTGCCTTGGAGTGCATAAGGAAAGCAATGGTGACAGTAGTGACTTAGCTAGCTGAAGCAATCACAAAAGCTTTGATTATGATGAGAAATTCCATTGGATTGTCACTGATTTTACTACAATCACTCTGTACAGAGTAGATATCTTTTCCATGGTTGCTCTTGCTCATTTCCATGTTTATCTCCTAGATGCTGAATTCTTGTTCAACACTTTGCCTAGCTCTAGGCCCAAACACTTGGTTATAGCACATAATATTTTAAATGTGGTGCTTTGGAATTATTTGGTTAAATATTTTTCTATGAACATTCACTAGAAATATTATTTATGATTTTCTTTCTCTGCTTTATCTTGCCTTGATTTAGGTAGGGTAACCATATTTGTAAAATAGGAGTTTGACAGAAAATCTTATGTCCATGTTTTTGTAAATATTTTATGTCATACTGTACTTAATTGTTCTTTGGATTTTTTGTAGGATTCATTTGCAAGTCTATCTTGTCTTAATGTTTTTTTCTTTGGGGGTTATTTTATGATTTGCTCAATTTCTTTTCCTATGATTGGGTTTTTCAAATTTTCCATTTACTATTTTGTTAATTTGGATTTTTTGGTAGATATTCATCTATTTCATTAAGTTATGTGTTTTTATTGGCATGTTCATGGGACAAAATGGTTTCTAATGATGTCCTTCATTTTTTATTGCAAATTCATTTAAACATTTTTATTTTGGCAACTTGATTTTCCACTCTTTAACAAAAACAAATTAGGTAATGGTTAGTCTATTTCATTCATCACCCCCTCCCAAAAACCCCAAGACATGCATGAATGCATTTTTTTTGTTGTTGTTGGTTGCCATCAATTTTGTCTATTTCTTTTTTTTTTTTAAACCCTTACCTTCCGTCTTGGAGTCAATACTGTGTATTGGCTCCAAGGCAGAAGAGTGGTAAGGGCTAGGCAATGGGGGTCAAGTGACTTGCCCAGGGTCACACAGCTAGGAAGTGGCTGAGGCCAGATTTGAACCTAGGACCTCCCGTCTCTAGGCCTGGTTCTCAATCCACTGAGCTACCCAGCTGCCCCTATTTCCTTTTTGATGTTCAGAATTTCAATTTTGATGTGTAAGTTATTTTTTTTTAAATCTTGTTTTAGTTGTGTTTTTTTAATGGCATGCCCAATTTCTTTCATTATCCTTCCCCCTCTTTCCCGTTTCCCTATGAAGAAAGGAGATTGATGACCAGGAATAAAGAAAGCCGGTGAAGTTCAAGAATACAAAGGAATAGAGACATGGCCAGGCAAAATGGAGAGCAGAGGGAAGGGCTCCACATATACATCATGTTCTCATGTTCTCACCTTTTCAGTCATGATGAATAAGTTAGGAGGAATAGCTAGAGTCCTAGACAGCTCAGACAATGACCATCGATAAATTTTTGTTCCTCTTTTCCCAGAAAATCAATTCTGTCTTTCAAGAAGTTTTTATTTGCAGTACATTTTTATATACCTTTTATCATTTGGTCAATTCCACTTTTAAAAGAGTTATTCTCATTGTATTTTTGTGCTTTTTTTTTTTTACCAATTGGCCTATTCTGTTTTAAGATATTTATTTCTTCAGTATTGTTCGTGCCTCCTTTACCAAGCTGTTGAATCTCTTTTCTTGATTTTCCTGTATCATCCTCATTTCTTTTCTTTTTCTTTTACCTCTATTATTTGATTTTTAAAATTCTTTTTGAGCTCCTCCATTAATTCCTTTTGGGTTTAAGAGCAATTCCTATTTTTCTTGGAGGTTTTGAATACAGCAGTATTAACTTTGTTGTCTTTTCTGAGTTTGAGTCTCTCCTATCACTAAAATATCTTTCTCTGATAAGTCTCTTTTTTTGTTGTTGTTTTACTCATTTTCCTGCCTTATTTTTTCTTTTAATTTAAAAAAACCATTAAAGTTGGGTTCTGTACTTGTGGTGAAGAGATCCCTGTTCCAAAGCTTCAGGTTCTTTGTGCCTGCAGAGCTGGTTCTGGGGATCTATCTACTTTCAGTTCTTCCATCGTGGGATGCTGTAAGGAGAGGCGGGTTTAATACTCTTTGGCCCTGTGCTCTGTAAGTAACCACAAGAACTCTTTTACTCCTTGGTCAAGTGAAGTGAGCAGAACCTGGAAAACAAGGTATACTCTGATGGCAATAGTGTACAATAAGCAACTGCAAGTGATTTAGCTATTCTCACCCATACAATGATCCAGGACAATTCTAAAGGACCTATGATGAAAACTGCTATCTACCTCCATAGAAAGAACTGATGGAGTCTGAATAAAGATTGAAGCATGCTTTTATTTATTTTTCTATTTTTAACTTGCTATTTCCTTTTGCAGCATGGTTAATAAGAAAATATTTTCCAAGACTGAACATGCATAATCTACATAAAATTACTTGCCTTTTCAAGGAAGGCAGGGAAAAGGAAGGAAGGAAGAGAATCTGGAAACCAAAATTTAAAAAACAAATATTAAACAGTTTTGTTTACATGTAAGTTTAAAAAATGAAATAAAAACTAAATTAAAAAATATAAATACTATTCTCATCTGTGTATACCGAGTTCTTCTGCTTATTTTCCTCTTCCTATACTGAGACCATTCTTACTCTCAGGTCTGAACCCTGAATTTTAAGTGGATGTTGCCAGTAAAGATTCCTCTGATGCAGAGCTGGTAACTGTTAATGTAAGAGTTTGATACATATTTCCTTATTTATTATGTCTTAAGGGAATGCAGAAATACAGGCCAGAGATGAAGATATCAAATACCTTTCCTTTTTCCTGGGAATAACTCATAACAAAAATCTTGGCAAGGTTTATTCGATGGCTGATTTATAAGATCAAGCTTCTACTTACTTGGGGCCGCAGGAGCAATCTATAGACTGGACCAGGAGGACATGAAGGGAGAAGATTAGTACCTGGAAATAAAACAAAGGTATTAGAAATCTAAGTGGTTTGCACCTTGTTAGAAGTCTTTCAGAACAAAAGCCAAATTTATCTTGCCCCTCCTTTTAAGCACATTCCCCCCTTCTTTGTCACAGAAAAATGCATTTTTTTTAAAGGAAGGGAAAATGTGGTTAAAAAGCAAACTAAACCCTTCTTTCTGTCTAAGAAACCGGGGCTGGCAAAGTTGCTGTTCATGCAGTGACATATGCCTCCTTCACTGGTGTTTGAGAACTTGAGGTGTGGTTGTTGCTATGGGAACTAGTTGCTAGTTCACAGCTCGTCAAGGTTTGCCTCACAAGATGTCTTGTGAGATGAAATATGGTGCAAAACTAGAGATATCATCATAGAAGAAAAGTAGGGAAATAGTTTGAACTGGAGGTTTCTATTTCTAAAACTGATTCTGCAACTTCATGATAAAGCAGTACTGAATTCAGAAGGATTGCCGAGGATATAGCAGCAGGATGTAAGTACAGTTTTCTTTTGCTGCATCTGAATCTGGAGGATGATTTAGCTAAATTTAAACCACATCATGTTATCTCCTAAATGGTCTGATTCTGCAACTGCAAAGGGTCTCACTTTCAGCATGGAATAAGCAAATTCTGTAGTGGAAAACTGCAGCTGTCAAGTCATTCTTCTTATAGGATGATCCTACCTTTTTAGATTCAGCCTTGCTTCTCATCTTCTACACATGCCATTTAAAATTTAAGTTGGTCACTGGGCAGGCTAGAGTCATTTTAGTCATCTCTACTTTTCTTCCTCAATAATATAATTTCTCCTTGGGATTTAAAGGCTGAGCTGTTGAAAGCTTGCCATTCCTCTTGCACCAACTTCCTCTGCAAAATATTAGTCCATAAGAGCCTATATCTATCTTCTTCCTGAACCCCTCTACCCCCAGCTTTAGGGCGTATATCAGACTATAATTGGTTATTCTCTCCTTTATCATAAGATGCTGATGTTGGCACGATCACTTGCTCCCAAGGTTCTCATCACCACTACATCAGCAATGATTGCTTTTGTCATGGTAAAAATCAGATCCAGAATTATAGTTTTGTTGTCATTTCTTCTATTTCTAAAGAATGAAGTTATGACTAAATCAAGTTATAAGTATATCTGATGTCATGCTTTGTCAACGAAGAGTTCTAGCAAAAGTGTGGATGGTTGAAGGTCCCATTGCTATAATACTTTGTGAGGTTTTCTTTTTGTTTAGGTGATTTGTAGTATCTCTGGCAACAATACTGCCCCTGTTCCTAATATTTTTGTACTATGTTCTGTTCCTCAATTTTCTTAGATGAGTATGACGTTTTAAGAGATTCTGTTCCTTTTGAATAAATTATACCATTATAAGAGTCACATTCCCAAACTTCTGGGATGCAAGCCAGAGTAGTCATTAGGGAAAAATTCATATCACTAAACACTTTAATTAATGAGAGAAGAGATCAGTGAATTGGGTGTGAGACTAATACAACTAGAAAATTAACAAATCAAAAATCCCAAATAAGCACAAAATAGGAATTCCAAAGACAAGAGATAAAAGGAAAAAGCCCTTTAGTTAGTAAAAATAAGGAACTTTTTTCTTATAAAAAAAAAGAAAAAATTGGGAAACTAATAGTTAATTTGATTTTAGAAAGGAAAACCAAATAACTAAAGTAAAAAATGAAAAAAGAATTTATAACAAATGAAAGGGAAATAAGCTGTTATGACCTATTATGTGCCCAATTATGTACCAACAAAACTGAGAGCATAAATAAAGTGCATGAGTGCTTACAAAAATACGAAGGGTCCAGATTAAGAGAACAAAAAATAAAGAATTTAAACATCATTATCTCAGGAAGAAAAAATACCCAAAACTAAACTGAACAAGTCATTAACAAACTCCCTAAGAGCGGGGAAAAAACCCAGGCCCAGATGGATTTGCAATAGAGTTCTAACAAACATTCAAAAAATAATTAACTCCAATATTACATAAATTGTTTACAAAGATAAAGAAGGAATCTTGCCAAATTCCTTCTCAGATAAATATGGTCCTGATATTCAAGTCAGGAAAAGACAAAGCTGAGTTGGAAAAACTATGGCTCAATATCCCTAATGAATGTCAATGCCAAAATAGTCAATAAAATATTAGCAAAGAGTCTACCAAGAACATATTCAAAAATTTATTTATTATAATCAGGTTGGATTTATACTAGGAATTCAGAGTTGATATAATAATTGGAAAACTATGAACATAATTGATAATACAATAACAGAAGCAATAAAAATCATTTGATTATATTGAGAAAACGCTTTTAATAAAGTATAACATTAAAAACACTAAGAAGTATAGGGATAAATATATTTCTCCTTAATATGAAAGTTATCTAAAATCTAGACTTAGTATTATTTGTAATAGAGAGATATTAGAGGCCTTTACAATAAGATCAGAGTAAAGTAGAAATGGCTACGTGGCCCAGTGGATCAAGTACTAGGCCTGGAGTCAAGAAGACCTGAGTTCAAATGTAGGCTCAGATACTCAGTAGCTGTGTGAGTCGCCTAATCTTGCTGAACCACCTTTCCTGGCCTTAGGTTTTTCATCTGTAAAAAGAAGGAGTTGTGCTAAATAACCTCAAAGATTCATTCCAGTTCCAATGATCTAAAGTTCTATAAGTGCTCAATTCAGTTTATAACTACAATGATCTATACATATACATATATGTATTTATTTATAAACCTAACCTTCTGTCTTAATATCAATTCTAAGAAAAGTGGCAAAGGCTAGGCAATAGGGATTAAGGGACTTGCCCAGGGTCACACAGCTGGGAAGTACCTGAGGCCAGATTTGAACCCTGGTCCTCTGACCCCAAGCCTGGCTCTCTATCAACTGTGCTACTCTATGATTTATACTTAATTCAAGGGATTTGTGAAAAACACTCCTGTTCATTGGGGAGTTGAGATTTCAGGTCTGTAGTACTTTCAGAAGTGACACTTCATATACTTTCATTGGAGAGATCAGTGTGGGGGGCATGTGATCATAGATTATGAGCTCTTAGAGCGACATCCAGGTTATCTCGTCTAAAAGAATTCAAGTGTAAGAGCATAAAGGGAGTTAGGAATAAGGACTAAGGAGCAGAGCTTTCAGGGTCTGATTCCAGGCCCTCCCACCCCAAGGACTGCGCTTTCTGCAGAGGTCCAACGAACCCAAGAGCATCTTCTCATCTTCTTTTGCTGGCTCACTCCTAGATGCACCAGAACCGGTAACTTCCAAGAGAGCCCGGCTCCTTCCATTCAGGATAGCCAGATGTCACTTAAAAAAGACTCTGAGTATTCAGAGTTCTAGGAAAGGACATTTGACAAAGTAGAGCTTCAATCTTTCATGTAACGTAACTGAAACTCTTCCATGAGGAAAAAATATGGGTGGGGACACAGAAAAAACAACTTTTGACTGTGTTTTATTGGTGGTTAAGTCTTTATAGAAGGAGAGTAAACAACTGGAGGGCAAGCCACTTAATTCGGACTGCCTCAGTTTCCTCCTCTGTAAAATGAGCTGGAGAAGGAAATGGCAGACCACTCCAGCATCTTTGCCAAGAAAACCCCAAATGGGGTCATGGAGACTTGGACACGACTGAAATGACTGAACACACAAACACTGGATGCCAAGGGAGGAAAAACTCCAAATTCCAGGTCACAGTTTACCAATTGTTTGGCAACTCAGTGAGGACTCACACAGGCACGTTCTGAAAACTCATTGACTCTCTGGGCTTCCAACAAAGCAAACACATGCATAAGCACACAGAGCTTTATTTACGCCAAAAAATGAATCTTTTGCCTTTGGGCACCCTGAGGACCATTTACTGGGCATACAGAGTACAAAACAACTACCCAAACCCCAACAATAAACATACACTGATGTTTTTCCAATTTTTAAATACTACCCGAAGTGACACCATTGTTAAACTATTTACATTTCCACCAACTCCCTATAAAGTTGTGGGACTTATTTTTCTTGGGGTTGGGCTGTGCATTTCAAATGATGGATCTGGTAGTGTTTGGGGTGGGGATGGGAAGGAGGAGGGAGAGAAGCCAGTTTCGAAAACGCAGCCTCATTTTGGGAATTTCTGATCTGTTGAAAGAATTCAAGCAGGTTGGTCTGGCTGACATTTCATCCTAGGCTATTTGATAAAAATGCATAAAGCAATCGTTGAGAAAGACCACCAGCAACTGCTACTGTTTTATTTGCAGGGTAAAGTCTTCTCTAGTTCTGTACTAGTGTCATCAGCAATTCAGATAGGTTTTTATTTTATATTATTTATTTTTTAAACTCCTCCCTTACCTTCCATCTTGGAATCAGTACTGTGTATTGGTTTCAGGCTAGAAGAGCAGTAAGGCTAAGCCATGGGGGTTAAGTGACTTGCTCAGGGTCACATAGCTGGAAAGTGTCTGAGGCCATATTTGAACCAAGGACCTCTTGCCTCTAGATCTGGCTCTCTATCCACTGAGCAACCCAGCTGCCCCATTAGGTAGATTTTTAAAAGAAAAGATTATTCTAAAACAAGTACTCTATATTTTTAAATCTCTGCTGAGTTTGTCGAGTGTTTTTTTAAAGAGGATTATGTAATATGTATAATGTCTAAAACACTATCATTGGTATCAAACTAAAATACTATCCTTTAGCTTTGCAATTTCTTCCATAACTCAAAATAGGATCAAATAGAATTTTCAAATGCTCAATCCATTTTACAGCTGCCATCAGTCTTCTTACTGTGAAGATACCCTGCACCAGTGGCTCCTCCTCTGACGGGAGAGTTCCTGCCTAACGCCACCATTCCAACAAGAGCCACCGGGATGCCATCATTTCTCACTCCTGATTCTCAGGACTTTCTTCCCTTGACCTTTGGAAGGTCCTCCTTTTCCCTCCTTATTTACCAATTCCTTTTTATCTGATGTCTGTTCCCCATTAGAATTTAAGCTCTCTGAAGGTAAGGCATGTATTTCTTTACATTACCAAAGCTTAGCACAGTTCTTGGCACAGTGTAATCACATTATAAATGCCTTCTCTGTCTATCAATCTATCTGAAGTCAGTCTCTTTAATTCCTGAAAAGGGGTCAGTCTCTCTCTCTCTCTCTCCCTCTCTCTCTCTCTCTCTCTCTCTCTCTCTCTCTCTCTCTCTCTCTCTCTCTCTCTCTCTCTCTCCGTCTGTCTCTCCCTCTCTCTCTCTCTCCCTCCCTCTCTCTCTCTGTCTGTCTCTCCCTCTCTCCCTCTCTCTCTCTCTTTCCCTCCCTCCCTCTCTCTCTCTCTCTCTCTCTCTCTCTCTCTCTCTCTCTCTGTCTGTCTCTCCCTCTCTCCCTCTCTCTCTCTCTTTCCCTCCCTCCCTCCTCTCTCTCTCTCTCTCTCTCTCTCTCTCTCTCTCTCTCTCTCTCTCTCTCTCTGTCTGTCTCTCCCTCTCTCTCCCTCCCTCCCTCTCTCTCTCTCTCTTTCTCTCTCTCTCTCTCTCTCTCTCTCTCTCTCTCTCTCTCACAGACACACACACACACACACACACGATTCTGTACACAGAGGTATAAATAGAATGACAGGATGACAGAATTTCAGAGAAAGAAAGAACCTTAGCATTCATCTAGTCCAAACTTTCTGTTCATCATTTTTTTTGTTGTTGTTGTGTCTGACTCTACATGAAACCATTTGGGGTTTTCTTGGCAGAGACACTGGTCTGCCATTTCCTTCTCCAGTTCGTTTTACAGATGAGGAAACTGAGGCCAATGAGGTTAAATGACTTGCTCGGGGTCACATAACTAATAAGTGTCTGGGGCCAGATGTGAATTCCAGAAGATGAGTTTTCTTGGCTTTAGGCCCAGTCCTCTATCCGTGGAACCACCTAGCTGCCCTGTTCAGAGAAGGAAATTCAGTCCCTGAGCAGTCCATTGATTTTCTCAAGCCTGCAGTGAGTGACAGGGTTGCAGTTAGAGCCTGGAGTGATCTGGCTGCTACCCTGTCAGTCCAGGGCTCCCTAAGTCATCGGGCATGGATTACAGCCCATCTAAAGCAGACTCGGTTCCAGGGGAGCACCTGCCGTGTGTACTGCAAAGAGGAAGAGGAGACGTTGCTGCCAGTGAGGAGGACAAATGGATGCGCACACTGGGAAAGGAATAAGCTCAGCGTCTTGGCTGGTTTTGCTCAACTTTCCCCCTCTTTTCTGAGGAAAGTCATCAGCTGCAGATGGAAAGCCTACCTGGAAATGACTGCTCTAAAAGCAAAGCGTAGAACACCTTCCTCAAAGCCCGAATTGGCTAAAGTCCTGAGAATGGGCTCGAGAGAGGGGAGAGAAGACGTCCTTTCACTTTTATAAGGAAGGGCTAATTTTGTGGAAGTAGTGATGGAAAGAAGGCCCTGCCAGCCCTGTCCTCAATGTCCATGTTCAGCAGCGTCTCCCTTGAGGCAAGCCTTCACCTCGTCACCCCGGGACCCCCTCACAAGAGCCTTTTAGCTGGAGTCTCTGCCTCATCTCTGTCCCCACTCCAGCCCTCCCTCTCCTCTGCCGCTGCCAAACCGAGCTTCCATTCTGAGGCCAGGTCAGACTGGCCACTCTACGACCCCGCTGGCTTTCCATCCCCTCAAGGATCAAAGAGAAAAACCCTCTGCTTGGCTTTTGGACCCTTCCAGTCTTTCTTTTGTTTTTCCTTCTTTTTAACAGTGTATTGGTTCCAAGATAGATGAGCAGTAGGGACTAGGCAATAGGAGTTAAGTGACTTGCCCAGGGTCACCCAGCAAGGAAGTGACTGAGGCCAGATTTGAACCCAAGGCCTCCCGTCTCAGGGCCTGGCTCTCAATCCACTGAGCCACCTAGCTGTGCCCTCCCCCCCATTCTTAACACCTTTTTCCTCCTTTTCATCTAATCTGTCCAGAGACATGGGCCTCCTTGCAGTTCCTCCCAAAAGACACTTTCTCTTCCTACTCACTGAATTTTCCCTGGCTGTCTCCTGTGCCAAGAACTCTCTCCTTGCCTTCTGGCTTCCTCAGAAGCTCAGCTGAAGTAGCAGCTTCTGCAAGAATCTTTCCCAGTTGTCCTTAACCACAGCAACCTTCACCTGAGATGCTCTCCAGTTTATCTTGCTTGTTCATGGCTGGTCCTGTGTTGTCTTCCCCACTAAGCTGCGAGCTCCTTGGGAGCAGGGCTGCCCTTTACCTTTTGGTGGCATGCTACTGGGTCTAGAGTCTGGAAGATTCCTCCTTCTGGGTTAACATCCAGCCTCAGACACATCCTAGCGGTGTGACCCTGACCAAGTCACTTAACCCTGTTGGCCTCAGTTTCCTCATCTGTCCAATGAGCAGGAGAAGGAAATGGAAAACTGCTTCCAGTATCTTTGCCAAGAAAACACCAAACAGTCACAAAGAGTCAGACGTGACTGAAAAATGATCGAACAAGAACAATTCTCAACACTTTGACCAATGCTTGGGACACAAGAAGCACTTGCTAAGGGCTTGAGGACCGGACTTCAGTGTTCTTCCAATGAGGCAAGGTCTGGTGATTTGCTTGAAGGTCACCTCCGAGAGCCCTCCCTGCCCTTCCACCTTCAGTGCTTGTGGGACGTGCCAGGAGTGAGCCGGAGGTGCCAGGGCTTATCAGATGTGTTAGGACGTGCTTTCACAGGGAAAGCTTCTTTGGTGTCTCATCACTAAATACGCCGGGACATCTGGGGCAGATCCTGCCTTGCTGACAGGGTGAAGGAAGCTTCCTCTGCTCCACCTCTGCCACCCGGATGGAGTAAGCTGTGGACAGACTGATCTTCTACCCCAAAGACTCCTTAGAGGTCATTTCCTTGTGCAATACCTTCGGTGTCTTCCAACGGCCCACAGGCCAAGGTCTCATCATCGTTGGGGGGGACTGAGAGACCATAAGAAGTAATATTCTTTTTGGCTTAATCTTCTAGACAGCTGGCATCAGACACTAAATAGCTATGTGACCGCTCCATGAGACTCAGTTTCCTCCTCTATAAAATGGAAAGACCCCCAGGATTGTTGTGAAGATAAGATTAGAATATGTATAAAGCACTGTGTGAGCCTTAAAAATTAGTTAAATGCTAGTATTAATAGTAGGAACCTGCCATTATTTCCCTATGCAAAGCTGCTAAATTTGTCTTGTCTCCGTCTCTCCCACCCAAGTGCATTCATGCTCCTGGCCTTTAGTTGTCATTTCCTAAAAGATTTTCCCACTTCCTCTTGAATTTGAGAGACTTACTGAGCTTCTGAGTCAGAGAAAGCCTAAAGTATTTTATTTGGAATGCCTTTCCATCTTTTTCCACTTATTGATCAATTATTAATCAATAGGTATTTATTAAGTGCCTATTATATATCAAGATTGATACTAAGATTAATATCATCAAGGAGTTATACTTCTCCTGGGGGAGATGACCTATACACAGACCATACCAGTACATGTTGTTGTTCAGTCGTGTTCTGACTCTTAGTGGCCCCATTTGGGGTTTTCTTGGAAAAGATATTAGAGTGGTTGGCCATTTCTTTCTCCAGATCATTTAATAGTTGAGGAAATTGAGGTCAACAGGGTTAAGTAACTTGCCCAGTGTCTGAGGCCAGATTTGAACTCAGGAAGATGAATGTTCCTGCCTCTAGGTCCAGAGCTCTAGCTATTACACCACCTAGCTGCCCCCACAAAACAACGTATGGCAAATGGACAAGAGATGAGAGGCAGCTTAAAGTAATGGATGGGATGAATTGAGTTTCCATTTCTGATAGACAATGTCTGTGTGCTTGGGTAGGTCATTTATTTCCTCAGTGCCCTAGGAAACTGTCTCAGATGCTTGGTTTGAGAGTGGGTGCCAGTATGTGCCAGAGGGAATCTGGTCATTAAGATCTCTCCAAAGCAGTGACAACAGAGAGGGAGGGAGGGACAATGGAAGGAAGGGAGGGAGGGAGGGAGGAAAGAAGGGAGGAAAGCAGAAAAGAAGAAAAGAAGGAAGGAAGGAAGGAAGGAAGGAAGGAAGGAAGGAAGGAAGGAAGGAAGGAAGGAAGGAAGGAAGGAAGGAAGGGAGAGAACGAAGGGAGAGAAGGAGGGAGGGAGGGAGGGAGGGAGGAAAGAAGGAAGGGAGGGAGGAAGGGAGAAAGGGAAGAAGGAAAGAAGGAAGGAAGGAAAGCAGGAAAGAAGAAAAGAAGGAAGGGAAGAAGGGAGGAAGGAAGGAAGGAAAGAAAGAAGGAACGAATGAACGAACGAACGAAGGAATCTGGACAAGAGGATGCAGGAACCAAAAAGTCTTCATGTAGGAGGTGCGTGAAATGAGCTCTGAGGGAAACTCAGGGTTCTAAGGGGCTGTGGTAATGATGGAAGGCAGTCCAGGCATAGGCACAGAGCCTGTGCAAAGACACATACCCAATGTGATGCATGAGGAAGAGCAAGAAGGCCAATTTGACTAGGTCACTGTTTACATGGAAGGAAGGTAATGTATAATAAGTCTGGAAAGGTAAGTTGGCACCAAGTTGTGAAAGGTTTTACACAAAATAGACAAGTCTGTATTTAATCCTATAGGTAACAGGAAGCAGCTGGAGTTTATGGTATGGGGGAAATCCAAATTATATGACTCTTTCAAAGTCAACTTAAAATCCTGCCACTTGAACACAGAAACCAAGACCAATCCAGTCCAAAGCAACTTCCCTCACCGCTGAATTCATTGCCAGCTGTATTGTTCACTTTGCAATTATCCGTATTGCCTTGTAACATCTCATGTTGTAATGTTATTTAACTCCTGTATTTGGTTTAATCTTTTTCTTTTTTTATCAACTAGCTTGTAAGCTCCTGGAGGGCAGGGGCTGTGTCTCATACTTCTTTTTAATTCCAAGATGCTGTGATGGATACCTTATTAATAAATGTTCACTAACTGAATGAATGGTTTGTGCATAGATGTTACAAAGCACCAGGAAATGACATTTATAAAAGGATTTTTTGAGCAGTTTCTTTATGGGAGAATGTTCTGTCATCTTAATTGACCTACATTCCCAGGAAACTTTAAGTAGTTTCTGATTCTTACCACATTCCCTTTAATAGTCTGATTTCAAGTTTCTTTAGGTCATGAGCAGAGCTTTATTAGCACATAGTTCTGCATCCAGCAGGTGCTTAATAAATCCTGTTGGAATTAGAAGTTTCAGTGAAGGGGGCAGCTAGGTGGCTCAGAGCTGGGCCCAGAGATGGGAGCTCTTCTTTTCTGCCTTGGAATCAATACCTAATATCGATCCTAAGACAGAAGGGAAGGAAGGTTCATAAAGAAGTCTCCGCAAACTCTTGGGCCAATAATCTTTATCCAAGGACTTTTAAAGATGTCACACTTCCCTTGCACGAGCATTTCCTGTGTCCTGGGAACTGGCTCCAGGGGCAGAAAAGTTCAATGCCAACTTTGGCAGCATATTTCAGGGCCAGACTGCGGGGCTTTACCCGGGGGATGCTCCCAGGCTAGGGAGGCGAGCTCCCAGGGCGCAGGCGTCTACCACACGGTGGCAGCACTAAGCAGCGCTTCGTGAAAGGCCACGCTCGGTGGCCACTGGGAAGCTGGGGTCTTGGGGAGGCGCGAATTTCAATCCAGGATAAGGTGGCTCCTAGACTTCCTTGCCTGATTAACAGGGACCCCCTGGCGCTTTGGGGTAACACAGTGGGGAGTGAGAGCTTTGGGGCTTTTTATCATGAATCTGAGGATATTCTCCTTCTCTCTCCCTGCTCCTCCCCGCCCCCTCAGCCGCATTTGAAATGGAGCATCATTTTTGAAAGGTCCCTTTCCAATGCGCACTGCTTCTTTACTGCCTTGTTCTTGGCTTCCTCCTCAGTGTGTTGTCAGCTGACCGCACGAGGGCTATTTAAAGCTGGGAAGGGAAAGCAAAGGGGGTGGAGGGACCCGGATCGCTGTCTTCAGGTACACAGAGGGGCGCCCCTTAGAGATAAATAGCCGCGTGCTGTGCGGTGCGGGCCCACAAGTAGACTCGTCCATGCCTGACTCAATAAAAGCAGCCCTCCAGAAGAAACATGGGAGCCCCAGCCCCGGGGCAGGCAATCGGAAGCGGAATGGCTACTTCTCAGGGAGGACACACATGCTTTATCCTTCTGGGTAGGATGGAGGCTCCTCCACCTCTAGAGCCCCAGATTCCAAGAGTAATATTCCATTTCTGTAGGTCTTACCTTCCCAAAGCACTCTAGCTTGATTAAGGCCAGCTACAGTATTGCAATTCAGATTCAGAAGGTAGAGAAATGACCATATTCCTAGGAAGAGACTTCTTTAAACTATCCATAGCCTAGAAGACCTTCATCTTTACATAAGTAGCCTTTAACAGAAGGTAAAATAGGACTAAGAAAAGGTGATTCAATACCCTGAATAGGGGAGGTGAGGAATAGCTTTTTAAAAGGGCAAATACCTTCTCTGGCCTCCCCAACTGAGTACATTGGAAGAGAATATCATGCAAAGATTTTTCTTTTCATCTCAGGATAGTCTAAATTTTTTTATTTTAAATTAAAATAAAATAATTTATCATTTTTAAAATAAAATAAAATTTTATTTTAAATTAAAATAAAATACATTATTTGAAAATAAAATAATTGATTTTAAATCCTTTCCTCCTGTCTTAAGTATCAATTCTAAGACAGAACAGTGGCTAGGGCAAGGCAATTGGTTTAAATGAATTGTCCAGGGTCACA
Source organism: Monodelphis domestica (assembly GCF_027887165.1). Taxonomy (NCBI): domain Eukaryota; kingdom Metazoa; phylum Chordata; class Mammalia; order Didelphimorphia; family Didelphidae; genus Monodelphis; species Monodelphis domestica. The sequence goes on from NC_077231.1 coordinate 202,864,344, forward strand.
CTGCTGGGAAGTGCCATTTGAACCCAGGTTCTTCTATCTCTAGGCTGGTGCTCTATCCATTGTGCTACCTAGCTGATCCCATGATGGCCTTAATTTTAAGGGCAGTCAACTGACTGCTCAATGAGCCATATAAGTGTGAGAGCTGCAGGGGAACATGGTTCAGCATAAGGATGATAAATACAGATCCAGAGGGGGAGAGTTCCATGCCACAGATAGGACCAGAGGTTGCCAGTACCAACTGGTGAACAATTCTGTTCTAATATGTACCTCGAGTTCTCCTCTGTTTAAGAGAGCTTCAGCCAAAGTTTGTTGGAGAACCTGACAAATCTGGGAAAGAATCAACCCCAGGTCTGGTAGTGTCAGAACCTACCCATTTCCTAAGGTTTCTGTGGGAGGAAAGTCTCTGTTCATATCCTGGGGAGAAGTCCCCTGGGAAATAAGATATTTTTCCTTGTGGGGATTCCCTCTGACTTTCAGATAACAAGTGTATTATATTGTCCAGGAACTTCTCTGCTGCTATAAATATGCTTGAGGGTAGGACCTAGGGGAGACCTGTTTACCCCATAGCTGTGGGAATTCTGTTCTGAGAACTGCCACAATACAGGGGGCACCCAGCAGCTCATCCTCTTTTCTCCTCTCTAAGCAAATGAAACCCATGACTTACTCTTTCATGTATATTATATATAAAATTTATATGTAGTATATATATATGTAAATACATAATATAATTTTTATGTGTCTAAATTTGTTGAATAAAATAAATGTAGTAGCCATCTATCAGGGGATAAAAAAGGAAACTCTTCCCATGCTATCCTCCTCAAGAGTGGTCCCAGGGAAGAATAAAGTACCTTCCACTCAAAGCTGCCTGAGTCTAAAAAGATCCTCCAGTCTATTGGTGGGTTAAAAGAAGTCTCTTCCTGTGAACTTGGTCATCTCTCTACCTTCTGAATACTGTAGAAACCCTTAACAAGAGTTTCATGCCCCTTATTTCAACGCTCAAAGCCAGAACTGACTATAAATTAGAATGGAAGAATTATTTGTTATGAGGAGGTGAAATCTATTGAGTTCAGCTCAGCATTGTCTAATTTCTTAGAAGAACAGCAAGAGTAGGGTGACCTCAGACTAAAAACAGTGACTTCCCAAATAAATGGGCCATAATCTCAACACATTTAAAACCCTTAGGCTTCAGGACAGATCCTGGTGCTTTTGACTGCTCATGCATCTGACGTGTGGGTCTCCTTGCTAGACTTACAACGTGATATCTGATTTGTAAGGACGACCGTGACTTTCTCATACTAAAAATCACTAGTTTAAGAGCCTGTCCTCTAGGATTACAAAGTAAATGTTGTTCATCCTTAGAAAATCAATATATGCTTTGAGACAAGGGGGCAGGCAAAACAGGGCACCACCCAAGCCTTGGAGTTGCCATTTCAACAAGGATCCCATTTGTGAGGTAGTTTAGTAGCTAACATGCCACCAAGAGAACACAAGTAATCTCTGTGAAACATTCATTAAGTCCCAACTTCATATATCAAGTTGATAATTATGAACTTCTTTAAAGGAATGAGGACACAGGGAGACATTTCAAAGAGACGGCTTTTTAAAGTCATGAATTTGCTGCTTTTAAAGGCTATTTTAAGGTATAAACAGAGAGGCAAACATGTTGTACATGCTAAATTATTGCAAATACCTTTGCCCCAGGGCCCTGTCACTACATTATCTTAAGGGAAGATGGCTATGCATTTTTTTTTCTTTTACAGAGTTGTAAAGGGGCCCTGTTGTGATCCTAACTATATTTTTCACTTCTCCTTTCAGCTGTCTGGTAACTGTCCTAGACACAAGCTCAGCACAGCTTGGTCGATACAACCTGCAGCATTAAAATAGCTGTTCCCTTCTACTTCTGAGTTGGAACAAGAGAAAATATTCTCATCTTTTTTTTTTTCTTATAGACATAACATACCAGGTTACAGTCTAGGTCATAATAACAAAATGTTTAAAAACAGCAGTGGTAGAAGATAATCTTGCCTCAAATTGGCACCTTGGGACAACTTAAAATACATGAAACCCATCTCTCTCCTCTCTCTCTCTCCCTCTCCCTCTCTCTCCCTTTCTCTCTCTCCCTCACTCTCCCTCTCTCCTCTTTCTTTTTTTTCCTTCCTTCCTTCCTTCCTTCCTTCCTTCCTTCCTTCCTTCCTTCCTTCCTTCCTTCCTTCCTTCCTTCCTTCCTTCCTTCCTTCCTTCCTTCCTTCCTTCCTTCCTTCCTTCCTTCCTTCCTTCTTCTTTCCTTTTCTTGATCAATTCTTATTTCAATGTAAAGTTTGAGATAATGGCTCACTTAGCCTTAGCCAAATTATGCCATGGGAATTCCTAAAGGTTATCAAGCAAATAAAATCTGTAAAGGGAAACTTCTGAGTAACACACCTTGTGAACACGCTGCTTTGACCTCTTCTTGTAGCTTCAAAGACTCTTCTGCTCGATTGTGTAACTCATAGCCTTGAAAAAATCCAAGCAATGTTGCCAGAAGCTTCTCTGCATTCACCTGTCCCTACAGGTAGTAAAGATTAGAGGGATCAGAACCACAGTGTTTATAAAACTTCCCTCCCCCACCCTGTGCCAAGTTCGAAGTTCATTTTCTTATTCCTAAAATGGAGGGAGTGGCGATTAAAAGAACACTTAACCACCAAGAGAAGGAAGCACACACCCTAAAGGAAAAATAGCAAAGGATGAGACATGCTTACAACAATGCTTCAAAAACCCTGCTACTGGCACAAACGCCACAATATAGGGGGAACAACAGAATGCATAAAGTTTATTATTTTTATCTGTACTTGTTGAACCCTATGACTGTGTGTACCTTTGTCGCCAGGAAAAGAGAGAGTGCTTGAGAACAAATTTCCCTCCCAAGAGAGCAATTTGCTTCTTCTGCTTAAAATTTCAAACCTGCCGAACGTTTCAATTGAGAAAAAGGCCTCTGATGTAAACCACCATAAATAAAAAGGTTTCCACTGAATTTTGCAGGTTGTGTAATTTGTAATTAATGACATATCTCATGCTTCAGTGACCTAGTATGGGTCTGAATTTTCTAGGTTTATTGATATACTTATTCTAAATTGAACCAACTTGTTGGCATTTATCATGAGCAGTTCTGCTTCACTCTGATTACCCCAAGTTGGTTAGTTTGGGGTGGGGAGGATCTTCAGCAGGACAATGGGGAAGAATATAGGAAGATTAAGGAGTTCTGAAACCATAATGAATTGATTTGTGCCCTAAAGGAAGGTTCTTCCCCCTCGGCATTGGTGCCACTCCTGAGTCTATATTCTGAGTGATAGAGATGCTTGCACAGACCAGGCAGCATTTCAAAACAAAGTCACATGCTTCTCCTGTCCTGTCCTGCTTACATGACTTCCAGTACCTAAACTGATTTTGGATTTACTGAGCTTTATTTTATTGTATATTCTTTTGTCATTCCTCACAATCAATACCATTCTAGGAAAGGAGGAATCTGAGGCTGGGGCACTCATTCCCAGCACATTTCCTGGAGATAGTGGCTTCTTCCTTACCCTAATCCCATCTCCCTTTTTCAGCAAATGGAAGTCCCCAAACAATTCTGCTGAACTCATTATGGCGTCCGACTCCTGACATTTTCCACCTCTCCCATTTTTTTCCCACCTTTTCCTCCTCCTTCTCCTCCCCCTCATCTAGCCCTAGGAATGGGTACACCTGGGTTTATTCCTTTCCTGGGAATACCCAGGGTTTGTCCAGAGAAGCCAGTCACGGGAGGATATGGTAAAGCCAAGAGGAGGCCCAGGATCTAACATATGGTTAAACTCACCTCGGTGCGGAATTCAAAAATCTTTCTTACTTCTTTTTACAAGTCCACACAAAATACCCTTCTGTATCGAGTCAGGAACCTTTCAAGGCTTACAGAGCAGGCTTGGCATTTAATGTAAAGGGTTTCAAATGCTTAGTTCTCTCCTTATTTCTCCCTCTTCCGCACATACTGTCTCTCTCGGGTTACCTATTGGTGGCGGATGAAATGAGGCCAGATGCGGGCCCCTGCCTCATTCAAAAAGGCCCGTGTGTCTGAAGGGGGCTGCCAACTCTCCCCTGCCCTCTCCAACACTCCCCTGCAGGCCCATGGAGCAGCACTGCTCCAGACTGTTATTAAGATCTGTTCAACTGTTTAATTACATAGCCATTGAGCCGCTCCTACATTCTCTTACTTGCCAACCTAATTAGCCGCCCACTCACATACTCTCTTACTCACTTTCTCATCCGCCCAGGCACACATACCTCCCACCTCATTCACTTTCTCACTCACTACCCTAAGTGTGGTCTCAGAGCCTCCATTTGCTCATGGATGTTATCTGGGCCCAAAGGCTCCCCAATTATCCCCGGCACAAAGCAGTGGAAGCAGCTGCCTTGCCCAATCAGACAAGAAGCACTCTTTCAAGACCTTAAAGTCTCAAGGACTCATTTACCACATTTCTACTTTAAAGATTTCACTGGAACTTAAGGAGTAAGGAGGAAAGCGGAAGGGAGGAAAAGTGGGGAGACATTAAAGTCACTAAATGCTCCCTCTTAATCTCAATGACTAAGGCTACAGATTTCCTACCTTGAGGGACAGCATCTTAGGCCTGTTTGGACTTCTCTTGGATATAGAAAGTGTGTACCTTCAGGAGTTTCAATTCACTCACATTAGGTTTTTCTAATAAAGGTTTTCTTCAATCACCCCCAAAAGAGATAACAGATTTTTGTGTGTTGATAGAATACTTAAAATTCTGATTCTGATTATGCTTAGAAGCTTAACGATAACACGGCTCCCTTTCATTCTTAGAAGTCAAGGTACTGGTCCTAGCATCAGAAAGGCTGAGCATTCTTAAACTGTTTATCTAGTAGTGGGGGTGGAACATGTTGATCAGGATGGACACTCTAAAAATGTTCCTGTAATGACCAAGAGAACATCAGCTGGAATTAGGGATGTGGTCAATAGTTCAACAAGAGGTCATAGGGAAATAGTTCGTTCTAGGGCAGCACCTGCCACACCTCGATTACTAATATTATTCACTAGTCTAAGGATTAGATTTGAATATGATTGTATTTTCTCTCAGAAATACATCTGTTACTTAAGATGTGGAGAGTAGATTTTATTAAAGGTTCATAATGGAAAGAACAATGATGCAGAGTCATTGTGTCAATGATAGAGAGTAAGACCTGAATTGTAGACGATATGGGAACTTATTGTACATCACAGGAATGGGTAAGATGAATAATATACAAACAGAGAAATGGCTGGAGAGTGGAACCGATATCAGTTTAATATTGCTTTCATCTGAACTGGACAAAAAAATATCCACACCCGAAATATGGCAGAGAAATACATTAACTCAGCAGGGAAATTGATGGGGATGTCGGGGACAGGAAGGAAGAATCCTTACTGTTGAAGGATTAAGAATAAACAAGACAACCAGAATGGCTGAGGGGTAAAATATGAAAGGAGGACAAAGAGAAAAAGAAGAAAGAATTTAAAAATCTGATTAGGAAAAAATGAGAGGAAGAGAAGAGGAATAGTGGAGAAGAAACTAATCATTTCCATTTTAGATTCTTAGTGTTAATCACTCTCTTCTTTTAACATTTTCTTTGTAAAGAAGAGGTGTGGGGGAAAGAGATAAAAAAGTACAAGAGGATAGTATAAGATAAAAACCAAAATTAACAATGATAGCAGTAAACATAAATGGGATGCATTTACTCACAAAATGGAAGAGAAGAGCAGAATAGACTAAAATTCAGACTTCAACAATATAGTCTTTACAAGAAACAGATTTGAAACAGAACACAGTGAAATTAAAGGACTGGAGCAAAATCTATTATGCTTCAGGAAAAAAAATAAATTAAAAAAAAAAAAGCTTGAATGGCAATTATGACCTTAGATAAGGAAAAGTAAAAACAGATATGGTTAAAAGAGATAAACAGAGAAACTATATTATGCTTAAGGACATAGAAGATAAAGTATAAATGTCAATATTTCTATTTACACATCAAATGGCATAGCATCTAAATACTTAAAGGAAAAGTTAGTTGGACTACAAGGAGAGATAAGAAAGTAAAACTATAATAGTCAGGAATCTCAACATAGCCCCTTTTAGATCTAGACAAATTGAGCAAAAAGATAAACAAGAAAAAAGATAAGGACTGAATAGAAATACAGAAAAGTTAGATATGACAGATCTCTGGTAATTCCTGAATAAGAACAGAAAGATATATATATATATATATATATATATATATATTTCTGCTATTCATGGCTTCTTTATAAAAAATGGCCATGTATTAGGGCATAAAAACCTCATAATCTATTTTTTTGGTACTGATGCAAACTTTATTGTTAAAAATAATTTAAAACTCTATAGTCATAAAAGAGAAAGAGTGAGGCCATCATACCCTAGGGGATAGGAGGGCAGACAAAAGAGTTACATCAAGGGGCAACTGGGTGGCTCAGTGGATTGAAAATCAGACCTAGAGACAGGAGGTCCTGGGTTCAAATATGGCTTTAGACACTTCCTAGAGTATGACCCTAGGCAAGGAACTTAATCCCCATTGCCTAGCCCTAACCACTCTTCTGCCTTGGAACCAATATGCAGTATTGATTCCAAGACAAAAGATAAGGTTAAAAAAAAAAACAAACAAACTTACAACAAGCAATGCCTGGGACAAAAAGAAACCTTATTTCTGTTCTCAGTCTCTTCCTGCTTCCTGCTGCCCTGTTCTTCCCAACATCCTAATTGTTTTGTGGTCCTAGCAGCTGGGGGAACAAAGCTCAGACACTAGGTCCTACCCCTACCTTGTTTTCTCCCACCCTCAAGGATCATTAGAACAGCATTCTTTTACAAATAGAATCAGTTCAGTAATATTAGAAGGAAATTGGGTAATTTGAAAATAAATCTTTGCAGCAAATTCCTCTGATAAAGATCTTACATGAAGGAGATTGAATTAAATTCATATGTGCTATTTCCTAATTGATAAATGGTCAAAGGATATTAATAAAAGTTTTAAAGGAAAATATGAATAAGCTATCAACAACCATATAGAAAAGTGCCTGCAATCACTATTAATTAGAGAAATTCAAATTAAAATAACTAAATCCTATTTCATGGTCACTGGATAGGAAGAAAGTAACAAGTAAGGAAAATGATAATTCTTGAAGGTATTGTGGGAAGACAATAGTGTATATTTGATCCAGTGATATCATTACTAGGTATCTAATCCAAAGATAACCAAGAAAGAAGAAAAGACTCATAAATATGCAAACATGTTACAGTAGATCTTTAAAAGAAAAAAAATTACAAAGAACTAGAATTCAAGGTGGGACCATTAAATGGGAAATGACTGAACACATTATGATAAATAAATATAACATAATATTATTACACATAAGAAATGATAAAGAGAAATCTGGGAAAACTTAGATAAATTATTGCATAGTGAATTTAGCAAAACCAGGAGAATAATTTATACAATGTGTAAAAAATAGACTCGAATACAGGACTACAATCCCCATGAGCCTTTGCTCCACTTCCCCAGAATGCCTTGTAATCTCACCTGGGCCGAGATCGAGAAGATATTTAAGCAAAGGCTTTTGAAGGGCTCTCCCTTTTTGGACTTGCGTTTTTGGAGCAGAGGTGTCTCTTCCATGATGTGAGGTTATTTTGTCTAGGCCTCTGGCCTAGGCACATGTTTCTTACTTGTATATTCTTAATCTTTAACCTTTAATAAACCTCTAAAAAATATATATTCCTTGCAGAGAGAAACTAATTTCTACCTGCCTCAGTCTCCCCCTCTCCCCTAAATTTTAATCTTTACAGTTTGGCTAACCACTACGGGAAAAAGAACTTTCAGTCTTCTGATTTCTTTTCTGATCTTAAATTCAGTTTTAATAGCTAGTACCTAGAAAGCGCCCCGCCGCTTCCTGCCTGCAGCCTGCAGCCCTGATCATCCTCACCTGGTACCTGGTCCCGGCCTTGCCCACCCCCGCAGCTGCTCCTGCTCCTGGCCTCTCACCGGCCCGCTGCCTGCCTATTTCTGCGCCCCAGACCCAGGAGCCCGACCCAGCCGGCTCATCACCCAGATCCTTGGAGCAGATCGCTCAGGACTCATTGCGACCAGCTGGTAACAGTATTGGCCACGTGGGCGGAGGGGAGAGACCAGAGGGAAAGGAGATCGGGTAATTTTCCCTTAGGCTAAGCCTCCACGTGGCTGGGGGTATTGGCCACTGCGGGATCAGAGAGGGGAAAGACAGAAAAGACTAGAGAGAAGAAACAGATCTTTTCAAACAGAAACTTAATAGCAATGGGCTATTTAAAAGGATTTTTGACTCTTCTGGCAGTTTCATTGATTTTACCTGCCTGTCTGGGAGCAGACTCAGCCCAAAGCTTCAACTTTAACTTTGGGGAGGAAAATGGGTGGCCCAGCGAACTGGAAGCCAGGCCCAGAGAGGGGAGGTCTCTAGCTAAAATCTGGCCTCCGATGCTTCCCAGCTATGGGGCCCTGGACGGATCCCTTGAACCCCATAGCCTAGCCTTTCCTACTCTACCTTCGGACAATAGACATTTAAATGGATAATTAAAAACAAACAAACAAGAAAAAACAACCCAAGGAACTTTGAAGAGACTAAAGGCTCTAAGGCATTTCAGACTCCAATGGTTTATTAAAAAATCTCTCTATTCTATTGCATTGTTTTGTTTAAGGTTTAACTTTGTGATTTTAAGTTCATATATTACTGGATTGAATATTATTCTGTGAACTGAAGGTTGATTGAATTTATTTTGAATGTACTGAGTTTTAAAATTCGGTTGTTTTCCCCCTATAACTGTGTTGAACAAATATTATTGTGAATAAGCCCATATATGAAAAAACAGCTTTTTTCTATTTTGCTGAGGATAGATGGACTTCAGAACTGGTTATAATTGTATTAACAGCCTTTGGAATTTTAATGTGCTAAATACCACAAATGATTTGATTTTAAGGGTTTTTTAAATATGATTTTGGAATTTTTTTTAACAGTCTGGTTATTTTGCCTGCCCCTACCACGAGGTAAGGCCCATTCTAGTAGCTGAAGTGAAATGTATTTTATAACCCCCAACCTTCCCACATGTGAATGGAAGTTGGGCAGTTAATTTCAGGGCATTTGTACCCTTGGGAAAAGCCTCCAAGAACAAGGAGCACCCCTTTATTTATGCTCTTCAGCTCACTATTTTACTTCTACCAGGATGATATATAGATTTCTTGATTATGTTCTAAACCCAAGATGAGTTTTACTTTGTTTTAAAAAAAAAATATGTTTATTACCAAGGTTGAAAGATTGCTACGTTTGTAAAAATTGTGACAAATGTCCATCAATTCATAGGTTTTAAAAATGTCATACAGCAACTTATGTGAAATATGAAACTGTGTTTGTTTGCTATTGTAATTAATTGGGCTATTGAGAATTTTGGGGATTTTGATATCTACATATTTGTACTACTGTATTTTTAAAGATGAAAAATTGTTAACCTTGTTCAATTCATTTGCCTTCTACTCACAGTGATCATGGCCAGATACAAAGAGGAAATGGATCTCATTTTTTGTGAGAAAGCCTTGTATTTTCTGATGTCTTTTTAATATCTCTTGCCAATTGATTCATATACCTCAGCCATGCATCCCTAACTGATTCTGAATCTTTCAATCACCCACAACACGGGGGAATGTAAAAAAATCATTATTTAAATTTCAAAGTTTAAATTCCTTTTGAGAAGAATTTTAGGTAAAGAAGATGCTACTTCCCTGAATTCAGAAACTGAACTGTTGGAGAAGCCATCATGAAGAAGCCTCCAGACCACAAGTTGCACAAAATTGAACTTTGGGTGTTGTTGATTGAACATTTATTTGTATGTATACTTTTATGCCAAAGGGGACTGCCCCCTAACGGCTTTTTGTCAATGTGTTCAGAAATTATTAGTTTTATTCTTTTTTCTCTTATCCTCACACTATTGTAATCTTTTAAGTTTATTATGTTTTTATGATCCTTTTGGGGAAAAATTAATTTTTCCACAAATGATCACACGGGGGGATGTAAAAAATAGACTCGAATACAGGACTACAATCCCCATGAGCCTTTGCTCCACTTCCCCAGAATGCCTTGTAATCTCACCTGGGCCGAGATCGAGAAGATATTTAAGCAAAGGCTTTTGAAGGGCTCTCCCTTTTTGGACTTGCGTTTTTGGAGCAGAGGTGTCTCTTCCATGATGTGAGGTTATTTTGTCTAGGCCTCTGGCCTAGGCACATGTTTCTTACTTGTATATTCTTAATCTTTAACCTTTAATAAACCTCTAAAAAATATATATTCCTTGCAGAGAGAAACTAATTTCTACCTGCCTCAGTCTCCCCCTCTCCCCTAAATTTTAATCTTTACAAATGTCAACGTAAAGAAAAAAATCATTGTAAAAGCCTTAAGGACTTTGAATAATAACAGTGCATAGCATTGGAATTAGAATCAGAAAGACTCATCTTCGTGAGTTCAAATCCAGCATCAGACACTTATTAGCTATGTGACCCTGGGCAAATCAGTTAACCCCGTTTGTCTCTGTTTCTCATCTGTAAAATGAACTGGAAGAGGAAATGGCAAAGCACTCCAGTATCTTTGCCAAAAAACAAAACAAAACACAAAGAGCTGGATATAACTGAAATGACTCAACAATGATCAACCAGAGTTCCAAAAGACAAATGTTGAGATTTGCTATTCACGTCCTGGCAAAGAGGTGCTGGATTCAGGTTCAGATTGAGACTATCCTTATGGACACAACCAATAGGGGAAATTTGTTTTGCCTGACTATGCTTATTTATTGAAGGGGTTTTGTTTGTCTTTTCTTTCAGTGGGAAGACAGAGGCTAACAGAAAAAGGAGAGGGAAGCAATAGAGTTGACTTTCCCCAAAAGAAAATGAAAATGAAGAGAAAAGGGACATTCATTAGAGCAATTTTTAAAAAATGCACAGAAGAGAACAGAAGAAAACACAGATATAATGTTGAAAATATGTTAAATTTATTATATTTTTAAAAGGGAAAGCAGTCTATAGAGACTCATAGTTTCATGTAAAATACTCTTTCTGTTCTACTTTGTATATAGAAACACATTTTATTTAAGTTTGAAAATTTTTCAAAGCCAGGTGAAGATGCTGGTGGAAAAGGTTTTCATTTTGTGCACTACCGCTTAACATGACTGACTCTCTACATCCTTAACGTTACATTTAAATGCAAAATTGACCTTATGCATTACTTACGATATGTAACTAACCTTAATGTAATTAGCTAACCTTAATTGCTATTTTTTTACTTTACTTAATTATCATCATTTTCTTCATTGAATTTTGGCTGTTTTGCCATGCTTTCCTCGATTTCACTTAGAGGCCATTTCAACAAAAACCTTTCCATGGAAGATTGTTTCTTCCTCCCTTTCAGAATGTTTTGATAATGTGTGAAACAAGTGTCTTCCCACAGCTCCAAGGCATGACCTATTGAAACCTTTTCTGGATGTGTCTTTTCAATAAAATGTTGAATTCCCCCCCAAATCTCACTTGTATGATTATCTCATCCACCTCAAGCTCTCCCCATGAGCAGAAGCTCGTAATTCAAACATCTGCTTTTGACTTAAAGCAAAAAATTCCGATGGGGAGGGCTCATATCTCAAATTGCTCATGACTTAAGGCGCTCATGTATCAAGGTACCACTGTATTTTGAGTTGGGAGGAAGCCAAGCTATAATCTAGTCCCAAACTCTTACCTGAAAGGTTAACAGTGATGATATCTATAGTGCTCTAGTGCCAGAAAGGAAGTAGTTGGAAAAGGAAGAACTGATCCACTTTGGGGGAGTTACACTGTAGAGAACACAGGAAACAGTTCAAGTAGCTTACTGTAAATGAAACATCCCTCATCAGATCATGCATTTTGATTTTTGGTTTGGAAAAATGTTTATCTTGGGTATAGAAGACAGATGAATAAAGAGGGAGTATTCGAATTTGTCTAGCAACCAAGGATTTTTAAGAAACTAGAATGAGATAAATAAATCAAAGCTTATTATAGAATATGAGATTTGAAGTCATGAAGATCACAAGATTGATAGATTTAGAGCTTGAAGAGGCCTTAGAGACAGTCTGATCCATCTACCCTATCTTCTCACAGATAGGTGGAGTCTGAGGTCCAGCATGGTAAAGTCACTTGCCCAAAGTCACACAGGTAAGAAAGGAGCAGCCTTGGAGTTTGAACCTAGGTGCTTTGATTCCAGTTCCACTGCAGAGAAAGATAACACCCAGAAAAACAGGACTTGAAAAAGAGATAATGGGCAGAAGATGAAGCGGACTTCTGATGAGGGTCTGGTGACTAGAAACAATGATGATCTTGCTTGAACCAGCAAGAGGAGAAGGCCCTCTAGAGATAGGATTGCCACCGTCAGCCATCACCCAAAACAATCAATAAACACAAGGGGCACAAAACCTTATTAAATCTATAAACATATTATGTCAGAAGTTTCAACAATGCTGAATCAAACAAATTAGCAAATAAAGAACTAGACAGATTTGCTCTATGCTGCCTTCCAAACATTCCTGAAATTTTCTAACCTTTGGCTTTGTTTTCTTTCTTTTTTATAGCTGAAGTCACTGTTTTGTGCCATTCTGGTTTTGCTGTTTGTCACTGTATTTCTATCTTTCCATACTCCTTTGCAGTCTACATATTTTTCATTTTTTTTAATAGCGACATAAACTTCCATTACACAAATAGACAATTATTTATTTTGGACATTCTCTAAGCGTTTGACATTGATTGTTATTGTCTTTGTTATTACAAAACCGAGTAACTATGAATTATTGCTATGCAGGCAGATCCTTTCCCCTCCCCTTCTCACTTCATCTTTATGACCAAGAGGCAGAGAATCCTGGTCTTGGGCTCTGGAAGACCTGAGATACTTGATAGCTGTGTGACTATACCACTTTGTGCCTTAATCAATCAATCCCCCAAGTCCTAGTTAAATCACTGGGTTAAAGAACATGATTCGTTTTCTTACTTTTCTTTTCAAAGCTTGATTAGGAGAGATGGTAAGAGAGAAGTGAAGAGAGAATTATCAACAGAACCCAGTATCTTGGTTCAATTAATTAATTTCATTTCAGCAAATTCACTTCCCTCCATCCCTTGGCAGTTGGGTTTCAGGAGCTGTTGAGGTTGGCTAACCTTCAGCTAATGAAGAACTCTTCAAATTTCGCTGGGCTGATCCACTGACAAAAACATTCAGTCTGTCACCAGGTCCAACTTGGGAGTCTTGCCCCTTTTGTAATACCTGCAAGGGTGGACACTGCTGGCAGAACCTTCAGGTGCCCAAATAATCTCTATGCCCTAAAGAGTAGGGTTTTAGTGAAGAGAGAGTTCGTTTGTTTTGTTAAAATAGTTTTTTGTGTTTACTGGTGAAGAAAATCACCTAAAAAGCTTATAATGAATGCACTTTCTTTTCCTAAGCAAAACAATTTAAATATCTATTTTGAGGTATTTTTGATGGGTAGTGATGACCACTATTCTTTTAGTACAGCAGTGATAAAAAGCCTTCCAAATAGCTTTCGTTTAGCTATTGGTTTGGAGGTTGGTTACTCTCTAAGGATTTCAGAAATACCTGCTTCAGATAGTTCCACAGTCATCCTTTTAAGTATTTAAACAAGTAGTAGCTAGGGCATAATGTGTTAAATAGTGCTAGACTTGGACAAAGGAGGACCTGAATTTGAATCATGTCTCTGATATTAGCTGTGGGCTCCTGGATAAGTCACTTAATCTCTCTTAGCTTGAGTTTCTCCTTGTCTATAAAATGGGAATAATAGTAGGAGTCTCTCCTCCGGGGACTGTTGTGAGGTTATGGTGATGTTTTCTTTGATGAGGGCTGGAAGGGAGTTACCTTGAGATTTTAATACAACTAAAGAAATTTAAAATTTTCAAAATGTTGATGTGACATTTATTTTAAAATATATTACTTTAATAAACAAATAGCATATGCCTTCTAAAAATGAAATGGCCATCTCTCCTGCATTGTGAAGAATATATCTAGGCATAAACAAAACAAGAAGGAGGCATTTAAATAGGTGTTTTTAATAACAACTCAAAAAGATGCAGCACTTTTCTGTTTGGAAAGTGAAATCCTTTCAAAAAAACCATACAAGGCAAATACTATTATCTCAGTTTTAAAGATGAGGAAAACAAGGGTCCAAGAGACTAAGGGACTTGTCTAAGACTAATTAGTGTCTGTTGCCTTTGAAACCAGGGCTCCTAATGCCAAGTCTTGTGTTCTTTGAACCTTAGGAATACCAAGTTAGTGACTAGTGTACATTTGAACTAGAAAAACAAAACAGGTAATAATGAATCGATATGACTTTTCATCTAATCCATGATATTTAGTAGTTAGTAACATTTTCCCTTAAATATTTCTTTACACCTACTATGAATCTTATTTTGCCACTTTAGAGTCTAATTACATAGTTTAAAATTTTTTTGTTAATTATATCTTTTGTTTCCATATCATATACATTTTTTTGGATATATACTGCTCTGTCTCTCTCCCAGTGCATCAAGAAAAACAGTTAAGTGAAAATAATCAACACATTATTCTCATTGAATGGTAGATGCAATATTATGAACCCATAGGCATCAACTATCTATGGAAAGCTAGGAAGAATGTTTCATCATTTGTTCTCTGAGGCCAAGGTGGATCATTACAATTACTCAGAGTCTGGCTTCCACTTAATTATTTTTTGTTTGTTTACATTATTTTAGTCATTGTCTATATTGTGCTCTTGGTTCTGTTTACCTCATTGAGGAGCAATTTGTGCGAGTCTTCCCAAGTTTCTCTGAATTACTCATATCTTGTTTCATGAAGTACAATGAAATTCTATTGCATTCATATAACACCATTTATTCAGCCATTCTCCCTTTGTTTCCAGCTTTTTGCTACCACAGAAAGTGTTATGATGACTATGCTGGTAAAAATGGAGCCCTTTCTTTTTTCTGACTTCCTGGAGGGATATCACACACATAGTTCTAATACCACCTCCCTGAATGATGTCCCCTCCGCTTGGTACTTTACACTACTGGAAGGATTTGGCATCATCTACAAACATGATAATGATTTTACCACAGATTTCCTTATCCAAATAACTTAAGACGCACATTTATACTTGGGTGTGTATATATATACAAACACATACATATATACGCATATATATTAAAGATAGATAAGATTAGTTTTAGTATCAGTCCCAAGGAAATTCAATTTTTCATCCAGAAAAGTAATGTTTATCTTTTACTCTTTCCTTTGTTTCCATAGGTCTAAGGGAAATTTCCATGAATTAATGCAGCTTTACTTTGCAGAATGCTAATTTTAGTTTTAAAATTACATGTGGATTAGATCAGTGAATCAAAACCCAGAAGAAAACCATGGTGATAAGATGTCTACATTTGAAATGAGCTACCAGTGGGAAAGCCAGACTATTATATCAGTATTCATTATATTAGTCAGAAAAGAACTAGTTGGCTTGGGTAAGATTTAAATGTCTTTCTTACTCTTGGAAAAGTAATTCATAATCATGTAAACCAAAGAAACTTAAAGCTCTAGCATTTACCTGTAATGATCAGGTCAATCTTGTGTCAGACATCCACATTTATATATACTTAGAACATGAGATAATCTCATAATCAACCCACAGCTACCTAAATGGCTTAATCAGGAAAAAATTAATGCCTTCCATTGAAAAGAATGACTCCTTTTTTAATAATGCCCATCATGTGCCAAGCACTATGAATGCAAAGACTAAAATCAAATAGTCCTTTTTCACAGGGAGATTACTTTGAATTGGGTGGGACCATATACATGAAGAAGTATATACAAAATAAATATCAAGTAAACTCTTTTTGGATGGAAGGAGGGCTCTGGCAAGTGGGAGGATCAGGAAAGCCTTAAAATAAGAAAATGATACTTGAGCAGAATTTTTAAAAGAAACCATTGTCAAGGTATCTGTTATTATAGTAGTTAGATTCCCATAATAATGTCTTATTTACCTTAGGATCATAGTTGGAAGGCCCTTGAGGTCATTTATTTAAACCCCTTCCTCTTATAGATCAGAGATTAAATTGCTTGCAACGTTTGAGGTAGAATTTAAATTTAGGTCCTGTCACTCCAAATCTAGTGGTTCTCCCATCTCATTCCTGTTCCCCTATTCCACAATGCCTTCTCTAAAATTAACATTTAAAAAATTTTAAAAATGTTAATGAACAAAAATAGAATTTCTCCTTTCTCTATATCACCTCTCTCCCAATTGGGAAGGGGGAAAAAAAAAGAAAAACTCTTTATTAAGTATGCAGAATAAAAAAAAAAGGATTCTAGCATCATCCATGTCCAAAAGTATATTTCATTCTGGATCCTGGGTCTATCCCTTCTCTTCTACACAACATTTTAAGGTTTAGAAAGTGTTTTCCTCAAAATGAACTCTGTGAAGTGGGTAGTATTATTATCCCTATTGTAGATATGAAGAAACAGGCCAGGAGGTAAAGGGCTTACAGAGCTACTACAAGGCAAGGCCTGGATCAAATCAAAAATCAGCACTTCTCCTGACTCCACATCTCACACTTCCTTCAGCCTGATCACTTTTCCATCTTTAGTTCATCCTCTTTACTTTACACATGACAATGAGGCAGAAAGGTATAACATTTCTAGGTAGGTTATCATCTAAAACAATTGACAGTCCCAACGTAGATGAATTCCCTCTTCTGCCATAGTTTAGGGCATAGGTTGCATCCAAAGTTCTAAGTGCTAAGTTTGGACCACTATGAAGGAAACCTGTCTTTCTTAAGACTTAATGTCACATTTTATAATGTTGAGATTTTTTAAAAAATTCTCCTGGAAACGAAAAAGAAGCTGAAAGAACCAACAATACAATATAGTCCAAGTCAACAGCGGAAGAATCAATCTGCAGCACAATTTACCAAATGAGGAAAGTCAGATTTGAAAAGATTATTGTTGTTCAATCATTTTCAGGCATGTCTGACTCTCTCTGATTCAATTTGGGGTTTTCTTGGAAAAAATATTGGAGTGGTTTATCATTTCCTTCTCTAGCTCATTTTATAGATGAGGAAACTGAAGCAAATAGGGTTAAGTGATTTGGCCAATGTCACATAGCTAGGAAATGTCCAAGGCCAGATTTGAACTCAGGAAGAGGAATCTTCCCGACTCCAGGCCCAGCACTATATCCTCTGTGCCATCAGATTCTGGGCAATATTTTCCTGTAACTGTTTCATGTGCTTTCTTCTATGGGGTAAGGGTCCTTCCTCAGAATGGCCTTAGTTTGTGCAGCATCATATGCTTGTAGCAAGGAGACTAGTTCATGATGGGGTTGGGACATGGAGCCAGATTTTCTCATTTCCAGTTCAATGATTTTTCCAATGTCACACAGATAATGAAGTTGTCATTGTCGTCATCATTATCATCATTATCATCATCATCATCATCATCATCATCTCCTCCTCCTCCTTCTTCTCCTCTAATCCTTAAGTCCAAGTAGTAGGCTATAATTGCTGTATTATATTTCTATGTTTGTGAGAGTATAAATATAGTTTTACTCCTAATAAGATGCCATCTGGAGGTCCTCTCTCAGTTTGATATTTATTTGTTCCATTTCAATCCCTTTTTAGTCAGGAAACATCACCTTGATAAATCAACACGAATCAATTCTGCCTACATAGCATTCAAGATTCCTATATAGATTCAACAAGAATCGAAGGGAAGGTAAAATCATAGGCTTATCAATAACATTTTTTTCAGTACATTATAGAAACTCATAAAGTCCACTAAGATGCTGGCACTGCCAAATGATCTCGTAGATGGGGATTTTCCTTCCTCTGAAAGCAGATCTATTGAATTGGGGGAGTTTTCAAAGAGCTAAACAGAAGGGGTCATAACCACAAGCCTATTTTGCCAGATAAACTACATATAATGTGTCCTCCAGCAGCTCCCTAAAGTATTCTGCTTCTTTCTATGGCTGACTCAGAACATGAGTCTCAAACTACTATGTGGTCACTATAATGCAGCATCAATGCCTACAGTGGTGCCATGCAGTAACGTATTCTGGGAATGCTTTCCCAGGTTCTTTGTTGCTCCAGAGGGATGCAGGAACACCAGCAAGGTGTAAGGGCAAAGAATAGTGGACTGGGAGGCAAGAAATTTGGGAAATTTGGGCTTGAATTTCAATTTTATCACTATATATGACCTGTGGGTATCCGTTTCCTTACTGTGAAAATGACTTGGATGCTCTTCTGTTCAGTCTACTTTAATCTTTGCTCCATCCCTTCAGACCACATTGAAGTTGACCTGTTGGCTGAATCTCTGGAGCTTCCTTGAGTCAAAATTGAACTCTTTGTAGTAGTTAGGGGTAGAAGAAGGAGGCCTGCCCTTTGGTCATCATAGTTAAAATTCCTCTCCTGGGTGATTCTGAAATTGCCTAGAATACAAGATGGCACTGTTCTCTTATAGTTAGGTCACCGGTCTGTATGCCGATCCCACGGGTATTCTTTACCGTAGCCCTGATAAAAGTGCATTCTCTACTACCATAAATAATCACTGAGTCTACCAAGAACTCCCTTTGGGCAGGTAACATTTCAGGAGATACTCTGCTGCCCATATCAATTTTTATTTCATGATTTACCATTATTTCTCACCTAAGAATTTTATTCTATCTCCATGCTCCTGCTTTCCCTCCTCTTTTCCCAATAATCCTGCTATATATTCCTCAAAATATGTCCTTCTCTTCCCTCCTATTTTTTTCTTTGGTTCTATTATAGTTCCAAATTCTTTTACCTTCAAACCTCACTTCCTCTGATTGTTTGGCTGGGAGACTCCTCCTTCCATATGAACTATGGAAGACCTTTAGTAGTTCCTAAAACCACTTTAGGAACATTCCTTTAATATGGGTAGGATCTTTTGGATCTAGGACCCAAGTACCTCTCCTACAACGTATAATACTATTCTTGGGCTATCTTTCATTACCCTGAGATAGTAAGGAAAATGGACTTTCTAAAGCAGAGAAGCAATATTTAGATAAAATGCTAAACATATAATTGGAATGAATTTAAAATAAAACTAATATCTTCTCCCTACTAAACTGTAATGCTTCACTGATTACTAACAAGCCTGGTTATAAGGGATTTTGTTGACTGATACACAAACACTGTTTTAAGAGCCATATGGCCTTAATCTTTTTCTTTTTTTGTCTTTCAAAAAATACTATTTGTTACATGGGATGACTGTAGGGAGAAACAATGATATGAAAGAAATACATCCATATGAACTTATTTTTAAAAAGTGGGGAGTCTTTCCTTCTTCAAAGAATCTTAGAATGAAAAGAGGCCTGAGGGATAATCTAGTTCAACGATCTCATTTTATTAATGAAGAGATTGGCCTAAAGGGGTGAAGAGATGTGCTTCACCAAGGCAAATAAGTTGCAAAGCTGGGATGAGAGCCAGATCCTCTATCTCCATGTCCAATGATCTTACCTACCTTCCTTCCTCTTTCTTTCTTTCTTTCTTTCTTTCTTTCTTTCTTTCTTTCTTTCTTTCTTTCTTTCTTTCTTTCTTTCTTTCTTTCTTTCTTTCTTTCTTTCTTTCTTTCTTTCTTTCTTTCTTTCTTTCTTTCTTTCTTTCTTTCTCTCTCTCTCTTTCTTTCTTTCTCTCTCTCTCTTTCTTTCTTTCTTTCTCTCTCTCTTTCTTTCTTTCTCTCTCTCTCTTTCTTTCTTTCTTTCTCTCTCTCTTTCTTTCTTTCTCTTTCTTTCTTTCTCTCTCTCTCTCTCTCTCTCTTTCTTTCTTTCTCTCTCTCTTTCTTTCTTTCTCTTTCTTTCTTTCTCTCTCTCTCTCTCTCTTTCTTTCTTTCTCTCTCTCTCTTTCTCTTTCTTTCTCTTCCCTCCCTCCCTCTCTCTCTCCTTCTCTCTCTCTCTCTCTCTCTCTCTCTCTCTCTCTCTGAATCAAACAAATATAAGAGGCTTTGGTGACCAGACCAAGGTTATAGAGCCATTCTGTATCAGAGTGGAACTTGAACCCAGCTAAATATTATGTATACTATAAAAGATCTTGGGAATTTGAACTAATGAAGGAAGCTTTTTTAAAATACTAAAGTCAATAGGATTTGGTGGCTGGTTCTATTCACTAAACTAAGTTGTCTCTGACATCTTATTATAAGATAGTATTATTAATTTTAAACTCTTGCTTTCTCTTTTAGTAACAACTCTAAGACAGAAGGGCAAGGGCTAGGCAAATGGGGTTAAGTGATTCACCTCTGGTCACAAAGCCAGGAAGTGTCTGAACTAAAATTTGAACCTAGGTCCTTTGGACTCCAGGTCTAGTTCTTTATCCACTGAGCTACCTAGCTACCCCAAGAGATACTATTTTTGCAAAACAAACCTGTTTTTTTTGAGAACACTTAAATTGAATTTGTAAAAATGACACAAAAAAAATCTCTTATTTTTCCAAAGCAATTTCTCTATCACTATTTTGTTCACTGTTTTGTCACTACTTTCCATCAGAATTCTTTCCTCTAAAATCTAAAGTCTTCCCTTCTGGGATGATCTTTAATTTATATTGCATGTATTCTGTTTGTACATAGTTATCTCTCCCATTCGACTGTGAGCTCCCTCAAGCTCCAGTATTCACATATCAATTCCATCTGGTCCAGCACCTTGTCATTGAGGACTGACCTCTGTTTACTTTTTTCTTGATTTCATCTGATTGAAAAAGACTCAATAGCTTCCTTGGAGAACCTATTAACATGTTTTATCAGAAAGTTCTTCTGTATCAATCAATAAATACGAATGGAATATTACTATGTTCAAGTATGCCCAACAAACCTTTTTCAATTTATATTTTTAATCATTTCTTCATGTTTGCTTTTCTGTTGATGGAGAGAATATGCTGATACTCTTTTTCCCCCCTCTAGGATGAAATTCAACTCTGTTAATGTTTCCTCATAAGGCCTGTTCTCCATTCTTTTCCTTGTTTTTGTTATGACTTTCTGAATTCTTTCAAATTTTGCCATTTAAAAAAAAACCATAGTGACCAAAACTGTCTACTCTGCTAAGAATATGACTAATCCAGAAGATAGAGAATGAAATATTTTCTGGCCCTTGCAAGTCATACTTCTTTTAATAGATCTCATATCATGTTGGTCTGTCCCCCCTGCTCCATTCCCCCCCTGCATAATATTACCACATTACTAATTCATAGTCTGTGGTCAACTATGACTCCCCAGTCTTTATCTTCTCTTGAACTGAATCTAGCCAGTTCTTCTCCATTCTCTATTTATATTGCTTTTTTGGTTTATAAGTTCTTGCTCTCTCTATAAAATGTCAACTTGCATCTGTGGGACTATTTTTCCAATTATTGTAGTGGTTTTCCAGATTATGTATAATCCTACCTAACCATCCACAAGTTTTTTGTTGTTGTTATTTGTTTGTTTGTTTTGAGAAAGCCTGTGTCTCTCCATCTCACCCAAGCTGAAGCTGGAACTACAAAGATCCCATGACTAGGAGGCACAAGAGCCGTGATCTACTTCATTTGCACCTTGGGTATTCAATTTTTTAAGGCAACTTGGTGGTCCTCCACTCCAGGGGCTCATCATATTGTTGCCCAAACTTAGTACAAACACTAGGTCAGCATAGCCCACTGAAGCTCAAAACTCTTGAACTAAAGAGATCTAGCAGCCTCAGTTTCCATGGTCTCTAGGGTTAGAGGTATGTACCATCACTGATGGCCACCATTTCCAAGTCATTAAATTACTATGTAAGCAAAGGAAATGGAGTTGAAATATAGCCTAATGTCTTCAGAATGAAGTATTGCCTAATGTCTTCAGTAAGTGATGTAAGATTTGAAGACATCTGATTAAATTTTAGGGATCCTAGAACTATATACAATAAGGTCTGGGTTAATTAGTCATTCTTATTTATTTAATTCAAGTCAGAAAATTTTCCCCAATTCTTTACTTTCCTGAGGCTTTTCACACCCACATAGCAACCATACTGAATGACTTCTCTTTGACCCTGACACCTCCTCTTTTAATGATAACACTAATTCATTAGAAAGTGGAAGAATAGCTGGCTATAGGTCTCAATTTAAGATAGACCAATTATAAACAGTAAGCTGAATAAAGAGAGGGAATGACTATTTTCACTTTCTAATTTTGAATTAATATTTTCTGTCCTGAAGGAAGAACTGCCAACATGGATTTTACTTGGTCACTTCAAAAGTGGATGAAAAATTCTAAAATTTCCATTATTTTTCAGGAATACTATTTATTTAGAAATGAAATGTTGGAATGATTTCATCATTCAGGAGGACTAAAACAACTTCAGAAGTAGAATTCTTAACTTTTGTTAAGAATAATATGTGGCATGTGATACCCAGTGGAATCACGCATCGGCTATGGGAGGGGTAGTGGAGGAAAAGAAAATGATTTTTGTATTCAATGAATAATGCTTTAAATTGACCAAATAAAAATAATGTTTAAAATAAAAAAGAATAATATGTGGTAAAATGTGCTGCATTAGTAAAAATTATGTAATTTGATGGTGGTAGGGAATGAACATAAATGGAAATCTACTAAATGTCTTTCCTCAGTTTCTACTAAATATCAAAATTGAAAATACTTCCATTGGCTGTTCCTAATACTTTCATAGTTTATTTGGTGAAATTGACTCACAACCAAAATTCTGTGGGACAGAGTATCTTTTCATACAAAGTACTACTGGCTAAAAAATACTTTTAAAAGAAAGTTCTTTCTCATACAATATTTCCTTGATCAAAGTTGTTTTATGTTGTTTTTTATATTTTTTACAAATGTTTCACATTTACATTTATATCATGAATACATTCCAAATAACCAGGCCTAAACTCCACAAGTTCCCACTGTAACACTGTTCAGCTATCTATTTACATTCTTATAACAATGTTTTCATGGAATAGTCAATTGAGGTTTAAAGTCTAAAGTCATATTCTCCTGTAAACAAGTAATGATATCAATTAGTATGCCTGTAATACTGACTGACTGTATTATACTTCACTCAATTTGACTTTGCTGTAGTATTGGTGTCCCAAATTTGATAAACTAAATAACACTAGAAAGTTATTTAATAACATAAAAAATGACAGAAAAAATCAAACATACAGAAAAGACTAGTCTTACTATGAAGATGCTGCATAAACTCTAATCCATCATAAACAATTATTGCAGATCCTTAGATGTAGCTGTTGTTTAAAAGTTACATCTTCTTTTGAAAATTCTTAACACCCAGGTTTCCTCCATAAATATCAAGTATTCCTCTAAAAATGCTACCCTCTGAAGTTTTCCCATTTAAGAAATGCTATTTAGGAATTGAAATGCAAAGATATAAAGTAAATCAGAAAAGATTTTATAGGCTTCATGTATAAACTCACCACTGACTGATTTTCAGCAGGATCATCCAGGGCAGGTCAGATTGTCTTGAATGCATAAAAATTAAACTCCACTTGGAGCACCAAACAAGTTTAAAAAAAAAAGAAAGAAAGAGCAAATGTCAGAGCTATCTCTCTCTAGCTCATCTTATTTGCAGGCACATAGACAGTGGAATCCTTCAGGACCAACAAAGAAAACCACAATAAGCTGTTTTCTTAATTCCTATGAAATGAGTCAGTAGGTCAACAACTAATCCACACTGGAAAGAGAACAAATTTTCCTAAAGGCACTCACTGTATCTGACATTATTCTTCTTTTCTCCAGGGATTCCTGTTACCAACATTCATGTGACAGTTCACCTGTTTTTTAATTCAGCACACACACAAACTCCACAAATAACACCAGGATGTAGCAGATTTCTTCATATCCATAATTTTAAATTTGTACATTACTAGAATGAAAAAAAAAAACCCCAGCCAAGCACATGTGGATGGATTTTCTTCCCCTAAAAATTCTGTTATGCCATTTTCAGCCTATTTCAACCACGTCTTCTTGTTTCCTACCACATGAGAGAGTACAGTAATGTTGAAAATTGCAACAAAAGCATCAAACTAGCAAAAACAAAGACACCACCCTTCATCCTTAGAGAAATTCCTGTTTCCCTTAGTACATTCAATAGATTTGGTTAACTATCCAGTCCATCCACAAGCTTGAAAACTGCACTTGCTTCTCTCAGTCCCAGAGCACCACTAAGTGAAAAAAAAGAAGCAAGGGTATTTAAGAGGCTGCTAACCCTCTTTTAAATCCATGACTCAAGATGATGAAAATTAGTTTAGTAATAACCTCCTAAAACTACCACCTACTCACAGCATTCAACATTTCATGCAGCTAGCAACTGACTGCACAGGAAATCACTCGCTATTGGCAATGATTCCACAATTCCAAGAACTCACACTTTTGGGTGTGTGTGTACACATACACACACACACAGAGTTAACTGTCAACAAAAAAACTGGGGGCACTTTTACTTTCCATATCACGAAACAGATTTTTTTTAAAAAGAAAAAAATTCATTCTGATATTGAGAAATTCTGTCTGATAAAACCACAAACTGAAAACCTGCCATTATGAATTGAGGGGTTTCACAACATTCATTCCAAAAAACTGTGGCTATTCATTTCTGGAAGTGATTCACTGGAAAAGCATCATTGTTGGGCAGTGGGGGGAGGTTTCAGAGGGGATCATTAACTTTTAAGAGACAGCTTGCACTCAGAGAAGTGAACAAAGCCTTCAGAGGCTCTGGCCACGTGTCTCGGTGACCTCCACCAGCAGTCGCCTGAATCATCATGCCACAAGATGACACGCTATGACCAATTTCCTCTTCTACTTCCTCTGAATATCAAACTCCATGCCTATGTGCCCCCTGTACAGAATCCCCTGCCTGGGTGGAAATTCTCAAAGAGATCTTTGAACTCTCTCCCTCAGCCTTCTATTTTGAGTCACCTGTCAACTATTCAGATGCTGGTGAGTAACGAGCACATGGACATTCACTTCCAGTGAGTAGCTCAGAAAAGCCCATGATTTCTTTCATTTATTTATTTGGATAGGAGAAACTGTAGAAACAATTTCAATTCTTACTAAATGATCCCCATTTATCAGACAAAATCTCACGTGAATCTGGTTTCTCAACCTCCTGATAATCAAGATACCAAAAGAGAATAGCATCGGGAAGGAACACCACCCACCCCCACACCCCCCAGCCGCCCCATTTCACAAATGCTCAGTCCTTTCACTGCACGTGACAAGAAAAGTAATTAGATTCAAGAGAACTAGTCTGGACCTGGTTAGAAAATTAACCCTTGGGTGAAAAGGAACGCAACTATTTTCTCCATTTTCAAACATGGAAATAATCGACTTCATTATATAGAGAGTTAACTGCAATTAACGAGGTATCTGATAATTTCCTCATACATCAGGATTAAAGATTTTTTCAGATTTGAAAATCTTTGTCGTGGGAAGGAAGATACTTATTAGACCAGTCACGTTAGCAGTACAGCTGAACAGCTTTCACACTCAGACACCCTTTGAAACTAGTCACCAATAGCTAAAATGTGACGTTTTGTATTTCTTGGCTCCTGCTAAGACCAAAGGCTTATGTGATACTCAAGGGTAAATTCCCTAGCAATGGGGTGGATCAAGTAGGAGATATGAGTGTTGAAATTACCTTGAGGGAGATCAAAAATTACTGATGAATGCTAAGGAGCTAATTTTCAGGAGAGAATTAGGACTTTGTATTTAAAAGAAGATATTCATTGTAGTCTTTTAATGGGATTCTGGTTGATGGCTAAGAGAGGTATGAATTTCTACTTAAAATATAATTGAGTCCTATTAAAAATATAAGTGGGCAGTTAGGTATCACTATGGACAGAGCACTGGGCCTGGAGTCAGGAAAATTCCTCTTTGTGAATTCAAATCTAGCCTCAGACACTTAAGAGCTGTATGACCCTGGACAAGTCATTTAACCCTGTTGGACTCAGTTTCCTCATCTGTAAATGAACTAGAGAAGGAAAAAGCAAACCACTCTAGTATCTTCACCAAGAAAACCCCAAAAGGGTCACTAAGAATTCATTATGACTGAAAACAACTTAAACAGCAACAAGGAAGATAAATTAATACTTCTGAAGTAGTATTCATTTTGGATATTTATAGAAGTCATGAAGCAATATTAAACCATAATAAAATGGACAGACATTAACCTTTAATAAAGTAAGTCTGCATATGGTATGGAAAAAGTCCATAGATATTCCTATAATTCATACTTAATGACATGTTAAAGAGAAAATCCAAGATGCACGATAACCATCTACATACAAGAATTTAACATTCATGTTAACGATGATGCATATTACTAGGTTTAAGATGGCCAAATTAAGGCATTGAATTATGAGACTCTTCTTAATCTTTTTGAAAGATAGAGTGAATAAAAGAAAACATCCTCATGGCCAACTTCATTTCTTAATTACATAATGCTTTAAAGTTTACAATGCATTCTTTTTTTTTAACCCTTACCTTCCATCTTGGAGTCAATACTGTGTATTGGCTGTAAGTGGTAAGGGCTGGGCAGTGGGGGTCAAGTGACTTGCCCAGGGTCACACAGCTGGGAAGTGTCTGAGGCCAGATTTGAACCTAGGACCTCCCGTCTCTAGGCCTGGCTCTCCATCCACTGAGCTGCCCAGCTGCCCCCTACAATGCTTTCTTACAACAGACCTCTGAGGGGGACAGTCCATGTGTTCTCACCCTCATTGTATAGATGATGAATCTTAAGAGAGAATAATGTAGTGAATTCTGTGGGGCTCACTAGGCTCATATATTGCAAAGCTACAATTCAAACTCAGATCTGTTCATGATAGAACAGGAACCGGAACCCAGTTTCCTCACTGCACAGTTGGTCCCCCCATTGTGCCTTTCAAGGTTGGCTATTTTTAATGGACACAAAGTTCAAAATAGGCCTGGAAAAAACGGATGGATACTATGTAGGTAGGTAGGAGCTTCCATTTTCCCATTAGTTACAGGTTTCTGTACTAGAAGCAGCTACCATAGGCTGTGTTTCCTTCCTCCCTTACTTGGAGATCTTTGGGGAGCATCCTGGTTATTTATAATGTGACCCAGCAAAAGCAAAAAGTGCTTCTCTGAACTCTCAAAGATGGGGCCGGAGATGTGGATACGTGACATTCAGGTGCTCGAGAGGGAAGAAGGGAGAGAGAAGTGTCTCGCCATGGCCTGGCCAGTGCTGGAAAACAAACCCGCCTGGGTGGTTCCCAAAAAAGGTGTTCTCAGAGGCAGGGGAAGCCAGCTCCTTATCTGTAGGTGGCTGTAGGTAAGTGGCTCCGGGGCCACTGGGTGCTTGAGAGAGCCGTAGCACCATGGTGGGCTGGCTGAGAGCTAGCTGGGGAGGGAGGGGACCTACTTAGAAATATGTCTTGGAGGAATATTGAATATGGGGAGCCACAGAGGAGAAGTGAGCCATTGCAATGCTTTCTGGCAGGACAACATAGTGAAAGGGGCGGCAGAAGGACTCATGACAATGAGTCAGAAGAGCTG
Organism: Monodelphis domestica; assembly: GCF_027887165.1. Taxonomy (NCBI): domain Eukaryota; kingdom Metazoa; phylum Chordata; class Mammalia; order Didelphimorphia; family Didelphidae; genus Monodelphis; species Monodelphis domestica. Next base: position 202,891,969 of record NC_077231.1, read on the forward strand.
GAGCGACCAGAGGGAGCCCCTGCAGTGAGAGGACAAAGCACCCAGCATGGGCTGGCTTTCCCCTTCCCTGGGATCGAAATAAGTTCCTGGGAGATGGTGCTTGTTCCACAAGAGCATGGTACGACTCTACGAGCTCTGATGCTGGTTCTTCAGTTTTTTTTTAAACCTTTACCTTCCATCTTAGAATCAATACTGCTTATTGGTTCCAAGACAGAGGAGGTTCCAAGACTAAGGAATTAGTGACTTAGCCAGGGCCACACAGTTAGGAAGTGTTTGAGGTCAAATTTGAACCCAGGATCTCCCTTTTCCAGGCCATGCGCTCTAGCTACTGTGCTACTTAAGTGCCTTGGAACGTTCATACTTGGAACGACTGTTCATTTCTATTTTTATTTGTCTGACAGAAGCACGTCTCCCCATTTCCTAGTCACAAGCACATTCACATGTATCCCAAATAATAGTGGATTTTTCTTCCGCTGCAGAGAAGGGGCTCCTCCTGAGTATGAGGCGGACAGCTCAGGATTTGTAAAGGGGAAAAGGAAAAGCAAAACGAACCAGAAAAATCAATAACTCATCACTCAAGAAGCAGGTACTTTGCAATGAGAACAAATCTAGAATACTTGAACTTGGCCGACATGGCAGTTGTAGCAACCCTGATGAAATTCCTTGGTAAGTTTTTCTGTCACGGAAATGTACATTTCGAATTACATAGTTAGGATGTGACTGAGCTGTATAAACACTGCCAAAGCCTCTGGGTACTTCCTGTGGTGTAGACACCACCCAAGGGTTATAAATGGGTTTTACTAGAATCATTATTTGTACTCAGGACTTCTATCAGAAAATAAAAAGAATACAAACAAAACACAAAACCCAGTTGGCTTGGTTTCTGCCTGTACGTGCTTCTCAAGAGGAGGTGAAAGATGGTTCCAGTGAAGCTCTGGAGACAAAGGAGGAGAGGGGCCAGCAGTCAGGAGATGATACATCTGAACCTGGCTCTGCCATTTTGATATCCATGGGACCTGAGCCCACCGACTTCCCCTCCAAGAATGTCCATTTCCAAAATAAGAGTCACGGTGTTCACCTTGTATTCCCTCACCCCACCCCGCTTGTAATCAGGGAAAGTCTCAACAGAATTTAGGGTGGCTGGGGAGCACAGAGAATAGAGCACCAGGCCTGTAGATAGGAAGACCTGAGGTCGAATCTGGCCTCAGATATGTACGAGCTGTGGAAATCTGGGTAAGTTTTCTTATCTGTAAAATGAGCTGGAAAAAGAAATGGCAAACCACTCCAGTACCTTTGCGAAGGAAACCCCAAATGGGCTCACCAAGAGCTGAACATGCCTGAACAGTAACAGCATTTTAGAGCTGGAAGAAATTTTGAAGCTGATCTAGTTCATGAAGAAACTTTGGTCCATGAAAAGGTGAATTAAACTAACAGTTGCTCAAGGTCACACAGGGAGTTAAGTGGTTTATGGTAAGGCATTTAATTATTCCTAAATCACCAATTTGGGCTGCCTACACTTCTTTCATTATAAGATTTTTTGGATTTTAATTGAAAAAGGAGCATGAGGCATTAAAATGCCCTCTTTTTCCCCCTTATATTTAGCTAATGTAAGGAAAACTATATTTTCTAATCTTGCTTATCTTTCTAAAATGGTTTCTCACCCAAACAAATACAACTTGGTTAAGGAAAGAGTTGGGGAAAATGTCCTTGAAAGTTATTTTCACAATTTCACAAAAATTACAAATAACAGATATTGAACTATAATAGATCTTAAAGAAAATCTAATTCAGGTTCTTTATTTTATAGACAAGGAGATGAAGACTCAAAGAGGAATGTAATTTATCCTAAAGGCTAAAACTTTTATTTTTCTTGGTTTGTATAATGATAATTAAAAATGGTTTTTCCTAACATAAGAAAATCAGTACCAAGGATGTTATGGCAATAGACTGGCCATGATTCCAACCAAAATAAAATATGTAAGGTCTTTGAAAATGTGTGCATATTATATTTATAAGCAGAAAAATGGCATCTTCTTTTAGCTATTTAAAAATAAAAAGTTTGGCTCAGAATGAACCTTCTATATTTGAATCATAAAATCAAATGTTCTTTTATAATCATTCATAGACTTCCTGTCATAAAACTTGAAATTGGTTGTAATAATAAAATAAAATATATAGGTAGGAAGTGACTAACTATCAAGTTATTATGATATCCTATTCCTTCAAAAAGTAACTAACTATATTTACAATCTTAAAAAAGAATAAAGACCAGTCTTTGAGAGGAGGAAAAAATGGCCTGGAGCTTTATTGGGTCATTCATTCTACCTAGGGGAAGAGAAAGGAATTTGAGTATAAAAATCATCTTCTGTCAATCGAATCTTAAGCTTTCTTAAACAAAGACTGTGAGAGTTCTTAGGTTCACTTTGAGCTCATTTCAAAAGGTTAAAAACATTAAGAATATCAAGGTCTAAGGAATGTATGTTTTTGTGCGTATTCATGCACACATGCACATTACCAAAAAAACAAACAAAAAGTTTTCTATTAAAAACCACCGCATGTCTAACGCTCTGAGCACTGTTGGATGTGGAGGGTTTGGGGAAGGGAAGAGGGATATAGAAGAACAAAACAGAATCCATATAGACACAGAATGATAGAAGAATGAATGCATGAACAGATTTGTTTACAAACAGGACCTGGTGAAATCTGTCTCTGAGCAAGACTGATCTAGGAAAAAAAATAAACATGTAAGCATGGTAGAAAATGCATGCACGAGTCGATGGCCGTTTTTTAAGTGATGAAGGTGCAGCAATCTAATCACAACATAAGGATTTGTACTTCTTCAGTGAGGTTTAACCATGAATCAGACACGAAACTATCCTGCCTATTATTATCGCTTCATCTAACGCTCTGTGACCTTTAACTCTACATGCCCTGACCTTTTCACTAACCTTCACTCTACCCCATCCCTGGATAATTCTACACAGATGCTAATGGTCTTCTCACACACAGGATCCCAAATCTAAGTATCTGACCAAAAATTCTTTGTACAGTACTACTAACAAGGGATAGTAGTCACTTGAAACCTTCTAGTGGAAAAGAACCCACTGCCTTTTGAGGCATCATCTTTATTTGTTTAGTCTTTTCAGTCATATGCAGCTTTTCATGGTATCCTCTTAGCAAAGACAATAGATTAATTTACCATTTCCTTCTCCAGCTCATTTCACAGACGAGGAAATGGAAGCAAACAGGTTTAAGTGACTTGCCTACATTCACACAGTCAGTACGTGTCTGAAGCTGGATTTGAATTTAGGAAGATTCATCTTCCTGACTTTAATCTCAGTACTCATTCTACTGAGCCACTTGGCTGACCACCTTTGTATGGCCTCTAATTGTTAATGGTTCAAAAGTTGTTCCTTACATCGAATTAAAATGTTTCCTGCAACTTCCATTCATGGTTACGAGTTCTATCCTACAGGGAAAAGGAGAATAATCCTAAGTCCCCTTTCTCATGGCAGGCCCTCAAATACTAAAAGACTGTTACCATCTCCTTGCTGGTCAATTTTCTCTTCTTGCATTTAAACATTTTCACTGATTTTGGTCTTATTACCAGGTTGTTCACAATCTTCTTGTGGATTTCTTCTAAATTGTCTATGTCCATTCTAAATGGGGTATTATTGATTACTCTTCACTCTCTCCTAGCACAGCCTCCTCTGCTACCTACCCTCACATTCAATCTATTTTTAAATCCTGTTGACTCCACCTTGGCAACAATCTTTTCATAGGTGGCCTCTCTCTCCTCTGACACTATCACCATCCTGGGGCAGGTTCTTATTACCTTCCCCCTAGAATACCATAAAAGCTTGCTGGTAGGTCTTCCTGCCTCATGGCCACTGTTTTCTCTCCACTCCAGCCCACCCCTTCATTCCACTATCAAAGTAACCTTCCTAAGGTCTAAACATGCCAGTTCCTTACTCAATAAATCCAGAGGCTCCCTGTCACCTCCAGAATAAAAAACACAAAATTCTCTGCATGGCATTCAAAGCCTTTCATGATCATGATTCCTTCTACCTTTCCAGTCCTATATACTATGCCCCTCTGTTTGATCCATAGAGGCTCCATTTCCCAATTTCCAGCATTTTCACTGACTGTCCTCCAAAAATGGAATTCTCTCCCTCTTCATCTCTGGCTCCCTTCAAGGCTAACTAAAATGGTCCCTTTGGTAAAAAAAAAAAATTCTCTTAATCCTTCTTAATGTCAGTTCCTTCTCTCTAAAATTCCCTCCAATGTATTATGCCTATATTTTGATTGTATGAAGTTGTTTACATATTGTCTCTACTGACAGATCATGAATTCCTTAAGAAAAGGAATTGTTTTTGCCTTTCTTTGTATGCTCAGGATTTAGCACAGTGCCCAACATGTAACAGATGCTTAATAATGCTTGCTCACTTGATTAAACCCTTAGATAAAAGAGTGCCTTTGCCACAAGTGCTCTGAGTGGTTGAAAGAAATTAAGCAAGCAATGAAAAACATGAAATTGGAATTTTTAAGGAAAAATTTGAAAGGGGGAATAAAGAGCTGTAAGAGTAGAAAAAATAAAGAAAGTGATGAAAAACAATAGTGGAGTTTTAGGGAAAAATATGAAAGGAGGAATAAATAGCTTAGAATTGAAGGTTGAAAACCTTATCCAGGCAGTGGACTTCCTGAAAAATAAAATTAAGTAAAGGAAATTTAATGATTCTGGTATATAATAGAAATATTTGAACAGTTAAAAGATGGAAAAATTAGGTCAAATCTCCTTTCAGAAACAACTGATCTGAAAAACAGGTTCAGAAGAGACAATTTAAATAGAACCACACTTCTTGAAAATGCAAAAAATCATAAAGGAAAACTGACTGGAAAGACCAGCATAGATGACAGAAAAAAAGGTATAATAGCTGAACATTCTCCACTGATTCAACAAAATTCTAAAAGAGAACTAGATCGAGCTATTTTCTCAGCCCAAGATCATGGGTCTGGCCCACAAGCAAGTGACCAAATCAGAAAACTTGGGATAGGGTTGGGGGGGGGCATGTAACTGGGCTGATCCCAATGCAAGATTCTCAAAACTCAGAATAAAGCTAGGAGTCTGGCACTGCTATATAGTTCAGTAGGATGACAGAAGCTCTCCCAGCTCAAAGTACCAGGGCTGGGTCAGACTGCTGTCACTCAGTGGTATTGTGACTCAACACCTTTTAATAGATTTCTTGAGAATTAGAATGGATCAAACAGAAATGAATAACTATGAGAAAACAAGAAATGTTATAGCAAAGCAATACTTTTAAAAAATAAGAAAATGTAAAGCATCTCATAAAAAATGGGTGATCTGGGGGCTGAGACAATGACTGTGATGACACCCAGGTGTCCAGAAAGACTCCAAAGAATCATGGTGGTTCTGTGGAATGCTGAAGTGGTCCCATTATCTACGGAACTCCAGGACAAAGTCCAAGCTGTAGTGTATATAGCTTGGCAGCTCCAGAGAAAAATGCAAATTTAAAGTGGATACAGAAAAGTAGAGTGGGAATGTCATAGGATGGAATTGCAACAGCTGAAAAAAGCATTAATTGGATATCATTGTAACCATAAATGGGTCACATTTGATGGAGAGAAGAGCTAATCATCAGAAACAGTTTCTAAGGAGACAAAGCTGACAGAGGGAATTGTTTGACAGTCAAGAACGACATAAACAAATGAGGTTTCTTATGACTAATACATCTCTGTATTAGTTTGTAATATGTAGAAAATGATTGTTTTTCTTCCATAATCCAGGAGGAGGCTGAGAAAGGTGTGTGTTGGTTATCATTCTAACTTCCCTGGGTATATAGGTGCCCCTCTACTGCTCACATGGGGAATAACTTAAATATTCCATCATATTATTATTGAGAGATCCTATTGAAAAGCATCTTGTTTACTTAATCAGCCACCTTTAGTAACTGAGATCATAGGTAGGAAAAGGAAATAAAGCACAGTGGGTCTGAGTATAATCTAAAGAGAAATTACTCAGGCCATAATGCTTTATTCAAAAAAGAGGCCTTTTGGGGAAATCTACTAATGGTACTTTAAAACAAAATTCTAATAATTTTATAATGGTAGATTACTGACAGCTGACAAGGAGACAGAAAAATAGGGGGCAAAGACAGAGGAGCAAAAAAAGGTCTTTGAAAGCCACATCACAGTTTGGGTAATAATTGGTGCTTTAAAAAAAAAAGGCATGATGGTGTAGGTGAAAGAACAATGGTCTCAAACTATGCTCTGCTGCTTTCTAGCTATGTGCCTCTGGGAAAGTTATTTAAGATTTTCTATACTTTAATTCCTCATTTATTAAATAGGAATGAGAATATTTCTTCATAACAGTGTCTTGAAGAAAGTTCTTAAAGATTTAGCGAATGCCATATAAAAAAGTTGTTCTCAAAAAAAAATTAAAAATAGGTGTTTTAGAAAACAGATCAACGAGAAATCTTTTAAGAATCAGGCTGCCCAAAAAGCTGCATATCATTTTTCAAAAAGTGAAAGAAATTGCTCAGACATATTAGGACAAGACAACAAAGTGAAAACAGAAAGACTAAACTGATGACATCCTGACTGAAACCCCAGAATGAAAACCTTCAGAAATATCACAGCCAAAATCCTGAGTGTCATGTCAAGGAAAAAAATATTGAAAAGAAGTCTGAAAGAAAGAATCCAAATACCAAGAGATCACAGGATCACATAAGATTTAGTAGATAGCACTATAAAGGAGGGAGAGTATGGAACTATATTATAAAAGGCATTAAATATATAAGCTTACAAGTAAGAATAACTCACACCCAGGAAAACAGTATAATCTTAGAGAGTAAAAAGGAATTTTTAATAAAAGATTCAACAAGAATTCCTAACAAAAAGACCAAAGATTAGTATAAACTTTGAAATACAAATACAAGTGTCAAGAAGCACAAAAATAAGTGAGAATAGGAAGGGATTATATAAAGATTAGGTATTTATCGTCTAATGGGGGATGGGGAGATAATACAAACGTTTTATCGGAATTCAAATGTTATTAGGAGTCATGGATAGTTAGATAAAATAATGGACCTGAGAGTGGTTAGAGATATTTGGATTAACTGAAATAAAGTGAAGGGATATGATGGGGAAGAAAATGAAAGGAAGAATGAGGAACTCATTTCTCATAACTAAGTTGTGCAAACAGAAGTGGTAGAGGGAGTATCACTTGAACCATATTTTCATCCAAAGTAGTCAAAGGAAGGTATAACATATATTCATATATAAAGAATTTGATTAAGAAATGCATTCAGCTAAACAAGAAAACAGGAGAGAATGGGGAGAGAAAGGGGAGTAATAAAAGGGAAGGCAAAAAGCAAAATCAATTATAAGCAGAAATAAGAAAAAGGGAACCTATAAAATTCTTTCTTTAAAATATGGTCTTGATGATTAAACCAGAAAGAGTTAAAACAGTGAGAGAAAACTTTAGACCAACATATCTAATGAACAATGACATATAAATACTTCAAATAAAATATTAACAGAGGCTATAGCAATATAACAAAAAAAGATTACACATTCTATTCAGATTGGATTTATAACCAGGAATGCAGGGCTGGCTCCATATTAGGAAAACTATAAACATACTTGACTATATTGATAACAAAAACAATAAAAATTATGATTATAAAGCAAAAATCACAAGACTATAGCAATAGATGCAGTAGGAACTTTTGACAAAACATAGCAATTCTTTGTTAAATACATCAGAAAACATCATAAACAGATCTTTCCTTTAACATGATAAATAGTATCATCTAAAAGCCAACATTCTATATAATGGGGATAAATTAGAGATTTTTTCCCCATAAGATCAAGGAAGTTAAAGCAATTAAGTGCACTGTCACCATTACTACTTGATATAGTGTAGTGTTAAGAATGCTAACTATAGCAAAAAAGCAAGAAAAAAACCCTAAGAGAATGGACAAAGAGGTAACAAAATTATTGCATTTTGAAAATAAGGGTTTATTTAGACTAGCAAGTCAACTATAATGAATTTAAATAGTAATTTCAGAACATTTGATAGAAAATAAATCCACATAAATCATCAGTATTTTAGTATCTTACCAGCAAAAACTAGTAGAAAGAGAGGGAAAGGGAAATAATATCAGATCTAGAACTATAGTACAAAACAATAATTAAAACTTTTTGATAAGGGTTAAAAAGTAAATAAGAGTTCATTTACCAAGGAATCAGAGCTGATAACACCTAAGCCCATGTGACATCTATAAAAGGAGAGAATATTGAAGTGCTATATTCTGAAAGGTAATAGAACATGAGTTACAACCAAAAGTAGCTCCATCCTGAATAAATTTAAACTTATTAAACACTTCCTATATACTACTGGGGAAAATGGATTTTTAATGGAACAGAAGTCTTTTCAAGTAAGCTTTCCCAGTGAAAAGAGAAAAACTGACATGTAAATATGGAAGGCAAAAGAAGCCCAGAAAAGTAAATGCATTTGAGCAACTGGAACAGTTCAAACGATGATTAATTTTTTAAATTTCAAGAGGCATAGAAGAGACAAATACCCCTTCAGAATCTCATTGTCTTCAAGAGTTAGAGGGAAAATAAGAAAAGAGAACTACAAAGCCTGAGAGGGGTTTTGTTCGTATTAGTTTTGAGTTAGGAAAGAAAAGGAATACACTAGGGAAGAAAGGGGAGAAATCCCTTATTTCTCATATTAGAGTGAGAAGAATATCCACAGAAGAAAAGATGCAAAGAAAACTCATCTCATGAACTTCACTTTTATCTGAACTAGGTAAATGAATGCTGAATATACACAGAGTTTAGGGTAGAAACAAGTTAAATTCAATAAGGAAATAGATGGAGATAGAGAAAAAGGAGAGGGGATCTAAAGAGGATAGAGTAAGGGAAGGAACAGACAAGAGCAAAACAAACCTTTACTCTGGAAGCTAGGACTAGCTTTATTTGAATTACATCATTTGAATTTGCATTCTTTGAAGTTATAATTATATGTAAAATATGGTATATAGTTCCAGCCCAATGGAAACAGGAAGTGGTTTTAAAATGAGTTTTTAATCTGTCATTTAATATAATACATTAGCAAAAGATAAGAAAATGAGTTTCAAATTCAAAAAGGTTGTCATAGAAAGAAAGATTTTAAAACATTTTTGAATATCTTATCTAAAAATAATCCTGAAAATACAACAAAAATGCTATTAATTTCATTTAAATACTTTTATCAATGTAGTTTGAACTTTCTTCTCTTTTTCAAATCTTACATAGGTTGGTAGGCGCAAAGCACTTTGTATTTCAGCAAATTTACATGGTAACATTCTCACATAATGAGCAAAATGTTGTTGGATGACCATGGGCATCATCTAAAATAAGTAATACTTTAAATGTGATATTGTCTTTGCAAAATTTTTCAATAGCTGGGCTAAAATAACTAGAAAACTGATCCTTGAAAACAGCTTTAGTCTCCTCTGTTTTCTTATTTGACATCTATAGAATTGAATTGATTGATGGCTATCACCTTTCATAGAACAAGGATTTTGTGACTTATAAATGAGCATTGCTTTTTATTTAGAATTCTCTTTTGCATTACCTCTCAATAAAAGTGTTAGGCTATCTTTAGACATTTTATCCAATTTGATTTTTTTTCTATCTTAGAAATATTAAGTACATTTCAGTAGTGTGGTAGATTGAGTGCTGGGCCTAAAGTTGGGAAGATCTGAGTTCAAATCTTCTCTCAAGATATATGACATTTGGCTGCTATGTTTTCATTTGCATCGGTGACCTCTCCACTAATTTTAATATGCAACTGAACTAGATTTTTTTTTTTAAACCCTTACCTTCCATTTTGGAGTCAATACTGTGTATTGGCTGTAAGTGGTAAGGGCTAGGCAGTGGGGGTCAAGTGACTTGCCCAGGGTCACACAACTGGGAAGTGTCTGAGGCCAGATTTGAACCTAGGACCTCCTGTCTCTAGGCCTGGCTCTCAATCCACTGAGCTGCCCCCTGAATTAGATTTTTAAAAGAAACTGAAGTAACAAATGCTTGCAGTAAAAGTTTCATCACGATTAATTTAATTTCTATTTTCTTTTACTGCACTAAATAGACTTGAAACCTTTGAATAGCTCTAAGAGAAATGCATTTCTGATCACAATTTCAATCTATGCACCATTCCTATTACTATAATACTTTTATTACTGTAATCCTTGTAGTTTGCAAAACCCCAAAAGAGGATGCAACTTTGCCTTTGGCATTTCCATACATGAAGAACAGAAGAAAACTATATATGTATCACTTGCAAATCTCTATTATGTATTGCTTGCTTTTCTTTTAATATATAGAATACATTCAACATTTAACTTCCCAAACTGTCCTGCTTATCTGTGATTGTTCCTGACTTTCATTCTACTTTCTTCTGTGAATTAAAAAAAATGTCAACCACCTCCCTTCCTTCCTTTTGGCTACTCTTATTAATCCTAGCCTTCTTTTTTCCCCCTTCCCCAAATAAAAGAAGAAAGTATGTATAACAAATGGAAAAAATAACATGAAATAAGATACTAAAATTGTATAAGTTTAAAATTATATCTCAGATTCTGCATCTTGAATTCATTACCTCATCTGAGGAGATGAGTAGCTTGCTTTATCATCAATCTTCTGGAACTGTGATTGGCCACTGCAATGATCAATGTTCTTAAATTTCTCGTTATTGTGAAATGTTATTGTGATTATATAAACTGTTTCCAGTTTTGGATCACTTTATTCATACAAGTATTCTCTTAAATTACCCCTTTCATAATTTTTATAATATAATAATATTCCATTGCATCCAAATGTCAACATTTGTTTGGTTGTTCCCTAATAGATGGGCACCCAATTTGTTTCCAATTAACTGTACTATTAAAAGAGTTGCTATACATATTTCTGTTCAAATTGGTTTCTTTCACTTTTTCTTTGATCTTTTTGAAGGACCACCATAGTAGTAGTTTTTATCAGTTGAGTAAACAGGTATAGTCACAATTTCATGTCTTTGAGGGAATGATTCTAAATTACTTTCCAGATGGTTGGAAATATTTTCAGCTCCATCAAGCCCTAATGTATTTGTTTTTTTCCACAGCCCCTCCAACAATGTTATTTTCTTCTTATTTTTGGTCAGCTGTATCAATATGTTTATAAAATGTAGCTGTAGAGTTGTTTTAATTTACATTTTTAGGCTTCTTCATGATTGAACATTCTTTTCATATGGTCATTGATAACTTGGATTTCTTCCATTGAAAATTGCCTGTTTATATCCTTTGACCATTTACTTATTGTTCAACCCATTTTTTGAAGAAGGCCCAGATTTCATCTCACAGTAACCCATTGTGATCACTTCTCTAGGAATGAATTTGTCTAAAAGTAGAGACCTGTCTATATCTTCTCTGCAAATCAGCTTATATATTTAGATATACCTTTCAGTGATTTAGGATCTAGAGGTATCTTTTTGTCAAGGAATCGAAGAAAGGATTATATAGAGATGTGAAGACTGAATAAGATGTATACATGGGAGACAAAGTTTTGATTATTAAAGAATATCCACAAGGACCAGTCTCTTCACTTTGTATTTACTTATTTTTGAATATTCTAGAATATTGCTGCATTAGTACAGCTATGAGGATAGAGCACTGAGCTAGAGTTGGGAAAGCTCATCTTCCTGAATTCAAAACTAGCCTCATATACTTATTGAGCTATGTCATTTGACCCTATTTGCCTCAGTTTCCTCATCTATAAAATGAGCTAGAGAAGGAAATGTCAGATCATTATAGCATCTCTGCCAAGAACACCCCAAATGACGAGTTGGACATAACTGAAAATTTCTGAACTGAATTCCATTCAACAGACATTTAAGTGCTTCTTGTGTTTTAGGCACTGTGCTGGGAGCTGGGAATATGAAGACAAAAACAAAAAAACAGTCTCTGCCTTCAAGATTGTTCCATTCTACGGAGGAAAGTACAAAGATACACACAGATGATAATTTTAAAAAGCTACAGACAAAAATAGCTACAATGTGATGTACTCAACTGAAGAGGATGACATAGAAAGCTAGAGTTATATAAAAAAAAGCCAATCTAAAAGGAATCAGTTTTAAGTCAGTAGATTATATAAGTACAGTACCACAAAGTTCTTTTTTTTTTTTAACACAAGCATTGACTTCAAAAATAATGTTACAGTGTGGATACTGAACTACATTTCTCTCTTTCTAAAACCCAAATGGGAGTTGCATTAACAAAATGACAATTTCATTTCTGGAACATCCCTAGCAGAGATTATTTTAAGATGATGATACTGATGGGGTTTTCAAACTCTTACCTTCTGTCTTAAAATTGATACGAAGTATTGGTTCCAAGGCAGAAGGAAGACTAGGCAATTGGGGTTGAGTGACTTGCCCAGAGTCACACAAGTAGGAAGGACCTGAGGCCACATTTGAACACAGGACCCTCGGTCTCTAGGCTTGGTCCTTTATCCACTGAGTCACCTTAGCTGCCCAGATGATGACATCAATGTTAAGCACTAAAAGGTATAGCAGAAGTAACAATAAGGTTTAAAATGTAAATTTCCCAATTGAGAGTGATTTAGGTTTCCACCTAAATCAACTGCTTTTGATAAGGTCAGAGGCATATTGCTGGCTTTCTTAAATTCAGCCAGGTCACCCAGGCATGGAATGCACAGTTGTGCTGGACTCAGAATGCGCTTGGAAAACAATATCTGACTGCTAGATTACTTTACTGATGTGAACAGAAGCAATTGTTCCCTTTCTCCTGTGAATGGTTTCTTTGATGTCACAATGGTTAGGAGCCACTTGAGGGACCAAAACCCCAAAGTCCAAGGCATAGGCTTCAACGCTCTTTTGGGCTAACCAAGATAAATTCAATCTATGGCCAATATGTACTGTAGTCAGAGAGGACTGGCATTGGTGGAGGGGGAAGATGGGGAAAATGGCTGAGTAGCCATTAAGCTGGCAGTATTCTCTATTCAGAAGTTATCTTAAATCAGTGCAAAATACTTTGCTTAAACCTGCTTCATGTAAAAGCAAAACAAGAGAATGTGAACGAAATATTTAGATATTTATACTGCTTATGCATTTACATTCAGAGAAGCCGCATCACCTTGCTTACATTCAACTCACCTCTCAGTTGCTAGGAAGCTCACGAATGCTAGAAAGACATTCTCTCCTGGAGCTCAGTTTATTTACAGGTACAATTGGGGATTTCTAGAACCTGAAGTGTTTCACTTTGCAACTCATAGCTTATATTAAAGCTTTGGATACCCTGCAGCCAATATTTGAATAATAGATGAAATAATAGGTGAAATATTTAGATCCCAACATGCATAGCTTACCATTATAGATCTTGTATATACCACTATGTTTATAGTAACAATTTTACCTTTGCTGTAGCAGTAAACGAGAAAAAGGATGTGTCCATTGATTGAGGCATACCAATTATGGTACAAGAATATAAAGGAATATTGGGGTACTAAAACAAACAATGAATATTAAGGATTCTGATGCTCATAGGAAGGATAACATGAACTGATGCACAGTGAATTTAGCAGAACCAGGAAAAGAATACACACACACACACACACACACACACACACACACACACACACACACACACACACACAATGACTATAGCAATGTAAACAGAAAGCCAAAAAAAGGGGTGAGGGAAAATGACTGAATGTTGCATAATTATGATTAGCAAGTTTTTGCCAAAAAGCAATGAGAAAATATTTACTTTTCCCTTCCTGAGACAGATGGAGAACTCTGAAATCATAGAATATCACATATATTATCAGACTTGAGTGATGTGTTGATCAGTTTTTTTGGAAGTTCTTTATTTTTCCCCTTCTTTCCTTTTTATTCTTTGTTATAAGAAATGGCTCCCTAGGTTGGGGGTGGGGAGAAGGGATATATTTGGAAATTAAACTGATATAAAAATAAAAGATATCAATAAAAATAAAATTTAGAAATGCATTGGAAAAAATTATGTATGCTACAATCTAATACCAAAATCAGATACAGCACTCAGCAAGAAAAATGCTATGTAATTCATTTATGTGCTGAACCACTATTTCAGCATGAACAAATTATAAGCAGGTTTTCTTATCAGTACCTGCCACTAATAGGGGCTAGTATTATGTTGCCATTAGAAGTAGCCTTCATTATTTTATTATGCTTGCTTTTAAGCATTAATAGCTCATATTAAACTCAATTGTCTACTGATCCTTGGTTGACAGTTGAAATCATGAAATCAAGTGTTAAACTGGTTGTGAAATGTAAAAGACACTTCTTCCAAGTAAAGTGGGGTGTGAGGAATAGGGGCAGGCCAGAGGAGGCTATATAACAGGGGAGGTAAGTGGTAAGAGAAATGCTTACCCTCACAAATCCTTAATATACACAACATGTATGAGATTTTCAGTCTGAAACTTTTCACCAATGGTCTCATCTTGACATAGGAATAAGTTATTACAGAAATGGATTCATTTTTAAGGATAAAGACAAAAAGAATGTAAAATTTTAGCCCAGATCATTCACTCACAGAACCAGTAAGAGAATTCATTTTTCTGTTCCGAGATTAAAATGAACAAAATGTTCTGTGCACATATCTGAGTGTTGTATCTAGTCTTTGGACTCACTGATCTAACTATCTTAGCAGATGATAAGATAGTTTCTACTATTAAAAATCATTTTTGAATCTAACAAACCTTAGGGATTAAGTAAGAGCAAGATATGCTAAGAATTTAAACATTTTAAAAGAGATGCTGTCTTTTTAATGGGCTCAAGTATATCTGTCATTCTAGTTTTGGTTTATGGGGGAATGCTTTTATAATTGTAAAAAACTATTTAATTCCTCTTAATTCAGTAATAAATCTGCATTTTGTAAGTAGAGAATGATAAGATTTCTCTGGCCTTTTGTTGAAATCACAGAAAACAATACACTTTTATTGTTTTAGTTTAAGGACAGAAGGAAGATGGATAGAGAAATGAGAAAGGAAAGAATTTTAATCAATTTTACTGATTAAAATTTTGCTAAAGGCTCAAGGTTTTGCCATTTAGGTATAACATTAACAAAGATCAGTCCATTAAAACAGCAACTTTTGAAAAGTCTATACTACAAGGTAAAAAAAAAAAATAAAACATTTGATTCAAACCCTACACATGTCTTCACTTGAAGGAAAATGGTGTAGCCATCTGGTCATTTAGAAGAAGCCAAAAATATCAGATGAGATCTAGATTTAACATGTCAAGAAAGTATCATATTCACTTTGTTCACATAAGACCTAGAACTTCAGGGCAAAGATAGTAATAATGATATTCGTATGTTAAGTAATTATTATCTGGCATCAAGATATAGCTTACCTGAACCTTCAACCAGAATTATCATACCGATAACTGTTGGTCTTTTTAGACTTCCACCTAAAGTTTACTCTTTTGGTTAAGGCTTTTAATGAACTTTTAAGTCTTTCTGGGTTGCTCCAATTTTCATTGATTCTCTTTCCAATACCATTATTCCCTTTGAGTCAAACACTGAAAAGATATTTAAAATCTTGGCTGCTTCTAGCTTCAAAGGCTGGCTGAGCAAAAGAAATGGGAGTAGGACTGAGGGGGCTTTGTGAGAAGTGGGATCTCCTAGATTTAGATCTTCATACATTGCCTAGACCTACCTAATCTTTCCCACTTTTCTCAGCAAGGGCCTAGGGAAGATCAGGGGGCTATGGTCACAAGATGGCTATAGGAGAACAACATGCAAACAGGAGAAATGACAGGAGAGGACTCCCAATTACTTCCCACAGTCCGAGGAAAGACCATCCTGATGGGACAAGGGAGAAGTGTTGGGAAAAGCCCAGGACAGCATCAAGGAAGCAAACCTCCCACAATCTTGTAAGAGAACTGCTATAGACATAATAAACAATATCTGGTTGGGGCCTGTCAGACTCACAGTGAGGGATAGAGCCAATTAAAGATTTGGAACTATGCAAGGAGAAGGAAGCAGAGAAAGAACAAAGGCCCAAACTCAAGTCTATCTATAAAAATACTGAACCCAAACCCAGAAGTTCATGCAGAAGATGGGCATGAGTCTTAAAAAGCAGATTCAGGTTAAAAAGTATGCCCTTGCTCTTCTATGTAAGAGTCTGGGAAAGGGTGTCCAACCAGAGCCCAAAGCCTCAATCCAAAGATCCAGGGTAATTCCAGAATAAGTCTGACATGAACCTTAGATAAGAGAATGTCTTGGCCATGGATTACACAAATAACTGATAGAAACGGAAGAGAATTAAAAGCTTGGAACTGATGGTGGTAAACCACTTAAGAACTGAACACCATGAACATGAAGATGGGTCAAACAAGAAATAAACTCCCTGAGAGCATAATGAACATCAAAACAAAATCAAGCAATTAAAAATGTATAAAGCATATACTTAAAAAAACCCTGCCCTGGAGAAGAGTAAAGAGAGAGAACAAAACAAGGTCACTGTTGGGTTCTTGGCCATGCACAGTGATGGTGGTTTCCAGGAATGAGGAATAGCAGTAGCTGGGTATTTGTAGTTAGATTCTATATGGCAAGCCCTGCCTACAACAGAAGTAATAGATGAAATAGCCTTTAAAAAGCAGGCAAACAATGACCACAATAGCAGGAGGAGTAAGTGGTGCCCAAGATAAGGCAAGACTGGAGAAAGAATGACTGAGAATCACAGACAGGCTGCAACCTGACTAGATGGAGATGGCAGAATGGGAAAATTTAGGGGCATACAGCACTTTTCACTGAGGGCTTAACCCTAGTTAACCTGTCTTGGAGTCAATACTGTGTATTGGCTCCAAGGCAGAAGAGTGGTAAGGGCCAGGCAATGGGGGTCAAGTGACTTGCCCAGGGTCACCCAGCTGGGAAGTGTCTGAGGCCAGATTTGAACCTAGGACCTCCAGTCTCTAGGGCTAGCTCTCAATCCACTGAGCTACCCTGGTCATCCTGGAGGACACAGAGGCAGCAGAGACTTTGTTTATTTCTTCCTTTTCAAACACATGAATTTTGGTGGAGTCGGAGTTCCAAACTGCTCTAGAAGGAAGGGATATGGAACTACACTTACTCAGAAACATAGCCTAGATTATTCCCACTTATTTTTACTCTTCATTTATTTCAACTTAATGTTTTGTGATTTCAGGACTATTACTACCCTCACCACCAGTGTCTATTATAGCAAGATGAGCAACTGCTAGGTAAGGGCAAAAGTGAGTTATAGAAATATGATATTATTGAAAAATAACATAATTTGAGCTCAAATCCATGAAGTCAGAGTTGATTGGACCGCAGGATAATTTTATCAGATTTCTCTATTATAGAATGGTCCGTATCATTAGGAAATGAGAAAGTTAGAACTTGTCTGAGTGAATGAATTTAAAAGAACAATGAGATGTCTTTTTTTAAAAAATCGTTATCTTCTTTCTTAGCATCAATACTAAGTATTGTTTTCAAGACAAAAGAATGGTGAGGACTAGGTAACTGGGGTCAAGTGACCTGGCCAGGCTCACTCAGCTAGGAAGTGTCTGAGGTTAGATTTGAACCCAGGACCTCTCACCTCTAGGCCTGCCCCTCAATCCACTGAGCCACCTAGCTACTTCATAATGAGATTCTTCAGATTCAGCACATTTGGGAGGTCAAAGCATCAAACTTTTAAAGCTATTTATTCTCTAACCAACCATAGTCCCAGTTTTTGCGAATGAACCAATCTCTTCTGAGTTAAAACTATATCCATGAGTGTGTCTACTGTGGCTCCTGCAAAAAAGCAATATCCTTGGTCAAAGAACACCTCACAATTAGCGTAATTTATTGATTAAGGTAACAGATGTCATCAAGAGCAAAGTACAACAACAGACCTGACAGCCAGGCAGACTGGCTGCATTGTGGAAACAGACAGTACAAGTCCTTCATTGTCTGGATTTGTGTTGCCCATGTGTTGAAAATCACATAAAGGGCCCCACAATGGAACGAAATCAAACAGCTGGAAGAAACCTCAGAGATCAAATCATCTTTCATTTTATGGATGATGAAGCTGAGACCCATTGAGGGAAAGTGACTTGATAAAGGTCAGAAGAGGGACTACATCTCATCTCCTTTGGCTTCCAACCCAGTGCTCCTGTTCTACTTGATTTATTTTGCCAAGATATAAAAACAAAACAAAAAAATGCTCCAGAAAGATAAGATGTGAAGAAAATAGGATTTCTTAGAGGAGAAAAATTTAAACAAATCATTATATATAACACACAAGTCTCAGAAGGGTTTCTAACAGGAAAAAATGAAGTGAGTTCAAATGTTGAGATTAAACTTCTAAAACAGATCTATTTCTGCCTGAATTTCTTGGATCTGTATAAGTATCAGGTCAATCTAGGTTAGAGTAGAGATGGAATGAAGAATATCTATTGCCTAAAAGCCATAGATCAACCCAAAAGATATTAAAGAGACATGGCTGGGATGCTCCGAATCTGGGGTCTGGATCCATGTTTTGTGGTCTGGGTTGTGTTTCTTTGAGAGGAGTCCCAAAATGACTTTGATGCCTGGACATAGACTACTGAATTTGCAGAATAGTTGACTAAATCTTAAAAGGGCAAAGAAATGAATACTCTTAGTGGTGTGAAAATTGTGGATTTTCTGGATCTTGTGGGAGCAACTTCTCTCCACCCTAATTCCTGAGCTTTGGCTCAGAATAGTGCCCACATCTGGATTTGCTCTTACAACTGGAAGAACACTTGACCAACTTGATGAATCCTGTTCTCAGTGTGCTATAGCAGTTCCATTCAGAGAGAGTTTCTATAGATGCTCTTCAATCAACTAACCAGTTAAAATTTATCAAGTATCTAACATTGAGCTAGGTACAAAATATAGAGCATAGTCCGTGTCCACAAAGAACTTACAATCTAGATTTTTCCTCTCTCTCCTCCTAGAGTTTTTATATTACCCTGATGTATGTAGTTTTAGAAAATTGGGAGATAGTGGGGCAGATTGCCACGATGATATCAGCATACTGTATTAGCACTGGCCATGCAGAGACAGGCAGGCAAATACCATTGCTAACGGCCATGTTAACCTATCTGTGTCCTGACCTATTTCACCTAAATTCCCACCCTGGCTAAGGGCTGGATTCACTGCCTCCTACAGACTAACGATTTATTTAAATCTTTAATGCACAAGGAGTTCCAGAGCTAAGAGTTGGTGTCTTCAGCCCATAACCATGCACAAATGAGAGAAGAAGGTATTGGGAGCGGTGACCTCCCCTGCTGTACTCCCAATTCCACAAAATGCTCAAGTGAATTCCTTTTTTTCCTTCTACTTTGATTTGCTTGCTTAGAAAAAGGAATTTTCATTATTGTTATAGTAAAATGGAGCCTGTAAAACTGCTGCCAGCTCCCCAGATGAAATATGCTTTATTAACACAAAGCAAATGTGACATTTGGGAGGCAGTGAAAACAGTACTCAAGGAGGAGTCAGGAAATCTGGGTTCTAGTCTCCAATCCACATATGACTTACTGAGTCATTCAATAAATGACTTCAGATCATTTTACCTCGCTATAGAATTAAGCAATCACTCTGCTACAATCAAATAAACACAGTTCCCCTAGCAATTGATGGCGTGAGTAGATGGGTGGGGAGTGTCCTCTGGGTCTGGAGCGACCATTCTCAGCACTGTGTGAAAGGTTCAGCTAGAATAGAGTCTTTAGTCTAGGAAGCCTAAACACCCAAATCCCTCTAAGTTCTTGGCACAGCTTCCCTGACAAGAGCCTGGGAGGGTCAGCAGGACCCAGCTTCCTCAAAAAATTAACAAGCCTCAAATGACCCGAAGAACTAGAGCTTGGTCATGTCACCCTTAACTTGCTCGTGGCAAGTTCCTCCTAGGTTGGGCTGCCCCATGGAATAGCTGGGGGATGTGCTGGAATAACTAGGCATACAGGAAGCAGTGTTTTTTCCATCCCTCTCAGTACTGAGAGTACTGACAGCACTGATCTCAGATTATTTCTCTGGTATTGGGAGTCCTCCTGATATCTCTCTGGTACAGCTCGGAGGAAAATTCCATGACTGAGTGACTTTCCGATAAGGGCTACAACAGTGGCCATGAAACAAATGCTGGTCCGTACTGGGGAGAACGTTCCTGGCTTGTGTAAATCTACCTCATAATCAGAAATGAAGAATATTCCTTAGGGTTCCTCTGGAAGGGACTGGAAATGCTCCTCTAGATCTCCAGGGACATGCCAGGTCAAGAAAAGAGTCTTTGTAATGTTCCTACTGAACATTATTCCACCCTTGACTAATAAAACACCCAAATCTACAGCTTTCTTGGTCTGTTTTCACAGTCTAATTGGTTTCCTGTAGGTTCTGGGAATGCAGCTAAGGAATTCTCCTTAGAGCAGAGCTACACTGAGTAATTGTAACTAGATATAATCCCCTCATTTTACATATGAGGACACTGAATCCACTCTGTACTGAAGGAGAAACTTAGTTGTTGCCATCATCATTATAAGTCTTACCTCCTGTCTCAGAATCGATACCACGTTCCAAGGCAGAAGAGTGGAAAGGGTTAAATGACTTGCCCAGGGTGACACAGCAAGAAGTGTCTGAGACCAGATTTGAACCCAGAATCTGTACCATCCTCTCTTTTGAGATAAGTGATTTAAACTGTTAATTCATTTACTAATTCAACAAATACTTATCAAGAAACGTGGGTTAAATGACTTGCCTAGGGTGACACAGCAAGAAGTGTCTGAGACCAAATTTGAACCCAGAATCTGTACCATCTTCTCTTTTGAGATAAGTGATTTAAACCTGTTAATTCATTTACTAATTCAACAAATACTTATCAAGAAACGTGGGTTAAATGACTTGCCCAGGGTGACACAGCAAGAAGTGTCTGAGACCAGATTTGAACCCAGAATCTGTACCATCCTCTCTTTTGAGATAAGTGATTTGAACTTATTAAATCACTTACTAATTCAACAAATACTCATTAAGAAATGTACTCTGTGAGGTGCTTAAGAGTTCCTTGGAAGAATGTTGTTCCAAAATTTCACAGTTAAAAAAAATCATTATTAAATAATATTAACTTCTTACATGGAAGTGCAATGAAGGATCTAAGATTTCATCAGTGCAAGGAACTCCCTGAATACCAAGGAGCTACTTCAGGCACATGAAACCTAAGTGAGGAGTCAGAGTCAAACAGCTAAGAAGTGTCAAAAGTAAAATCTGATCACAGAGATCTCCATTCATTAGGCTGCCCTGACTTTTCCTAAGTATGTTCAGATACAAGGGCTAATACAAGTCTAATGCTGTGCAATCTGAACCCCATCGAAGCCATCAATCCATAAATATTTATCGTGTCAGCAGTGAGTGCATTTGTCCCATACACTTCCATTGCGTGGTATTACTATGACAGTTTTACTGGTCTGTGGGGTCATAAATAAAGAGTATTTTAAGGGGTCTGAAGAGATCTTAAAATTACTATGTTGCATCTAAACTCCATGAAAATGGAAACCCAGTGAGGGTACCTTGTACTATTTACTTCATTTTTATTATGCCGAGAAAACGCACTTGTCATTACAGATATGTACGATAGGGACCTTTTTCTCTCGAGGCAAACTCCTTTGATAAGAGAGGTGTGGTTGGTACCGGAGAGCTCAGTGCCAAAGGAGAGGCATCCAGAGCAAAGGCCCGCAGGATCTGAACAGGCGATCTATCTGCTGTGAGTGGCTCTCTACCCGCACGGCCTGCTCTGAGAGTCTGCCTTTGCTTCCCCGTTTTCTACCCAATCCTGCACAATCAGTTTCTTTCCTGCGAGCCTTCAGACTGCTGGGGCCCATCAATATCGCCGCTGCCTTCAGACACCCCCCCCCCCCACCATTGCTCTGACATCACCTTTCACAAACTCTGGCTTCCCACTCAATCCTCGCCATGTGCAAAACGGGTATTTCTGGGCTCTTAGCTCTAAGTGACCAGATGAAAAGGTCCTTGTGAACAGAGACACAAGACAGATTTGCTTCGGGGAAGAAGGCAAGCCTAGGGCCGACCCGTGACCCTGACAAGTGAATTCACTTTTGTGAGCCTTTTTTCTCATCCATAAACTCACCAGATTACATTATTTATCAAGAAGTTCTCTAATGGCTGTACCATGATAAAAATGTTATGAACTATGCAAAGAGAGTAAAATAACCATACATGTAAACTACATGTCTATATGTACATACATGCACACAGAGAAAGGCATGTAACCGCTCAGAACAAAAATGATGGGCTTGCATGGACTGTGTGTGTATGTATCCATGCATGTATGCACACACATGTGTATAACATTATACAAATAGTCCAAATATTTACATAGTTGATGGGAGTCAGTCTTAGAGTCATAAAGACTTAGGTGCAAGTCCCACTTCTAATACACACTGGAAGCCTGACGCTGGGCAAATCCCTGCCGGGTAGTTTTCTAAGACTGGAAGTTGGAACGGTTGCCCACAGTAGAGAGTGTTTCTTAACCTGCAGGGTTTTACCTAAAATCATGGTCCAGGGTGAACAAAAATTCAATTAAATCACTCTGCATTAATACAAACCGATATTATTGTTAAGCGGACTGCTAAAAAGAGGCGTGAATATGTTTGATAGGATTCCCAAGTTCAAATTTTGACTCTTGATACTAAGGTTGTGAAGTCCTGGACCCTAGACTTTTTTTTCAGTCTCAGTTTCCTCATCTGTAAAATTCACTACACCAACTTCACAGAGTTGTGGGGAAAGTTCTTCATAAGAAAATGTGAATTATTATCATCCATGCCTCAACTGGAACTCACTTTTTCAGATTAGTGAGCTTAAATAATATGTAAGTTTATGCCTACCACAGATTTATAGGTATATATAATACTGCATAAACATATACATATCTCACAAATATAATCAGACTAATTTCAACACAAAGGTTAGACAGGAATATTATCTTACCCATGATTCATGTTTCAACAAAGTCATGAAACACATCAAAAAATTACATTTTATGTATTTTTGTCTCTTCTTGGTGAGTGCTGGATTGAAATGAATGGCTAGGAAGTAAATACTCTTTCTCTTCCAAAACGGATTCAATCAAGAGTTGTCCATTCAATTTAGTTTTCAACATATTCCAAAGAACTTTCCTTTCCCATTGGCTTCTCATCTGTCTGCAGATATCCCTAGGTCTCCCCAAAACAAAAAGAGAAAAGCCTTTTCTGATGCCCCATTAAACAACCTCCTCTTCTGTCCTACCCTTCCTACTGAAATTCTTTTCACTTATATGGCGTTTTATTTCCTATTTACACAGCAGGTCAGTCATTGGCTATTAATTCTACTGTAATATTTTGTATTTAAATAAACTTTTACGAGGTCAATGTCACATCTTGGTTATAGGTCCTCATCTCCTAATTTCCCACAGACTTAATGGTGCTTGTTAAACAATTAAAGTCACATATTCTTTTTCAGTACTGCATCCTCTATTTGTCTCCTTGTCTATATTCATATTAGCAAATTACTGTTGGTTAGTAATGCCAACAGGAACATGGAAATAGTTTTTAAGATCTGAAGTTGTTGTAGGCAAGTTGTTGATCTTTATTGGTGGATGTGGTTTCTGCAATGGGAGTTCCTAATGAAATAATGAAATCACAAATCTGAGCCCAACAAACAATCAAAATCCCTAAATTAGACATTATAATTGCATTCACTGAAATGAAAGACTACTAATATTCATAAAAGAAATGGGAATGTTGCTCTATAAAAATTCACTTTTCCTTTAAGTCAGAAGGTTAGACATTTTAGAAGAACAAAAAAAGAAGACTTATCTCTTTGAAAATATGAGGAATCAGGGGGCAACTGGGTAGCTCAGTGGATTGAGAGCCAGGCCTAGAGATGGGAGGTCCTAGGTTCAAATCTGGCCTCAGACACTTCCCAGCTGTGTGACCCTGGGCAAGTCACTTGACCCCCATTGCCTAGCCCTTACCACTCTTCTGCCTTGGAACATACACAGTATTGATTCCAAGATGGAAGGTAAGGGTTTTAAATTTAGAAAAAAATGAGGACTCTAATTTAAAGTATCAGAGTGAGCTACAGGTGCAGTCATTTAATAAACCAAGAAAAAAAGGGTTATACCAGGAAATTTTATACCTCTTTTATAATGAGCAGAAAAAAACATCAATTTGACTTTTTTTCTGTTTTGCCTAACTATTTTTAAAGATAAAAACAAAGTAAGTGAATTGAATACCTACATGGGACCATCTCCTTTTATCCTAGTCTGACCTCAGGCTGCCTAGAGTAGGAGCAAACTAGGTGAAGGAGGGCCAAAAAAAAGTATGTACATATTAAGATCATGTGTGTAGGTGTCACTTAAATCCAAAGTAAAATACAGTTATTTTTGCATTACCTCTTAAGATGTATTATCTGTATCTTGTTGCTCAGTTGACTCTAACTGGGTTCCAATGCACGTTTTCTTCTTTCCAGAATTTCTTCCAAGACCTGTATGAAATTACAATGCTTAATCTAAATACTTTGAAACCTTTCAGGGCAAGAATCTACCTTCAACACAAAAGTTAGGTAGGAATATTATCTTACCCATGAATCATGTTTCCATAAAGATAAGAAACCTATCGAAGAAGAGGGGCATCTTATGTATTTTCTGCCTCTTCTATATGAGTGCTAGATTGAAATGAATGGTTAGGAAGTAAACTCTACGACTGAAAGTTTTGGTTGGTTGACTCAGATTTGGCAAAGATTGAGGGGAAGAGATGGTTTTGTATCTAGTTCTGAGTGTTGTGGCAACTTGGAAAGAGTTGGGTCTCTAAGGAAGAAGTCACCGCATGTTAGAACAGAAGTCATTGGGTTTGGCAGAGAACAGAATGAGGGAATAACAATGAAAGCAGCACTACTTTCTGTCATGACTGAGATTTGCCGGCCAGCAAACACTGTGTGTGATCTCTTTCTCTTCCAAAACTGATCTAATCAAGAGTTGTCCTTTCAAGTCAATTTTCAACATATTCCAAGGAATTCTCCCTCTCCAATGGCTCATCTTCATCTGCCCAAGATATCCCTAATGTCTCCTCAAAACTTAAAAAAAACCCCACAAAACCTTTCTTTGATCCTTCTTCCCCACTGAACTATCTCCTCTTTTGTCCTACCCTTCAGCACTGAACTTCTTAAGCAGTTTTCTTTAAATCTTTTTTGTCACCATTGCTTTCTCTTCTCCATTGGGATTCTGCCTTTGCTACTTGGCTGAAGCTTCTCACTCTAAGACTAGAGTGCTTCACTTGGGACCTCTGAACTTAAAAAATGTATTTTGATAATTGTATTTTATTCTGACTAGTTCTCTTTGTGATCCTAAGTATTTTGTTTCACATATTTTTAAAACATTATTCTGAGAAGAGGTGCAAAGGCTTCACCAGGCTGCCATAGGGGCACATGTCACAAAAAATAGTTAAGAGCCCCTACCCTAAGGTCTAATTGTCCAATTAAATGCCTAACTTTTCAGTCGTCACCCTACCTGACTAATCTGAGCTTCCTGATGCCACTGACCAACTCTTTCTTCTGGACATTCTCCCTTTCTTTGGCAGTAAGACACTATACTTTCCTAGTTCCCTTCCTATTTTCTCTCCAAACATATTCCTTCACAGGCTCTTTTAAACCCTTTACGATGGTTGTTCTCTAAGGGACTTCCCTCAGCCCTCTTTCTTCCTCCTTCTCCCTGGTGAATCTTATTTGCTCCCAAGGCTTCAGTTATTACCTCTAGCCATATGAATTCTAAATATGTATTTGAAGTCCATCTTTAATCTACAATAGACAGCAATCAAACTACATTTGGATACTCCACTAACACCACAAATCAGGTTCTCACAAACTGAGCTGATTATTTTTCTCTTGAAACCTGGGTCTCCTAATCACTTATCAAGACATGTTCATTCTACTTCCACAATATCTTTACCACTGCTATCACTAGGGAATAGTACCTCTTGTACAGACATCCAATAGATTTTCCTTTATTCTCTTGCAAGAAAATTTTCAGCAGCTCCTCACTGCTCACGGAATAAAATTAAAACTCCATTGCCTGGAATTCAAGGCTTATCATGATCTGGAGTCATTCTATCTACTTTTCTAGCATCCTCTATTACTATCTGCCATCCTACTCCAAGTTTTGATCAAAGTGGATGGCTTTATGTCCTAAACCCTTCTTGTACTTTTCCCCACAATGTACTTTATGCAAAGAATGTTCTCTTTATTCCTTCCTACCATTCCTTCATAAGGTCTAGTAATTCAAATGCCATTCCTTCCATGAAGACTTTTCTGATCCTCTCAGACAGAAGGTCTTTCCCCCTCGAAACTCAGAGAGCACTCTGAATCCTGCCTCTCTGGGCACTTTACCATCTAATATTCTGTATGAGCGCGGTTTGCTTTCTATTCCTCTACCAAACTACAAGCTGCACGAGGTAGGGATCATATCCTTTTTAACTTCATCTAACCTCACCAGTACCTCTTATATTACTCCACATATTTTGATTACTTAATAAACATTTGTAGAATTTGCTGACATTTAAAGTATTAAAAGTTAATTTTCACTTTTAATTAATTTTAAATACAAATTTTCTCTCTGTTCTTCCAAAAGAAACTAATTTTCTGGATAACCATTCAAATAGCAGTGGAAATAACCTCATGCTCTCATTTTGAGTTCATGTAGATCAGTGGTTCTCAACCTCTCAACTTGTAGCAATGAGAATACATAATGCATATCAGGTATTTACATTCCAAATCATAACTGTAGCAAAATTACAGTTTTGAAGTAGCCACCAAGATAATTTTTTGGTCTGGGGTCACTGCAACATGAGGAGCTGTATTGTGGGGTCATGGCATTAGAAAGGTTGAGAACCACTGATGTAGATCAAATAATGGGGCAAGCTAGATGGTACAATGGAAAGAGAGGCAGTCTGGAGTCAGGAGGACCTGAATTCATATCCTACTTCAGACATTTCCTAGCTAAGTGATCCCAAATAAGTCACTTCACTAGGCTTGTTTGCCTCAGTTTTCTCATCTATAAAAATAAGCCAGAGAAGGAAATGGCAAACCACTCCAATATCTTTGCCAAGAAAACCCCAAATGGGATCACAAAGTGTCAGATGTGAATGATATGAATGACAGCTCAAGCATTAACCACAGGATTATAATCTGGCGATGGAAGGGACTTCAGAGGCCACCTTGCCTAACCCCCTCACTGAGGAATGGAGGCCCAGGGATGCTAAGTAACTTGCTCAGGGCTAGATCGTTTCTTTGAGACTTATTGGTCCTATCATCCTGACTTCACTTCTCTCTCAGCCTCAGTGTCCTCATCTATAAAATGCATTAAATACTCCAGAGGGCTGACGTGAAGGCATTGCTAGTAAGTGTGAGGAAAAGTTCCCCAAGTGTCTGAGGTGAAACTTGAACACAGATATTCCTAATTCCAAGGTCAGCACATAATCTACTATACAAAGGCTCATCTTTTCACCTCTTTAAATCAGTTTTATTTAAAACTTAGTAACAGTTAACAAAATAAGTTGTAAAATAAATATATAACATAAGGTCTAAGATCTTATGGAAATAAGGTTCAAGCCATCAATGAATTGATAAGCATGTATTAAGTCCTGTTGTGCACTGGGCACCAGGCTTAGCACTAAGAATACAAAGGTAAAAAAATGAAACAACTCCTGCTGCTAAGGAACTCGCATTGTATGGGGCAAGACAACTGGCAGATACATGTGAGCGTGTTTGTTTACATATACATACGTTCACAGGCTTCTTTGTCTGCTCATCTGTCTATAGATATGCACGTGGATGAATACAAGATGGCTCACTAGGCGGCAGGCAGGAAGGATGGACATTGAGCATGTCACAAATATAATCTATATCACATTCTTACCATTTCAGGAAGGGAGGAGGAGAGGGAGGGAGGGAGAGAATTTAGAATTCAAAGATTTAGAAAACTGCTAAACATTGTCTTTACATGTAATATGAAATATTGAAAAAATTATTTCCCCTCTTATCAGCCCTCCTACATTCATAGACTTGTCAGTGTAACATAATTTTATTATGTGAGCTGGAAGAGAGCAGATACTGTGTTCTTTTCTAATATATGTTTCCAGTATTGAAGTTGTTGTGATTTAAAGGAAGGATGATGAAAAAAAGAATTACTTTCTTACTTGTGTACATTTGTCTTATTAATCTAATTGGCCATTCCCAATAATGACCTGCACTTCACTCACCTTGCTTTCCAATGCCAATAGGAAGGTCTGCATTCTTACAGTGTATTTGGTTAGGACTAAAATTCTCTGGCTTGCTCAGAAGGCAGTTTGAGAATTCTGTTGCCAAATGTAATCTTCCAAAATCTCTGGCATTAAAGAAGTGTAAAATGAGGACTGTACTTGACTCCTCAATTTTTAATATGCATAGATATTATAACATTTTTTGTATGGTCTGTAAAATCATCAGCAACTCCATTCTCTCCCCTATGCCAAATAGATAATATTCACATTGTTCACTCTTGGTCTGGCAGGAACATCATCGTCTTCTTTGACTAATGACAAAATTTAACACGCCAGAGGGAGAATCTGAATGAATTCTGCAAGCTCTTCTACCTTCGGTTTGACTGATCAAAATAGAATATTAAGTAGGGATGTACCATAGACTCTTCACTCAAAATGGTTACTTAAGAAGTAAAATGACTTGATCTAACAGACAAAAAAGATTTGTTTTGCCTTAGGAAATGAAGGTAGTGTGAGAAAAAATAAAGGAGATAAGTCCAATATCAGGGTTTTGGTTTTTTTGTGCTTTGGGGGTTTTAATGCTTTTTTGATTGAATGGAAGAGGAAAGGATCTCAGAAAGAAACAGTTTGGTAACTCTTTTTGGAGGGAGTTAATCAGGCAAATTGTTCTCTGATCAACTTAATGATCCAGTCAAAGGGTGAGCCTGTTTGGAACTTTTGATTAGATCTCCCTAGAGAGAGAATGGACACCTCCATCAGTTAGCCTTCTGGAGGATGGGCTTTGGTGGCTGGAGCTACTCCCAAGATGAAAAAAAAAAAGCAGTTCTGACTCTCAAGAAGATAGACTCTTGGAGTTATTCCTTTACTCCAGCCCTAAAAAAAGAATCTTCCTCTAGGACTCGAGATTCTATCCTATCCATTCCCGTCTCTTCTGCCATTTTCCTGCCTTTCTTCTAGAGAGATCCTGAAAGCAAAGCAAATGTGGTGGGAGTATACAACTCTAAACAGATGCCACTCATGCCTGTGTGGTACAGATTTGGCAGCAGGAGAAGTAGCTCACTTGTTTGACTAAGAGGAGAGCCCTGGAATCTGACTGGGAAGTGTCTAGGTAGTGTGATCTTGGAGTTTCACTCTCTTTCTAGAGAAGGGAAAGTTCCTGAGCAGAATGCTTCTTGGAGAAAGAAGAGGATCGTCATATGGTCCCCAGCAGCCACCGCAGCAGCAAGGGACTAAAGACACAATCTGGAAGAACACATGACCTAGACTTTGTACTTCTCTGTGAGAGGGAGCTATTTGCACAATGCAGGCCCTATGGGAAGAATAATTGGTTGTGTAGTTACAAAATAGGTTTCCCTTTCAGGAGGGTCTTATACCACAGCACTAAGAACTAAGAGAGTGTGTGCAGGGGTAAAAGTAG
Source organism: Monodelphis domestica (assembly GCF_027887165.1). Lineage (NCBI taxonomy): Eukaryota > Metazoa > Chordata > Mammalia > Didelphimorphia > Didelphidae > Monodelphis > Monodelphis domestica. The sequence continues at coordinate 202,921,745 of NC_077231.1, forward strand.
GTGTAGGACTCTGTGCATAGGCAGGGCCCACTGGAGAGGAAAGAGAACTGTGCTGACTGTCTGTGGTTCCTGTAAAACGCTTTAAATTTCTTTCTACATTTGTTTATGGATTCCTGAGAGTTTTTTGTGTGTTTCACATTTTCTTTGGAGAAAATAAATACTGTCCTGGGTTCAATAATTGCATGTATTACCTTAAGTAATTAAGTATTACCTTAAGTGTGTGTAGAGAAGCTAGGGAATCTCTTTTACCCACAGCATGGGAACAAGTTCTAGTGATAGATTTTATCAGAACAAAATCTGGGTCATATCAATATCACCCCAAAAAGGCACCACCTTTAGGGGCATTTCTAAGATTAGTCCTGTTCCGTGTAAGTCCAGTTAATGGCTAAGATTTGGGGAGGGGGCAAGCTGGGCAAGAGGCTAATATTTTAAAAGACCTGCCCTTAACCTCTGCAGCCAACTTGCAGGAAGCATTGCATAAGGGGCTCTGTCCAGAATGCTGATGGCAGGTGTGTACATGACTACACCTGGAGTTTTTTGGGCTACTGACAAGAGCCATGCAATTCAACATGTAAGCTCATGTAGATGCACTCTCATCTCCTCAGAAGCAGGAATGCAAAGGATGCCCTTGTACTCTAAAGAAGGATGAATGAAAAGCCAAGTTGGAGACAGATCAATGGCAGTTTCAGTTTAGCTTTGTCCTTCCATTCTCTCCTTCTCCAGGCACATATCAACTTGGTAAGGATCCTGGAAAACTGAGGGAACTGATCCAAGGATTCTAGCTAGAGAGGGGAAAAGTGAACAAACACAAGGAAGTTGGCTCTCCAAATAGCTGTCCCCCAAATGACAGTGACACGTAAAAGCTATGGTCTGACAGAGGAAGCACTTGCCCAAATCGTTGCTTGATTATACTACAGTATTATCTTATACAAATACTGATAATGATGTGCGTCATTGCCGCTGTACAGGAAAGTCAAGTCACTAAAAATATAACTGGGCAGGTGATCCCACACACTGCCACTGCAACAGGAATGATTTTTGTTTTTCACAGAAGTGACATGCAAATATAACAAGGTGGGCAGCCTCTCAAAAATCACCTTATTTAAAATAGGTCCCCCAAAATGAACTGAAACTGAGTCTTCGAAAAGAACATGGTCAAGAGTCTTGCTTCAAATATCCTCAATGCCACCTTTGGTGTTATTACTCTCCTTGCCAAGAGCTCCTGGGGATAGTCAAGTCAGGCCACAACTAAATGTTATGGGAGCATACTGATATAAGCCAGAGACAGAGATTTGGGGTCTAATGCTGGCTCTGCAGATTTTTTCCTGTTATTATTAAGAATAAACTCTTTCTCTGCCTGTAAAATATGCCTAATTATATGAATACTGGTTTCCAGACATGAATGTTCAGAAGTATTTAGCTAAAATAGCTCTTTGCTGACTACTTCGGTAGATACTCTTTCCAAATAAATGTCTTCCTATTTTTCTGAAGGCTGAGTCACTTGCCATTCTTTGGCCAAGGTACTATATATATACTGTAGCTTCTCTCTTTCAGATGAAAACTTATACCTAAGAGTCAGAAATATAGGTGACAAAGAAATTATTTACAGGGGATTTCTGCCTCTCAAAAATGGAAATAGAAGAAGCCTGGAAGGTAATTTAGGCTGGTCTTTTAGCATATAGATCTTTATCGTGACAGGCTACTCCTTTGGTTAACAATATGTTAGAAGGATTTTTGTTTTTCATTTATTTCAGTTGTTCTTGATTCTTCATGGCCCAATTTGGGGTTTTCTTTCCAAAAATATTGCAGTGGTTTGCCATTTCCTTCCTCAGCTCATTTTATAGATGAGGAAACTGAGGCAAAGTGAAAAGACTTGCCTATGGTCACACAGCTAGTATCTGAGGTCAGATCTGAACTCACAAAGATGAATATTCCTGACTCCAGGTCCAATGTTCTGTCCACTGAGCCATCTAGCTACTAGAAGGACATGATAGGGGGAAACAAACCAAGATTCTTGACTACTGGCATCACTAGATAGTAGAAAGGTAGTGTCAGTTGTATAGAGTCAAACCACTCCATTCTGGTGTATTCTAGTGTCCAATTTTTATAGCTAACCAGCACAAATCTCTAATTCACAAGTAGCATAAATAGCTGATTGGAGGTCTATGATTCTATCCTTAAGAGCCATTGCAACTTGAAAGGAACAAAGGGAAATTTAGGGTTTTACAAAACATTTTTTTCACACACACACACACACAGACTGATTTGTAAACAAATATGCATGTGTGTGTACATGTATATATGCTTCCTTTGCCATATTCATCTTGGAGACCATAATTCTAACAATATTGCCATTGTTCAATTCACTTTTTTTTTGAAACCCCGTATCTTCTGTCTCAGAATACGTACTGTGTATTGGTTCCAAGGCAGAAGAGCAGTAAGGACTTAGCAATGGGGGGGTTAAGTGACTTGCCCAGGGTCACACAGCTGGGAAGTATCTGAGGTCAGATCTGGACCAGGAACTCCTGTCTCTGGGTCTTAGCTGCCCTCAAATCACTTTTGGATTACCCTTTATTTCTATTTTCTGTCCAAAATGGAATATATCTGCAAATACATGACTAGTTTTCTTGTGTGGCTCATGATGTGATGAAGAATCACTGGACTTTTTGAGGGGGAAAAAGTTTGTCTGATCTAATATGGCCCTATAAGTTGGCAGGTGAAAAAAATGAGACCCAAAGAGGTCATACCATCACATAAAACCCTTTTAAATCCTGAGCTTCCTTGCGTCTAAAATGATTGGATTGTTCTGCTCACTCTAAGAGCTAATAGTAATTTCTGAAGTTATCACCTCATTATGTCCCAAATGAGATGTAAATATATTCACAAAGAAGGAAAACAAGTAAAAACCACTTTTATGCCTCTGGTACCCTCAGAGACAGAAAGGAAAGAAAAGGATATAATAGATCTGATCCACAACAGTGTTAGTGATGGTTAAGCAAACTTCTCAGGCATCAGTTACTTTATCGGTTGGAAATGATGTCTTATTACAGTATAGTCAGATATAGATAAATGTGCTTCACTTTGTACATAAAGCCTCCCAAAATGAATGATACGTAACTAAAAAGGACAACTAGCCAACTGCCTGATTCAATGTCCAAATAGTTAACCTGAGAAATAAAAAGAGCCCAGGGCATATGGATGCCTACTACTTTATACCTTTTGGTAATTAAAAAGTGGGCATGGACTGTAGGAATTGTATAGCAGATGACCCCTTTTCCAAACAAGACTGCTTATTTGTTTTTTTCTTTTTAGGATCACAACAATCTAAGACCATTTACATCTTGAAGGTGAACTGAACTTGAAAAAAGCTCTCAAAAGTAAAATGCAGTTAAAAACCTAACTGTCAACAACTGGAGTCTCCCACAGATATGCTTAACTTTAAATAAAATGGAACTTCCAAGACATTACAAACACACCAAACTTAACTGATATGCTCTAAAAAGTAAATCTCCATTGCATATAATTATTAATAATTTTCTGTACTTAGAAGTAGGAAATGAGAATTAACCTGTGCTCTCAGAAAATAATTTAATTTACATTAAGAATACATAGACCTAACCTTATCACCAAAGTTTAGGGAAAAAATGAAAATATCCACCTACTACTCAAGCTCTTCAGTACTTCTAAAACTAGTATGAACAGGCACTTAAAGGGGAAACTGAGGCAAGAAAGTACAAATCAGTACTAGAAGAACAGTAGCCCATACCCTAGATTTCTAAAGAAATGAGGCCATGACTTGAAAGTAGCTAATTGCTCTTGTAACCTGCTTCCATGGGAAAGGAACTGAAAGGCTTATTGTTTAACTAAGGGTTGAACAATGTGAATCATTTCAGTGATTTGTGCAAGAGGCCTCAGCAAACCACAGAATGACTTGGACACCGCCTGCTAAATGCCCTGGTTCACCCCCTCTGCCCCCCCAAAATGTCAAAAACTCATGTCATAATTAACAGGTGTCCCTGTGCTTAATAAGAACAACATTCCTATACATCCCAACTGGGTGGCCACATGCTGCCATCTCATGTAAAAGCATGTATGTTCTCATGCCTACAGCGCTCCTTGGAGACAAAAGGGACAGAAACAATGGTGGGAACAACTGTCTGAGGGATGACAATACCCTCAGATAACCATTCATACCAAATACTGACTGGAAAAATGTTTTGCTGTAAATTTTTCCCCCTAGTGCCAGGCACGCTTGTGTTGCCATCCATTTGGAGAGAGATCATCAATAATCTTCTGGGTCAGTGACTAGGGAAAAAGCTGGCTATAAAAAGGAGAGGAAGAAAGAGGGGATGCTTCCTTCCACTTGGAACCCCCTGCTGTCTGGAATGAAAGGAGGCAGATGGCTGCCACCTTCACCTTTAATTAGGAAGGGTAGCTCGGAGATGGCATAGTTTTAGTTCACAACACTCCACCATGAGGAGGAGCTTGTAAATGTTGAATTAAGGCATTCTTGCTTTAAATTGTTCTTTAACCAAAATCTCCATAAATTTCATTATGGAAAATTAAAGGAGCTATTCAGTGACTAGATGCTCAATCTTATTTGCTAAATGAACATAAAATTAACTTTGATTCACAGATTATTCATCTGTGAGTAGGTTATTTCTTTTCCAAAATAATAATAACAACAATTTTACACACACACAAACTCACACCTACAACAAACCAATTCTTTAATCAATCTTCACTCTACTCTTTTGAAGTTAGAAAGGAGACAAATTCTAATGTTCCTGTTATTCAGGCAAATGAAATACACAAAAATCATTGCATAGGGTCCAATGGTAAACATATGTGTATTATGTGTAGATGTACTAGATATAGATATAGATGATTTGTTTCAAGTCCAGCAACTGAGGATGTACATCCTTCCTCAAAGTAACAAGTTTATCATTAAAATCCAAATTTTAGGGAAAAATCATTAGTTCAAACAGATCAACTTCCTCAATGAGGAAAATGTGTGAGGATCACAGAATTCCCCACCTTTTTAACTTAACTTTACATTTTCCTAAGTATTTTATTATCACGAATTGGATGTTTCAAAATCTTGAAGGGACAGGCATATTTTATAGAGGGGAAAACAGAATCTTTAGGATGCAAAGTAGTTTAATCATTGGTCAAGAGAGGCACCAAGTGCTGGAAATGAAAGTCTTTTGAACAGACAATGGTCCTTCTTGAATTTTCTTACTCATATTTTTAATTTTTTGCAGTACTGAAATATGGTTTCTCTGAGTCCCTAAGGTACATAGCTTTAAATGTCAGTGAAAAAAAAGCCCTTTAACTTATGATGACAAAAGTGAGTTCTTTCTATATTTTATACCATTATTGATGCTCAATCTGACTTTTGTCAACAGCATTCCATGATACATGCCTTTTGCCCCATCCATTTACTTGCACCTTTATGATCGGGCATGATCCACTCTTCCTGACGCCTATTCTTCCCCCTCATGTTGTCTCCTAAAGGTTCTGTGCACTCATACCTGTCTCATACACAAATACAACACTAATTTCCAAAGATAAACAAGGACAGTACGGCAAACTAAGGCACTGAGGTAGGATGCTTGTATTTCAGCAGTTCAGCAATTAGTTTTTTCTGATGTCATTGATGGAAAAGCTTCCACCTGAGCCACCAGCTTCAACACAAGTTTATCAGTCAGTACTGCCCCTCTCCCCCCACCAGAAAAGAAGCTTCAAATAGTTATTGATGTCCCACTGGAAAGTCAGAGATATGGAGTGAGATACAGTAGGCACAAGAAAGAATTGGCTTTTTAACAGGGTCTATGCTCCTGAGAAGGGTTTTTATTATCTGCATTTTGACGAAGGAACAAAATTGGTATCTACAAGAGATATGAAATATCTAACTGAGTCAGCAAGGTCAAATAAAAATCACATAGGAAGAATTGTTAGAGGAAGAAAAACCTAGTTGAAAAAAGCAAAAAAAAAAAACTTACTTGAGTTTTTTTCAAAACCTACACGTGTAGGTTTGAAATGAGAGGAGGAAAATTCCTTCTTCAAGGGTTCTGTTTCCATTTTGAGACCAGTGAAGGGCCCATTGTCTGCCCTCAATTTGCTGTGGGGCTCCACAAATCAAGTGAGAAGAGCCCATAAGGTTCCCAAGCTGCCCACAGAAGCTCTTGGGGCCGTGTGTTCTACCTCAGAGAACACCACCATGACCTCTGTGTGTGCCACGTGGCGCTGCTGCTATTGTTACTACAAACACACCCAACTGAGCGTACCAACTTGTTACCTCACACACACACACACCCCACATGGGGCTGTAGGAAATGTGACAGCTCACAGTCAGCTCCACATTCTTGGTTTTAAAAAACATCACCAAGAACCCTATATGTAGACAGCGGCACGTCTGGTGAGATGTTTGGACACATCTGAAGGAAAGGTTCCCTTTGAGGGAGGGAGGAAACAACGGGTTCTGGACCTGTGGCTTTCCTGGGCTTTGCAATTCCTTGAATGGAGAATCCCTCCTTCCACAGAGACGAGCAACTCCTCTTGCAATTCATAGTTGTAAAGTGCTGCCTGGGATACTGGGAGTGACATACCTAAGGTTGTGCAGTTAGTATGTGTCAGAGGCTGACCTTAAACCCAGATCCTCCCAACTTGAAGACTGGTGGTCTAGCTAGGATGCCATATTGCTCTCCAAGTTTAAAATCATCAAGAAAATTAAGTGGAGATGGTGCAAAGGATGTGCTCTGGGCTAAGGAAAAAGTCCTGGTCTCTAAAAATCAGTGATCATTGCCGAGTAGAGGGATCGTCATTCCTTTTGAGGTAACCAGGGAAGGTCAAGTACACAAGGGAGGGCCACGTTCTAAAAATAACAAGTAGCTAAAAGCAAAGCTAAATTCTCCTTAAGAACCATTAGCTTTCCTGAGCTCTATCTGGCTAATCAGCAGCACATTTTTTTAAAGGCACAAATTCAAAGTTTGTTTGCTTTGATAAATAACTTCACCCATGTACTGGCCCTGCTCCCCAGCGCACAAAACAAACCTCCCAGCACAAAGGGACACTCTGACCTTGTTTACTGCAGGCTTTTGAAACCCCTCTCTCGTAACTCCTGACATCACCGAACGTGCATTCGCACCTTCACTGTTCTTGGCTGCACACGCTGAAACCCTGTCTCCCACAGACAGTTTGATTGTTGACTAAACACTCCAGAGCACATGGAGAACAAACCGTCTTCCAAACCATACTGGTGTTAGTGCTAAACCTCCCAAATTCACATGACACTTTCTAGCAGGTTTCACCTTTCCTTGACTCCTTTTACAGGAACATTCAGGGCTAGATATCTGATTTGTGAAAGTACCAGCACCCAGAAATATCCCGTAATACCATTTGTTTCCCTTCCCAAGAATGGGGCTCCTCTCTTTCACCAATAAGCATCTTGGCATACTATCTGTTTCAAAGTTCTCTTCTTAAACTCCTCCTCTGCTTTCCTCTTAAGAAACAACCACCAGCACAAAGCCAAAACAAAACTCATTTTGCCCTTAGAAGGCTCTTATTTGTAAACACGTTAGTAGTTTTTCTATGAAGCTTCCTTCATTTTATTTCTTAAGGAAAAAATACAGATGCTCCAAGCTTGAAATAAGCACATCACCTTTCTCTTACATTTAAAGTTTTTGTCAAAGTTGGAACATCTCAAGCCAAAATAAAATATATTGTTTAATATTATAGCTGGTGCCACCTCAATAGGAGAAACCAGGGCTCTGAGTGTTCCAAAGGATTTCTTTCTTCAGGACAATTGAGTTAAATATCAAAGAAACAAAATACTTAGAAAAGGACGGTATAAAAAAAGCCATTGGTCAAATTATCCTTCTCAAACATACCAGCAAAAGAACAAGGAATAAATATCCGACAACATCACTAACTAGCATAGAAACTAACCAAAATGCATTCTCTCTCTAGGTAATAAATTCTAACTCTAAATATAATAGAACCAAAGTAATGAGCCCTAAGGGCAAGGAACGCCTAAACCACCTCTCTAAATTAAATTCTGCAAGTCTCAAGTAGCAATAGATTTTTACAGCTGATACTAATAAGAATCCTGCCACCAAAGTTCACCTATCTGATTTGCTTAATCATTATCTTTCTCCTACAGAGCAACTACTTTGAAAAACATCAATCCCTTAAACTAGAGTCTATCAAAAGAAAAAACAAAATAAAACTCAAATAAATATTTATGTACTGATGGCCCTTGTTTCCTAGAGTGGGGAGAAAAATCATCTTATACAGCTTATCAAAGTATATCTACTCTAGCTAAAGATCTATAAAAGAAAGGGGAGGGGAGAAACTCTTCTTATGGTTACCATAACAACTATGTGATCACATTGGAAAAATGTGGGAGAATTTAAGAGGCAGGAGAAAACAAGTGTTATCCTGTCTGTAGGAAACTAATCATTTCTAAGAGGCAGTGACAAAGCTCTGGCCACTTACATTTCTAAAACATCAAAGCATTACCTTCTGAGAGTCGTCGTACTCTTCATGCCATTTGTGAAAATGATGTAACAAGTAAATGAAGACCTCTCTCAGTGATCAGAACCATTTCGACTTCAGCCCTGGAACATTATCACCACTCCCACAGTCCATTTGGTACATACTTTTTATAATGAAAGCAGAGTTTGACTCAATCTGAAGGGGAGGAGACTTAAAAACCAAATCACCCTTGCAGAAACCAAATAAAAAACACTTACCTACATACGTTCTCTCTCTCTCTCTCTCTCTCTCTCTCTCTCTCTCTCTCTCTCTCTCTCTCTCTCTCTCTCTCTCTCTCTCTCTCTCTCTCTCTCTCTCTCTCTCTCTCTCTCTCTCGTCTCTCTCTCTCTCTCTCTCTCTCTCTCTCTCGTTCTCTCTCTCTCTCTCTCTCTCTCTCTCTCTCTCTCTCTCGTTCTCTCTCTCTCGTTCTCTCTCTCTCTCTCTCTCTCTCTCTCTCTCTCTCTCTCTCGTCTCTGAAAAGTGCCAGTCATAGGGGGAAGGGGAGAATCTTTAACAGAAAAAAAAGTATCTTCCCTTAAAATTCTTGTTCACCAGCATGCATATCAGTTTCCATTTCGTGTAAGGTGGACAGCACAATCAAGAAACGAGAATATTAAATGAGTTCTCAGAGAGGGAAGAATCATGTGATTTGCCACAAGTAAATTATGTAGGGGCCAGCACTAAGGAAAACCAACTTAAGAGGAATCTGAGTACACTATCTTTGGGTTATGTAGTCATGAATACATCACGTTGTATGAGAACTGAAGAAATGTGTGGAATTCTCTGACAACCCTACCAATTAAAAAAAAAGTGAAAGGATTAAAGCAATGTGCAGGGAGGAAGGAAAGTTGAATTATTAAAGCTGCTGCTTTTCTAAAGGTCACATCTCTTCAAGGTTTATTTTAAAGTCTGTTTTTCAATATTATTTACAGATCAGGCAATGAGCAAAGTAACCAAACAGAACACCAGCTGCAGTTCTGATTGAATGAGAGAGCCTTCTCTAATCTAACACACACTGCAGTGTGGTTTCTGTAGCGCCCAGAGGAGAAATGCTAAAATTGACCAAAGCTTCCACTGGAACTCTATGTTTAAATATGTCCCTGAATTTCATCACTGCAAAGCTGGGAGGCATGTGGGAAATTTGATGCAATAGGGTGGTGCATTGCTGTTTTCAAAGTCCTCCTATTTCCTTGTTAAAACCACTTTTAAATCTGATCTTATTGGAAGGATGTTGTTGTTAATGTTTTACACAGAAATCAGCTTGTGCTTACTTTTACCTAGAAATCAAATCAAATGAAAAAACAAAACAAAACAAAGGATAATACAGTATAAGTGTATAGTACAATGTATTATGAAAACCCATTAGACAGATATAATGGGATATTTTTCTCAAAAAGGAAAAGGGTTCTTCCCCAATGCTGATGTAGATTTAAAAATAAAATAGGCTTTCGTTTTTTGGTTTTGTTATATTACTGATTCTCAACATATTTCTTTTCAAGGCTTTGAATCTAGGAGTGGAGTATCCAGGTGAATGGAAGAGATTTCCTCAAAAAAGGAGGCAACTGGTACAGTGGAAAGTGGGCTAGCTACCTTTTTCTGCAGCTAGAGTGCCTATGTTCAAAACCTTTAGAGATGTCCCTGAGCTAAAGTTTCCTTATTTGTAATATAGAGGCTTGTTCTAGAAGATCACAAAGGCCTCTTTGGTCTCTAGAAGAGAACTATGATGAGAATTGGACTATTAAGGAATGGTAAGAAGCCCTATATCGGTGGGAAAGTTTGGCAAGGCAGCTAGTGGCTCAGTGATTAGGGCACTGGAGGTCTGGAATCAAGTAGATCTGAATTCAAACCCAGATTCAAACATTTACTAGCTGGGTGACCCTGGGTCAGTCTTTAATCTCAGTTTACCTCAGTTTCTTTAACTATAAAACAGGGATAACAAAAGCACCTACCTACCAGGGATATGGTGAGGATCAAATGAGTATTTGTAAAAAAATGCTTAGCTTTGTGACTTGCACATAGTAGCTACAAACTAAATGTTTATTCTCTTCCCTTCAGTAGTAAGAAGGATGGCAACAAATAAGGTACATTTTATTCTCAAACATGAAGGTTGAACTATTTTCTGCTTATTCTCTGCTCCCAATGAGTAAAATTTACTATAAAGGAAGCCTCAGGAATTAAGAAATATCCCCAAATAAGGTCATGTATCCCTTTTAGACTTCAGTCGACCATTTGTCTAAGACAGTAATCTGTTACGGTGTAAAGAACGAACCATGGATTCACAAATGTTTAGATCTTTAAAAAGTTTGTCTGTCCAAACCCTTCATATGCTACACCAGGAAGCTGATACAGAGTTGAAGTGACTTTCCCAAGGCCACATGGGCCTCAGAGCTTGGAAGATTAGCTCTTGGCTCTTAGACCTGGGATTTTCCTACTGCCAAACTGCTTCTTATCTATAACCTTGTAAATTTGAACAGGATCTCCACTTAAGTGGACTGGAATTTCCAAGTCTACAGATAATTTAAGAGATGAGTAAAACCTGGTTTCCTAGCTCTCAGAGTTTAATTCTCTTACATCCATACTCCTGTTAAATCTTTATCCATCAGTGACCTCCTTCAGTCCACATCCCATGACCTTTTTTTCTATCTTCACCTCAAATGATCTTTGATGTATCTCACACTATCCACTGCTTCTCTGTAACTTCATTCCCCCTTGGTTTCCATGTCACAAAAAAGGTCTATAATTCTCTAACTCCCATCGCCTCCAAACTCTCATCCTCTATCTCCCTAAATGTTGATATTCCCGAGGATTCTCTTCTTGCCCTTTTCTTCTTTCTTGGCAAGTTCATCAAATCTTACAGCTTCAACTATGATTTTTACTCCTCTGTCTCTAGCTTTGACTCCTCTTCCCAATCCAAACAAACATGGTCATTCTACCAACACTTTAAATTCTACATGACCAAAATTACACTCCTCATCATCCAGACTAAAATCTGTTCTTCCTTTCTGATTTCCCTATGTCCATTACTGGCATGACCATACTCTCAATGACCCAAGCATATTTACTCTTCCATTCCTGTATGCTCTCCTCACTCCCCACCAATATCCAATCAGTCACAAGGTCTAATCATCTCTTCCTTGGCAACATCACTCATATATCTCTGAGATTCCCAATGCCAGCACCTTAGTTCAGGCCCGCATCATCTCTAACCTGGAATACTGTAGGTTTAGAAATGCAAATGACCCAAACAGGATAGGAACAGTCTAGGGAGCTAAGGTAAAAGTCAATGAAAGCAATACAGTAGGCAGAGGCAGAGAAAAAAATCACCAGTGCATAAGAGTTACTGAAGGGGATTTTTTTGGACCAACATATAAGTAAAAGAACTAAAACCTAAGGGCAGAACCAAAACAGACTTCTTAGCATCAGGAACTGTGCAGGTCATTGTAATAACCTCAAAAGATTAAGAATGAAAATGAAAGTGAAAAAATGCCCTATTTAAAAAAGAACACACACCAGGCCTCTGTGATTTTTTTTAAAAAAAAGAGATCTTCTTATTAGAATTTGTTTCAAAAATCCCCAGTGACCCAGGAAAGAACCTATGACTTCATATAATAAGACATTACTTTCTAGCTTGTCCAACTGACTTTAGGGGTAAAGACAGAATACTGTAAATTATGAGAGAAACTTTGAGGGCCCTGGAACTAAAAATTCCATATTCATTTCACATTAGCTTTTCCTAAAACCTGCTCCTGTTTCCAATTGTTTTTACTAATGGCACTACCAACTTCTTGTTACCCAGGATCAGTCAGGCAACTTCTGGGCTATCTCTCTTTCTCTACTCAATAGATCAAAAAAGTTCTGTTGAATTTCCTCCTTTCAGTGTCTCTCATGTTAGAGCTCTTTTCCTCTAACTATACTGTTCCAATTCAACAATCATTTACTTATAATTTATCTGAGCAATTTTTAAAATACATAACTCTGAATGTCACTTTATAGCTCAAAAACTTTTAGTGACTATGGTAGGGGGATTAATGCTTTTTCCTTTTTTTAGAAAAAAGTTAAACTTTTTTGCCTGATAGACATCAAATCAACTGGGAGAGTTAGCCTTTATACAAGTCTTCACATTCTACTGGAAAAAAATAGCTCATTATTCTATTGTGTGAGTGTATATGTGTGCACAAGCACATATACATGATATTTATATCAAATCCATTAATATGTTTTTAATTGTCCTATCATTTATTCAGGATTATTTGCTGTAAGTCAGGTTTTTTCATAAAACATAAGCATAGTTCTTTTCAAACACACACTATTAATCTGCATTGCAGGAATATTGTAGAATACAACATAGCTACAAACTGATTTTTCAATTCTGGGATCTAATAAAATTATTCCTTTAATAAGATATATAGAGAGGAATTTTGTTTGGGAAGAGCTAAAAAAAAGCATAGTTCCCAAGAATGTACTGGTCAATGCTTTGGAAATAAACCACCACCTTCACAGGTAATGATATTGTATGATATTTATATTGTGCTTCAAGGTTTGCTAAGTAGTACCCATGTTCCCTCACCTAATAGCATATGGTAAACTCAGAGCTCTGCAAAGAGATCTTTATGGATAACTTTGTAGTTGGGCACCATTTAAAGTTGGGCATTTTACTGAAGAAGGGATGTACCAAAGTGCTTGAACAAAGCCAGAGAGATAAGCAAGGTTGGAGCCTTGATTAATGTTCTTGATAGCTTGTGCCAGATCTTTGGGGTTATACTTTGACAGGAAACTCCAGAGCAGACATTTTTAGACTCCAGTCAGGTTTTTTTTTTTAGTTATGTTTAATACTTTGTGACCCCATTTGGAGTTTTCTTGGCAAAGGTACAGAGGAGTGGTTTGCTATTTCCTTCTGCAGCTCATTTGACAGATGAGGAAACCAAGGCAAATATGGTTAAGTGACTTGCTCAGGATCACATAGCTAGTGAATGTCTGAAACCAGATTTGAACTCACAAAGATAAGTTTTCCTGAATCCTGGCCCAAGACTGTCCACTGTGCCAGCTAGCACTCCTCACTTATCCACCTTCAAACACATCAGAATCTTGGCTATTCCACTTGATTTTGTCATCATTTTTAGGTTTAAACATCTTCTTGTAAACTTAGATGCAATAATAGCACTCTAGGCAGGGTGACAATGAAAGAACTGAGTACCAGATTCCACAGAAGATAGAAGTTAACAAAAGACAAGACTGGTCATCCAAATATCCTGGGCCCTCTTGGAACAATGTATCATCCACAATTATAGTCTTCCAACTTGGAAAAAATACTGAGAGCAATCACTGTGCATAACTATCAAACCTGCTTGTTTTCTATATCCTTGAAGTATAAATAAAATGAGATCACTTGTTTATTTTTTTAATTGTATCGGTGATATTGTTGTGAGTAACTTCCAGGATGAAGGCAGACTGGCAACTTCTCACCAACCTATTGTTTTAGAGAATTGAGGTTGAATGTCTTACTAAGGTCACGTAGCCAATAAGTGTAAGAGGTGACACTTGAACCCAAGGCTTCTTGATGCCCAGATTCTTTTTTTTTTTTTATTTATTTTTTTTTTTAAATATATTTTATTTGATCATTTCCAAGCATTATTCGTTAAAGACATAGATCATTTTCTTTTCCTCCCCCCCACCCCCCATAGCCGACGCGTAAGTCCACTGGGCATTAGATGTTTTCTTGATTTGAACCCATTGCTTTGTTGATAGTATTTGCATTAGAGTGTTCATTTAAAGTCTATCCTCTGTCATGTCCCCTCAACCTCTGTATTCAGGCAGTTGCTTTTTCTCGGTGTTTCCACTCCCATAGTTTATCCTTTGCTTATGAATGGTGTTTTTTTTCTCCTGGATCCCTGAAAGTTGTTCAGGGACATTACACCGCCCCTAATGTAGAAGTCCATTACGTTCGATTATACCACAGTGTATTAGTCTCTGTGTACAATGTTCTCCTGGTTCTGCTCCTCTCGCTCTGCATCACTTCCTGGAGGTTGTTCCAGTCTCCATGGAACTTCTCCACTTTATTATTCCTTTGAGCACAATAGTATTCCATCACCAACATATACCACAGTTTGTTCAGCCATTCCCCAATTGATGGGCATCCCCTCGTTTTCCAGTTTTGGGCCACCACAAAGAGCGCAGCTATGAATATTTTTGTACAAGTCTTTGTGTCCATTATCTCTTTGGGGTACAGACCCAGCAGTGCTATGGCTGGGTCAAAGGGTAGATATTCTTTTGTCGCCCTTTGGGCATAGTTCCAAATTGCCCTCCAGAATGGTTGGATCAGTTCACAACTCCACCAGCAATGAATTAATGTCCCTACTTTGCCACATCCCCTCCAGCATTCATTACTTTCCTTTGCTGTTATGTTAGCCAATCTGCTAGGTGTGAGGTGATACCTCAGAGTTGTTTTGATTTGCATCTCTCTGATTATAAGAGATGTGGAACACTTCTTCATGTGCTTGTTAATAGTTTTGATTTCTTTATCTGAGAACTGCCTATCCATTTCCCTTGCCCATTTATCAATTGGAGAATGGCTTGATTTTTTGTACAATTGATTTAGCTCATTATAAATATGAGTAATTAAACCTTTGTCAGAGGTTTCTATGAAGATTTTTTCCCAATTTGTTGTTTCCCTTCTGATTTTAGTTATATTGGTTTTGTTTGTACAAAAGCTTTTTAGTTTGATGTAGTCAAAATTATTTATTTTACATTTTGTGATTCTTTCTATATCTTGCTTGGTTTTAAAGCCTTTCCCCTCCCAAAGGTCTGACATGTATACTATTCTGTGTTTACCCAATTTACTTATGGTTTCCTTCTTTATGTTTAAGTCACTCACCCATTTTGAATTTATCTTGGTGTAGGGTGTGAGGTGTTGATCTATTCCTAGTCTCTCCCACACTGTCTTCCAATTTTCCCAGCAGTTTTTATCGAATAGTGGATTTTTGTCCCAAAAGCTGGGATCTTTGGGTTTATCGTATACTGTCTTGCTGAGGTCGTTTTCCCCCAGTCTATTCCACTGATCTTCCTTTCTGTTTCTTAGCCAGTACCAAATTGTTTTGATGACTGCTGCTTTGTAATATAGTTTGAGGTCTGGGACTGCAAGGCCCCCATCATATGTGTTTTTTTTCATTATTTCCCTGGATATCCTTGATCTTTTGTTCTTCCAAATGAACTTTGTTATGGTTTTTTCTAAATCAGTGAAGAAGTATTTTGGTAGTTCAATGGGTATGGCACTAAATAGATAAATAAGTTTGGGTAGGATGGTCATTTTTATTATATTGGCTCGTCCTATCCATGAGCAGTTAATATTTTTCCAATTGTTCAAGTCTAGTTTTAGTTGTGTGGCGAGTGTTTTGTAGTTGTGTTCATATAGTTCCTGTGTTTGTCTTGGGAGATAGATTCCTAGGTATTTTATTTTGTCTAAGGTGATTTTGAATGGGATTTCTCGATGCCCAGATTCTTTAATGTAAATATTTAAAAGAATTCCTTGTGGTCCCCTGAAAAAATCCAAACTTCTTTGCTTGGCATTAGTCTTCAATTATATCAATTCCAATTTTATTTCTAACTACTTCATTTCATGAACCCTGAGTTCTGTCCTAAGATCTGATCTGTACAGTTGAGTCAGGAGGGAGTAGAGTGAGAGATGAGGGTCACTGTGGGGTGGCCACCATGATGTGGGGTCTCTAGGAGAGTTCTTCAAACACCTGATGACAAACTGCACGATCCTGTTAAGTCTTGTCTTAAATGCCTTCCGTTAGCCAATCCTAATAGGGCATGATTTTTAGTTCTATCAATGCCCTCCCTGCTCTCTTCTGAACATGCCACAGTTACTTCCTAAGCGTGGTATGTAACTGAATACAGCATGACAAATACAGTCTGAACTTTCCTCATTGTGGACACTCTACTGTCTAAAGCATCGGCTCTGGAGTCAGAGGATGCCGAGTTTAAATCCTTCTTGAATTTACCTAACTCCTGGTTGTGTGACCCTGAACAAGTCACTTCACTTCAGTGGTCTAAGGACCTGATACTAGTATTGATTCTAAGACGAAAGGTACAGGTTTGAAAAAATAACAAAAAAGAATTTTTCCTATTGACGAAATAAAACATTGGGTAATTGCTGGCTTAATGTGTAAGGCTCTGTGCTGAAGGAAAGGAAGCCGGCTCCTGCTCTCCCGGAGCTCACATTTCAGCTACAAGTCAGATGGGAAAAGTCCCACAGTCTTTAGGATGCAACAGCAAAGCAGATAATAATGCCTCTTCTTCAATGTCATTTCCACAAACAAAATTCTTAGGACTCTGCAGACCAGAACTTTCTTTTCTGGGTCCTCCACAGACATAGCCCTAATGAGCCAGGTTGCTTCCCCACAGGAGATGCTGCCCTGGATGATGACTGTGGAGACCGGGCTGAGAGCATCGCAGGACAGCCAATGGTCCCAAGTTCCTGGGCTCAGAGTCCGGGGCCGTCTCCTTCAGGGTCGGAGCAGAGAGGGTGGTGAAGGTGGCGGTGGGGCTAGCCACGCCTGGCACACACTGCTCCTCAGGGAGGCTGGCCGCCTGTTCTGGTGTTGGCACTTGCTTAGCAATTTGTGGGAATGGTCGGCCCTCACTCCGTGCGACCGGACTAGAAGCAGAGCCGGTGCCTGCACCGGTCTGCCTTTGGCAGCTGGTCAGCTGGTGCAAGAAGCAATGAGCAAAGGGGCCTCTCCTCTGCAGTGCCATCCCCCCTCGGTGATGGCTACCAAAGGGCTGGGCTGGAAGCTGGGCTGGTGGTTTGGGGCCCCTCTGGGTTATTTCCAAGGCAGCCTGACAGGGCAGAGCCCTGCTGGTGATGATCGATCTGCTGGGCACACACTGCCTCCTGTGGGTGTTCTGGCGCTGCCAGGGTTCCGGGCTAAGAGCTGGAATAGACCATTCTACTCCCTCTTGGGAAACTGTAGTAGCTCCTGTTCACTTACACTCCACAACACTCTTCCTTGCTCTTTCTGTGGCCCTGGAGGAAGGAACACCACCAAAGCACCAAGTGGTGCACAACAGACCAGCACTGCCCAAAGACCCAAGCCTGAGCCTGGCTGCACGGGCATGACTACCCATAGTCCCTGCTCTGCCCCTTCCTGTCACCCCTGAAGAGAAAGAAGTCGCAGGTCAGAGCTGCAATATCACCAGGCTGGGCCGTCCCAAGACCAGGGCCAGAACCACAGAAGCCTTCCCCTGTCCACAGAGCGGAAGGTAACGTGACTGAGGCCTATACCTTTAGCCCTGGACCTTCATCAGCGTGCCTAGGAGACTCTCTCCTCAATCGGTCTATCAGTAAACATTTATTAAGTACCTACCACGCACAAAGCCCTGGAGATACAAAAGGAAACAAAAAATAGTCCCTCGAGAAGCGTATGGTCTCTCTTAGGCTTTTTGGAGCATTGCCCGCTCCTGATTCGCACCCTACCTGTCAGACCACTCTTTTTTTGTTTCCTTACTGGATCCGTATCCAGGTGACATTCTTTGGCCATAGGCGCCCCATAGGGTTCTGTTCTGGGCTCTCTTCTCTTCTCCCTCCTACTTGGTGATCTCATCAGCTCCCAAATCTGTACCTCTCTAGTCCTACCCTCTCTGCTGGCTTCCGATCTCCCATCCCCAGCTGCCTTTTAGACATCTCCAATGGGATGTCCAGGAGACACTTTAAACTCAATGAGCTGAACTCATTAATCTTCCCCCTCTCCTAACTTACCCAAAAGCAACACTATCCTTCCTCAGGATTAAAACTCAGGTGTCATCTCTCACCCTTCATATCCAACCTCTTGCCAAGGCCTCTCAATTCCACTACTGTAAACGTCTCCCAATTACATGCCTTTGATATGATCATCACCTTGGTGGTGTAGGTCCTCGTAAACTCATTCTTGAATTACTACAATAGCCAGCAGATGGTCTGCTTGCTTCAGGCTTCTCCCCCTCCAATCCATCCTCCATCCCACTAAAAAGTGATTTTGCTAAACTTCAGGGCAGATCACATAACCTGTCACCCCCCCTCAATAAACTCCAGTAGCTCCCTATCACCCTCCAGAATCAAATACAAAATCCTCTGACCTTCATAACCTAGCCCTTCCTTCTCCCTGCCTTTCCAGGCTTCTTATACATACCACTGGCCATTCATTCTTCTTGCAGTAACACTGACCTCCCTGATGTTCTGCAAATAAGAGACTCCATTTCTGGCATTTTCTCTGGGATCGCCTCCATTCCCAGAATGCCCTCCCTCCTCAATGCTGCCTCCTGGCTTTCCCAGGGGAATCCCAACTAGAATCCCATCATCTTCTTCAGGAAGCCTTTCCCAACTGGTCTCAATTCTAGGGTCTTCTCTCTGTTAGTGATGTCCTATTTATCATACATATAGCTTTATGAACATATTTATTTTCTTGTTGTCTCCCCCATTAGATTGTGAGTTCCTTGAGGGCAGGGACTGTCTTTTGCCTCTTTTGCATTCTTAGCACTTATCTCAGTGGCTGGCACATTTAGGCACTTCATAAATGTTTACTGACTGGATCTCACCATAAATGTTTACTGACTGGATCTCACCACTAATAAAAACTATTCCATTTCCTTCCTTAAAAACTCTTGACATTCCTTCAGCTTACCACGGCCTTCTTTTATTCCATCTCTTCCTGTGCCTCAGCTCTCCACTCTCCACACTCATGGAGCCCTCCTCCATTCCCTACAGCCCTCAGTATCTCCTCAGACCATTGGGATTGCTCTTACCTCCTCCCTCTCCAAACCTGACCACAGTTAGCCACTCCAAATCGACACTGCCCTCTGCTGTCAGATGTCTGCCCCCTTGTCCTATTGCTATTTGTCCCTTGTGAAATCACAGGTCTGGATT
The DNA here is from genome assembly GCF_027887165.1 of Monodelphis domestica. Classification (NCBI taxonomy): domain Eukaryota; kingdom Metazoa; phylum Chordata; class Mammalia; order Didelphimorphia; family Didelphidae; genus Monodelphis; species Monodelphis domestica. The sequence continues at coordinate 202,941,183 of NC_077231.1, forward strand.
CCAGCCACCATGTGCATTCATGAGCTGCCCACGGGGCTGGAATGTGGTGACCAGATACATGGGTGATATCCAACTTGAACTGAGTTCTCACTGCAGCGAGCAATGCTTTTAGTCTTCCCTAACGGACAATCTAATTCCTTTCCTCACAAAAGTTTCCTCTCCTCTAACCTCCCACTCTTCTACCTCTCCCACTCTCTTAAGGGAAGACTTTGCCTTCTCCCTCTTATGGAGAAAATGGAGGTCATTTGATGTGAAATCCTTTCCTCCCCCTCTCATCATCTCAACTGTTGACATCTTCCTCACATTCTCCTCCTTTCCTACAATCTCTGATAACGAGCCATCCTTCTCACCATGGCCAACCCCACTGTGCCCTCGATCTGGTCCCCTCCTGTCTCAGCCAGCAGACTGCAACTTCAGTCATCTCATCCTCTTTAACCTACAGCATTACTATCTCCTGGCTCTCTCCCTATTGACTTCAAGTGGCCAAATCTTACTCATCCTTAAAAAAATGTTCAGTGAACCCTACTCAAACTACTGTCCCAAATCTCTCATTCTCCACCAAACTCGTAGGAAGATCTGCCCATGCTTCTCCCCCCCTCAGTCCCTTGCAATCTCAACTGAAACTGCTCTCTTTAAAGTTATCAATGATTTCTTCATGGCCAAGTCTGATACTCTTTCTTGGTTCTCATTTTTCTTAACCTATTTGCTGCATCTGATGCTGTTAATCACCTTCTCTCTTTCCTTTCTGGGTTTTTGTGATATTGCTCTCTCTTGGAACTCTAAGTCCCCCCTCTAGTTCTCCATTCAGACCACATCCCCTAAGTTTGGGTTTTCCCAAAAGCTCTGTCCTAGGCCTCCTGCTCTTCTCTCTCTACACTTTCTTATGAGCTCATCAGCTCCCATAGGTTTAATGATCATTCTTATGGCACCTCCCAGAGTCTTCCCTGGGCTTCAATCCTACACTGCCGGTTGCTATTGGGCACTGCAAACTAGATGATCTAGGCCATTTTAAATTCGATGTTATCTAAAATGGAACTCATTATCACACACCCCTTCCCCCAAATGTCCCTATTTCTATTGATGTCATCTTGTGTCCTGTCCTTGGGTCCACCAGTGCAGCCTTGCTGCTGGTAGTGTGGGAGAGGGATGCTAAGTCAGTTCAGGGTCAGTTAAGTTCCTGGTATTTTGTTTTGTTTTGAGTGTCCTAGACCCTGGAGATGGCTGAATTTACTTTATTTTTGGAGCATAATTTCTCTTTTTGAGAGGTTGTGACGATTTGGAGAAAATGCCAGTATGCCTTCTTGACACTCACATAACCTGGCAACTACCTCCCAGTTTTTGTTTAAAATACCATACTATTCTTCTAGTCTTCCAGGTCTATTATCTTGGCTTTATCTTAGATTCTTTACTCTCTCTTATTCCATATACCCAATCAGTTCATAAATCTTGCTGTTTCTATTTCCATAATGTCTCCTGCATCCAACTCCAGCTTGTTATTCCCAAAGTTACTAACCCTAACCAGTTTCTATCAAGCCCTCATCATAGCTGACCCAGATTACTGCTCCAGCCTTGAGTATCCTACACTTTCAGTATAGATCTAAACATGTGATTGCCCTATTAAATCAAGTCCAGTGGCCTTGAAGATCAGCTAAGAATCCCATGCCCAATTCTCTTTCCCTTCTCAACATCCCATTCTACTTTTATCTCCACGCCTTTGCAATAACTGCCCTCTATTCCTTGTTGCCCATTTCTGTCTTCAAGTATTTCTTTTTTCCTTTAATATGAAGCCCAAACATCATACTCTAGGTGAAGTCTTTCTCAATTACCTCCATTACTAATGCCCTCCTTTCTCAACTATTTTGTATTGATTTGTATTTATTCTTTTTAGATTGATTTTGTATACATATATGTATATTCTTGCCTATTAAAACAGAAGATTCCTTCTTGAGGTGAATTTATTTATTTTATTTGTATCTTCAACAGTTAGATCACGAGATATTCATGTAGTCCTATTTTAGGCCTTTTCTTTCATAATGTAGAAAAGACTGCAATAATGCTTTGCTCCTTTTTTTCCCCTTTGTTGGCCTGAAGACTATCACACCAAAGGCCTAAATATCCTCCTCCAATGACTAAGACTGGGTTAAGACCAACTAGAACTTTCCTACCCCACCCACAAGTATAGCAGAAGCCAGAGCATAGACCTGTAAAAAAAGCTCCAGTTTAAGAACTAAGACTAAAACTAAACAAAAGACAGTGATTAAAGATTAAGATATCTCCTTCTATTCTCAAAGACAAAATGATCAAAGAAGACATAAAATACTACAAAATGTTATTGGAGTTCCAGAAATGTCCAAAATTTCAATTTAGAAGAGAGCAACTCTATAACTATAAGCAAAAAATGGAAAAATTATTTCCCACAAGTTATATTTAAATACCTAGAAGAAATAAAGTAAGAGGTTTTAAAAAATTAGAATTCTTTCTTGAAGAAAAAATTGGAAAGAGAATAAATAGATTAGAACATAAAGTGATAAACTCTATCCAACTAGCAGACCCCCTAAAATTAGAATAGGCTAAACAGAAATCAATGGCTACATGAGACAACAGGAATCATTAGGGGGAAAAAACGATAAAAAAATAGAAAAAAATAAAATAGGCTTTCTGGGATTAGGACAGCTAGGTGTCATTGTGGATAGAGTGCTAGGCTTCAAGTCGGGAGAGCTCATCTTCATGTATTCAAATCTGACCTCAGACACTTATTCGTCAAATGAACCTGGGCACGATGTGACAATAGCAATAATATGTATTTTTCATATTACCTTAGCTAAAATAATGTGCAAAATCTAAAGCATTTGGTCTGGGTAGATTTCTCTAATTGTGCTGCCAATCATGATTAAAAGTAATAAAGCTGGAATTTTAAAATTCTCTAATTAAGATATCATTCTAACTTAGGCAGGCTTCTCTAGAGTAATTATTACAGTTTGCTATAATACATACTCAAAGATATTGTGAGTCATAGGACAGATACAGCATGTGGGTTTGTATTTCCTCCTTATATAGTCGGAAAAATGATGGGCTTTAAAAATCAGAAAAGATGGGTTAAAATCCCATTTCTTAAAACTTGAGCCTCTTTCACAAAAATGAAAATAATGCCTATACTCCATGCTACTTGTTTTAAGGAAAGAATAGAGCAGCATGCAAAATGTTTGTGTGTTCATTTGTGGAAAAAGACTTGGGATTTTAAAAGGTAGGGTTTTCCAGGGGAGCCACTTCCTCTCCCCATGCAATTGGGTATCTTCTTTGTAACTTGGAGATACCGTGCCCTTCTAGGCTACTAACATCAAGTGCATTTGCACTTGAAGGGTAGGTTCCCAGAGACTTGCTGAGGCTGCTTCATCTTCTGTGGGAAGTCAGAGAAATCCCTCCCAGAGGGATCTTTGATTGGCTCGAGCTCTCCAAGGCTTGGCTGTTTAAAGATCCCAGAAGTACAACTAATTTGTTTATTAGCCGATTGTTATTACCTTTTTGATATAATCCACCATTAAAGGAGTATCTTTAAAGGTATTTTGACATCTCATCAGTTCGTACATTATAGGTTTCCTTTGACTATGTCCAATATGTCCAACAGAGATGGGAGAACAACAACCCCCCTCCAGGACAGTGAGATTCTTGGGGTCACTTAGACGTCAAATGACTTGCCCAAAGTCATGGCACCAGTGTGCTGGAGGCTGGGCTCAAGTCAAACTCATTCTTACTCTGGGGTCAGCTCTCTAGCCAATATAGCATGCTAGTTTTCATTTTATTATCCATACACCTATACAAATAGCTAGTGTTACTGCTCTGACTAGAGACATCTCAATGGCAAATGAGGACTGTGAGGGCCAATTCTACAGAAAAAATACCCAAAACTTTGCTTGTCCTTACTTGCCAGACAATATTACCTGTGGTATTTTAAGGCTACTACAAGAGGCAAAGGGAGCCAGGAGGAAAGCAAGGCTGTGTGAAGCTACAGTGGGTGGTATACTTCAAGGTAGCAGCATTGCATAAAGTAGTAATAAAAACAGGAAAAAGAAGTCATTGGCTGCTAGAAGTGGCTTTCCTACAAAACCTCCTGTGATGGCAGAAGTAATTCCTGACAATCAGAAGCACTCTCTTTATATTTATAAAGTACATATCTTCAAGGAGCTTAAATGTGCAAATGTTTTAGAAAAAAAAACTTTCAATTCTCATAACGCCTTTCGAAAAAGAAAGGGTATTACAGCAAAAGTTCACTAAATAATTGAGAGAAAAATTGAGTTAAGAGATCCTAATTACAGGATTAAAAGAAAACAAATGCAGTTTTATTACTTTCAAGGGCAAAATAATTATACTCATTCACAGTCTTTCCAAGCATAGGCCCCACTTTAATGGAGAGAAAGAATTTATAATAAGCAGAACTATTTGCATACAAAGTGTTAGAGCCTCAAAACAGTCTGTTCAGTTAAGCGGGTTAAACACAGATCCCATGTTCTTATTTATACTATTAATTTTCTTCCTAGTGAGATAGTGAGTAAATCAGCCTAATAGGCATTTAACCATTGCAAATTCTAACTTCATGGAGTCTGAATCAATGAAGCCTCATGTTATAAACCAGGTATCATGAACCGTAGAGATGAAATGCAGATGTAAGATTCAGGATAACTAAATGGGACACAACACAGCCTGGTATAGAGAATAGGGCAGTGGACTGGGAATAATAATACAAAAGTATGTGAACTTAGGTAAATTACAATCTAGATGGGCTTCAGTTGCCTCCTCTGTCAAATGAATGGGTTGGACTAGATGTTCTCTAAGGTTTCTTTCCACTCTAACATTCTGTGACCCTCTGACCGTTTGTGTTTCTTGCCTATGGCAAAAAGAATTGTCCTAGACAAGGGGTTCCTTCTTCTTTACAAGCCCACTAAGTGTTTCTGAACCTTAAAAAAGCACCACATGCATCCGTGGGGCAGAAAATGAGGGACTGTCACCAACAGGTATTTTAATAACCTTTGTGATTCTCTCTGTGCCAAATACTGAAATTGCTAAGACTCAACAATGCTACCCAATACAAATGGAGGACAATTAAGTCTAATTAAGAGAGATTGTATGAATTATCATTTCCTTAGACCCAACTATGTGCTCCATATGGCATGTACCAATGTTCTGGTTGCTCTGGAAGAAAGCTTTTAGTCTGTGAAGAGAATATGGAGCCTATTAAAGGCCCAAGTCAAGACCTCTTAAAAAAAGTCAGTTAAAGAAGTATTTCATGATAAATAGACACTAGGACAATACTGATTGTGTTGGGTGTAGGCATGCTTTTATGTTGTTTTAAATGATGCTAGATGTTCAGAGGCTGAGAAAGGAAGAGAGGTTGAATAGATCTTTGTTACTATTGCTTCGTCATGGTGTGGGTGATATTTTGGGCTGTGGCTATACCCAGGCAGTAGTCTATAGTTACAAGACAAGGAAAGAGGGGATGGGTAAAGGTTTAACATTTATAAAGGGCTTTAAGCATCACAGTAATCTGTAAATATTGTCTCCATTTTCTAGGTGATGAAAGGGAGGTTCCCTGATATTTAGTGACTTATCCTGAAGTAGTAAATATTAAAAACAGAAATTGGCCCTATATTTCTACTGACTCAGATGAAACTAGAACAGACTTAAAACTGGAAGGAGCCAAAGGAGGCATTTTTGCAGGACTAGAATATCTAGTTAAATCCTAGCTAAACCATGAGTCAATCCCATCTATGCCATCCATAAAGTCTTCTTTAAAAGACTTCTTGTGACAGAAAAGAGACCAGATTTGTAACTGTTTTCCTTGTCATGAAGTTTTTCCTTAGGCTGAGTTTTACCTAGTTGTAACCAGGGTCAAGCTGAACAAATGTAATTTTCTCTTCCACTAATAAGAAACTTCGGAAACTTCTTCCACTCCAACTTCACAAGGGAATCAGCTAGAGTGCAGTACAACCAGAGGGAGTCTCAACGGTCAGCAAGGATCTGTGTTTGGAGGCAGCAAGAGAGAGGATTCCCCTGAGGAAGTCCCAGGGTTACCTTGGAAGTCCTTGGGATCTGAAGCTGGCAATGACCCGCACAGGGAAGACCAGTATAGGGCTGTAGCACTCAGATCAGGGTAACCCACACCTGTGATTCCTAAAACTTTGTCCTTAGACTTCAAAGGGAACTGTGCAGATCTAGCATTCTAAATCTCAAAGGTCTAAGAAAGTACTACCTCAGAAGGTGGAAGTCAGGTCAAGAACCCAGAGGAAAACTAAGGATGATGACCACTCAACTCAAAAGCAACCCACCAAGAAGCATGATAGGGGGTGCAAATGATGGAGAGCAAAGATTGCAGAATCAAAACAATGCGTACCTACAGTGATGCCAAAAAGAGAGTTGTAGTAACATTTTATAAGGAGTGAAAGACATAAAAGACTGATATTCAAAAGGAAGCTCAGACAAGTAGGGCATTTAAAAAAATAAAATGTTGACTATATTAACTTATGTTAGTTAGGGGCTAATTAATATAAACAATGGAGTCTTTGAAGAGGTTGGATTATTCAAATTTGCACATTTGAAGTTATATGTAAAATATGGTAATTGGTTACCATCCAATGGAAATATGTAATGAAAAAATTTAAATAAAATTTATCTATTAATGTAATATAATAGCAAAAGATAAGAAAAATGTATTTCTAATTCAAGCTGAATTATCTATTTTTATAAAACCTAATCTTTTGTCTTAGAATCAATCAAGTATTGGTTCCAAGGCAGAAGAGCAGTAATGGCTGGCAACTGCAATGAAGTGACTTGTCCAGGGTTTATACACCTAGGAACTGTCTGGAGCCACATCTGAAAACAGTACTTCCCATTTCCAGTCCTGGCTCTCCGCTGATCCACCTAATCTTCCTTCTAATTCATGTTTATTACAAAGTAATAGCAAAATTTTAAAAAATGTATTGAAATAGCTGAATTTCTTGACTAAATATAAGCTTATACTGACAACATGATGAAAATAGCATTATTGTTATTTAAAATATTTTAGCAAGGTTGACTGAACTGCCAGACATATTAGAGTTAGAAATGGAAGGTGACTAAGACAGTGAATAGCAAATGGAAAACTTCAGGGGCTTTAAGAATGGTCATGCTGTTGACAAAAAGAGGGTCATGTACAAGAAGGATGAGAAGAAAAGTTCTTCAATGAGTTCTGATTTGGATGCATTGAGCTGGAGATGTCCCCAGGATATCTAGTCTGAAAGGTCCATTTCTGAAGATTGTCAAAACATTCTCTCCTTGATATATACGAATCAATTAACCCTATACAAACAGTAAATCAAGTTTGATGTGACTTTTCTTAAATAATATCCATGTGCCCTCTATCATATCACAAGGCTTTATGATTTGGCTCTTTTTTACCTATCATATCAGTGACTAGCTCCAGAACTTTCTCTATAATGGGAAAAAATAACTCATAGAGGAGTTAACTGTAAATGGAACTTACTATCAACATAAAGGTGGCGAGTTCCATATACAATTCCATCCCAGACTGCCCTATGCAAGACAAACTAAAAGTAAAAACAGGATTAGAGACAAACCTATCCTTTTCAAACCCTTTTACAATAAACACCCTATTAAAAAAACCTTTATAAAACCATAAGATTTCTAAACCTCACATTATAGGGTATTTGGTAGAACATCATTCATTACAACAAAAATCACAAAATGGCAAAAGACCGTTCTAAAAGTAAGTGTCCTCCTTTAGTCTTGTGTGATAATGGAGCTTGCCCTGTTCATTTGTTTCTTTCACATATCCTCTCTAATTTTGCCATTTTCTCATGTGTACAAGTTTTATTTGTCATCTTCTTAATCTACTCTTCCTCTAACCTGCAAATGAAATAGTTCACTGTGCATTTTAGAAGCTCAGTAAAGCATAGCAGTCTACCATACAAAGTAAAGATAAGATGAAAATGAGCAAACTTGGAAATATCATTCAGTTTTTTATGATGATACCTTACAATCACAAACCTGCTTCCATTGTCAATTAATCAGTCCCTCATGTACAAGGAAGCCATTTGGAAAGAAGATGCAATGGACCTTGGTCTAAGGTCCATACTAAGGAAAAACAAACAACCTGAGAAATTTATTCAAGGGGCAAATAATATCATTCTCTCTTTCTCTCCTAACATACCATCAATAGAGGAACAGCTAGGTGACTCAATGGATTGAGAGCCAGGCTTAGAGATAGGAAGTCTTGGGTTCAAATATGACCTCAGACACTTCCTAGATATGTTACCTTGAGCTTAACCCCAATTGCCTAGTCCTTAAAACTCTTCTGCCTTGGAACCAATACTTAGTATTGACTCTAAGAGGGAAAGATAATGGTTTTAAAAAAATCTTTCCATTTTGGGTTCATTCTAAGAACAAAGAAGCCTATATCTATATCTTTCTATATCTATATCTATATCTGGGTGTATGTATGCTCTTCAACTCCCCATGTAATCTAAGGAAAAATGGGTACTACATAGAAAGGAAGGGATCTTAGGTAGAGGAAACATGGCAACACTTTTAGCAATTTATTTTTTTTTCTGTGTGTTTGGCTTTCATTCCTTATCCCCCTTTTTTATGCTATTTTCTCACCCTCTTCTTCCTTCTTGGCAGCCCTATTTCTCATTCCTGAATCCAGGTCCCCTGGTTTTCTAACTCTGAGGCCTAGAGTTAATTAGAAGTTTTCTTCTTCCTTGGCCTACAAATTCATGAGTCAATATGACATTAGAGAAGGAAAGCAAAAATTCATTTCTTTATGTTGGTTTGGCTTTAAACAGATGTCTAGGCTGCTCATAAATTTAATAATAGAATAATTCTGCTGCCACCAGAAAGAGAAAGAATAAAGGGAAAGGAGAAACTATTTCAGGAAAGGAAGTGGTATAATTTACTGACCTAATTATCAGGGTAGTAGTAGGTTGGGACATGAAGATAAAGGAGGAGTTTATACTTCTAAATGAAGTCATGAGATGAAACCTATGTGTATAGCTTCTTGTCCTTCACCCACTTTTGAAGGAGTAGTGCTTTTGATTTTTTTCTCAAAGTAGGGGGAAAGGTTCTGAAACTCATCAATTACCTGACAGCATCCCTGGTTAATTATTAATGACCATTCTGACAAAAAAACAGGGAAAAACCATGAGGTAGAGCACATAGACACCCCAAGAAAAATGAATGTATTATTCATATTGCAAGACAAAAACTCGGTCAACATTTTTCTATAAGGTCCCACAAAGACAGAAAGTTAGAAAATTTACCTTTAAGTGCATGTGTCTGCTATTCAGCCCTCTTTCCACAGAAAGCTTGTAAAGAACCTGTGATAAGAAAGAAATTATTTTAAATAATAATATTTACTTAATGCTTTAAAATATTTCTTCTTCATTTTATTCTCACAACAGTGCTGGGAGGTAGGTGCTACTACTGCTCCCATTTAAGAGATAAGGGGACTGTGGAAAACAGAGGATGTCATAGAAATGTTAAGTATCTGAAGCCAAATTTGAATTCTGATCTTTCTGACTCCAAAGTACTTCCTGAATTGTCCCACCAATCGGCATTTGAAGGTCAGTAGAATTTACTGACTTCATCAGCAGGCTAGTTGACTGGGGCAAGAAGAAGAGAAATGGGAGTAAAGAGAGCTGGGAAAATGTTTAACATATCTAATTGGAATCATAACACTAAACCTATGTGAGTAGTTTCTTGTTTTTCACCCACTTTTGAAAGGATAGTGTTTGGTTTTCCTAAAAATTACAGGGAAAGATGCTGAACATGACTTGAGTGACGGCATATCACTTAATTCATGTGGAAAATTCTATGAGGAGAGTCCATGAAAGCAGAACTGATACTAAGGTGGTGGTTATATTTTTTTAATTACTTTGACAAGTTAGAAATATAACTAACTTGATGAAAACTGGGCTCCCCTCAGGGTGACAGTATTCAAAATTGGGTTATGCTTCCTCCCACATAGAAGGTCCATTTCCTTCTAAAGAGAAACTCTCCCAGGTATGACCACATGGAACAACTGTTGTTAGAGTTCTGTGCCCCCCCCAATATCTTGCTTTCTCCTGTCTGGGAGTAGTGGTAGTCATATGGGTGGGTGAACACCACCCCCAATCCTCCTCTCTCTCACCCAAACGTTTTGGCCCTAGGTGAAAATCTTCCTTGCAAATCGTCCTCGTCCTATATAGTGTCAGAGCACTGACAGACTTGCTCTTTATTCCTGTCTTGTTTTCATTGGTGATAAATATGCTTAGGAGGGGACTGAAAATCTGGTCATTTACCTCCAAAGCAACCTTATAGAGTTCTCCTGTGGCCAGGGTGCAAGGCTTTCTTTTCTTGTTTCTCTGAGACATGGTATGGAAATGACACACAAACACTGTCCGGGAAAGGGGAGGAGAGAGACAAAGGGCCCTTGTCTCTCCCCAGCTGCTGATGAGAAAGCTGGTATTTTTGGCCAGCATAGCATCTGAGGAAGGCTGGAGGTGAGGGGGCAGCAGGAAAAGGGGTCACCACAAAAATAGAAACAATTACCACTTTTACGAGGTGAAATAAGTCAAGTTCTTCTAATTCTGATAGGAATGAGGGCAGAAAGAGGGTTCTGGACAGCCTCTTGTGGCCCGAGACCTCTAAGAAAATGAACCTGGATAAAAACTGGACTCCTTGGCTACTGGCAACTCTCCCTAAAGCTTGGCCCAAGTGTGAACCAAACTAGACAATCCAAGCAACCTGGGGAGCTTCAGCTTGTCTCCCCACACCCTTCTAGTCTTTGTTAAAATCTAAAGTGTTTGCTTGATGTTATCCCTCAAAACTCCAAGCTGAGTATTTCATCTGAGTTCCTTCATGTTTGGCAGCCAATGCAGCTCCTTCACCCCTGGCTCTCTGGACCACCAGTGTGAGTGGCCATAATCCACATGTTGTGGTTTGGCCATGATCTCATTCAAGAAGTGCTGCTGCAGCAGGAAGAAAGTCTGGCGTCTTTCTCACAGCTCCAGTTTGAGGATGGCTCCCTGGCTTGGTGGGGGCCACATAGTGTATTAATCAGGGAAATGGTGTACCTCTACCATATCTGACCATACCTGTCAGGGAAATAGTGGAAAGAAGCCTGGATCTGGAATCAGAGGACTTCGCTTTGTTGATTATTAGCTTAGCAAGTCAGTTGAGCCTGTCTGAGTCCTCGTCTATAAAATGATGGGGTAAAACTCTGAGATATCTAAGTCCAAATCCATCCTTCACACAACTACCAAACTTTCTTAAAGTACACGTCACTTCCCTATACAATAAAATCCATGGGACCCTGTTGACCCCTAAGATCAAACATCCTTTCATCTTCATATCTTTATCTTGTCACTGTGAAATTTTTATTTTAGATGTTTTATATAATGTACAAAATCATTAGTATAATACTATATATTTAATTTATAAGTAAATATACACATGGACAGCTAGGTGGCACAGTGGATAGAGTCCTGGGCTTGGAGTCAGAAAGCCTGATCTTTCCAAGTTAAAATCTGGCCTCCAACACTTAATGGATTAATGACCTGGGGCAAGTCACCTAATCCTGCTGGCCTCCGTTTCTTCATCTATAAGATGAGCTGGAGAAGGAAATGGCATACCATTCTAATATCTTTGTCTAGAAAACCCCAAACAGGGTCACAGAGAGTCAGACAAAAACAGTGAAAAATAACAACAAAAAATACACATATTCGGAAAGCTTGCTCAACTATTTTTCACTAATAGGGGTGGCCCAATCATTAAAGTTTGGAAACCAGTGAGCTGAAAATGCTTAAAATTATTAATATTTTTGGCATGAGGGAAACAATTTGTTCTCATGTATAAAACTTACTCCAAGGAGAGGTTGGTGTGGCTTTTAGTTCTTATTGCTGATAACCTATGAAATTCTTTCATTTTTTAAATTCAGTTTCCTTCATCTTAAAAAAAATTCTTTAGCAAAAGGAGCTAACATTTAAAAAATTTGGGGGATCATAAAGATTTGTAAAAAGTGATAGTGTTCAGTGAGGGCTGTAAAATGCCACAAAAGGTAACTGAAATGCTGCTGAACTCTTTCTTGTTGAAGATGTCCTTCCTTTAAATCATCAGTAATGTACGGAAGAAGGAAAGTGATTACTTGTATGAATTCCTTCCTACCCTTTAGGTGACAATATCAAATGCTCAGATTATCTCCAAACTAAGTATAATAATTAGTTCTACAGCCCTAAGTCAGTATAATCTAGTGGCTTACAAAATCTGAAATCAAGGGTTCATTTCATTTAGACATGACACACACTCAAAGCTAGGTTCAACAGTTGCCCTTCCCTTTCCAAGCGTAGGATGACTACTCTATTGTATGTCAGGAGACCCCAAATGGGCTATATTTGTGGCATCTGTTTTAGTTTGCAAATAGTGATTCTGATTAGAATACTTCCAGCATTCAAATATGGTTGATCAATGATAAAGAGAGAGTTTTGCATAGGGCTGTAAGACTCCCATTTCCTTAAAACATGAGAGCTCATACATTCTTTCACAGGCAGTCATTACAGGAAAGAGGGGAAAAGGCATTTACTGTAAATGCTGATCTGATGTAACTTTCCCACCTCTTTCAAAGAAAGAATTCATCCAAGATGCCTTAGTCATTCTCTGAGCAAAATGCCACTCTCCTGAATGTACAAATTCAAAGCCCCATACTAGAGGAAAGACTAAGCTGTTAATCCCCAGAGAAGACAGACTTGGGGAGAGAAAGAGAAGGAGAACTTTCACATCTTATCTCAGAGTGCTTTGAGAATATAGAATAAGCAGGAAAAGCTTCTGAACTGATATATTTTTAAAAAGGCAAAAAGAGAAAGTGGTAACATAAAACAACTGACATTTCAGAAAACAACACAAAAATTCACTGTTTCTTCCTACATGTTCTTCATTAAAAAACAAGCCCCTGGTGTGTTGGACCACAAAATACATCAAACTCAAAGACAGGATTGAATGTAAACTTTCCCTTACCTGTATGATCACAAACTTTCTTATCAGTTAGATGTGCCATCTGCAAAGTCTCTGCAGTCTGAACTGTCCCCGAGTCAATGAAGGCTAAAGGCAATTTCTGGTGAAGCCAGAAATCCCCTTATGAATGAATCTGCATATTCTCTGCATCTCATAGCTACTGGCTATGAGAAGGCAATGTGAGTACACGTTAGATTTCCTGCACTTAAGGTGCCTTTTACATTCTATGTCAGCAACTGAGTCAAAGCTAAAGTGGGTCAGTTTCTAGGCATCTTTCTCCTAATGGCAGTTACTGTGGGAGAAAAACAAACACAACACAAGAGTACTTTACTCTAAGTGCGGCTGGATGAGGTCAAAGTAAAAATAGTGATGATAATAGTAATAATGATAAAAAGTATTACAAGTATCACATTGCTCCTACAGTTTCACCATATTAATCTAAGAATTTTTTAGAAGGCCAAACCAATGCCTTGAGACTCCCTCAGGGTGTGTCCAATGATCCCAGCAGAGTATATTTTAATGGGAAAAAAAGGTCCAATTTGTCACTTATTTGCTATCACTTTCCCCCTCAATTTCTCTCACAGTGATGAAGCATTATTATTGCAGCCTTTTCATTATTAAGAAAGAAAAGAAAAAGTCATGTAGGACTACATGAAAATCTTATGATCTAACTATCTGTCAGACATAAGTATTTAATAATTTGAAGCAACTTCAAAATTGTAATTTTGAGGTTTTTATGCAAACTTTTAATTAGGAGATAACAGACCCCCCAAATATAGATTCTGTGCATTGTTTTTTAATCATAATTACACAGGATGAAGCAGAAAGAAAATATACTTATCAAAGTTAACTGACCCCAAAATGTCTTTCACAGTATAAAAGTGCTATAAACTGTTCAGAACAGCTATATCTAATCTGAAATCTGAGCTGTCTAAAGAAATATTCAAGGTGTCAACAAAAATGTATATATCATCTATTTTCCCTTATTTGATTTGACATATTTATTTATACACAAATATAAAAATGGGTGTACAGGTAAGCACTTCCTCCTCTCTCTGATGGGGGGGTATTCCTGAGGCATATGAATAAAAAGGGATCTTTTTTCTGGATATGCTAGGGGTCCATTAAGGTCTCAGGTGGAACAGGCAAATATGGAGCTGCATTCAGAACCTGTAGAAAAGCCTGGATCTTCACATGGTCCCCGGAGGACTCATATGCACCATGATGCCAGAAAAAGATGCTGGAATGATGAAGAGCCATAACAGTAGGAAGCCAACTTGGGCACAGTGCCCTAGCTACTATTGGAAAGAGAAGCAAAGAAGGGACTTCACAGAAGGGAAAGGAGTTTTCCCAACAATCCAGAGAGGTGAAGAATGAATCTATTTTCTGCTGTGTTTTTTTCTTCTTGGACTGTTATTAAATAAGAACTGTTTTATGATTGATGTCTTGTTGGCCTAAGTGTTGAAGGGGCCCTTTCAAAAAAGCAAAATAAGCCAAATACTCATATTTCTCAGGGTTTTTCTAAATGGGGGACATAAGCCTGAGAAATACTGCAAGAGGTTCCTCAAAATTATATTTAGGATGTCACACTGATCAGAGATGAAGATCCTAATTCATTGTTTGCATTTATATATGTATTGACATACCCACAGATATATACATACATACCCCTTTATATATAATATAACATAACATAATAAAATGTATTAAGAACATATTAAAAGTGTGTGTGTCTATTAGGTTACAGCGTGAGGAGCTTCCCCTGATCTCTTGGATGCTGCCAGTGTCCTGGCAAAGCAGTGCAGAGCTTGTTGCTTTTAGGTCACGTATGAAATTACACGAGGTCCTTCGCCTCCCTTCCTTCCCCCTACCTTCTAATGACAGTGGCAGGGAGGGGGACAGTGCTGCCTAGTCTCAAAGCAAAGACGGTTTACACTCTTTTTTTCTTTCTTGCACTTTCTTTTTCTGCTCTTCTACACATGGGGCTTGTAGTGCCTTCTTCGTTGGCCTTCCCCAGAGAGGTAAGGGAGGGGGCCCCTCCTGGATCCTGTCAGAAATGACCATTGCTCGGAGTAAGGACCTCAACCCTGCTTTTCTCCAGTCTGTGTTTCTGGGTCTGAGTATGCGTGACTAAACAGGATTTCAGAAATGGGCAATTCCATGAGTTTGAAAGGTTGAGCTCTGAGTCAGAATGCATAGGTCCAGCAATCTGCAGGATTATAAGGGCTTAGTTATTTGTCCCAATGACATATAAAGAGATATAGATGTCTTCTTTGGTGCTGGGAGGGAGGGGGAAAGATGCCTAGAAATTTCAATGTAACCCATTGAGAGAGAGAGAGAGAGAGAGAGAGAGAGAGAGAGAGAGAGAGAGAGAGAGAGAGAGAGAGAGAGAGAGAGAGAGAGAGAGAGAACCTAAAGTTAGACCAAATTCAAATTTGGCCTGTTGAACTAATTTTGGTATATGATGGTGATGATATACTGAAGTGCTATAAGACACAATGAATAGAATAACGACAGATAAAACTGGAAAACACACCCATGAACTGAGGCAGAATGAAATAAGCAATACTGGGGGATGATTCACTGTGATAGACTTTGCTACTAACAGCAATAGGATGACTCGGAACAATTCTGAGAGACTTATGAAAAAGAATGCTATCTACCTCTAAAGAAAGAACTCATGCAGTCAGAATGCAGATGGAAGCATGTAACTTAGCGCTTATTGGGGGGGGGTGTATGTGTTAGGGCTTTGGTTTTATAAGGTTATTCATTTACAAAAGTGAATAATATGGAAATGTTTTGTGAGATAATACATGTATAACCCAAATTGAATAACTTGTCATCTCCAGGAGAGGGGAGGGAAAAAGAGAGGGAGGCAATTTGGATTATATAACTTTGGAAAACTCATATGGAAATGTGTTATTAAAATAAAATAATTTAATTTAATTTAAAATGAAAAAAAAAAACCAAATTTGGCCTCAGACACTTTCTGGCTATGTGACCCTGGACAAGTCATTCAATTTTTATTTGCCTTAGTCTCTTCATTTGTAAAATGGGGACAACAATAGAAGATTTCACATGGCTATTTTAAGAATCACAGGTGATATTTATAAAAGGCTTAGAACAGTACCTGGAATACAGTAGGCACTTAATAAATGCTTTTCCTCCCACATAGGATAAATCAAAAGGAAAAGGGGAAATATAAATTTACATAAATATGAAATGGACAAGTAATAGAATAATCATACAAGCAGCATACAGCTCTGTACAAATGTCAGGGATGTTAAATTCCACAATAAGGTTTCTTTGATTCTTTTTTTAAATTTACCAAGAGGGACTAGAGCCTGGGGTGGAGGGGATGGTGATGACAGGTGGCAAGGAAAAGGTGGAGCTACTCAATTTTTATTTTGTTTCTGCTTTCTCTGCTAAGGAGAATTGATTTTTGCTTGGGAAACTGAAGATCAGAAATTACCAGAAGGAACATGGTAAAATATAATTTAACTAAAGGGTATTGGAAAATCTCTCCGGAATTATCTCTTAAATAAATAAAAAAATTGGTATTACTCTAGTTTTCATGTTCAACAGCTCTATAACATTTGAAAATTACCCTGCCTTCATTAAAAATATTTTCAAAGATTCCTGCCAGCTTAGTCAATAATAAAATGTTCTCTTAATGAGGTTATGGGGTACTCAGAACTTCAGCTAACTGTAGTCATTAGGGAAGAGATTAGGTCAACCAACATCTACTGCAGGCTCCTCTAATGAGCTCCACTCAGTCCTAATGACAGCGTACCTATGGTGCCTCCTAGAGCTGCTTCAACACTGTGAGAAAGAAGTGCAATTAACTGTGCAGCGTATATTTTAATATGCACCTACTTTAAATGAGAGGCCATTAATGGTCAAAGAGACTGGGACTGACTATTTGCCTACCTTCTTATAATGTTATTTTAAAGGCAAATTCACCACAGACTACAGAATATGTATTTATTCAGACACTTAAAAAACACCACCAGTGTAATTTTTATTATATTTAGGGAATCACTTTTGTGTTTTTCCCTTATGAGATGAAATCATCTCAAGTGATAATGGAAATTGATGTATATAGTATATAATTTATAGCAATAAGCATGATATGCCTTTTTAAGAACAGAAAGGAAGGTCAAACCAGATTGAAAACTATAGGAAGTAAGAGTTGGAAGGAGCTTTGAAAATCATATGGTCCTATCCCTCACCTTGTAGATGAAGGATTTTTAAGATAAAGTTAATCTAGAAATCTTGTACTATATTGGATTCATGTAGATCCTACCCTAAGCATCTATCTCCATTAATCAATTAAAATGTTTTGGTAACATCCAGACTACTAATATTTTCAATTTCAAGATATATATGGGAATGATAATTCCATATGAAAATTTGCAATTTCAACTACTGGGAAAACTTTACATAGATTTTCAAGTAACTAATGAAGATTGGGGTAATGCAAAGACAATACTATTTTGAAGGCAGAATGTGGAGAATTAAGAAGTCTTTTGATGAAGATGAAAAAGAGAGTGTAAACGCTGAGATCCTGGTAACTTGTTCCCATCACTTCCTAGGCAAATAGAGGGAGAAGAAATGGAAGAGGTTTTAGATTTTATATTCTTAGGCTCAAAGATCACTGCAGATAGCAACTAAAGCTAATAAATGAAAAACTTTGCTCCTTGGATGGAAAGTGATGGCAAATATGGAAGCAGACACATCATCTTGCCAAAAATGGTCCATAGTCAAAGCTGTCATTTTTCCAGTAAAAAATGTATGGCTACAAGAGTTGGTCTATGAGGAGAGCCGAGTGCCACAGAATCAATGCCTACAAATTGTGGCACCGGAGAAGAATTCTGAGAATCCCTTGAACAGCAAGCAGTTCAAATGAGCTAATACTTAAATTATTTCAGACTATTCACTAGCAGGTCATAGTGGAGCTGAAGCTTAAACACTTTGGCCATCTAATGAGAAGGTAGGACTCATTGGAAAAGACCCTGATGTTGGGAAAGATTGAAGGCAAAAGGAGAAGATGAAATGGACAGATAATGTCATAGAAACAATAAACATGAACTTGGACAGCCTTCCAAGAGAATGGAGAACAGAAGGGCCTGGTGTGCGATGGTCCATGGGCACAAGAAGAATTGGACAAAACTGAATGACTGAACAATAAAAAAAAAGAGTTAAAAGTTCATTTGAGAGGTATTTAAACTTGACAGCATATAATTAAACTCACTAAGGACAACTGTTCCTGAGGCAAACGAGAATTTTATTTAAACTATTACCTGGAATCTAACTCCTGAATCAAATCATTCAAAATAATTGTGGAAAATTATCCTTATATTAGCTAAGTACAGATAACAATGGTGGTATATTTCATTGCCTTCAAGAAGGGCTGACCTTCTAGCCAAGTGGTTCATTATTTTTTGAACCCTAAAATCCCTGTTAACAGCATCTGAATTTAAACATTTTCGGAGCACTATTTCCCAGTGTCTTTAAAAAGTGTGTCAGGAAGCAAAGCCATTACAAGTACAAGTAAGAGGAAATGACTACAGAGAAGATACTATTTCCAGTTGGCCACAACAAGGGACTTGGGAAAGGGAAAGATACCAATGTTTTGCAACAATATTTACTTAGAAGAAAAGGACAACAGCCTTGTCATCTGGGAACATTTTCTTAAGAAGGTAAAAAATGCCTCCATGTACATACATAGAATTTTCAAATGAAACATTCTGCCATGTCAAGACTCAAGCTCAATAGGACAAAGTTCACATATTTCTAGAATAATGTTTTGGATACTCAGTTTTACAGCATGATGAATTTATAGAAAAGTCAATGAAGGAAGAATTCTGAGCTATATGGAATGCATCCAAAAAGTCAAAGTGCTCCCTTCTCACCTGTGCAACTCAAAACCTATATCTTTCCTCTGAATAATGGAAAATCCAATAAAGATCCCTCAGAAGAGACCATGAAATGTGACTCATGGGAGAAAGATGACAGGCCACTTGGACAGACTATTTTATCCATTATCAAATATAGTCGATTGGATATTTTTACCTAGTTGTCATATGAAAAGGTTCAAATTGGAGGAAGTGAGGGTTCAAAACAACTTTTTGTCAAGATGGAAGACATCAGTTTGCTGTCCAGTCATTTCATTTGTGTTCAACTCTTCATCACCCCATTTTGTTTTCTTGGGAAAGATAATGGAGTGGTTTGCCATTTCCTTCTCTAGTTCATTTTATAGATGAGGAAACTGAGGTAAATAAGGTTCAGTGAATTGTCCGGGTCACACAGTTTGGCAAGATGATGTCTCTGCTTCTTAGTTTACTTTTAATTACATTTAATAGCTTCAGTTGCTATCTGCAGTGATCTTTGAACCCAAGACTATAAAATCTGAAACTACTTCCATTTCTTCTCCCTCTGTTTGCCTAGGAAGCGACGGGAACAAGTTGCCAGGATCTCAGCTTTTTCACTCTCCCCTTCATCCTCATCAAAAGGCTTCTTGATTCTTCTTCCTGTTCTGCCTTCAAAGTAATATTGTCTTTTCATTAACCCAATCTTCGTTCTCATATGTAAATCTTTCCAGTAGTTGTAATCAATCATGAACTTGAGAACGAGGGTGA
Organism: Monodelphis domestica; assembly: GCF_027887165.1. Lineage (NCBI taxonomy): Eukaryota > Metazoa > Chordata > Mammalia > Didelphimorphia > Didelphidae > Monodelphis > Monodelphis domestica. The sequence continues at coordinate 202,960,859 of NC_077231.1, forward strand.
TATTAGCCATCTTCTGTGGGTCATTTATATAAAATCGCAAGCTGGCAGCCAGGTATGCAAGTGCCTGGCAGCAGAGAGGAGAGCCCTTGGAGCCCTTGAGAAAAGCTTACTGACCTGAGGAAGGGGAAGGGGGAAAAGGGCTCCAGCCTCAGCTCTGGGCTTTCTAACAAGGTAATGAAGTTGGCTAACCGATACCAACTGATACTTGTGGGAGGGGAAGGGAAGCACATCAGCGAGTACTCAGGAGTGCTGGCATTAGAAAACTGTATCCCTAACCCGAGGCAAGTAGCCATCCAGGTTCTGGGAACTTAAAGCAAGTCCAGAGCGGATATGAGCTATGAAAGAGATAATGCAATGTGCTCTCAGAGTGGGGGGGGGGGGGGTTCTGATAGAAGAGGCAGCCCTGGAATTGTTCTAGGAATTGCAAACCGAAAAGGGAAGGAGGGGGAATGCATTCCCCACACAAGGGATTAACCAATGAAACAGGCATGGAGAGAGGCGAGATGAAATGTTCTGACAGCTAGTGGTCCAGTTTGGCTGGAAAAAGAAATGCATGTTATTGTTTTTCAATTGTTTTAATTATGTTCAACTCCTTATGATCCCATTTGGGGTTTTCTTGGCAAAGATACTGTGGTGATTGGCCAATTCCTTCTCCAGCTCATTTTACAGGTGAGGAAACTGAGGCAACAAGTGTTAGTGACTTGTCCAAGGTCACACAGCTAGGAAGTGTCTGAGGCCAGATTTGAATTCAGGAAGATGACGAGTCTTTCTGATTCTAAGCCCAGTGTTCTACCCACTGCACCAACTAGCTTGGCTATGTGAAAAGGAAGAACTGGAAATACAACTCAGATAGACTGCTCTTTCGGACAGAGAATCAGAAGCATTTTTTTAATGTACAAAAATGACTTCCAGAAAGATAGCAAATGAAAGATGGTAGAGTTGAGTTTTTCATATTTCCCCTATTCAAGCTCCTACTCCACAAACTGATAGAAACATAAAAAGATTTCAGTTCTGATGCCATCTTTATGAATTTTATTTTCTTTAATAAAATTCATAAAGATGGCATCCAATCATCAGAATTGGACATTTTTTAAAGTTCTGGAACAAGAGATTTTGACAAGAGAAATGAGGAGGAAAAAAGTAAAAAGAAATGCCAATTGAAGTAACACCAGAAATAAATCCAGAATAAGTCCATCTGGATCCTAGATATACCCTCAAAGCATTAAAAGAACATTTGAACAACCAAAAAAAAAACCTGAAGAAGGAATTAAGGGAAGTTATGAATATAGTTTAAAAATTGCAGCATGAATCAAATTAAGCTAAAATATCTGAAGAGGAGATAATGAGAAAAAGCAAATATGGCAAGTAGCAGAATAAATGCATTGGGAAAAAGAACAATAGAAAATGAGGGCAAAGTAGATGAACATGTTTAGAAAAGACAAGAAAATAATTTTTTTTTAGTAAATACAATGAGAAGTTACAGATTTAAAAGGCTTCAGAATTGGAGCCATACCTGAATACAATGAAAAACAAAAGAAAATGAGCATGTTTCAATAAATTAATCTGCTATTCAGATAGGAATACTCCAAAATGACAACAATAAGGCACACATACAATTCTAACAAGGAAACACTGGGGGAAAATGGAAAGAACATGGCACTTGCAGTGGAGTAAGAGGATTTGGGTTCAAAGGTTGTTCACTACCTATGTGACCTTGGTTAGTCACTTGATCTCCCTGAACTTTACTTTCTTTAGCTGTAAAAAATAGAGGAATGGATTAACATGGCCTCTGAGACCCATCATCGCTCTGGTTTTATTAATCTACATAAGTATTTACAAAAGAAACACAAGGACAAATTGTTTAAATCATCATGAAACTTTAAGACTACAGAGGTAATATTAAAATATTTTAATTCATTAGACATTCCAGTAGAGTAGAAACTTTTTTAGGGTAGGTTAACTCTTTTATGCCACTTTTTAAAAAATCTTATTTTATTTCTGTATCTTATATTTCTACTAGCTTAGTTTCCAAATTTATTCTTTCCCACTCCTACCCATTCAAGCCACCTACCCCTTAAAGTTCAAAAAGGAAAAAAAGAACTTTACCAAAATCATCAAACTACCTAACCATGGGAAGTATACTTCCTCAACTTCTCAGAAGTCAAACTCTATCAGTTATAATACTAAACAATAATAATTATGAAGGCCAGCATTTATAGAGCACTTTAAAGTTTGCAAAGCACTAGACATGATACTCATTTGATCACTATAATTGTAAAGTGATCAATTTCCCCTTTTTTTCCTTTTCTATCTCTCCTGACAGTCATTATATATTGTGTATATATATAGTTTTCTTAGCAATACTTATTTCATCCAGAATTTCAGAAGAAATTTCTATAAAAGGTCCCATCTTTCTGAATTCTTAATATTCATGGTTTCTTATGGAACTTTTTTTTACATGCATTTATGGGCTAAGTGGATTTATTAGATTCACTTCTTTGCTACTATGACAACTACTGTCCTCCTTGGGTTCTATCCCTAACAATGGGATCTATGGGTCAAAGGATTTGTATTTCTAAAAAATTAGTTGATGACTTTTGTTTTTCATCATCACTTCCAAATCTGCCCCCCCCCTTCTTTTCCTAAGAGCTATCACTTATAATAAAATAATAATAAAAAAGATGGGGGCAAAGGCAGTTCAGCAAAACTAACCAGTATGTCAAATGAGTGTGACAGTGTATCTAATGTTCTGTACCCATATTTCTCCAACTCTATAAACAACAAATGGAAGTAGTTTTTTCTCATCTCTCCTTTGGAGCTGAGTTTGGTCAAAATAATTAAATAGCACTTAGCTTGGATTCAGTGTATTTGTCTTTCATTTACATTATAATTACTGTGGATACTGTTTTCTTGGTTCTGCTACTTCATTTTGCATCTATCCAAGTATATCTTCCCATAATTTTCTATACTGTTTATACTAATAATTCCTTATAATATAGTAATATTTCATTACAGTAATGTTCCATATTTTGACTACTTTCAAAAGATATGCACCTATTTATTTTTACTTTTTTGCTACTACAAAAAGTGATGCAATAAATATTTTTCTCCTTAGGGGTATATGCCTAGCAGTGCAATCCCTGGGTCAAAGGGTACAAAATTTTAGTTACTTTTTACCATATAATTCTATTTTTTTTCCAAAATGTTTCACAGCTCTATAAATACTATATTAGTGTAACTATCATTCCACATGCCTTCCACATTGGCCTATTTCCATTTTTTGTCAGCTTTGTTAATTTGCTGTGTGCGGGGGTACAATTTAAGAATTATTATGACTTAGGTTTTCTCTTATTGTTTTGGAACAATCAGACTTATAACTATTAATAGTTTATATTTCTTCTTTTGAGAACTGCTTGTTCATATCCTTTAACTATTTTAGAGAATAGTTCTCAGTCGTAATTTTTTTTAACTTCACATACTGTGTTAACTATATGTATGGATATACATAAGTGTGTGTGTTCACCAGAACCATATCAAATATATTTGATGAGAAGATTTTTTTTCTCAGTTGACAATTTTCCTTCTTATCTTGGATGAATGAGTTTTGTTCATGTAAAAGTTTTCAATTTCATAAAACTGAATAATCTACTTTATCTTTTATGACCTACTCTACACCCTTGTATGATCAAGAATCCTTCCTCTAGAAAAAGCTGTGAAAAAACACCTGATATTATTCTTTTCTAAATATATATATTTTTAGTATCACCTTCAATACTCTGATCACATCTTCAATTTTAGCTTATTGTGGCACAAGGTATGACATTTTTCCTGAGAAGTACTTGCCAAATAGGAAGTTCTTTCCTCTCTTAATTAACATTCTAGGATTTATGAATTCAAAGTCCTTTCTACTGATCTACTTTATTAATTTTTAACAATATCAAGTAATTTTGATGATTCACTATTTAATAATATAATTTTAGATCTCCAAGTGTTATTTTCCTTTCATTCCTGGCTTTTTTTATTCTTTTCTTTAAGATTCTAGGTCTGTTGCTCTTCCAAATGAATTGTTTTTTAAGTGTTCTTATTGCTTTTTTTTTGTTTCTTATACCACTGTTGTTCATCTAAGTATCTCTAAATCTTACTCCTTCCTAAAGGGCCATTCCATATTACAAAAATAGCATTTTTTAGAAAGGGAAAAAAATTCCGGCAAAACTAATTATTACACAGAAAAAAATCCATGAATATACACAATGGATAAAACATGTGGACCTCCTACCTCCATAAAGGCGTGTGTTGAGAGTGTCTTCTCATATTTCTTGACTTCAATTCTACTTATTTTTATAATTTTGTTACAATGACTTTGGATTTTGTAATGTGTCATTGCTCTATTTTACATTGTTGTGGTTACAGTACACAGTGTTTCCTTGGCTCTGCTTAGTTTACTCTGCATCAATTCATACAGATTTTTTGTGTTTCTCTGTATTTATCACAAGCACCATTTTTTTACTTCACAGTAATATTCCATTACACTAATATGCTACAATTTGTTTAGCCATTCCTTAATTGATGGGCATCTACTATTTCCAGTTCTTAGCTATTACAAAGAGTACTGCTATAAATATTTTGGGAGTATATGTGGACCTTCTTCTTATTGATGGCTTCCCTGGGGGGCCCAGTAATCCTCCAAAAATTTTTAAAAATTATTTTATCTAGCTCTCTTATGTACCTCCTTAATAGTTTGTTATAAAAACTAATTCTACAAATTAATTTAGGTACTATTGCCATTTTTATTATATTAATACAGACTCAATCATGAGCAATGAATTAACCAATCGCCACTTTAATCTTTTGTGCATTTTTGATTTTCAAAAAACCCCAGTATTTCCATATTTATTATTTCTTCCTAGATTTTGTTATTATTATATTTAAAAAATGAATGATTTTGTGGGTTAGTTTATCTATCTTGTTACTGCAGCTACTAATTTTCCCAATTATTTCCATTACTGATTCTCATTTCATTCTTTATCTTTGAATAACTATTATTTAGTTGCTGAGAAAAAACAGAATGACATCACAAAATACCAATCAGATCACCAGATTTTTAAAATAAAAAACAGAAATGTCCAAAGTTGGATTAGAACAATCAATATTCTAATCATTTTCTAGAATTGGATTACAATCAAATCTAAAATCATGAATGAAGGTAAGAAAAATTTAGCAGTTAAAAGAGTTCAAGAAATCCTTAAAGAAAAGTTCACAAATGAAAAATGTCTTCTCCAATAGAAAGATGAACTGGAAAGAAAAGTAGTAAACCCCAAAACAAAACACCAGGTACTCTTATGGATTAAATTCTAAATATAAAAAAACATAAGCTTCCAAACAAAGATAATAACTATCACATTACCATGTCTATTAAAATATTGAGTGTTATGGTTGGGTCAAAAGAATTATAAGATGTATCACCACAATCAACTGAGTGTGCTAAATTAGCAAAAGGAAGGGGTAATAAACAGTATATTGAGAAAAGAGAAAAAGGAATGAACACTTTAAAAACAAAACTATCTTTAACAGAGGGGAGAAATGTCAGATACTAGGAAGTTTATAGATTTAGCAAATACGAAATTTGCAGTTTTGTCGAAGTTTATAGATTTAGCAAATACAAAATTTGCAGTTTTGTCTAATTAATATTGCTTGTCTTAGCTTTATAGATATGATAAAATAAGAATTTATATTCTCTTCTAAAATGTAAAGTCAATATGGCCTCAAAATATAGTAGGAAATAATTCAGATCTAGTAGTTATAAAAATAAATGTGAGTAAAATTAATTCCTTTTTTAATAAAATAAATTTGTAAAAGGTTTTGTAATTCAGTGGATGGAGCACCAGGTCCTAGGTTCAAATATGACCCTTACTGTTCTCTTCTGCTTTGGAATCAATAGATTCCAAGACAGAAGGCAAGAGTATATAAAAAAAGATAGGAGGGAGAAAAAGGGTAATGGGTATTATTAATTTTTTAAAATATATAGGCCACACATATAATGAAAGGAATTTCCACATATTATAACTGAATGGCTGGTCTGAAATGTACTATGCAATGGTCATTACTTCTTCAATATTGCTTCACTGTTTCAAAAACTGTGATTTTGTCAGTTGTGGATATTCTGATATCAATGCAGGCTATCATTCCTTTAACAAATGAACAGATATTATAGATATTTATGTAATTGAAAATCCCATCACTGTGTGGCCAACCTACGTATGATTTTGTTTGACTTTGGAGGACCATTCCTCAAATAATCAACATGGATTTGTCACTAGGGCCATACCTGAAAAGCTCTTCTTATTTGGTAGGATTGGTCTACTTTATACTACCTATATGCATCTTTATTTCCCCCCGTACTATAGAAAGCTCAGTGAGGACAGGAATTGGGCCATTTTTGCCTTTCCCCATCCTAAGTTCCTTAGCACAATCCTTTGCATGTAGCAGACAGAAAATTAATAAATATCTGTTGAACTGAACTAGCAAAAATTAAGAGCTTTCTTCACGATCATATTAGAAAATAGATGGAAAAGTCAGCATTTCAATCCAGGCCTTTTGACATCAAATCCAGAGCTCTTCCCACTAAATACATCAAGTCTCATGACCAGATAAAATCTAGAATACTTTCTTAAACATATTTGGAGAAAAAAACCTTTAAATTAAAAGGTATTTTGGCAAAACCTGATGAAAGTATTTCAATTCTTTTTAGAGTAAAATTAATAAAATATTTACACAAATTAGCAAAAATATGGTTAAGTAGAAAATGTTTGACTGATTCAGACCTTAATGATTTAGGTAACTGGGACACAATGTCCTTAATTTTAGCTTAAATTATCCAGAATCTGTTTCACTTTCCTACTTTATTTAGCTTATCTAAAAAAGGTATCCTTTAGAAAATAAGACTGTGGTTTAACAACCAGTTTTGAAATCTATATGTATTAGTACAGTGCTGTTAAACTAAGAGTTTCTAGTTGAGTAAGACAACCTACAAGCCAATTCAAAATGTACTATTTAATGTTCATATTCAAAGACATAAATTAAGCTAGGCTACTAAGGACTTAAAGAATTCTTTATAATTATTTCATTCAATCGATAAGTGTTTATTTAAATACCCACCATATTCAAGATCTTAAGAGATAAAAAGAAAAACACCACCACCAACACAGCCCCTGCCCTCAGGAGCTTACATCCTAGTGTATATCCAAGCAAGGACGTTCAAAATAAAACAAGGTTATTTCAAGAGAAAGAAAAGGCTAACAACTGGGGATTGGAGGAAAAGCTTTCAGTAGTCCAGGGCACTCAGACTACACTCTGAAAGAAACTGAGGATCCCAGTATGTGGATTTGCTACATTTTTCTGTTGACTTCCACCTTTTGAAGTCTATGGCAAGAGGACTGGCAGGCTAGTTTTTCGAAGTTCAGAGAGATGGCTCTTTGGGACCCTATATGGTATTTCAGGACGGTACTATGGACTTTTGAGCTTCTGGGCTTAGGAGTCCTGGTCTGAGTTTTGCTGTCCCCAGAATGGTAGCTGCTGTTCCCAGACACTGCCACAATCCAATTGTGGATTTCTGACCATACTGGGGCTTTCTTGTGTGAACCATCACTTTTGCTACTTCTGGACAGAAAGTTTTGCAGGCTACAGTTGCCTCTAGGAAGGTTTTGATCATTTTGGGAGTCCCCTTTGTGTTGATGGTATGGTATAGTATTGGCTGGTATGGATTTCTGGGGGGATCCCTCTCCTGTTGTCCCTTGGCTTTTAAGTTGCTTTTTTTGGTGCTGTTCTGGAGTGGATGAAGTAATTTACTGTAGTTTTTCATTGTTAGGCCTTGTGCTAATTTCATTTTTTTGCTGAAGTAGGTATGTGGGGTAGATGGGCTGCCTGCCTCCATTCAAACAGCTACTTCAGCTGGAAATAATAAAGAGGAATTTTCAAGAGGTAAAAAAGGGCAGGTGGAGATAAAGCTATAAATGGAATTTTTTAAAAACAGTAGAAGTGAAAGTGGAACAGCAGAAATATTGTGAACCAAATCTCCCTTGGAGTCGGGATAGTGATAGTTTCAGAAAAGCCTGGGAAGATTTGAATGAAGACTTTACCTATAACTTCCTAGAAGTGAAGCAATATATTTAGTAGGACAGTACTGCAGAGTAGAGAGGAAAGAAGAAATGGCAGGCACAGAGCAATTGGGTGAGACACCTGTATCAATCCCATGGGAAGAGGCCCTCATGGAGAGTATTCTTCAGAAAAGCATAAAATGCTTTACATGATTTTAAAAAATGGGCTTCTTATATGATAGTTTTATCCTGGGAATAGTTTATTTGATAGTTCACCTTCTCTCAAAGTTTTCTGTGTCTCCATGGAAAGCATTCTGTCATAGGAGAAAGATGTTTGAGTGTCTGGGATAGCTTGCATTTCTGAATGATAGTAGGGAGGGGCATGGACCAAAAGAAGAGATGGCACAGTTTTCAGGAAGGAGAAAGATAATGGGGGAGTAAGGGAGAGTACTGGACTGCACATGTTGGACAAAGGTCATGTTCTATGGGACACCACTGGTACTGTCTAATGTTGGTTCCTTCCACAAATGGATTTCTAAAAGGCAAGGCAGAGAAAAATGAATAATGGGCCAAGATCCATGAAGGCAAATGAAAAGTGGTTAGAAGACAGATTTTAAATTTGACACTTTAAAATTTTTTAACAGACAACTTAAAGAACTTAGAATCAGAGAAAATTTTTCAGAATTCACTGGCAGAGCATTAAAAACAAAACAAAGAGAAATGTTTTAGGAAAAGGCACAGTGAAAAGAATATGAACACAACAAGTTCAAGAGGAAGAAAATAAAGGAGATTTTTCAACTTCCTGCCCAAATGAAAAAAAAAAAGAAAGGGAGGAGAGGCAAATGTAAAGAAGAAACAAACATTTTATAAGTTTATTATCACCAACTAGAAAAAAGGTAGGCAAGAGGAAGGAACTGGGGGCAGATGGGGGAAAAGATCCTGTAGTTTTAAACAGTCATTTACTTAATAACTAGTTTTTACTTGACTTAAAATTTATATTAATGCTGAACAAGCTACAGTGTGTCAGCATGAAACTTTCTAACTTCTTTTCTAGGCAGATGATGGTATCTTGACTGTACTCAATCTAAATGGACATATGATACACACACATATGACCTCTTTAATTAACAGTCATGTAATCAAGAGTATGTGGATAGGGAAACATATGGGGGGTGGGAGCATACCTCAACTTAAATCTGTCTTTTTTCCATTACTCAAAGTAATTTCTCCTTCCATAAAAGAAGAACAGAAATAATTTTTTAGTTTCATATTTACTAAGTTTATAAAGCATGAAAATAAGCAGGAAATTTTATTTTCTCCTATTTAATATTTTGCCTATTAGAATATAAACTCCTTAAAGGAAGGAACAGTTGCACTTTTATCTTTGTGTCTGCAGTGCTTAGCATGGTATTTTGAACCTAGCATTGGCAGGTAACTGTAAAGACTGTCAAATTTTAAAATCTTAGTAAATATAAAATGAGCATTTCCAAATGAAGTCTAAGAATATAAAATAATCTAAATGTAGACTTGTTCATAAATGTTGGCAAATGTACTTCAGCATCTGTTAAGCATACAAATGTTTGACACACTTGCTAATACTTTTAAAGTGCATATACTGTAACATGAAGTGAACAAAGTATACTATTAGACATGAAAAATTATTGTAAAATTGGAAAATGACTCAGCAACACATCAGAGAAACTTCACCCTAGCTTGTATGGAACTGACTGCTTGTAACACCCTTTAGAGCAAGGTATCACTATCAGGAGTACATTCAAAGAAAGATACTTGGATGAGTATTGGTTTGGTGTTCATACAGTCAAATATTTTGGAGCTTCTATAACCATCTAATGATCCTGTGAAATAGAAAGCTGATATATCATTTCTTTCTAGCTGGTTAACAATAAACCACTATCAACTCTTCAGTCATCCTGGAAAGACCCATACTGATAATCTAGAAAAAAATATTTATGAATTGAGTAACCTTAGAAGCAAAGCCTTATTTCCAACCTAAACAAGATAAAACTTGCTTTTGAAATCAGTGAGAACTTTACCAGAATAGGGTTTGCTGCAGATTTGATCATATCACTTTAATTGGAAAATAGTTCAAGTTCTCAAATTGCAAAGTAGACAGGCACTTAGAATTGAGTATAAGTTGTTCTGATGCTAGTTATACCTATAACTGAATGAATCTTTCATATGATTTAACAAAAAGCAAATACAAGTACTCAAATGGCTTCATGATTTTATCTATGTGAGATTACCTCCAATGACAAAGGTTGCAAACTATCAACAACTAACCAAAATTCTCTATAACTCTTGCCTGTGTTCTTCTGTGAATTTATCAGAAAGGCTTCATCAAATATGCTGAATGCCTTTATGCTGTTCTTTTAACAATGTAAGGATACTAATGGAATACATGCACTATTCAATGATATTCACTATTCTTGCTGCATGAGTAGGACCATATTATTTTTCACACATACAATTTCTTTGAGGACATTCTTTATACTGCTTCTCTTTCATAATTTTCTCAGTTGTAATATGTTATAGTCTCCTTGTGCCTTACAGTCACCTCTCCTTTGTAGTATATCATAACTTGAAGCCATAAAATGGAAGAATGCTAATATTTAAAATGTGGACCCTTGTTTCAGGAAGAATCTTAGGGCAAGGGAATCTAACCCATTTTCCTGATGACCAATTCTGAACCTAGCTTATTGTTCTTTTGTCGAAGACTATGTATGTATAGAGGTCTCTCTCTCTCTCTCTCTCTCTCTCTCTCTCTCTCTCTCTCTCTCTCTCTCTCTCTCTCCCTACCTACCCACCTAACCTACCTACTGATGAATTAGGTATGCTCCTTGAAAGCAGGCATTGTTTCATTTTTATCTTCTCATCCCTAACTTCTAGCAGAACACAGATATAACAAATGCTTGTCTAACTGAAGTAAACTAACCAAAAGGCATTCTTCACTTATTGGGTTTCTCCTGTGTGGATAAAAAGGCCAAATTCGTTAAAAATGGAACTTATTCAGGAGTTTCTCCAATATTCTGGGGCTTAATAAAGTCAGTACAATATCATCAACAAAAAGGATAGAAAGAATTCCTTCTCAAACTGGATTGGGTGCCTTCTGCTCTGGAAATCCCAAATGATATTGGCAAACACCTTTAAGAACATATGGCTCTGTGTGTTTTGTCTCATCTGATTTTATGGTCAAACAAAGCTACGTCTCTTTTGTTCTGTCTAAGATCATCTTTAAGAAAGTGTTTTGCTTTACCAAATTTGAACATTTTATAATCAAGAAAATAGTACACCCAGATGGAATCTTGTCTTCTCTTAATCTTTCAGTCAATTATGTAATGATAAAGTTATGTATGATCTATGGAATTTTGCACATTAGAGCTTACCTATTTCCATCTAATAATTTCATCATACTAGGATATTCTTGATGGATGTATAAAATATTCTAATAAAATAATACTAATAGGAGTTATCTAGGTGGCTCAGTGGATCACATGTGATCCAGGACTACAAATTGGAATCCTGCATTCAAATCTAGCCTCAGACACTTCCTACCTGTGTGACCCTGGGCAAGTCACTTAACTCTCATTGCCTCATCCTTATCACTCTTCTGCCTTGGAATCAATACTTAGTATTGATGGAAGATCAATATCTTCCATCAAGATAGGAAGATGGAAGATAAGGGCTTAAAAATAATAATACTATAGCTGGGAAAGCAGATATATAGGTTGTAAGTAGTTGTAGATCCCTATGTTACCTTTTTCAATAGGTATAAGGTCCAAGTTTTCCCCATTTCTTTGTTATCTTTTGCTACATTTGGTACTTGAAAATTGATCCTCTGTGACTCAAAAGTTGAACTGCCTTCAGCATGGATATCCTCCATATACCCTTAATCTAGCACATTTTCCCCCCTAATTTGGATTTCTTCAATACCATATAAACTTTCTCTAGAGTGCATTCAGGGATTATGGTGTTAATAGCAGGTCCAAACATGGTAACTCCTCCATCCTTGATGGTAAAAAGAATTTGGTGTGTATGTGCGCACACACGCACACGCGCACACACACACACACACACACACACACACACACAACCCTTACCTTCCATTTCAGAATCAATACTGTATATTGGTTCCAAGGCAGAAGAGGGGTAAGTGCTAGGAAATGAGGATTAAGTGACTTGCCCAGGGTCACCTAGCTGGGACGTATCTGAAGTCACATTTGAACCCAGGACCTCCTGTCTCTGGACCTGGCTCTTAATCCACTGAGCCACCTAGATACCCCCCTAGTATGAATATATATGAGCATTTTTTGTATCTTTCTGTCTATTATGGTCCTCCTTCCTTTTTCATCATTTCATTTCAACTTCTGTCTTAGATTCAATACTAAGTATGGGTTCTAAGACAGAAGAGCAGAAAGGGCTAGGCAATTACAGTTAAGTGACTTGCCCATAATCACAGTTAGGAAAGAAGCCTTTATTTAATTGGATTTCTAACATAGTTGGTTTTTTTTTTTTTTAATTCTGGGTTTTCCCCCTACTGCCTTTCACTGTTAAGAAATAGTACTGTCCATAATCTTCCAACATCCTTTTGCATAAGATTCTTACAAACAGGCTTATATTCTAAACTGATGCTGCCACTGGTTATTTCCCCTCTTTTGATAAGTAAATCAAATTTTTTTTGACTAACACATTTTGCAGTTAATTTTTGCTCTCATTAGGCAACTATGTGTTTGTCTTCCTTCTCTGTTTGCCATCTCGGGCATTCAAAACTTGATAGGGTTGAAGTTGTTTAATTACAAGTCATACCTTTGTATTATTTTTATTCCTTTTTATATTTCTGTACTAATTTCTCTCAACTCTTAACAAGGTAGTGCTCAGACTATCCGCAGCCAGCTGATGCAGAAATGACTCGCAACAGTAAATCATTTCCTATCTTTTAAAATATAATCACAATTTCAGTTTTAGTTATATTATGCAGTGCTTACAGTATCTTTTGATTCCTTTCTCAAATAGTCCTCATGTAGAGGCAGAAGTCTTCTGCACAAGTCTAGCAATGTCTTTTATCTCTCTTTCCTCTCTTCTGAAATTAAAACTACATTTTCCAATATATTGTTGCCAACCTCTATTATTTCCATTTTTTGTATTGAGGTTACCAAGTATCAATGTAGCATATTTATTTAATTTGGATGGCCTTATCAAGTTTATAGACTTACCCTATTTTTATCCTCTGCAAGATTAGCTTGAGACATGTCACAATTTTTTTCATGGTGGTCTTTTTACAAGTATTTAACATGAGCATGACAATACAAGGTGACCAAATTTTCACATGAAATAATGTTTCTTGTTGCCCTTTTCAGCATAATAAAACCAACTTCATTAACTCTTTTATTTGCTTCTCTGAGGAGAATCTGTCATCCATGCTTTAATTTAGTTAGAATTGTATTGTCTTATTATTTTGTTTATAGCAAGAATTGCAAGATTGGTATTACTTAAGTTCAATCAATAATATGTCCATTTCTTCGTCAATGGGCAAAGTGCTCACATTTAGAATGCTAGTAACAAGTTCATGTTTGTAAACAACCTAAAGAGTTCAAGATTCTTGACATTCTCCTCCTTCCTTTTCAGGATTCACCAAAAGAAATAAAGGGTGCTTTACAGGAATGAGGGCTATTTTGTCTTTTTGTTTGTTTCAAGGGCTGTTCTAAAGTCATCACCTAGGCTATTCCTATGATGAACCAGGCTATTCCTTAGAAAGCAGACACAATCTGTTGCTGAAACATATTTAATTTTCATAATGGGAGAAACTGCCAGAGTTTACGTTCCACTTGGCATAATATTATAGAATCTAGGTTCATCTCCATGCTACAATGAGACATCATAGGAGAATTTTGTGCATGTAGATAACATACACCTCCCTTTTAAAAAATCAAGTTCTAAATACATTAGAGTATCATCATTTTCTCACATAGGTTTTAAGTGTATCTGGGCAAAAGGTTCTCTCATCTAGCACATCAAAGTCATGGGAAGAAGGGAGATCCTTTTTTTGCTTTGAAAAACCCATGTTTCCATATCTAGATCACTGTAAGCATTCTCCATTAACCTGGTGATAGGAACAAGTACTGGATTTCTGATTCATTGGCACCAACAAAACATATTGGCAGCTTCTTTGTCTTTCAAGGTTTCCTAGAACATTGTGGGGTTAAGTGACAAGCCAAGGGGGACACATCCAGTATATGTCAGAAGCAGGGCTTGAACTCAGGTCTCCATGGCTTCAAGATTAATTGTTCTATCCACTATACCAAATGGTCTCTCTCAGTTGAGAAATTGTGAACTGGTTTGCTTTCTACACTAATTGAGTAATATTTTAATTCATGAGGTCATAGACCTAAATGAAGTACTAAAGTGTGTGCTTCCTTGAGCACTCCACTGTTTAAGGAAGCATGCAGGACGAACTGGCTATGCGGTCCTTTAAGAATAGAGGCAGTAAACTGGCCAAATCAGACTTACTGAAAAAATACAAAACATTACCCTTCAACAAAAGTATTTCCACAACTGGACTCCCTGCTTCAGGCCAAATGGTCCATATTGTTAAAATATTTGCTGAGAGTTGAGGGGTTATGACGGAGAAGAGACTCCAAATGAACACTCTAATGCAAATACCAACAACATGGAAATGGGTTCGAATCAAGACATATGTGATACCCAGTGGAATTGCGCGTTGGCTATGGGATAGGTGGGGGGTGGGTGGGGGAGAAAATGATCTTTGTCTCCAATGAATAATGCTTGGAAATGACCAAATATAATAATGTTATTAAAAATATTTCTTGAGGGCAAGGGGGTTTGAAATTTGAGGGAAAGGAAGAAGCAGGGGATAAACTGCATCCAAATTTGGTTACTGCCAACTGTTCTTTATTTTTGAAGAAACCAGGGTGAAGAAGCAGGGATAATATTTGTCCCTCATTGTGGTAAGAAGACTTTGCCAGGCTTGCCATACTTGTGACTATTTCCCAGGGACTCTCATCATCCAGAACACAACCTGGGCATAAACAGAGCAGCAAAGCTCCCCATTTCCTTGTCACATGCTATTTCTTTCTATTTTAACTAGGAACATATTGACAGTGACACCAGGTGCTTAAATAATAATAATAATTAGTACTAAGCACCTTTTTTAGGCATTTAAAAGAAACCCACTTTAAAATTAAAAATTTTTGATCCTGCAATGGTGATCAGTTAGTCATTGTGATTTTATGATTTTTTTTTAATGTAATGAATTCTGGTCTCTTGAAATTTATGTTCAAGAGACTAAACATAACAAAATTTTGGAGTTTGGAGGGTACCTCAATGAGCATCTATAGGGACCCTTTCATTTTAAAGACGAAGAAACAGAGAACTGGAGAGATGAAGATAACCAGTCCAAGACCATATGGCCACTTGATGACACAGCTGGGACTGTGTGGCCCAAATCCTTTTATTCCTAGTCAAGCACTTGTTCTAAAATGCTGCATAGTCTGGTTAAGATTTATACTGATTGGAAAGACAAAATAGTTAAGGGCATCTTGATTTGAGTCTAGATTACTTTTAAATTTACAAGTGAGTTCCAACTAAAATTTTGGCTTACCTCTTTGGTAGTTTTTCCTGGAAGGTACTTCTATTTCTTCCACTTTCTTCCTGTAAAAGACAAGAAAGGCCTTTGTTAGTTAATCAATCATGAAATGTATCTGGCAAAAATTGTTTTTTGATATTCCTCAGAAAATGCTCCAGGAAAACATTTAATCAATCATTTTAAATGTCACATATTACACCACTTTGTAAAACTATAAAAGTATAGTTAGATAATAGAAGATCTGAAATAAAATACTCTGATATATATCAGGAAAATAAAATAATAAAATAAAAAGATAGCAGTATCATTCAATTATTTAATGAGATTGTTGCTGTCCCTGATCTCCTTTAGTCATTTGCTAGCAGCAGACATCACTATTATGATTGTTATTAACTGCTGAATCTATTTTTAACAAATAGTGGGCTCAGAGACACTTTAATGAGGCTCTAATCCTTTGAGTGTCTTGAAGGAAAATCAACACCAACTTCAAGATGGATTTGGATAGAAATCAACCACAGTGCAGAGAAGCTAAGCTGTTATTTCTGAGAAATCCTATAGGCAATTAGGAAAATATATTCTGTGGCCAAGAAAGGAACCTTGATAAGGCAGAACTAGCCAGAGAGTAGAAACATACCTTAAACCCTAAAAAACCCAGAAATTAGTGTTTTCCAATATTTAGCCTATAAGCAACATGCTGATCTCATTCAGTAAGTACAGTAAGGTATAGACCCTGACTGAGCAGAGTTCTAAAACTAAGCTCTGTGGGCAGTAACATGATAAACAGAATACCAAGACCTTCCCTTGATGAGGATATTGTAATTTAACGGGAGCTAAAGTGGACATAACACTATGAAAAGGATGTGAGAGCACATGGCTAAATCTAGGATTTATTTCCCTCTTGGGCATGATGCCTGACCTCACCCCACTGGCAGCAGCAGCCACTCAGTAGCCAGGAAGGGCCCCCTCCCTTCTGCCAACCCACCTGCCTCCTGTCTGGCGCTCCTGTCTGAGGGCTGGGCCAACTGCTCCAAAAAGGAAGCCCTACACTGGTTTCTATGAACAGCCTGTCTCCATAATTTTGCCCGTGCTTAGCTCATTCTGATTTATAACTGGCTTTGGATTGCGATTTCGTCTTGTCTTCTAATTCTCTAGAGGTGTTTCTGCTCCCTGTCTCTACCTTTAGCACTGGTTCAAGCTACACCCATGACTCCCCTCTGCCCACTGCCAGCACTATTGGTTTGCCGGCTGTGGTCTCCATTTCTGCTACCTGTTATTGGTGAACAGCCTTGACCCTGGCCTAGAACAAAACAACTACAAATTAATACAGGCATGGAAGTAGGTACTGAGTAGCTGAGGGAATAACATGGCTTTCCTCCTCCTGGCTAAAAGCAGTGCATCTATTTATTTCCAGTCTTCCAAGAGTCTGTTATTCACAGAGATCTGACAAAGTTGTTCCTTACATTGGCATTTAAAAACCCTCCACAACCTAATCTACTTTCCCAGCCTTATTTCATTTTACTCCACCCCTTCACAATTCAAGTTCTAGTCTTAAGTATTATTTGTTTTTGTTGTTGTCATTTTTTAGTCATGCCCAACTCTCTATGTCTCCATTTTGAGATTCTTTTAAAGTTTTGGAAAATTTAATTAATTTAGAATATTTTCCAATGGTTACAAGATTCTTGTTCTTTCCCTCCCCCCATCTCCCTCCCATAGCCAATGCACAATTCCACTGGGTTTTACATGTGTCATTGATCAAGAACTATTTCCCTACTATTGATAATTGCACCAGGGTGACCATTTAGAGTCTACATCCCCAATCATATTCCCATCAAGCAGTTGTTTTTCTTCTGTGTTTCTGCTCCCACAGTTCTTTTTCTGGGTGTGGATAGTGTTCTTTCTCCTATTGCCCTCAGAATTGTCCTGGATCACTCCATTGCTCCTCATGGAGAAGTCCATTACATTCAATTGTACCACAGTGTATCAGTCTCTGTACAATGTTCTCCTGGTTCTGCTCCTCTCACTCTGCATCACTTCCTGGAGGTCATTCCAGTTCACATGGAATTCCTCCACTTTATTATTCCTTTTAGCACAATAGTATTCCATCACCAACATATAGCACAATTTGTTCAGCCATTCCCCAATTGAAGGGCATCCCCTCATTTTCCAAATTTTTGCCATCACAAAGAGCGCAGCTATGAATATTTTTGTACAAGTCTTTCTCCTTGTCTCTTTGGGGTACAAACCCAGCAGTGCTACGGCTGGATCAAAGGGCAGACAATCTTTTAGCACCCTTTGGGCATAGTTCCAAATTGTCATCCAGAATGGTTGGATCAATTCACAACTCCACCAGCATCCATTTGGAGTTTCTTAACAAAGATACTGAAGTGGTTTCATTTTATTTATTTATTATTTGTTAAAAATAAATTCAGCTAGGAAGTATCTCAGGCCAGATTTGAAATCATGAAGTTGAATCTTACTGACTCTTAAGCCTGGCATTCTAGCCATTGTGCTACCTACTTGCCCACCTATTATTTACACAATAATATAAATTATTCTGTGAATAATTTCTCTGGAGAAGGTTCTTTGGCTTCACCATCACCATTTATCTTGGCATTCAAGGCCCTCCACAATACAGAATTAACATGACCAAACTTATTCCTTACTCTCCTGTTACTATAAAGATTTAACTTCTCTTGGCCTCAATTACCTCATCTATAAACTAAGGATAAAAGAACATTTAACCCTACAGGGCTACTATGAGAAGCAAATGAGATATTTGTATACAGCAATTCTTAAAGCACTGTTATTTATTATCATCATTTTAGGAATGTAAGTTTAGAATAAAAAGTGAAATCATTTAAAGAAATATTCTGTTTTATTTAAGCTGTAATGTTCATTATTTCCTAAAAATACCACATACATTTCACTGAGTTCCAGAATCTGAGAACTGGAAGGGAGCCCAAGTTCATTTATAGAGTTCATTTGGTTAAACTCAGACCTGAACAAGGAGTCTTTCTGTGTATCTGGCAAGTGGTCATTTAGGCGGTACTCAACTACCTCAGTGACAGGATACCCACCACCGCCCAATACATTTCACCGCTGCCTGTCTCTAATTGTCAAGAAGTTCTTTCCATGTCAGAATTAAATTTGTCTCTCTATAAATTCCCCTTCTGTCCTATGGAGTCAGTCAGGAAAAATCGGTGCCTTTTTTCACACAAGAGCCCTTCAAATACTTGGAAACAACTCTCATCTCCCCACCCCTCCCTCGGTCTTCACTCTAACCCTTCTCTTTTCCTGACTAAATATCCCGTGTCCTCCCCATACCTTTGCTCCGCTCCTGCCTGGGATGATTTCCCCCAATTCTGCACATAGCTAAATCTCACCTTTTATTCAAAGCCCAGCTCAAATCCATGTATTATTCTTCAGCCAATTCTTCAGCCAAATGAGGAAACTGACACTCTCCAAATATGCCCTGTGCTTTCTTACTTAGCTGATATACCTGAACCCATTATAAGCCATGTGTTCTGGTCACAGATGTGGCAGGAGGAGCCATTCTATAATATGCCAATTCAGTCCATCATCCTTGCCATTACTTTGGGCTTAAAGTTCTAGGTGATGATATGGAGAAGGAATCTTTAGCCACAGCATGGATTCACTACCTGGAGGCAGTCAGGAAGTTCATCACAGTTCTGTCAGATCACAAGAATTGATAACATCTCCAATGTGCTCAGAAGTTATGTTAAATGCAGAGAAGTTTCCAGAATCAAAGAATCTCAGAATTAGAAGAAACCTCAAAAATCATCTAGCCTTGTCTTTATCTGAAGAAGAATTCACTCTACAATATTTCCTACTTGGAAGACAGACACTTCCACTGCCCTTTGGGTTAACCAGGGGATTGGGGGGAGGTTCCCTTACATAAAAAGCTTTAACTTATCCCTCTACAACTTCCACCCATTATTTCTAGTGCTGCTAGCTGGGACCATGTGAAACGTCTCATTCCTCTTCCACATGATAGCCCTTCAAACACTTGATTAAAGTTATCCCCCTTTAAAACTCCAAGTCTCTTCTCCAAGCTAAATCTCAAGTTTTAATAGAAACATTTGGCACAAGCCTGAAGCCCTTTAGCATCCTAGTTGTACTCCTTTGGACACTCCTTCAGCTTATCTAATAGGTTTCCCTTAAATGAGATGCCCAGAACGGACTACAATATTCCAGAAGTGGTATTACTAGGGTAAAAGACAGGGGGCCCAGAATCTCCCTCATTTTGGATACTTTGCTTCCTTATTATAACTTAAGGCTACATTATTATTTTTTATGATATCATACTCCTGACTCATAACAAGTTCACAATTCACTAAAACCTCCAGATATTTTTCAAACAAATTATGGCCTATTTGTGCCTTCTATATTTTATACTGGTAAATAAAAAGGTCTTAAATTTTAACAAGAAGCACCAAGTTTTGAATGTGCACACACATGTGTATATGTGTAAGCATGTGTGTGTGACACATCAAGGTGATTACCATTCATGGAAAAAGGAATTTCTAGGCAGAGGGTGGTAAGGGGTAAAGGGTGCCATTTGTCACCAAAACCATATATTTAGCATGAAAAAACACAAAGGGCAGTGAAATGTTACACCATGAAGGCCCAAGGGTGTGGTACATGAAGTTATTCAAATAGTACCTAACAATATTAATGAATTTTTGAGGCTGAACCTCAAACATGATGTTAGCTGGTATGTGCACAGTCATGTGAGGCCTGCATCATTCTGGGATAAGTACACTGTAATTCTTACTGAATCCTTGATATTTCTCAGTCTTCCTAGACTGTAGTAGTTGTTATAATTGTAGTTGTAGTACTTCAGCGTTTTCAACTCTTCATGACCCCATTTGGGGGTTTTTCTGGCAAATATCGTGGAGTGGTTTGCCATTTCCTTCTCCAGCTCATTTTATATATGAGGAAACTGAGGCAAAGAATTAAATAACTTGCCCTGGGTCAAATAGCTAGTTAAGTATCTGAGGTCACATTTGAACTCAAGAGGATGAGTCTTCTTGACTCTAGGCTCAGTGCACTATCCACTGAGCCTCCTAGTTGCCCCAAAGTAACTGACAAAATCACAAAGATGACTCATTTAACCCCCTGAATCAGTTCTTTCACTGCCTCTGCACTACTGATGCAGGAAGATCAAGAGAGCTGCCTCTCTGCTGATTCCTTCAGTTTGCCACTTCAGATCAGGGTTCCAAGATGTGTCTGAGTTTGAGGAAGCTTTCTAGTTCAAAATTATCACCATTAACACTCTTTTAGTCAGTTAGAGAGTCAACTAAAAACCGAAACATTATTTATGCTATTTGATCTAATCCACTATACACTATCCAAATGGATATGCCTGTTACTTGTGGAGTAAGAAGACTGCTAGAGATGTCAAAAGGCCTGGTTTCAAACCTTAACTCTGACACTAACATAGCAAAAGACATTCCATCTAATGCCTCATTTTCCCAGTGTACATTGGGGGAAACTACTGTGAAGATTGGATTTAGCACTCCCCTGACTGTAACAATGAAGATACTTAGCTCTTCCTTTATGGTGAAGATTAAATTGTAATCCCCTGATTGTAACAATGAAGGTACTTAGCTCTTCCTTTATTGGGAAGATTGAATTGTAATCCACAATCTATTTGTAGATTCTAATCCCCCAAAAGGTGATAACTCAGTATTTTAAATAGATCTGCCCATTTTAACTACAAAAAGGTGTTAAGTAACTACAAAAAGTGAATTATCCAAAAAAGGTGTTAAGTAACCCAAAAGGTATAATCTAACCAAAGAAGGTGTGAACTAAAGAGTGAGCAGTCCTGGAGAAAAGCGTCTGCTGTGATTGGTAGATGTGAAATTTAGGGGAGGTGACACAAGAGAAAAAGATCTTTAAAAAAAGGACTGGAGGCCAGAAGAAGAGTTTTGATTTGATGTATTCAATTTGAGGAGATCAAAGAGCTCTCTGACTCAGAGGAGAGCCTGGAAGATGGACACTTGAGGAACAACTAGAAGACAGACACCCAGACTTCTTTCCATTTAGATGGTCACCACTGCTGAGTGAAAGGCTGACTTAGTGACCCTGCATTTCTCAGAAGTCTAAACCTCCAAGAAAGGCCCATCATCTTGAGACATTTTTTCCCCTTGGCCGGGGCTTAAAATTTCTAACTGGTACCAGAGGAAGCCAGAGCTCGCTCGTGCTCTCTCTCTCTCTCTCCCTCTCTACTCCCCAACCCCCACCCTTTTCTCTCTTCCTTAATATCTTCCCTCTATTGTAAATAAACTACCATAAATTCCATTTACTTTAGTAATTCATTTGGGGATTTAGAAATTAAATCCCTGGCAACCACCTATATAAATATTCAGAGTCCAACCACAATTAAATTTAACACTACCTCCCTCATAGGGTTATGGTGGAGATAGCACTTTGAAAACCTTAAAATCCTATAAAAACATGAATCACTACTCTCAGGATACTTCATATTGTAACCTTTCTCACAGCAAAGTTCTGCTATAATAGCACTATGAATGCTTCGGAACTAGGTACCATTTTTTTCTTTATATTTTTATAGTCAGCACCCTCCCCATTGTGCTTGCAATAAATGTTTATTTCAAGTTGCTAAAAATAATCCAGAATAATTTGTAGGAGACACTGTAAGCTATCAAAATCATGGGCTAATAACCACTGAACCTCGGTGGACTTCCACATGTGGTAGGCAGAAAGTATGGTGAAATACTACATGGAAAGGTTTTTTCCTCACCATCTAGGTTCTAAGTTTTATAGTTTATTGGTCAGAACTCTTGGATCCAAAGAAGGTCCTTTCCTCACCATCCAAGTTCTAAGTTCTATAGTTTATTGGTTATAACTCAACTTCAAGGAAGTTCTTTTCCTCACCATCCAGGTCCTAAATTCTATAGCTTACTGGCTAGAACTCTTAGCCTCACTTCATCATTCAGATTTTAAGTTCTACAGCTTAGTGGGTGGAATGCTTAGTGTTAATGTGAATTCATCTAACCTTCCACTGGTCCCTATTAAGCTCATACATATTCAGACTTGTAATCCTCCT
Source organism: Monodelphis domestica (assembly GCF_027887165.1). Lineage (NCBI taxonomy): Eukaryota > Metazoa > Chordata > Mammalia > Didelphimorphia > Didelphidae > Monodelphis > Monodelphis domestica. The sequence goes on from NC_077231.1 coordinate 202,983,666, forward strand.
CTACCCCACCAGATTCTTACCTAGCCTCATCTGCCTGAGGGGCAGAATTTACTCATTAAGAAAAATCTTGGATTTAAGAAGGCTCTGGAATCATCCCTAATATTTAGTGGAGTTGGAAAGTTAAGGAAGGATAAGAACCTGGAAAACAATGCATCATCTTCATTTCCCTGAACTGGTAGAAGCTTTTTACCTCTGCCATCCAGCCCAGATGCTAGTCCCATAGGCAAAGGAATGAATGGTGGTCTGTCACAACAACAAATACACAGTTGTTTCTTACATAGAAAAAGTTATTAACATACATGAGCTCTCCCCACAGTTAAAGCTCATTCAAAACAAAAAGGGCAGAGCTAGTATCAAATGCCAAAATTCAAAAAGACATCGGTACAACTCATTTAACTGCAAGCCTCTTTGCGTAAGCTTAAAACTGCCTAGACCCCTGTTTCTTTATCAACGGACCATGAATCATGTCATTGCTCCTTGTATTAGAAGCAGTGTGAGAAGAGCTTGGCATTGGAATGAGATGAGACCTGGCTTTGAGAATCACCCTGATACCTACTTATTCTGAGGTCTCGCTCTGTTTTTTCAAATGTCAGATAAAGACATTAAAACTTATGGAGTTGTTGGGGGGAGGCTCAAATAAGAGAATGTGCATAAACACGAAAGTACTTTATACGTGTCTTGTTTTAGTGTTCTTATTAGTTCTATATTCTATCAATTACTCCCACATTTCTGATTTGTTCTTCCAGGAAGAATCTAATCTATCTAATACAGTACCATATTACACTATAAATATTTAGTATTGATACAGTCCTGGTCTTCTGGGAACAACAGACTTCTGGGTTTTTTGGCTCCTCTTGGCTTGTTAGCTGAGATAACTGACCCTTTTACCCCAAACGAACCACCTTTCATTTCTAGTCCCTGACTGAGGCACTCTCGCTGTAGATAGTCCCATCTGGACTAGGCCAGCCTACAGGCATTACAGGGCAGGTGCTGCCCTTGGCTCCACCCCAAGGTGGGCCAAAGAGATTACACTGAACTCTCAAACTGCTAAATAACTTCTACCTAGATGTTCAATATAGCTGTTGCCTCTGAGGTTACCCATGTATATCTGTGCTCATATCAGCTTTAGAATGTTAATAATCCAGTACAAAAGCTAAGAGAACACAGTTCTTTTTTCATATGAATATTTATCTATTCCACACATCTGGCCTATCCAAGGAGAACACTTATAGATGTGGGGGAGGAAATATAAAAGGAAAGATGAAAAAGCTTTCTACATGTGAGGCTAGTAAATTCTATTTAATCAAAACATAAACAGATGAAAAGGCACTTAAAGGTAAATTTATATACAGTAGAATAAAAGGCAACACTAATATACCTCTTAAAGCCCAACCTAAAATGACAGGGCCTAACAAATCCCTAGGCATCCCTCTGGTGAAGAAGAAAATTGAGTAAGAAAAACCACAAAGGCTGCCAGTAAAATCACAACAAGAAGGAGAAAGCTTTGATTCAGCTTGGATCAACACTCAAAATTAGCCCTCACATACTCCTGAGGGAACCACAAGGAACCACATTTCTCTGTTCACTATGTGATTCTAAAGTCTTTTTTCCTAAGAAATCAATACAGGAAGTCTAACAAGGACTTAAGAAACAGCCAAGCTAAAATGCCAAACAAGTCAAATAAGCCCTCCCTTTTTCATTCAACCCTCCCTCTGCTGATTAACATCTTCAGAAAAAAGTTGTTTTTCCCAAGATGTATGTCAAAGTCTGCTGCACATGGTCCTCTGGAGGACTAGGTTCAAAGTCTGAGCACGTGGTTTTAAATGCCAGTTCTACTATTTATTATTTGTGTGATAGAAGTCATGTAACATTACCAGAACTCAGTTTTCTCATCTGCAAAATGGTGTTCTATCATGTCACCTCTAAAGTCCCTGCCCCCCAGAGGCAACAAAGAAACGAAAAATGGACAGGAAATATTTGTTCATTACATTTTCACCAAAAGAGCTGTCATCATAGAAAATACTCCTTTTTATGGCTATGTGAAAAGGCTCTTCCCTAATAGCAATCCACCCAGCACCTCCAGACCATATTCTCCACACTCCTCCCACAAAGGAGGAAAGGATTTGATTCAGTAATATGAGACCAATTAGCAAATTGTCCAGATAAATAAGTTAATTAAATAAGTGACATTGTGTCACAGAAGAAAAAAAACTTTGATATGACATTTAGTACAAATAATACCCAATCTGATTTGTCCACATTTTTAACAGAATTTTAGGGAAATAATACATTTAAAAATTTGGACCAAATACTATAAGATTCTACTAATGTGTCAAATACTTAAAATTTTCACACCCATACACACATCCCTGCCCCCTGATAAATAAATTGGGATATAATATAAATAGGAGTAGATAGTTGTGAGGTAAACTGAGTTTGTGAACTAGCTCTACCAAAAACTAATTTGTGATGCTGGACAAATCACTTCTCCTCCCTGGGACAAAGTTTCCTTATCAATAAAATGTTAAGGTTTAACCAGATGAAATTAGGTCCTTGCAGACCTAATTATTAATGAATTTCTAGAACAGCATGGGGACAAAAATGCTTTTCTTTTCATCTGTAAGGGTAATCCCTTGCCTGCATGGCCAAGGATCTTCAATCTCTGGCAAGAGACAAATGGAGTTTCCTAGAATGGAATCAAATAACTATGGATCTGAGAACTGTGATGTGCACTGGTTGGTGAAGGAATGGTGTCAACTTCAAATAAAAACAGGGCAGGATGATTTAGAAAACATCAAAATAACATCATCTGTGTTGAATTGTATTTTTCTTTCTTTTGTTCAACAAATCGCAATGACATTTTAATTTGGCTTGAGTCTTAGAGTTTTGAAGTTCTGAGTTTGACACCTCTCCCCACAAGAGGACTGGATTCATGGCCGGAGCCCTAGGCTTTCAACCCACATTCTTCTGTTTATGTTTTATATTATGTGAGTCACATAGCCCCAGTGGACCTCAGTTTTCTCACCAACAAAATTAAAGTGTTGTTTCATGTGCCCTCTAAGGTCCCCTTCAGAGAGGCTTTGATCCTATGATGCTATTAACAGACCCTTTTAGTGAGTTATGTCAAGGACTAGGGACTAGTACAAAGAGTTATTGCATTCTGAAGAGAGCTCCTTGAAACAGTTATATTTTCTATTTGTGGGTGAGCAAATAAACTTCGATTCATAAAATTTCTGAGTTTGTATATGAATAATCTTCCCTACAAGAAAGATCCCCTCCAAATTTTTCTTGAAGACCTCTTGTGAAGGGAAATCAACCACTTCCCCAAAACAGCCAAAGTCAGTATTCTCAGCTAGTCAGGTAGTACAAGTTTGTATTTTCTGGAAGTTTGAATCTGAGGCTCCTCCTATTTTTATCACTAAGAAAGAACAGCCAGGAAAGAAAACTTCACTCTAGGTAGTTTCTATCTATATGACATGGAGCTCCACATCCCAGCTCTGTCACTGATGTAAAATTTAAACAGAAAGGGATTCTTGCAGACCACATATTGACTTTGAAAAGCACCAATTAACACTATCTATGTTGTATTATAATACTTTTATATTTATTCTATTGAATAATTCCCAATTATATTTTAATCTACTTCAAGTCATAGGAGGGGTCTTACTGGCCATAAGTTGCATACCTCTGCTATACAATATTTTTAATAACTTGAACAAGATACATAGAGAACATACTTTAAAATTTTCAGATGTCAAAGTTGAAGAGGATAGCTAATATAAACAATAGAACAATAATTTAAATTCTCTAACTAGGCTGGAAACCATAAGGTTAAATTTAGTGGCAATAAATCTAAATTTAGAATCAAGATTTCTTTAAAATGTTTAAGTGCTAGATGGAGAATGATCTTGACAGTTGTAAATATTTGATAAAAAAAAAACTCAAGAATTCTGGCTTACTATGAGGTCCAACAAGTCATTTGTGTGATATAGCTATAATATTTTATGGTTGTAGTAATGAGTATTTGGTTTACATCAAAGGAAGTAATGGTTTCTCTGTATTCTATATTTGTATGACCAAATCTGGAGTCTTATCCCCATTTCTGGGCACCATATTATAAAAAGGATATTAAAAATGGCATTGTCCAGAGGAAGGTGCCCAAGCTGATAAGAGGCCCAGAAATCAAAACATATGAGAAATATTCAGGGTTCATCCTCAGCTTGGCAGAGTGAGAGGCAGCAGAAAAACCCAGCTTCCTCACAAGTATTCATTCAAGGATAAAAAAAGATCATGCAGAAAATTCATCAGGACATTGAAGAAGACACTAAAGTATATGCATTTTGCCAGCTCCGGTAATCAGAGAGATCTAAAAACCTACTTAGACTAGGCACTGTGTCCAGCCATAAAAATCCACCAAAGAGCACATAGCTTTCCAAGGCAGAGAATAGGGCTGAGACAAGAAAGCTTGAAATCTGCAGCTATGTGCTAGGGCTAGGGAAATGTGGGCAGCGTGGACCAAATTCTTGCCAAGAATATCTGCTCTGACCCCAAAATAGAAGCAGGGGGCAATGGGGCTAAAACCAGAAGGGCAATGATCTTCAAAGACACATCTTGGATCAGACTACCCCCGTGTAAATAAGAGATTGAAACTGTTCTTTCTATCTATCTATCTATCTATCTATCTATCTATCTATCTATCTATCTATCTATCTATCTGCTTGTCTCTGTCTTTCTCTATCTCTCTATTTATCTCTTTCTATATATCTATTTATCCATCCATTCATTGGTTTGTCTGTCTGTCAGATTATCTATCTATCTATCTATCTATCTATCTATCTATCTATCTATCTATCTACATACAGATAGATAGATTATTTAACAATATGAATAAGTTAAACAGTAGGTTGTATTGTGGATGTATTTCTGAGAACCCTGAAGAATGATGTATATATATGACATTTAAGCAAGAAGATGAAGATGATGGCTTATGTTTATTAAAGCAATCCAAAGGCCTGTACTTGACAAAATATCCTGGTAACATAATCTCCTTTGTATTATCATACATACCTAGAGACAAAATTCTCTATTCTCATAAGTTTCACAGTGCAGACCTTTCATTAATGCAGACTTGTCTTCCCCCTAATTGGTCCACATGTGTTATTTTTATCATACTACTTGTCCCATTTTCCCTAGGAATCTGATTCTGTGGTATTCTGGTAGGTTTTTCTTATTTTATGCTGTATAAAGTATGACTGAAATTGCCCATGACTACAACAACAGGTAGTCTAGTGGAAAAGGTACTGGCCTGGGTGTCGAGGGACTTTGGCCCAAAGGTCTCAGCTCCATTTGCTACCTAGGCGACCTGAGGCAAATCACTTAAACTGTCCAGGGCTCAGTGTCTCCCATTTGTAAAATGAATGGGTGGGGCTAGAAGACTTCTAAGCTACAAAACCTTATTTAGTTCCTCTCACTTTAACTATTTAAGGCTTAATTGCATCTGAAAAGCAGGGCCCTCCCTTCCAAGGCTGCTGAGTACCTCATCAGAAAACATATGTTAATAGCCTTCCTAAACTCTGAAGCCTTATACAAAAGTTAAGGCACTATTCATGTTTGGATCTGGCCTGGGCCATGAGCATGCCATGAGTGGCATGTGAGACCAAGGAAATCCTATGGCTAGGCAACTATTTTAATAATCATTAATAAGGGGAAAAAAGTACATCCCCAAATCTCTGTATAAATCATGTATTTTCATAAAAGAAAACATAAAAACGAGTAAGATTCTCTCTCACAAATTAAGGTTATATATACAGAATGTACAGAAAAACTCCTATCAGCGCACAGACACACACGCACACACATACAACATCCTTACCCCCAAGAGCTTGCTCCTTCTTCCATCTCCATTCTATACAGCTCTATTGAATGGTAGCAAAATTGTCTCTGAGCTCAGCAGATGCAGCAGCTGGAGCAGCCTCTGCTACAGGAGTGTGGCCTAACAAAATCTGCCAGCAGCCTCCACACAGTGGGTGGCAAGCTATTTGCATATGAATTGCCAGTCCTTTTTTGCTAGTGGGGAGGGAAGTGCATTGGCCCTTCCTTCACAATAACTTCCTTGTATTAAAGGAGTTAATAGAGGCCTTCCTTTGGCATTCTGAGGGAATTTCATATTACCTACACATACATGTGCATAGGGATTGGGCGGGGATTTGTACATATCATACGGGCGCACACACCACCTTTTAGGTGTGCGACTCAAGAAATATGGGAAATTCTCCCCTTCTATCTTCAAGTCATGCACCCAGAGCTTGACCAGATCAGATGACCCTGCATCTGCAGTTAGAAGGAAACTCAAAGCCCTCCAGCCCAACCCCCTGATTTTACAGGTGAGGAGAGGGAGCCCTAAGAAAAGATGTGTGACTTGCCCAAGGTCACACAGGTAGTAGAAGAACCTCTGACACTATTGCCAGTGCTTTTAAAAGGCTAAGTTCTATCTAGAGGTCTAGTAAAGTATCTATTTTGCCTCAATTTCCATGATGGAACTAATGTTAGTTGGTAGTAAATGGTGGCTAGGACTGAAGAATAAAGATTATGGTCCTAGTTTCAGACTCAAAAACAGAACCTTAAAGAGTCACTTTTACATACCCTTCCTCATAGGAAGATTATGACAATACTTCAGTAAATGAACTGAAAAACAGGCAATTTCAACATTCAAGACTTGAGGTTACTTGCAGACTAGGCATGTAATTTTTTAAAGGTCATGTATACAATAAAGTATTCTAAAATCAAATCACTTTTAACGTTTTTATAATTTTTTTCCAGTTTTCTGTTTTATTTAGGAAAGAAAGGGAAAAATTGGATGTACATCAGAATTCTAAAACAAGTGTGTGTTCCTCTTATTCCTTAGTAGTGGATGAGGACAAAAGGAGAAAATATGCTTTGACCCTGAAGAAATATAACCCTTCTTTACAATAGAGCACTCAGGCTTTAATTTTGTAGGGCAAGATTCCCATCAAGAAATTTTTTTCCCCAAACTGATAGCTGGTTAGCCAGTCAACAAGAAGTTAGAGAGCACCTACTCTATGGAATGGCAAAAGAGGGGTCTTTTAGGTGGGGCTTTCTCAATCACAAAGAAAAGAGATTTCCCTTTCCTTCCCCATACTTCCCATTTCTGTTCTCAGTTGGAGAAAGGGAACAGTTACTATAACCAAAAGACACTGGAACATAGGGCTACTTTCAAACAAGACAAGAGATGGACCACCATCACCAAAAGGAACACTTCATAGTTCTCATAAAATAAAAGTGCAATGGTTAGTGTATCTTCAGGTGGTGTCTGAAACTAGAGGACCCTCAAGAGTTAACTCTGGACAGGGAATCTGTCAGTAACATTCTTGCAGAGTGTTAAAAGATTAGATAGAGCTCGAACCTATTAAGCTCCAGGTATCTGGGTGACAAGTCATAATCTTTGGCCAAAGGAACCCCTTTCTATTATCAAAGAAGTGTTTCAGGAGAATACCATGGCCCCAGAGAAGCTAGAAGCTTAAGTTTAGTTTTTTGTTGACATAAGGCATTCACATTGCATATCTGGTCTTAGAAAACATTTGCATGAGTGGAATGCCAACATGTGGGTCAGATGTGAACAGGAAACAGTTTTTAAAAATCTCACTATAGGAAGGGATTTTGAAAAGGGGAATTCCCTTAATGCAGGGCTGGATGACATCAAAGAATGAAATGTATGGAGGACTCTGGAAGGAGCCTAGAGAAAAGGGATGATGTCATCCCCTGACGCTGGGACAGTCCACATCAGTCTGTGTTTCTGCTTCCACTACCCTCCCATCCATCATTCTTTTAGGGCAAACAAATTCTTGGCCGACCAGGTTATGTGTGGGAAAACTGATTTTCTTCCAACCACTAACGCTGAGAATAGAACTTCTTAATGAGCATTGTTTCATGGTCATACATTCAAGTCTGATGTTGAAGTCTTGCAAAACAAACCCCAAATGATTTGCCCACTTCAGGAGAGTAGTTTAAGAAAAAGGGAGAAACATTTATTTGCTGCTTTTCATTCTATTTCTTAATTTTAAAGGCTTCTATAATACTATATGCCTAAAAAACCAGTCAACTGGGAAAGTAAATAAGTAGTCAAGAAAACTCTGCCTGTAAAGGGTGAAGGAATTTTAAAAAGAGCATCACAACAGAAAGGATGAATTAATTTCACTTATGCAATAACTTTCTGTTTAAGTTTTCCCTACCCCCAAGACAGGCTACCATCATGGCCAACATTAGCCAAAGACATACTGGGTAACTACCTTCTTCAATTTAAAACAAATTTATGGAATGAAATATTTTTATTCATTGTTGAGATCATTTATAATAATCACTTAAAAGCACAACTTAAAGGAAACTAGGATTACTATTTCTACCTGCCTTCCTCCCCTATATATATGTACCTCTTCCTCTTCAGTTCCTTAAACATGGTGAAGTGAATCAACATGTAAACATTTATTAAATGTCACCCCTTTAGTTTTAATTTTTGGACTCTGTGCCTATTAGATGCAGCATACTGAATGAAAGAATATCATGTGAGAAAGTGGGGAGCATGCCTGTATTTGGAGCCACAGCCCCTGGATAAAATTCCCAGGTTTGCTACTTATCACCTGGGCGACTTAGGGTAACATGTTTTGCAATTCTGGGCTTTAGTTTCCTCACCCATAAAAAAGAGAGGGTTGACCTAAGTTATCTCTAAGGTGTCTTAACCACCTTATGATTCTCTTCACTTCTACTTAGACTACTAGAACAATCTTCTCCCTGGTCTCCTTGTCTTCAGGCATAATCAACACCATAATCCATCCTTCACAATGAGAGGTAATGACCTGAGAAAGAAGAGGGTAGGAAGAATAGAGCCCTTGACTAAAAGCAAAGGAGAAGTGTAAGAGGAGGGAGTCAAGGGGAAAGGAACAATGCTAGGCTGCTATGATCAGGTAGTGCAATGTCAGAATTTCTAATTAGGGAAGTAGAATATTTGTGGGGAATGAAAAATCTGGTGCATTACTATCTGAATGTGTGGCTGAGGTAGAATGAGGGAACAGTTCAGGAGATTGAGGAGATGGGTGGTTTCAAGAGAGAAGATGGAAGAGGCAAACCCCATTTCAGAATACTAAGGGAAAAGACTGGGAAGACATAAGAGGAACTGATATTATCCATAAAGTCCTCATCCCAAGCTTGATAAATGGGAAATTTGGGGGAATTTCTCCCTGGATAAAATCAAGAACTCTCTAGGTCAAGTTGAATTATCTCAGCTTGGGAAATCTTTAACCTGTATTGTTTGGTATATTTATTCTCCTATGTGTACTTTCTCTGGCTTCTATTTTTTTTTAAACCCTTACCTTTGAGTAAGTATGAGTCAAGTCAATAAGACCTGAGTCAATACTGTGTATTGGCTCCAAGACAAAAGAGCGGTAAGGGCTAGGCAATGCCCAGGGTCACACGTTTAGGAAGTGTCTGAAGCTAGATTTGAACCTAGGACCTTCTGTCTCTAGGTCTGGCTCTCAATCCACTGAGCCACCCAGCTGCCCCTCTGACTTCTATTTTGCTAACGATTTGGATAAATTTATTTCTTGGCTAGAAATAACAACAAAAACCTCACTAAAAAAAACAAAGTACTTTCCTAAAACATGAAATGCAAAATTATTTAAGACTCCTACTCCAATATTTGCCATTCTACCATGTTGACCTACCTTCTCTTGCCTGTATCTATTCAAGAAATCACAGATGGAGACATGGAAGACTCCTTAAGAGATCATCTTTGTACCCTCAAAGCCCTACACCATGCCCTATATATACACATATTACAAGAAATGGATATGACAAATATACGTATGCTGTATTATCCCTTCAGACAAATGCACAGATAACTCTTGGGGAGAAGTTTTCTCACTCTAACATTTATAACCCTAATATAGTTAGTGTTTAACCCATGTTTGTTGAATTAAACTGAGGAAGTGCATTTTTATCTAGTTTAAATAAGTTTTGATCCTAAGAAAATACATGGTTTTCATACAATCCTTTCAAATGACAGTGCCCTGGTAAAGCTGAATTTTCTAATTAACTGAACCATGAGCTAAAGCAAGTCACTTAACTTGTCTAGGTGACTGGATAAGCTGTAAATTCTCTTTTAGCTCTACCATTTTATTTATTCTATTGTTTCCCAATTATCAAAGTATGGCCAGGCATGGATATCATCCTCATCACCATATTTAAGATTTTTATAACTTCAATAAAAAGTTGCATTGTCCCATTTGAGACAATGAGACCATGCTTAGGGTATGCGTGCAACAGTTAATCCTATTTTATAGATGATAAAGCTGATGATCCAAGAGTTTAAGAAAAAAGTTCTAAGAACTATCCCATCTCCAATCCTAAATTTAGATCTTTTCTTCTTAGACAGAGGAATCACAGAGACAAACATCATTCCTCAAAAAAGCAATATGGAGACTTCTGGGTTAACATGGCTGCAGTCTAGACATAGGACTCTTACTCTCCTCTTCACCTATCAATATAAACTACCTCAAAAGGCCAAAAAAACAAAACAAAACAAATTCATATCAATGAAGGGACTCTACAGTAGGGCTCATTGAAGTTACATGGTATTTGGGCATTTCCACACTATAAGGGTTGGTGAAATAACTTCCACCAAAACTTGACCTATCAACCTTTCCCCAGCCCACCTACAGAGCCAGAGTCAGAGCCAGTGCACTCAGAATCAGTGAGTGAGCGAGAGGCACCTCTGGAGTGAGCAAGGGGCACCTCTGAGTCCTTGGCAGCTGACAGACCACCAAAGACCTACCCCTGAGAGCATCTAGACCTGAGACCCCAGCAGGCTAAAGAGCACAGACCTTGTGCCCCCAGGCAAAGATAGAGCAGAGAAGGGCAGTAAACAACAGAAACTACAGAGAATTGAGAGTTGGCCTCAGGCAAAAACCGAGCTTCTTAGCTCCAGACACAGAGAGTTTGCCCTTCTCACTTAGACTTCTGACTGGAAAGGGAAGGAAAAACCACAATAGTGATGGCAAATAATTCCCAGGAAAAACAACTTACCAACACCAAGAAAAAAACATGAAGAAGGCATTGACCCTGGATAATTTTTATGGAGGAAAAATACAGACTACAGAGGAAATAGCAGAAAGGGGCATACAAATCAATGCATCCAAAGCTTCCAAAAAAAAAAAAAGGAAATTGGCCACAAGTTGTTGAAGAATTTAAATCAGAACTTATTAAAAAGATGGAAGGATTTTGGCAAGTAAAGTGGGAAATAGTTCAAAAAGCAAATAACAGTTTAAAGGACAGGAACTCCAAATTAGAGAAATAGCTGGAAGCCACGAAAAGCAGGAAAAACCAAACCAAAAAGGAAAATCAAAAGATTATAGCAGAAAATCAGTCCTTAAAGACCAGAATAAGGCAATTTGAAGTCAATGACATTGCAAAACAGCAAGATTAAATAAAGCAAAGTTAAAAAAATGACAAAATAGAAGAAAACATAAAATAGCTCACGGATATGATGATAGATCAGGAAAACCAGTTTCGAAGAGACAATTTGAGAATCAATGGTCTACCTGAAAACCCAGAAATAAACAGAAATCTTGACATCATACTACAAGAAATTGTTCAAGAAAACTGCTCCAATGTTCTCTTGAACATGGGGAGAAAATAGACATTAAAAAAGTTCATAGAATATCCTCTACACTAAATACTCAAAAGACCATCCTCAGTAATGTAATTGCCAAATTCAAGAGCTTCCAAGCTAAGGAGAAAATTTTATAAGAAAGTAAAAAGAGACAATTCAGATATCAAGGAACACCAATCAGGATTACACAAGATCTGGCAGCTTCCACACTAAAGGACCACAAGGTTTGGAATATGATATTCAGAAAGGCAAGAGAATTGGGTCTTCAACCAAGGATCACTTACCCATCAAAACTGACTATATACTTCTGGGAGAAAGTATGGACATTCGACAAAATAGAAGATTTCCAAGTATTTGTAAAGAAAATTTGTAAAGAAAAGACCAGAACTAAGTTTGATATCCAAACACAAAAATCAAGAGAAACATGAAAAGGTAAATAAGAAAAAGAGGGGAAAGGGAAACATTTTTTTAATTTAAATTTTATTCTTTAAGGGCTTCAATAAGATCAAATTGTTTATATTAATATATGAAAAAATGTTATTTGTAACTCAAAATTATATTCACTCTTATAGTAATTTGAAGAATCATTTACAGGTAGAGATTGGGGAAATAAGTAGTATAAGATGATATACAAAAAAAGAAAAAGGGAGGGGAAAATAGAAGATGGCACCAAGAGAAACTTGAAGGAATAAGATAAATAGGATATATCTATATCACACAAAGTGGGGCAAGGGAAGGGGAGGGGAAGAATACTAATATAAGTAGGAGAGGAAGAGATGGTAATACTTAAACCTTACTCTCAGTGAAATCAGTTCTGAGAGGAAAGAGAATCTATATCCATTGGGGTATTGAATACTATCTTACCCTACAGGGAAAGTGAGAAGAGAAAACCAAGGTGGGGAGTGGGGCAGGAAGTACAAAAAGGGAGAGAAAGAGAGGGGGAAGGGAACTTAACAGACCCTAAAACAAAAAGGGAACAAAAAAGGAGGGGGCAAAAAGGGAAGCATTATATATATATATATATATATATATATATATATATATAAAGGGTGGAGATTAGGGGGGTTAATTAAAAGAAAATCACTGCTTTAAAAGTATTTAAAAGTATATAGCGAAAGAAGAAAGGGCAGAACTAGGAGAGGATATCAAAATGTTGGGGAATACACAAGTGGCAATCATAACTTTGAATGTGAATGGGATTAACTCACTCATAAAACAAAGGCAAATAGCAGAGTGGATTAAAAACCAAAATTCTACCATATGTTGTCTACAAGAAACACACATGAGGTGGATAGACACTTGCAGGATTAGAATTAAAGGTTGGAGCAAAATCTATTGGGCCTCAACTGAGAAAAAGAAAGCAGGAATCGCAATCATGATATCTGACAAAGCTAAAGTAAAAATAGATCTAATTAAAAGAGATGCAGAAGGTAATTACATCCTGATAAAAGGCAGTATAGACAAGGAGGAAGTATCAGTACTCAATATGTATGTGCCAAATGGCACAACATCCAAATTTCTATACTAGTGGGAGACCTGAACTTTCTTCTATCAAATCTAGATAAATCAAACCAAAAAAATAAATAAGAAAGAGGTAAGAGATGTGCATGAAATCTTAGAAAAATTAGAGTTAATAGATATATGGAAAAAAAATGAATACGGACAAAAAAGAATATACCTTCTTTTCAACAGCACATGATACATTTACAATGATTGACCATGCACTAGGGCATAAAAACATGGCAAACAAGTGCAAAGAAGCAGAAATAATAAATGCAACCTTTTCAGATCATAATGTAATAAAAATAATAATTAGTAAGGGTACATGGAGAGCCAAATAAAAAATTAATTGGAAATTAAATAATATGATTCTCCAAAATCAGTTAAAGAACAAATCATAGAAATAATTAATCATTTCATTGAAGAGAATGACAACGATCAGACATCCTATCAAAATCTATAGGATGCAGCCAAAGCATTACTCAGGGGGAAATTTTTATCATCGAGTACATATATTAACAAATTAGGGAGGGCAGAATTGTACATGGAAATAAAATCTTGAAAGTGGACAAATTAAAAATCCCCAGGTTAAAACTAAATTAGAGATCCTAAAAATTAAAGGAGAAATTAATAAAAATGAAAGTGAAAGAACTTTTGAATTAATAAGACTAGAAGCTGATATTTTGAAAAAACAAATAAAATAGACAAAGTACTGGTCAATCTAATAAAAAAGGAAAGAAGAAAACCAAATTAACAGCATCAAAGATGAAAAGGGAGATACCTCTAATGAAGTGGAAATTAAGGCAATCATTAAAAACTATTTTGCCCAATTATATGGCAATAAAATGGCAATCTAGGTGATATGGATGAATATTTACAAAAACATAAATTGCCTAGATTAAAAGAAGAAATAGAATACTTAAATAATCCGGTATCAGCAAAAGAAATTGAACAAGCCATCAAAGAACTCAAAATCCCCAGGGCCCGATGGATTCACAAGTGAATTCTATCAAACATTCAAAGAACAGCTAATTCCAATACTATACAAACTATTTGACATAATAATCAAAGAAGAAGTTCTTCCAAATTCCTCCTATGACACAAATATGACACTTAATCCAAAGGCAGGCACGTCAAAAACAGAGAAAGAAAAATACAGACCAATCTCCTTAATGAACATAGATGCAAAAATCTTAAATAGGATACTAACAAAAAGACTCCAGCAAGTGATCATGAGGGTTATTCATTATGACCAGGTAGGATTTATACCAGGAATGCAAGGATGGTTCAATATTAGGAAAACCATCCACATAATTGACCATATTAACAAGCAAACCAACAAAAATCACATGATTATCTCAATAGATGCAGAAAAAGCCTTTGACAAAATACAACACCCATTCCTATTGAAAACACTAGAAGGCATAGGAATAGAAGGACCTTTCCTAAAAATAAGAAACATTATGTATCTAAAACCATCAGAAAACATCTGCAATGGGGATAAATTAGAAGCCTTCCCAATAAGATCAGGAGTGAAACAAGGATGCCCATTATCACCTCTATTATTTAACATTGTACTAGAAACACTAGCAGTAGCAATTAGAGAAGAAAAAGAAATTGAAGGTGTTAAAATAGGCAATGAGGAGACCAAGCTATCTCTCTTTGCAAATGATATGATGGTCTACTTAAAGAATCCTAGAGAATCAACTAAAAAGCTAGTAGAAATAATCAACCACTTTAGCAAAGTGGCAAGATACAAAATAAACCCCCACAAAAAAATCAGCATGTCTACATATCTCCAACACATCTCAGCAGCAAAAATTAGAAAGAGAAATTCCATTTAAAAACACCCTAGGCAATATAAAATACTTAGGAATCTATCTTCCAAGACAAGCACAGGAACTATATGAACACAACTACAAAACACTTTCCACACAATTAAAACTAGATCTAAATAATTGGAAAAACATTAACTGCTCATGGGTAGGACAAGCTAATATAATAAAAATGACAATCTTACCCAAACTTATTTACTTATTTAGTGCCATACCCATCTAACTACCAAGAAACTTTTTTTTTACTGAATAAGAAAAAACCATAACAAAGTTTATATGGAAGAACAAAAGATAAAGGATATCCAGGGAAATCATGGAGAAAAAAAAAAACCTGAAGGAAGGTGTCCTAGCAGTACTAGATCTCAAACTATACTATAAATCAGTGGTCATCAAAACCATATGGTCCTGGCTAAGAGACAGAAAGGAGGATCAGTGGAATAGACTTGGGTTAAGTGACCTCAGAAAGACAGTTTATGATAAACCCAAAGATCCCAGCTTTTGTGACCAAAATCCACTATTTGACATAAACTGCTGGGAAAATTGGAAGACAATATGGGAGAGATTGGGATTGGATCAACATCTCACACCCTACACCAAGATAAATTCAGAATGGGTGAATGACTTGAATGTAAAGAAGGAAACTATAAGTAAATTAGGTAAACAGAATAGTATACTTGTCAGATCTTTGGGAAAGGAAGGATTTTAAGACCAAGCAAGAGTTAGAAAAAAATCACAAAATGTAAAATAAATAATTATGATTACATTAAATTAAAAAGGTTTTGTACAAACAAAACCAATGCAACCAAAATAAAAAGGGAAGCAACAAATTGGGAGAAATCTTCGTAACAAAAACTTCTGACAAACATCTAATTACTCAAATTTATAAAGAGCTAAATTATTTGTATAAAAAATCAAGCCATTCCCCAGTTGATAAATGGCCAAAGGACATGAATAGGCAATTTTTAGATAAAGAAATCAAAACTATTAATAAGCACATAAAAAGTGTTCTAAATCTCTTATAACCAGAGAAATGCAAATCAAAACATCTCTGAGGTACCACCTCACACCCAGAAGATTGGCTAACATGACAGCAAAGGAAAGTAATAAATGTTAGAGGGGATATGGCAAAATTGGGACATTAATGCACTGCTGGTGGAGTTGTGAATTGATCCAACCATTCTGGAAGGCAATTTGGAACTATGTACAAAGGGCGTTAAAAGACTGTCTGCCCTTTGATCCAGCCATAGCACTTTTGGATTTATACGCCAAAGAGATAATAAGGAAAAAGACTTGTACAAGAATATTCATAGCTGTGCTCTTGGTGGTGGCACAAAATTGCAGAATGAGGGGATGCCCTTCAATTGGGAAATGGCTGAAAAAATTGTGGTATCTGTTGGTGATGGAATACTATTGTTCTAAAACAAATAATGAACTGGAGGAATTTCATGTGAATTGGAACAACCTCCAGGAATTGATGTAGACCGAAAGGAGCAGAACCAGGAGAACATTGTACACAGAGACTAACATACTGTAGTACAATCAAATGTAGTGGTTTCTCTACTAGCAGCAAAGCCATGATCCAGGACAATTCTGAGGGACTTATGAGAAAGAACACTCTCCACATCCAGAGAAAGAACTGTGGGAGCAGAAACACAGAAGAAAAACAATTGCTTGATCACATGGGTCCATGGGGACATGATTGGGGATATAGACTCTAAATGATCATCCTAGTGCAAACATCAACAATATGGAAATGGGTTTTGATCAAGGACACATGTAAAACCCAGTGGAATTGCACATTGCCAGGAGGGGGTCTGAGGGAGGGTTGGGAAAGAACATGACTCTTGTAACCAAGGAAAAATATTCTAATTTGACTAATTAAATAAATTTTTTTAATGTGAATGATTTACCAGCTTCTTAGCTGGTCACCCTTTCTCCCACACATTGCTGCCAAATTGATGTTTTTTAAACCAGATCTTGTACATTCTGGCCAAAATAGCTGCTTGGATAGAGGTGGTCACATGTACTCCAGCAAAAAAGCTGGAATTTACACAAGACCAAAGTCTGATCAATGATCAAGAAATCCAATGAAAAACTATTTCAAATTACTTCTTCCATCAGAACTGCACAAAAAAGTCAGCCCAAAGACCACAGACAATAGAAGAGGAGGCTGCCTGCAAACCCAACAGCAGCAAAGGAAAGCAAGTTTCATAACAAGACCATAGTAGGGCCAGAGGCAAGCTGACTGCTAGGCTCTGGGTCAAGAAGTAGGATCCAAGAGCTCTCCTCCCACTCCCTATTCTGCCTATCCAGAAATAGCTGCAAAGGCGTAGGAAAAGATTTTGGAAGACTCTGGAAATCACAATGATCTGTGTAGGCACAGCCTAGAACAGGACTCTGAGGTCCCTAGCACTGTTCTATGGCTCCATAAGAGGGCCAGAAAGATCTGAAACTCAAATATCTACAAGGGACCTAGCTCCAGAAGGAGGATGTCAGTACAAGAATCCAAATGACTCAGAAGAAGATGAAGCAGGGTTTACCACCTTATCCAAAAGCACAGAAGGAAATGGAGCTTGGCTCCGGTAGAGTGTCCCAATTCAGAAACTAAAGCTGAAGAGATGAGTAAACCAAGGAGGACCCGGACCAGTATCAAAATTACTGCAACTCTGGAGATCCCCCAAAAGAAAGAGAAACACTCATAACTATAAATAGAGACTCAAATGGGAAATGGATTTTCTACAAAGACTACACAAATACCTAGAAGAAATAAAGTGGTGACTTCCAAAAATGAGATAAAATCTTTGAAGGGAAGTAGAGAGAGAATAAAGATTATAAAAGAAAGTGGTAAACTTCTTCCAACTAATGTATCCTTGAAAAAATAATGAGAATGGACAAAACAGAACTCAATGGTTCCATAAAAAAGAAAAAAAAAACTATTAAAACAAAATCCGGAGATTTAAAAAGTAAAGGAAAATGTAAGGCTATCTGGTAAGGGGAAAAACTGCCTTGCAGGATAAGAGGATATGGGAAGATCATTTAAGAATTATTGACCTTTTTGAAAAAAAAAAAGGATTAAAAAAGGCTTGACACTGTATTTTAAGAAATCAAAAGTGAAAACTGCTCAGGTTTACCAGAATCAGAGAACAAAATGAAGATAGAAAGAATCCATTAATCACTTCCTGAAAAAAACCCCAAAAAGAAAAATCCTAAATCTATATCATAGCTCAAATCCAGAGTTTTGATAATGAAAAAAAATTTTTTTTAACATTTACCTCCCATCTAGAGTCAATACTGTGTATTGGTTCCAAGGTGGAAGTTTCTACTAAAATCTGGGTGATCTTATAATACAATATTCCAAAATGGTAAAAAGATATAGACATATCCAATAATAACTCAATTTAGTTGGAAAAGTTGAGTATAATCCTATTGGGGGGGGAGTGGATAATTAATGGAACAGAGCTTTCTAGGATTTCTGATGAAAAGGCTAGAGTTGATTAAGAACTCTGAAATGCAAATATAAGAGTCAAGAGAAATTAAAAAATTAAGTTTATGGGGCACAGTGGATAGAATGCCAGGCCTGGAATCAAGAGGACTGAGATTCAAATGTGGCCTCACACACTTCCTAGCTGTGTGACTCTGAGCAAGTCACTTAATCCACTATGCCTAGCCCTTACTGCTCTTCTGTCTTAGAGCCAATACTAAGGTAGAAGGTAAAGGCTTTAAAAAGGAAGTGGGGAGAGGGAGTAAAAGTTTATTTGAGTTCCTGGAAGAGGCTGGATGATGATGTGGTGCTAACATTCTAATAGGCAGAAGTTTAACAAACAAGTGTCCTTTTAGAATCTTCATGTCCTCAAAGGATACTGAAGGAGTTTAGTAAGAAAAACACAGAAGACTGAGAATGGAGGACTGGGGGACTTAAAGAGAAACGAGAAGGAAGAATGAAAATAATATGTTAATGTAGAAGAGAAGGTGGATCTTGCCATTTCTCAAAATGGTGGCTACATGAGTAGTGTGCAAAGTGGAGGAAAGGGTGCAGTAATAGGCATCAGAAATAAACAAAGGAAAATTGAATCTCACACACACTAAGGAATTTGGTATAGAAATAATATCAAATTAGCAAACAAGTAAAGATAGAAGGGTAATTAAGAGGAAGGATAGAAGAGGGGAAATAATAATCATCTAAGAATGGTAGAATGGATGAACAAATTGTAATACATAAATGTAATGGGATATTATTGTGCAACTAATGGAAAATTAAGTGAAATAGGACCAGGGGAAAATTTATCCAAGGACAATAATAATTTCAAGATGAACAACTCTGAAAATCTTAAGAACTCCGACAACCACCAACCATGGGGAAGAGAAGATTAGTATTAATAATATAAAAAAATTTTAATGGAGCAATCGTAACATTTTTAAACATGCAGAAGAGAATAAAAGAACATACAGTAGGAAACACAGGCAAATAGGTCAGTTTTGAAAAGTAATGTATAGAATTTATATAATTTTTCTTTTTAAAAAGTAATGGATGTGAAGGGCAGCTAGGTGGCTCAGTGGATTAAGAGTCAGGCCTAGAGATGGGAGGTCCTGGGTTCAAATTTGACATCAGATACTTCCTAGCTGTGTAACCCTGGGCAAGACACTTAACCCCCCATTGACTAGCCCTTACTATTCTTCTGCCTTGAATCCAGAACAGTAGTGCTACTGAGACAGAAGATAAAGGTTTAAAAAAAAGTTATGGATATGAAATGGAGATTCGGGGTTTTACTGGCTCCTTTAAGTTCTGTGGCAGTTTTGAAAATACTCTTTTTATACTTAAGTTTAAAATTCTAAAGCTTCAAAAATAAATAATTAAGATACCTTCCCCACCAACTCCTGAAAAAAGTTTGATTAGTAGTACAGAGATAGATTATATCTTTGTTCCTGATTCTAGGCATATCTACTAAGCTCTTTAAATTATTTTAAGACCTTGGAATGAAAAGTCACATAGAAGTAAGTTTTATTATTTGTTTAGTTCCACTACAAAATAAGCTATAAGGAATGCACTACATTATTGTATTTTAAGTATTTTATAGCATACAAAATGAGTTTCAAGTGTTGAGTAGGAGGGAAAAGTCAGAGCAAAGTCATGGTAAGAAAGATTTTGGCTCTTTCAGAAAGCTGAACTCTGAAATAACAGGTATGTGGGAGGGATTTTACCAGGGTTCCCCTGATCAAGTCCTCCACTATATCTGTGAAATTACAGGGTGGGAACTCTTATCAGAAAGATTTCTCCTATGACATTCAGAAACTATCCAATGGCTTCCATCTTTGCAAGCACTGTCACTCATGTTTGTCCTCTACAATGGGACAGAGGGGGGTGAGGACTATCAACTTTCTGAGGTCCCAAAGAGCAAAAGCAGTTGACCAAAAGCCAATTAAGTTAAAATAATCATATTTACGCTTTACATATCACTGAGTTGTAAGAAGAAATAAGCAGAGTATAAAAATTGGCCCCAAATATCACAAATAGGAAAAGTAGAAAGCTAATGCAGGATTTAGCCCAGTTTAAATGGGCAGCAGCTGATAGTCTAGTTAGACAGGTGTTGTTTTGTATTCATTTCTTCCCACATATTGAATCATGCATTTTTTTCATTTCAATTGAATATATCAATGTAGAAAATATATGCCATTGAAATGATACTCTTCAGATTTGAAGTCAGAGTTTTGTGCTGAGGGACACATACTTGAACATCACAGCAGATCTCCACACTTGAGTCTCATTTGTGATGGCCTTCTCATAGGCTTCAAAAACACCAGACAAACTGAACTACATGCTATTTGTCAAAATTGGCGTTCTATCTCCTACTCAGGCTGTCCCTTGTATCTGCAATCCATTCCTCTTCTTCGCCCTGCCTCTTACAAACATTAATTCCTTTCAAGGCTCAATTTATATGGCACTTCAAAGTGCCATCACAAAGTCTTTCTTAATTCTCCTAATTATTAGTGTCCTCTTCTACCTCCACTTATATTGTATTTATTTATCTGTTGGAATGTTGTACCCCCAGTAGAATATAAGCTCCTGTTAAAAATTAAATTTTATTTTTCTCAATTACATGTAGAAACCATTTTTGACAAGTGTTTTCTGTCATCTTACATTTCAGATTCTCTCCCTCCCTCCCTGCCTGAGGCAGCAAATAGTCTGATATAGGTTATACCAGTGCTTCCATGCACTACATATTTCCATAGAATATAAACTCTTGAAAGTGTGTGTGTGTGTGTGTGTTTGGAAATTAGCACAATGTCTTACATGTAATAACATTTAATGAATGATAGGTGATTTGAACTGAATCTTAGAAGCACACAAGGAAGCTTTATTATGGTTATAAAATTTGTAATAGCCATCCTTCTACAACAAACAGATGACCTACTGGTTTGTGACTATTTCTAATATTTCTATCATTTCAGACATTTTAGGCATCTACATTAATACCTCATCACAAGTTCTTCAGAGTTCTGCCAATAGAATACAAGCTCTGACCTGACCTTTTCCAAGATGGAAAGGCTTGGAGAATAGGCCTAATATATATTATGTGAGCTCCAGTCTTGCCAAATTCATAAAAGTCAATCACCATACTGGCTGCAGGATAACACTTTTTTCAGACACAGTAATTCTCACAGGCCACCTACAAAGGTATTGAGGGTGTATAAAATGTCAGTGAAGAGAATTCTAGATTCTTAAAGTTCTGAAGAATAGAAAACTAAATCCGGAATTTCTATCATGTGAATAGCTTTTACATACATATTTAAGGAAATACTGGTTGTTAATCATTCACAATTTTTATTATGAGCAAAACCCCTTTCCTTTAAGCCCCAGAGACAGCCACCTCACACTGTGTCCTAGTCTCCAGTGCCTTTAACCTCTCCTCTTCATAGCTCCTTCATTCATTCCATAAAGACGCCAAGGTCATCCACTGCATCCCAAGCCATCCTCAGTCATCCTGACTTTTATCTTGCTACAGGACTTTCATGACTCTAGAAGAGAGAGTGAGGGGGACAACTCTGTGCAACTCTGTCTCATTTAAATCCAGTTCACAACATCACCCCATGATGTCACTGGTCCTCTTAGAAAATGAAGGATGAACAACAAACAACAAAAATGACTCCTGTCCTAAGGCATTTCTTTAGGAGGTGGCCCTTCCCTCTGCAGCTAAAACAAAGGGAAAGGAGAGTGGGCTTTCTTCCTTGCATCCAGCCCAGGCTGGGCTACAAGAAATTCCCCAGACAAAGTGAAGAAAGATGAGAAAGGAATGCTGAGGTAAGGCAGGAAGAAATGCAAATAAAACCAATCAAATAATGACCTCTTTTAAATAAGTTAGCTAGAAAAGATGACCTTAAAGATAAAACAACTTTTATTCTTCAGAATATTCTGTTGGTATCTCAAAACCTGCCACTAGTAGTCCTGGCATCTTTGCTTTGGATATTGAGTGAGAAACATCATGGATCACATTTTTTTCTCTTAAGATTGGAAGGATTTCCAGTTTATATTTGATAATTTCTATACAAATACTGAGAACCACTACTATAGATATGAAAAGTTTTATGCTGAAAAACCTTGAAGATCAATTACTAATTTGGAAAGTTAATTACTAATTTTCCACTTCTTCCCATCTACAAGAATCCTGTACAATATGATATAATAAAACTATAAATTTGCAATCTAGTAGGAATTTGAAAAGTCAGGATATTCCAGATAGACTACTGCCTTATTTCTACTCTCAGTGGTAGATATGACCACACTTGGCCCAAGCACTGAAGCCCTCTGAGAATTAATCTGGTTACTCAGCAAATTTTTGACAAACTATTGGCACAATAGGAATGTCTAACTCTTTTAATACTCACTCCTTGTCCCAAAAGTACTTTTCTATGACAATAAGGTCCTTTTTTTCACCCCTCCCCAACCCCTTACCTTCTGTCTTAATACCAATTCTAAGACAAAAGGGTGACAAGGGCAGGCAACTGGGGTTATGTGACTTGCCCAGCTGGGGCCACATTGAACCCACTCTTCTACCTAGTTGCCCTGACAATAAAGTCTTTTAAAAGACAGTAATGAGAATTTTTCAAATGGACACTTGAACTACGTAATGACAATTTCTTACAAGTAAACAATAGAGTGACTTTACTACTCAATACCAACATAAGAAAAGTGGGCTAAAGGCAATTTGGGGGCTAGGAAAGTAGGTCCTCACAAAACTTTTATATTTTTATGCAAAATTATGTTACTATAACCATTTCTATCCACAATCTTATATTTCCATATCTTTTATCAAATTTATCTATTTTATACTTATAGTGCCTAGTACAAGTATGTTCAAAATATAAACTTAATAATACAAAAACTAGGGTAATCAAGTAGTCATTATAGAGCTACCTTACCTAGCAAGCTTTCCTAGAGTATATCCAAATTACCAAAGTTCATCTAAAGCAACCATTTAGAAATTGATCTCTTGCTTTAAATCCAGATAAATCTTAATAGTTCTAAATAGGCAACAGATTATCAGTAAAGGCTATTTTAAATTATTAAAGAGTCAACATTTATATAGCACTTTAATGTTTGCAAAGTGCTTTACAATTAGTATCTCATTTTAGCCTCACACTAACCCCTGAGTGGTAGTTGCTTTTATTATCCCCATTTTACTGATGAGGACACTGAGGTTAAATAACTTGCCCAAAGTCAAAATGCTAGTGTAGTGTTTGAGACTAAATTTGAAGTCCTCTGATATACCAGGTTTAGCACTCTATCCAGTGCACCACATAGGAACCTCAAGACAAATTCCTACAAAACATTAAATTCCAATTAAAAGATTTTATCCATTTTCTAATGGGTAAAGACCAGCCATCATACTGTGGTTATCCTTTGCTGTATTGCTGTTCACTTATCAAGGCTTCACTGTATTATGGGTTTAAAAAAATTAATTCTGTATCACAGAGTTATACTTATCACAGCATATTATTGGCAGATGGAATGAAAGGCAACCAATAACATGCAGTATTCTGTATCCTAGGCACTGATTGGCTCAGTGACTATAAGTTAATAGGAGTGTGAGAACATTTTAGAGAAGAGTGGGATATAAAGCCTTAAAATATATAAATAATAAAATAAATATTACGCTGCTACTTCACAGATTTTCACCTATTGTGGGGTCTCTGGTACGTAACTCCTGGGATAGGTGAGGGATCACTGTACTGGGAAGAACCGAAGTTATTTGACCTTTAAAGATCATTTTTGTCCAACTAACTTATTTAAGAAAGAGAATAATTGAGATTTAGATGCAGCATCTGCTGCTCCAAGTTCAACTCCCATGAACAAGGTGCCCCTTCCAGTTTAAGCTCATCCCTTCAAAGCTCACCACCATGTTGGTAATTTAAGCCATGGCTGACATCACTTCCCCACAGCCTCCTCCCCCCTCCGATTGGAGGGTTGGACATTGGAATTCCAAATTCCTCTCAATGCCTTTCTTTAGAGAGGGCAGAAATGGAACTCCCAGTTATTTCCACTTTGCTTCTACTGCTCTGATTGGTTTTAACTCCATGCAACAAGATGCCCCTGCGCCCCTGCCTCCATTTGTGTGTTGTCTTCACCCTTCCCAGAAGATTGTAAGTTCTTTGAGTGCAGGGACTGTCTTTATATTAATTGTATTCCCAGGGCTTAGCACAGTTCCTGGCACAGAATAGGTTTTTTTAAAAATGTTTAATTGATTGGATTGAACCAAAGAAAATCACCCAGTCTAATAATCGAGTTGTTTTTCACTTTAAGAGAAATGAAAAAAAAATACTCATGTGATTGTGATTCTAATAAGCTATAGGCTTTGCCTCTTTCTTTCTCCCCAAACAAACAACCCCTAGGATTTGTCTTTGCATCTGTGGACTATGATACTCTACAGAGCTGATGTTGGAAGGCTCCCTCTGGGGTACTCCTAAATCATCTTCAAAAGAAGATTACATTAAACTATGTTTACAAAGAAAGGAAAGTAGACTAAGATAATCTAGAAAATGCCCACAGAGTGACAGAATCATGGGATCTCACTTGGAAAGGATCTGTCCTGCACCGACTAGGAATATCATTGATAATTTTCCTGAGTTCAAAAACAAGTATGATTTCTTTGAGGTAAGGACATTGTCCTAGCATAGTAATTTTAAAGAATATCTACTACATTCTGGGAACACAGTAAATTAGACTATTGACTGAATAGTGCTGGAGGAAAAAAGTATTTTATAGTTAATTCTCAAAAGTTCAATTTACCTGATGCACCATGCCTGCGCTGTCTTAGATGCTATACATGCTTTCTGACCAACTATCCAGCTTCTATATCTTTCATATGTAAAATGACTAACTTGAATCTTTACTCTCTTGTTTTATTTCCAAAACAGAAAAGGCACCATTGGTCCTATTTTGATTTATAAAGAAAATGGGGCAGCTAGGTGGCTCTGTGGATTGAGAGTTAGGTCCAGAGAAAGTTCTTCAGTTCAAATCTTGTTTTGGACACTTCCTAGCTGTGTGACCCTGGGAAAGTCACTTAACCTCCATTACCTAGCCCTTACCACTCTTCTGCCTTGGAGTCCATACCCAGTATTGATTCCAAGACAGATGGTAAGGGTTTAAAAAAATGTATTTATATTTGTTTTTGCCACTATGGATTGCTAGAGTTTGGGTTTTTTTTTTTCATGAAAAAAAAAGGAAAGATAGAAGAAGAATGCAAATGTTTTCATGTAATTATTTCCTCCATCTCTTGTATTAATTTAAAAAATTATGAAAATACTTAGTGGTTACCTTTATTGAACATACATTCAAAAGTATCAACCTATTTCTCTGCAGGAAAGTGGATATATGAGTTCATAGCATACCTAGCAAATATAAAGTCAAATCTGGCAATTATGATGTAAAGATCACTACTAAAGAAAAAAAGAGATGTGTCACAATAAATACAACAAAAGTGAGAACCATCCAATTTACATATGTCCTGAAGACCTTCTGTTTCCTCTTTTTTTCCTTGTCTTTTTGAAAAAACAAAAACAAAATGTATTGATGTAAGATGTTTTCTTTAATGGCTTTTACTCCTGTGAGGGAGGATGTTAGCTAAAACTGGGAAAAGAGAAAGAAGCAAAGACAAGGAAGAAGAGAGCAAGAGAATACTAAGAAAGCCCCTCCCAAATACTAGTGAAAGTTAAAAAGAAAAGGAAGTGATAATAAAAGGCAATGTACTAACTACTGCATGTACTCATTCAAATAAAACTAAACTATTTTCCTCTTATTTCAAAATGGAATTATGAAAACGTGTGGAGCAAGTTTCATTTGTGTGAGCACTTTCTGGTTTTACTGACCCTTGTACAGAAATCACGTATTCATTTTTTTAAAATAGCAAAAGATGTAAATCATATTATAGGATCATGAAAATGGTTAAGGATTATCTAGTATATTTCTCTCTGTCTATTCTCCCTGGATATACAGAGAACTACACTTCAAATCCTCAAAATGGAGATGTCCAATTTTTAAAGATTCCCAGTAACAGAGACCATATATTTCAACACAATCCTTTGGGTACCATCAAAACCAAAAGAGCTATTTCATTCAAGCCATCTAAATGAGGTCAGCTGGACCCAACCATATACACAAGCCTTCTAGAATCCCAATGAAAGGGAAATCTTAGAATTTCAAAGGATGATCATTTCAATCTACATCTTGTTTGCCTATTTCTTATTTTTTCCTCCAATAAAAAGGGTGTATCTCTAATTAGCATGTTTTTCACTCTGAAAATAGAATTTTTTTGGTTACATGTATTATCAATCTCCACAAAAGGGCTACTTCAATGACTCATCATGGAGTGAAGGTAATTTTTTTAAAGGGTTTTTTAAAAAGGTATATTAGGAGAAAAAAAGATCAAAGAAGGGAATTTTTGCTTAGAGTAGATGGGATAATGATAACTGACAATAGAAAAGGCAGAGCTGCTCATTTCTTATTCTATTTCTCTCTTCTCTGCCAAGGAAAAAGACATTTACAATAGAAATGACAAAACAAAAATTACTAACAAGGATCTTAAATCCCAGATAAGCAAGGAGCCAGTAAAAAGGCACCTAGCTGTCCTTG
Source organism: Monodelphis domestica (assembly GCF_027887165.1). Lineage (NCBI taxonomy): Eukaryota > Metazoa > Chordata > Mammalia > Didelphimorphia > Didelphidae > Monodelphis > Monodelphis domestica. The sequence continues at coordinate 203,010,805 of NC_077231.1, forward strand.
ATGAATTCAAGTCACTTGGCTGAAATGAACAGCATCCTCATATTCAGTGATATCTACCACCTCATGGAAAACAAGAAAGATGCCATGTGACTGGAAATAGATGAGGAATGTCTCAATTTTCAAAACCGAAAAGAGAACAGTCAATAAACTAGTTTGGTAAACCTGACCAGTTCATAAGAAAAGTCTAGAAGAAATCATTAAAGAAATGGTTGGTGAATATCTACATAGAGAAATGGTTTGTAAAAGACCATTTGGCCACATCAATAATAGGTCAAGCTGGAATCTTCTTTCTTGACAAGATCTCAAAACTATCAAAAAAAAAAAGGAGGCTAAGTATTTTGAATACATTTCACCTAGATTTTAGTCAAGTTTTTGACAAAATATCTCATACTATTCTTGCAGACAAAATGGAAAAAATATGAATTAGACAATCAGGTTGACCCAGAACTGGTTGTATGGCTGGACTCAAAGACTAGCAAAAAATGATTCAATGCTAACACAGCAGCAGGTCTCCAGTGTAGTACCCTTGGGATCTGAGGTTGGCCTTATTCTGTTTAACATTTTTATCAGTGACTTGGATGAAAGTACTGATTGCATGCTAATAAATTTGCAAATGACACAAGGCTAGCAGGCATTGCTAGCCCAAAGATAACCTATGCAGTAACCAAAAGCCCTTGACAGGCTAGAGCAGTGAGCTAAATTTATTAAGATGAAATTTAACATGGATAGATGTAAAGTTTTGCATTTAGATTAATAATCAATCCTACAAATATAAGATGGAAAGCTATTATTATTAGACAGCAGTATTTCCAAAAGATTTCTGAGTGTTTTAGTGGCCTGCAAACTCAAGGTGAATCAGCAGTTTGATGTGGTAGTCAAAAAGCCTAATGCAATCTTTGGCTTCATTAAGAGGGCATAGCTTCCACAGACACAGAGATGATAGTATAATCTGATCTCGTCAGATATCATCTGGAGTACTGTGTTCAGTTCTGTGTACCACAGTTTAAAGTGGATATTGACAAGAAAAAAAATGTCCAGAAGAGGGCACCAGGATGGTAAAGGGCCTTTATCCATGATGAACATAGAAAAAAAACCTGGAGATATTTAGCTTGGAGGAGAGAAGCTTCTGGGTGGGAAATGGGAGGTGGAATAATTACTTTTGATGATTTTAAAGGCCATCATTCAGGGAAGGGATTGGACTTTTTTCTTGTGGACCAGAGGACAAAACCAGGAGCAGTGGTCAGAAGTTACAAAGATATCAATTTGGTGTGGTATCACAAAAACTTTACTAACGATTAGAAATGTCCCAAAGTGGAACAGACTTCCTCAAGAGATTTGCTTTCCTTAGAGGGCTTCAAACAGAAGCTGAATGACTTATCTGTCAGGTAAACTATATTAGGATTCCTTTTGTGTATGGGTTGGATTGGATGAAGTTCCTTCCAACTTTCAAACTGGCCTGACCATAGTGGGCACCTTTTATTGTTTCAGTATTAGTAATTTTAAGGTTTACAGAAATCCTTGTGCAATTACACCTATTCCTCATATAAATCTGATACCAAAATTATTCCATAAAGATATTGGTAATGCATTATAACCAAATTCCACTCTAAAATTATGAAAGTGTGCTATAACATTTAGCCATCAACCAATTTATAACAGAATGCTGAATCAATTTAATTCAATTTGTAACATTGTTATATGGAATTCATAATCCCTCACAATTTGCTTTAAATCATATTTATCTGGATCTAGTTAATGTATTAGGCAGAATACTTATGTAAGTACATTTGCTCTAGTTTCTCCTGCTTCAAACTAATATGACAGAGCAACTGTTTTGATCTGTTTTTCATACATTATCATTTATTCAAAGATAAATTTGATTATTGTTACAACCTTCATTTGGTTCTCCCACTGGATTAAAAAATAAAACCAATTAAAATGATTGATTTTGTATTTACTTTCTAAATGATAAAATTATAAATAACAATGGTTTGTTGAGGTTTACACATTAATAAGGTTCAATGACTCAGAGTTTAAAGATCAACACTGTGGTTTGATAGAAAGGCAACATGATACAGTAGAAAGATTACTGCTCTTGAGCCATAATATATCCAAGTTCAAATCCTACCTCTAGTATTTACTTGAGTGTGATCAAGGATACTAGTTTCTTCATTAGTCACATGGGGATAGTAGGGTCACAGGGCTTCTTGTGGATTCACAAAGCTGGAAGGAATCTCAGAAACCAATCCAAGCCTCTCATTTTTCAGATGAAGACATGTATTTGGAGAGGCTGAATGATTTGCCCAAGCAAATGTCAGAATCATGGATGAATCAGTTCTACCAAAAACCTCCTTTCCTTCAAAACTTCCCTCTTACTATTAAGTGCACTACCACTATGCTATCCTAATAACCCAGGCTCATAACCTCTGAATCATTCCACTCCTCACTCTCACTCATCCCACATATCTATCTTGGTCAAATCTTGTCCCCTCTACCTTTTAACATCTCTCACATATGTCCCCTTCTCTCCATTTATATAGGCTTTTGTCACTTCTCAAGACCTTGGACTACTACAATAGCCTTTTATTTGTTCTCTCTGCCTCAAGTCTCCCTCTACTACATTCCATTCTACACTCAGCTGCCAAGGTGATTTTTCTTAAGTGTCAGTCTAAATATGTGACCAGAAAAAAGCCCTTCAAATGTAAATGAAAGGAAGTTTGAATAACACAAGACTACTCTGTAGCAACCAGAAACTACAGGTGATAATGTAAAGTATTCTAAAGAGCAAAATAACCATAGATGACCTACTCTATAAATCTAAACTTACTCAATAATGAAAAAAGAAGGATAGTTAATAAAATTATATTTGAAATATTTCTAGAAAGAAATTCAGACATGAATTTACTTCTTAAATACTCTAGACAACAGAAGTATAAGAAGGGTAAACAAATACAATGATAAAAACAAATACAAAGAATGATGAGAACAAAATAACTAAGAAACCATTAAGATATTCCTTTCTAAATGCACATAAGAACATAAAAATGAAAGAAATAAAACAGAAGAGATAGAAAAATAGGCCTAAAATATCATGGGCTAAACCTCATAACATCCTTGCCACAGAGGAGACAAGGTATTTTAAGGAACTAAGTTACAGAATAGGGAACTACATAAAATGAGGAAGAGAAAAAGAAGCCAGATGGAAATATATGATTTACCCTGACCAAGTTAAAGGATATCAATACAGGGAAAATAACTCATGTTGTTTCTCATGAAGAAGAGAGCCTATAGGAAAATAGGTAAGTAGCAAAAGAGAGGATCAAAAAAAGGTGAAAGAGGGGACAGCTGAGCAGTTCAGTGAATTGAGATCCAGGCCCAGAGACGGGAGGTCCTGGGTTCAAATCTAGCCTCAGATGTTTCCTAGCTGTGTGACCCTGGGCAAGTCACTTGAATCCCATTGCCTAGGTATTACCACTCTTCTGCCTTAGATCCAATACACAGTATTGATTCTAAGATGGAAGGTAAGAGTTTTTTAAAAAAGGCAAAAGAAATAGAAAAATCTTGTTTCAAGAGTGAGAGATAGTACCACTGATAAATGTTTCCACAGGTAAAGAGAGATATGCTATAAAGAATACGTTAATTTTATATGTTAAGTATAATTATTAGAAAACATATTAGACCAACATATTAATTTTATAAACATTTCAGAGAAGCTTGTGGCTCAAACATTTCTCTGCATAAGAAGAAAACAAGATACTATGAAGGATAAGGAAATCACCCACCACATAAATCCAATTATAGTATTTAAAGTATATTCTAGTTGAATTCACTTTGTTCCATGATTCATGATTCATCTATCTCTTTTCAGGAACCACCTGATAATGACCCACTTTCTGTATCACTACATTCTCCTGTCAAGATAATTTGCTTTACGTCATTCTTCTCTCTTCAGTATTAAGAGAATTTTCAGAGTGATATCTGTGAGTTAATGCTTTCCTTTGAGATAAGCCACTTATTAAAAAAAAACTTTCTGTCTTACGTGTTCCAATGTCTAATTTCATCTAAAGATTAGCTAGTGGTGAATCACCAAAAACCCATTCTTTATCCTCTATTTTGAGATCCAAATTAGTGATTGAGACATGGCTTTTGTAAAAAGCAGGCATAGAGAAGGGAATTAGTTCCAGCTTCCTGCACAGTATGCCAGTTGTGGCAGAACAAGCAGGACAAGAATCCTAGATCAAAGGAAAGCCTTGCAATTCTGCCCTTCGGAACTAGCAGATCTTTTTCCATATGGCTCACAGTGGCTAAGTCTATCAAAAGTCTACTGGAATTCTAACTAGGGGCAAGCCTACATCTGTGTTACTCAGACCCATAACCGAATCAGGAATTTGTAGAGCTCAAACAAGAAAGACAGCAATTGGACTCTGCCTGGCATCAGACTGCTCTAAGAGTACTGAAAACTATAGGTCCAAAGCCTGAGCTGTCCTTGAGAGTGTGGAATAAAAAACACTCAGTACCCAGAGAAAACTGTAACAGGGTCCTAGGGAACACACGCTCAGCTGAGACATTCCCTCCCAAAGTGGGGAGCATCTGGACCTAACAAAGTCAAAAGTTAAGACTAGAAGAACAAGTAAACAAATAATCTTACCATAAAAAGTTATGGTAACAATTACACTCAAGAAATAAACTCAGAAGGAGAAAATGACCTAAAAGCATCTACAAGCAAAGTTTCAAAGAAAAACATAACTCCCACAGATTCAGCTAGATTTCTGGAATAAATGATGCAAAAATTAAACTGCCTGACTCCTAATGGACAGGTGATGAACTTAAGAGTGCAGACTATTTTGGACACGGTCAAAAAATATGTGTGTGTGTGTGTGTGTGTGTGTGTGTGTGTGTGTGATAGGAGTTTTTTTTCTTGCTTTCTCAAAGAGGGAAGAAGTGGTGGAAAGGAAAGAAGGTAGATTTTTGGTAATTGAAAAAATACATTTTAATTTAAAAAATAAATAGAAGATGCCTATATAATACATAATGGATAGACAGGAAAGTTTGCAGAATAAAATACAGAATCAAACTATTTAAGTAATAGCATCTACATCCAAATATTGAGGAAGATAACATACATATATAGATTTTTGGAGAAGGTACTAACATCTAGAGGAACAGAGAAAGCTTCATGTTGAAGCTGTGTTGGAGCAGTTTTGATGAAATGAGGCATCCTAAGTCTCAGAGGTGAGGTGGAAGTTCCCTGCAATGTAGGGGTTCAGGGCAGAGGTACTGAGATAGAAAATGAGAATTACATTTGAAATGAAACATGAAGGTGAGTTCAGCCTTGTTCCATCAAAACTGTTCCAACAACTTCAACATAAAGTTTTCTCTGTTCCTCCAGATGTTAGTGCCTTCTCCAAAAATCATTAAGTGAATGCACCCCCCCTCCTCTGTGTGTGTGTATGTGCGCGTGCATGTGTGTGTGTGTGTGTGTGTGTGTGTGTGTGTGTGTGTGTGTATGCTATCTTCCCCAGTATTAGGTAGTAAATTCCACAGAGGAAACAACTCATTTCATTTACCTTTGTAAATCTAGAATTTAGTATAGAATCTGACACAATGCTAGATACTTAGTTAATGCTTGTGGATTAGTTATGATGTGCCAGACACTGTTAGGCAATGAAGATTGTAATATAAAAATTAGTCCTTGTCTTCAAGACGATAACACAGATAGGAAACTGGTAGCCAGTGAAGTGTTTTCATCTGAGAAGTCACATTAACGTGAGTGCAACAGTAGTGGCTTCAAGTTATCTCTATTCAAGTGATTCCCAGATTTCTATATTCAACCCTATCTTCCCTCATGAGCTCAAACCTGATGTCGACAGTCACCTTCAACATGAAGCTGATCTTGAATTAGGTTTGAAGCCTGTCTTGAACTAGCTATCCCATGGATCTCTCAAACTTAACATAGCCAAAACTGCACCTATTACCTTTCCCCAAATCCTCCTCTTTCAAATTTTCTGATGACTGTGAACAACCATTGTCTCAGCCTCCTGGCTCTCAGTATTGGTGTTGCCATCAACTCTCTCACAAAGACTCCACATATTCAATCTGTTGTTAAGTTTTCTTGTCTACCTTCATAACATTTCTTAAATATATTCCCTTTTCCACTAAGTGTAAAATTGAAATTTGAACTCTGGACTTCAATCCCCACAAGCCCTTGCTCCACTTCCCCAGAATGCTTTGTAATCTCACGCAATTCTGAGGTGGGCCGAGATCGAGGAAGGATTTAAGCTGAGGGCAAAGGCTTTTGGGGGCTTTTTGGACTTCCGTTTTGGAGCAGAGGCGTCTCTTCCATAATGTAGGTGAGGTCTTGTCTAGGCCTCTGGCCTAGGCACGTTTTCCTTATCCTGTATTTTCTTTAATCCTTAATCCTTAATAAACCTCTAAAAAATATAATACTCCTTGCAGAGAGAAACTAATTTCTACCTGCCTCAGTCTCCCCATATTCCTAAATTTTAACTGTTACATAAGTAGGCACTTCCTTGGTATATATGTATGTACATATATTTGTCTCTTTCTGTGTATATAAACACAGAGTGTGTAATTAGAATCTGTTACCTTAAAAACTACAATCCCCAGCACCCTACTCACTTCCTGTCATTTCGTATTGATGTAGACAGGATATAAATTTGGTGTATGCCCACCTTTTGCTCTTTTTCCTTCTTGTCGCGGCTTTGGTAGAGAGGGGATTTTTGAGCAGGTAGAAAAACTTAGTCACAAAATAGTCACACTATTTTGTCAGATAATAAAATTTATAAAAATAATACTTGAAGTATTAGACATTAATTTAAATCTTTCATTAATTTGTATGTATATGTTTATGTGAACACTGAGTTTATGAATTAGTCTATCAGAGTATATAACTTGGAGAGATCCTATAGATATATGAAATGGTTCTAGGAATGATTAGGAGAAAAGAAGGGAAAATGTATTTCCTATGTGCCATGCTTTCACCCTGTACTAGTATGGAAAAAAAAAAGTTGCCAGTGGATATATTTGAATTGAAAGAACCAGCTGGAAATACTCAAAAAACAGGAGGATTTTTATTAGATCCTTACAACTACAAGTAGTTGAAAAAAAAGTTGAAGGAAGTTCTTATGAGTAAGAATGTTTCATAGGGGTGGAGTGATTTTAGGAGAAAAGGTTTCAGTTTAGTATCAAGTACAAGTTCCTGAGTCATCCAAAAGTATTCCGGGAGAATCTCATAAGTTACTATGATAAATTCCTAAAGCATGAAACTTTCCAATGATGGTCAAATCTAATTTTTCATGTTGTAGAAATATAGAAACTTTTCTCTCCCCTTATCCACACAATTTGCACCTGATTCTACTATTCTACTATTCCTGGCACACACACCACACATGTGTGGTCCAGGGAATTGCACTGGTAATCTCTGATATTCTATTCCATTTCATGGAAGGACATTTCAAAAAATTTCTAGAAGAATGTTTGACTTTCAAAAAAGCTTCAAAACGGATTCTCTTTAAGCTATATAAATGAATTTTTATGATTTATATGTAGAGTGTTCAAGAATATACTAAGAAATATGGAACTGCCTTATCATTCTAAGCAATTTTATCTAAGAGATTAAGTGCTTGTCTAAAACTATCCAAAAGATAAACAAAATTTTATTATACTTTTTCAGAAAAAAGTTTGATGGTAACACAGGTCATCTGATTTGATGCCTTCACATGCATACAGATATAAACACAGTTCCCATATCTACACACACACAATCTGTCTATTTACAGATGCAGGTATAAAACTTAAGAATTAGGGAGGTCCAAAGGTACAGAAAGGAACAGGAGGTATCCTAATGAAATCAAGATCCTCTTACTTAGATTTTTAAATATCTCATACTCAGAAACCTGCTTATTGAAATCTTAACTTTTCTAAAATAAAGAAGAGGGGGCAGCTGGGTAGCTCAATGGATTGAGAGCCAGGCCTACAGATGGGAGGTCCTGGGTTCAAATGTGACCTCAGACACTTCCCTGTTGTGTGACCCTGGGCAACTTAATCCCCATTGCCTAGCCCTTACCACTCTTCTACCTTGGAACCAATACACAGTATTAATTTCAAGATGAAAGGTAAGGGTTTTAGGGAAAATAAATAAACAAACTAAAGATTAAATTCTGAAAACACAAATTATGTTAAGTATTAATAAAATATGTAATGTCTCTCAAAATAAACATGAATCTAGCAAAATTGGCATATTTTACTAATTTTAAAGTAGCAGCTTTGATCAATTCTTTTAACATAATGAAAATCAAAGACTAAATTAGTAGGTGGGGAGAAAGCATCAAAGTAGGAAAATTCGTGCATTATATATACTACTTCCACTTTACTTAATATACTTTATTATTACTATTAATTACCTGTTACTATTACAAAAGGAATAAGTAAATTTTTAAATATCTAAGAACCTTTGCCAATGGTCAACATCATTGTGAAGGTATCTTCAACTATCCATTAGGAAAGATTTTCTACATTACAAGGAACAAAAAGCCTGAGAAAAAGCTCACATTTTGAGGAAAAATGAATCGTTGGGGATATTTATAAGGTCTTTTATTGAAAGTGGGTATGAGGAAATGAATTTCAACAAACTAATTCTGGCAGAGTACTAACCTGCTTGGATTTTTTTAAAAATGAGGTTGGACTGAGGTTTTTCAGAGAAATTCATTTGTGGCTTCTGAGTATGATAGATATGTTAACAGTTGTTACCCAACATACTTTGAAAATATTTTTCATAGAAACCTAGACTGTTCTGTGATTTCCGGTATTTCTTTCATTATTCTTTAACTAATTTGGCTATTTCTATGGAAACAGAATAATTTGCATTTTTTTGGTGGTTGCTCATTTCCTTCACTGTATTCACACTGAAAAAATGATATGGAGAATTTGGTCATTTGGGGGTTTCTACCTTTACTGCCAAACAATTCTCCCTAGAGTATATTCTTCTCAATGTCCAAAGACTTCTAATTCAGGTAGATCCTTAAGAAGAATGGCTGAGGAATGATTAGCTGTTCCTGGCCCTGTATCAGAGATTCCTTACCACCAAACACCTCTGAAGTGCTCTGGGCCTGAGTCCTGGGGAGATTGGCAGAATGGTCCATCTATGGAAGGAGTCTGGAAAAATCCACACTACCCAGCCATCCAAATGCTAGTACATGCCAGCTTTCCCAGGCACAGAAAATACCCACATTGCTTTGCTGCAAAGAATTCTCACCTGACTCTCCTGGCAAAGAGTACCAGCCTGGACAGTAAATGCACAGTAATGGGCCAGTGCAGAACACCAGCAACAAACCAGTCATGCTTTCCTCAGCGTTCACGGGCAGGTTCTAAGGTGTGCCAACCTGGGAGAGCAGGTGATGCCTTCTTCAAGGTTACTGGCAGAAGCACCCGCCGTTCCACCCCCACGTCTCAGCTGTTCTACGGACTGATAAGAATGGAACAAGCGCTGGGGTGGGAGTCAGACAAGCCCTGGGTTTCAGGGCTGCCTAAAATACCTCCTACTGGGGTGACTAAGGGCAAGTCTCCCTTTCTATCATCCTCAGTCTCCCCATCTGTAAAATGGGGGGGATCTCTGGCAGTGGCTTTACAGGGTTATGGAGAAGATCAGAAAAGATTTTGATGAAAAGGATTTCTATAACTCCTAAACAGAAGTGATTGAACCATGATCAGCAAGATGGTTATAAGTTGTTTGTTTGTTTGTTTGTTTTTCTGCATTCCTCACCAAGAGGCAGCTGGGTGGTTCAGAAGATAGCATGCTGGGTCTAGTCATTAAGACGAGTTCAAATCTGGCCTCAGATGCTTACTAGCTGTGTGATCCTGAACAAGTCACATAACCTCTGTTTTCCTTAATCCACTGCAGAAGGAAAGGACAAACCATTACAATATCTTTGCTAAGAGAGCCTCATGGACAGTATGGTCCACCAATTCATAAAGAGTTGGATACAACTGGGGAACAACAACAAATGCCTTTTAAACCTAAAAATGTCAAAAAAGAAAATATGCTCCCAATAAGTTGATAATTAAAGCTGACTACACAAGACAAGAAAACAGAAATATCACCAAAAGTAAAGGCCTCAAGAAAAGCATTGGAGGATTGAAATGATTAAAGCAACCACACCACATCCATTAAGCCCCAAACCAGTATAAACAATCTCACAGGTCTAGATGTGGGGACTCCTGCTCAGTCCCTCCCCTACAGTCACATAGTCTGACTTTCCCCAAATAGGTGAAAAGAAGAGTCCTGATTCTGCCCAGTCTCTCAAAGGAAAGCCAGAACAACTTGAGGATGAGGAGATAAAGAGAGGTGGAAGGTACCAATAGGGTTGGAATAGCTAGAGGGGAAAAAGCTCACATACCCGAGGGAAAAGGGACTAGGAACCTAGCTGGTGTCTCCATGGTAGGTTTATTCTGGGCAGAGTAATATCCAGGTTGCCACAGATTTCTAACTCAAGGAGTATGAGGATACAGAGACTCAAAGGTTGGTGTGGAAATAAAAGGAGGAGTAAAAGATTAAGGGAGGATTCTGGAGGCAAATTACTGGAAACAAAAGAAAGTCCTAAAAACAAAAGGTTAAAGAAATCCTGTACTGAGGGTAAACCTAGCTGTCAAGCAGATAAATCAAGATCGAGACTCATGAAGACAGGGGGGGGGGGGTTAGGCTAACCTTATTAAACACGTAAAAATTATTTCTACTTATACTTCACAAATTGTTCTTAATAACTGAGAAAGAAAACACTCTACTCAAACTCCTTTTATATAACAAATGCAGTCCTGTCATCTAAACTAGGGTAAGATAAAGCAGAAAAAGAACTACTGACTAATATATTTATAAATGAATATTTATATAAGATTTTAAATAACACCCTAGCAAAAAAGGTTGCAATAACATGTCCAAATATTGTTAGCTAGTCATTACATTACATTACAACCAAGTTAGATTTATGCTGGAGTTCAATATTGGGAAAATAAAAAAAATAAAAAAACACACACATATACCAGTAAAATTTTTTAAAGCTTTTGATAAAATACAATACTAACTTTCCTAAAAACAACAGCAAAAAAAAATCAAAGTACTCAGAGAGATAAAACAAGGGCAGTCCCTTACTACTATTTGACCTAGCTCTAGAAATGTCAGGATTAACAACAAAACAGGGGGAAAAAAGAAATTAAAGACATAAAGATAAAAAAAAAGAGCAGATGTTCCCTATTTTCAGACATGATGCTTTACATACAATCTCCCCCTCATTTAGATAATAATTTCAGCGAAATAGCAAGAAAAAACATGGAAAATTATCAATATTTTAGTAAGGAGTAATGGAAAAAGAAATCTCATTCAAATTAACTATAAAAATCCTGGGAATCAATCTACCAAAATGCTCTCTATATTCACATAACTACAATTACAGAATGTTTCCTATAGACATAAAGGAATACTTAAATATTTGGAGAGATACTCATTTCATTTCTAGTGATTAGGCCATACTATAATATTAGTTCAATTAATTTACAAATTTAGTGCTACACCAAACTAGGCTCTATGTATTTTTCTCAAAGACTTTTAAAAAATGCTACATAGCTGAAAATCAGAGAGAGACCTCTGGGGTATTCTACTAGAGACCATCTTCCAAGCAGATATCAATCCATTAATGACTGGTCATTCAACCCATTCCAAATCCACCTAACTGTACTATCACCAGGTGTACATCTTTTCATCCTATCCAAAAGTAGAGCAAGAGATGTTCTCTCAAAATTTTTGCTATTATCTAGATAAATGATATCTATAGCACTCCATTATTCTATCAGTCTATTAACTATCAAAAAGAAATGAGGTTAATCTAGCTGCATTACCTGTTCCTGAAGAAATCATGCTGTCTGATTACTGCTTCCCTTTCATACATCCCAGATTTTTCTCAGGAGTTAAAATCCAACTCCCTGACCATCAGTTTACCAATGTAGCAACTCTCTTTGAGGTAGCTGGCTGGTCCAGTTAATAGAACACTGGAGTCAGGAAGACTGACACTCTTACTTGCTATGTGACCTTGGGCAAGTAGTTTATAATATAATATAATATAATATAATATAATATAATATAATATAATATAATATAATATAATATAATATAATATAATATAATATAATATAATATAATATAATATAATATAATATAATATAATATAATATAATATAATATAATATAATATAATATAATATAATATAATATAATATAACATAACATAATATAATATAACATAACATAATATAATATAATACAATACAATATAACACAACACAACACAACACAACACAACACAACACAACACAACATAACAACATAACATAACATATAATAATAGAATATAATAGCACCTTCCTTCCAGGGTTGATCAAGGATAAAATGGGATAATATTTGTAAAGTGCTGCCTGGAACAGAGCAGGAACTATGTAAATGTTATTATAATTATTATTTCAGGTGCCAGCAGGACATCCAGGTGGAAGTTTTCATTAGGAAAGTGGTAATGTGGATCTGGAGTTCAGAAAAGACATGACAGAGAAGGATCAGTCTTAAAAACGAAACCAACGCAGAAACTGTAGAATTATAGGAGATCACCAAAAGGAAAAAAAATCAAAGGGAGGAAAAGAAAGCTGGAAAGTATTGCATAGGATTTGATTATATGCAGGTAGGGAAATGAGAAAGATGTTGCAAAATCAGCCAAAGCTACTAAGGAGAGAGGAAAAGACCAAGGAGAAGGCAGATATCTGAATAAAGTAGTTAATCGTGGCAAATGCCAAAAGGAGGCCAAGGAAGGACTAAGAAAAGGTCATTAAATGAAGCAATTAGGAGAGAGAATTTTCAGTAAAGTTATGGGGATAAAGCTAGGATCCAAAAGAGTAACTGGATGGCAAAGAGGTAGAGGTAGTCAAATGCTCTCCACAAGTATGGCAGTGAAAATGGAAAAAGAGATGGGCAGTATCTTTGCAAATAGAGCCTAGGTGCTTTGTACATTACACATGCATATCTGAATAATGGAAAAAGAACACAATTGGCCGCACTGGTGGATAGCTTAAACAGAATTCAGGCAGTGATACACAGAACTGAAGTGAAAGAACTGTGAGGCCAGAGAATTTGAAGAGTTATCAAAACGTGTGTTGAAAACTTCTAAAGATAATGGCATTATAGAATAAATGCATAGGCTGAGAAGTTAAATTGAGAAAGAGAGACTGAAAATGCTTAAATGGAGGTGGGGAGAGAAAATTCCTAAGAAAAGAGGGAATGATTGATGATGCAAAGTCCTAGAAGAGATACAAGTGATGGGCCAAAAGGCAGATATCGTGTTAGAAGGAAGTAGAATGACCTCTTCCCTTGGGGAAAGGAGAGGAGGACATGAGAAAGTTCATACAGAATAGCTACAATATTCTTAGGAGTGTAGGAAGTACCATCACCAAATGAGTGTAGGGATGGCCAAGGAAGTCAAAGACAGCAAGAAAAGTGCCACATATCCTAAAATATTCATAATAGCTCTTTTTTTAGTGTTAAAGAACTGGAAGCAAGTAAATACCTATTGATTAGGAAATGGATAAACAAATGATGGTTATGTGAATGTAATGGAATATTATCTCAGAAATTATGAATATGAAGAATGCAGAAAATCGTGGGAGAGCATGTAATGAGCTGAGACTAACTGAATGAAGAACAACACTGTACACAATACAACAATATAAATGAAAAGGACAAAAACCAAAACAAAAATGAATACAAACTAATTATAATGACTAAGCTGGGCCCTGAAAGCAGCCCTACTCTATCATCTCTATAGATGCAGGGAACCACAGGTGTGAAAAACTACACATACTAGTGTCCTGGGTTTGTGGGATGCTTAGTTTTATTAAATTGGCCTTTTTCTCTTGATTCTTTGCTCAGAGACAGGTCTCTCAACAGGAGAGGAGGAAGGTAGATGAACAAAAAGCATTTAGTAAAGTCAACTCTGTGCTAAACATTAGCCATACTAATACTAGCAAAAATCAAGAATGGTTCCTGCCCTCAAGGAGCTTATATTCTAAGAGGGAAAGATGACATATAAAAGGAACCTGAAAATAGTAGGGAGGGTGATAAGGATGGAATGAAGGTCTGTCTCCAGAATAGAGTTGTCAGAAGGAAAAGAGATGTTTCAGGATGAGAAGGCAACTAAGTTAAAATGAAGAAATGGAGAAGATGGTGATATTAGAATAAAAGTTATCAATGAAAAATTATTAAAATAGCCAGGCAGGCACCAAGCACAGTGATGCATACCTGTAATCCTAGCTACCAAGAAAGTGGAGGCTGGCATTGAGTTTGGGAACTCTGAGCTGCAATGGGCTATATACAGATTCACTGTCTATACTATACTATGCTACAGCATCAATATGGGTAAATTTCCACAAGAGGAAGCAAGGGAATGGGGTATACTGGTTTGTCTAAGGAGAGGCAAACTGGCCCAGGTCAAAAAGAAAGAAGATTGGATATTTCCAGTCTAGGCAAAATAGGAGGAACCCAATCTTTTACAAAGTGAGGGGGTATTGAGGATAGGTTGGGAGGCTTGCAGAGAATACAAAATATTTTTACTTCTTACTATGGAAAATTTAATAAGGAAACAGCAAGAGTTTAATGAAAAACCTGCAGAGCAGCATTAAGGGAGGGCCCTGCCAAGGTTATGAACTGAACACCAGAGCAGTTTCCTGACTTTCTCTAGTAATAATCCAGGAAGAAGGTTACAGGAATCATGTAATAAGGGGCAAGGGTTAATCAAATATTGAATTACTGGAAGTATTGAAAGGTCAAAAGGCTAATAGTAGAGTCACAGCTGAAATGGTTGAGCATGACTTTCAAACTAATCAAAGAAGGAAACTAGGACCAAAAGAGAAATAATGGAGGATCATAGCTGGGAACTTCTGAGGTTGAAATTCTCAGAAGTGGCTACAATGGTGGATGGCCTAAACTGAATTCAGAGAGTGATAAACAGAATTGAAGTGAAAAGAACTTCGAGGCCAGACAATTAGAAAGGTTAACAACATGTCCATTGAAAACTGCTTAAGATAATGGCATTATAGAAGAATTAAAAAAGAAAAATAAAGATATCAATCTGCTTTAATGTTCACTTCTTTGAAATAGCATTTTCTTAAGCCAGAGAATAGAAAATGCATTTTCTAAAAGTATACTGAAATAAGGAGCTTCCTCATTATTATATTCTCAGCAATGGAGAGAGGGTCTTGAACTCCTAGTTCTGAAATGGGGCAACAGACACCAAATGAAGTGGGAAAGGGATAGTTTCAACTACACTGCCACATAGTAGGTTACTGAGAATAATGATCCAGTTCTATATCTCTTGTTAGAAAATAAAAACTAGGAATCCCAAGATATTCCCTTTTTGACTTAACTGCCCACAAACTGTTAGCTAAATTTATTGTTCAAGAGTTTTAATCTTTGCCTATGGAACTGAAAATATCTAATTTCTTTTGCTAATTCAAATGACAATTAAAAAAATCTTAAATGATTCATCTTACATTACATTTTTCCTGTTATTAGTAATAGTAATAGCTAACATTTATATAGGCATTATTATAACAGAGGAACTGTGCTAAGTACACTTCACAATGATTTGGTCCTCATATCAACCCTGGGAGGGAAGTGCAATAATTCTCCCATATTATTGCTATTTCAATTACATTTGGAAGCAGAAAGGGTAGAAATCTTAAATAATCATTCCAACACACTAATATCTCTAGATTAGCACATTAAGTAATCCCACAAGTTTCTTAAAGACTAGAAATGCATTTTCTTCTCCATTTCTATCCCTTTGCTCTTACCACTAAGTTTTACATTATAGAGTGCTCTGCAAACAATGGACATTCTATAAATGATATTATCTACGTGACGTATGAAAGCTGGGGCATGTTTGGTTGGAACACCAGCATTGCTAAATGAATAAGGATGAACAAGGATGTGGTCAGACCTCATGACTTCAAAGTATCACATGTTCTGGCTTGAAAGAATCCTATTATGTGAGTCATCCCTCTCATTACTCTTGGCATTTCCCACTACTTGAATAGAAGAACCTAGGGACACTGTAGGCATATCATTGATTCACTGATTTAAGGTTTGGACCTGAGCTAGGAGTTATCTTCCACCAAATGTCAATTTTGTCATTAGTATTACTATAACTCCTCTTCCTCTTTCACATAGATTTATTTTTTCCCTATTTTCCCTCCTATCTCCCTCTTTTCTCTCTTCTGTTCTTTCCCTCCTAATTCCCCACAAATTGTTATTTAGCCAAGCCACTGGCATAAGTCACAATAGGTAGAAGAAAAAGATAGCATTGTACATGGTACTGTCACCATTTTCCCATGATATTGATGGTTATCTTCATTTTCAACTTTTTCTAGCTACTTCAATTCTTCCAAAACACTATGACTATCACTACCCATACAACCAGCACAAATATTTGAAGAGTCAAACCAATACAGAAATGCCCAATGAACTATTTGATCAAACTGACAATTGACAATTAATTTTTCCGAATTTTATTCTTGACTGTCATAATTATTAAATCAGAAATAAATGTAGAGAGTTGGGAAAAGAAGAGAAAATGAAGTGCTTCCCTTTCTTCTTCATGTCTTTCTAGAACTACAAAAGAAATACCTATCTTCTACCTCTATCAGAAAAGTAAAGGAAAATTAGCAGGGAAGAGAAAAGGGATGATGTAATGAATGGCATTTCACCATTCAAAAAACAAAGCTCTTTTTCCTATGGCCTCAGTTCTCATCTCCACTCATTTCAAGGATGATGGAGAGGAGATGGACATCAGCCACAACTAAATAAGTGAAGTAAGGAAAAAACAAAAGAGATTTCTTTAAAAGGATTATTTACAATGTATAATAAAGGTCCCAAATCATCTTCATCCCCCTCCACACTCCTCACCAGATGCAACATACTAAAAATTTATTTTATAAACCTTAACATTTCCAGGTATTCTACCTAAAAGAAGTAAGGAATGGAAAACATAAAAGTAACAGAGGTAGAAGTAGCTAGTAGTAGAGTACCATGTGAAACAAGTTTTGTGAGCAATACTTTCCTTATGAGCTAGCTATATATTGGTGTCCACTGCTCTATAAATTAGTCAAGGTGATGGAATTTATAGATAGAAAAAACATGATGAAATACAAACCAATTACTTATTATACCAGTAGAAAAACATACTTTAGAAACTACTGCATATGCCTCCCACTCTACAACTATAAAATTATATAGCAATTTTCAACATAGAAATGATCTATTTTTAAATCTGGGATTTCCATGGTTTCTAACCTTGATATCAAGGTAAACTAGAATAAACTAGAGCCTTGCTATAAGACTACTTTGGAAAAACAAGTATCCAAGGAAGTTTAATTATTAATGCACTTCCTTAAGAACTTATTATAATGCAGCTTTATTCATAGGGCAGTGCCCTGGCATAGACTCAGATGCAAATCCAGTGTTAAGAGCCAGCAAAACTTTGACTATTTAAAGATAATCTCCCTAAAATCATGAGGCTTCTGAAATGTATTGAGAGAAAAAAAGAAAGCAAAAAGGCAATCCCTTAGCACCTGACAATTAACAAAAATGCCCAGAATGGCTAGCCACCAACATTGCACATAGTTCTCTAATTGCTCACTTGGCATTCAGAAAGAAAAAGAGACCACGTTAATTGATCAGGATTCTTATAAAAGACAATCTTTTACCTACTAATCCAGAAACATAAGAAAAACAACTCCATCCCCCCCAAAATACCAACAAAGAAAAATATTGAGAAGGAAGAAAATGTAAGCCACTAAGGAATAAAGTAGTCCCTTCCCTGGGGATTAGAATCTGTTTCTATGTACAAATTTATTCAAATGGATCTATGACCTCATAAATATTGGAATTCCCTCGAACCCATTAATATCTGCCTATCTTGTGTGGTTTTTATCCACATCCTCCCAAAAAGTCATCAGAAAAGGCTCATGTAATATGCTGAAAGCTTTGCTCACTTACTCCTGCTATTGCAAAGGTACCAACAATGCATTCTGGTTATCCTGTCATCCCTCATTCTTGCCTCACGACTAGCCCATCTTCCCTTTATATCCTAAAATTCCCTGTGCCTTCCTTTATACAACCTGTTCTTTAGAATTCTTTGTTGATTATATCTTGAAGCCTACTCACATCCACCATACTCCTCTCCATTGTCCTCTGGAAAATACTTTTCCTTAGTTCTTTGGAGGCAGTGGTATTATACAGCAATAGAGGTAAAATATTTAAACTGTAAAGATAGATGTTTTGGGAAGTCTGGGGTCAAAGAAATCCAGCCCATTTTCCTCCTCCTTTTCAATTCTAGGTCAGGGTTATTGTCCTATCTTAAATGTGTATGTAAGTGTGTAGATATATTTACACACACCCATATATACACATATATATGTATGTATGTATGTGTCGTATCTATATTTCTCGTCTTCTTCAACTGTTGTAAAAGAGTTCCCCATATATTTGTTACACAATTTCATTATTTGCCTCAAGTTTTCTCTTGCAATTATGCCCCTAAAGTGTGGTGCAAATCCTTTGGACTCAAAGCCCAAGCAAGTAAAAGTCAGTGAGGCAAATTAATGAGAAAATAGAGGTTGGAGATGAACTTCAGGCCAGAATGTCTGCAATCCATATGGGCCAGAGAAATTAAGGTTGTAAGTTCCATAATTAATGGCAACCTCAAGATTAAATGCCATCTCACCTCGGCTATACTTCCACAGGCTCTCAACTGCACAAACATTTCTGAAAAACTATTTCAAACTGGAATGTCCTTCACAATCTCCAAAAGCCATATGCTAGTCATAGATAGCTGGAGGTGACATCCAGACCTCACCAGTCTCAAAAACTCCCAACAGCAGCAACTAAAGTTCTAACAAACTCTTTCTTGGTTTTCAGAGGGAGGTGAAGGTAGAGGTTTGTGGCAGTATAATATATAGTACAATACCTTTTTTACCACCATCCAACACAGTGGAAGATAAGATTCAGTTTTAAAAATGTTTTAGCTTTAAGAATTTTATTTGTTGCAATGTACTTAGGATACTATAGATTTCAGGTGTTGTGAAAAGTGAATATTGTTTGAAATCAATGTTTTAAAATGAAAATATTAACACAAAAGGTCACAGAATTCTAAGAAGCTGCTAGCAGGAAAAATGTTTTGCATGTTACCAATTTTATTTTGTATATGGCATTTTATTGGTTATTTTATGATTATAGTGTTTGGAAAAGTGATTATCAGAATTAATGCTTTATTATAAAGAACTGTATGTAGAAAAGTTTATTTTCAGCAATTTCTAGGGAAAGATTATAGTTTTTGATGATTGCGGGAACCTAACCTCTTATTTCTCATAAGTTTAATATGTCTATATGAGAGTTTTTTCCTTCCATGCAATTTTCTAGGAATATTACTTGCAAAAGTTGAGGACTGAATCATGTGTGTATCTATATGCATATATATGTATACATATATATATGATTGAACAAAATATTGAACAATTACACTCTCTCTATACAAATGTCTCTTGAAAGTAGAAATCTGGACAAAAGCCAATCTTCATCCACTTAGTCTTTCTTGTGTGGATGGATAGGCCAAACTCCTTTGAATAAT
The DNA here is from genome assembly GCF_027887165.1 of Monodelphis domestica. NCBI lineage: Eukaryota > Metazoa > Chordata > Mammalia > Didelphimorphia > Didelphidae > Monodelphis > Monodelphis domestica. The sequence goes on from NC_077231.1 coordinate 203,030,538, forward strand.
TGTAACTCTATTTCAGTAGTTCTACAAAGTCCAGGGGGGGCTTGATGCCATCAACACAATATCATATGCAAACAGGAACCTCTGGAGGATATCATTATCTACAGGGAATCCTCCCTCAATCTGGATTCTGTGTTGAATCTCCTCCTACCCAGTGACTGTTAATTTTAGTGAGCAAGTATCTCCTTGATTTATGCTGGTCTATCTGAGAGTCATCAAACCACACTTCTGTGTTTACATGTCGTAAGGAATTTTGAATGATCTAGATGTAAGGTTGGGAGATGTCCTGCTATAAAAGAACTCACAAAAAACTAATTTGTTCTACCATTTTTTTTTCAAATTTTAAATTATTTTAAAATAAAAATACATAGTAAGTACAATTAAATTTTATGTTCTCTATAGCTTTCAGTTAATTGTGATGTGGTAAAGATGTGGTCCTTTTCTGAATATCAGTTATAAAAACCTAATTGTTGCCCACTAATTTTCTCATTGAGGGTGCTATCAATTCATGTATAGATGACTCATAATTTGCATAAATGACTCAAAGGTTTTGTATAGATGGGAGAGTCTACATATGGATCCGTTATTGCTGTACTTTCAGTCACCTTTTTAGGTATCAACAAGGTCTGAAATTTTTTTATGCCTTTTTATTTTCCCCTCAAGGCCCTCACAATTATACTGCTTACAGTAGAGATCTCTTTTCTATATGCTAGATTTAGTCTTGCTGGTTTTCCCATCCTTGTTCTCTAGTGCTATTTCTACTCCCTCTATAAGCATTTAGATGACTATAATGTTAAGATCCAAATATGGTGGTTCCACTTTCTTTGATGGAGACAAAAGTTTCCCAGTAGCTGGGTAAGTTATGAAATATGACTTATAAAACACCTGTTAAAACTCCTATGAACTAATGCAGAATGAAGTGAGCAGAATCAGAAGAATGATTTATACCATAACATCAATATTATTAAAAATGATCAATTTAGAATCTTTACAAATTAATGAAGAATGAAATGAACAAAACAATTTATGTAACAACATTCTAAAAATAGCTTTGAAAGCTCTAAAAATCTTGAACAATACAATAACCATTCATGATTCCAAAGGACTAATGATGAAACTTGCTAAAGATAATGGATTTAGGGTACAGAATGACAAATAGACACAAACACACACATATTTATATTTGTGCACAGCCATTAAAATAATTTGTCTTGTTTGATTATGCATATTTGTTCAAAGAAATTTAGTTTTACTCTTCTTTTTTTAATGGAGTATAGAGAAACATGAGAGAAATAGATTTCTGTTAGAGTACTACAGATATGAACTGTTGCACATACATTCAGATAAGATTGCTATTACTAAGTTTACTTTGTAACAAGAGAACAATCTATAAATGTATATGATATAAAAACAAAGCACATCAATAAAATGAAAGGTGACCAAAAGAAGAATACACACATCAGGAAAAAGACAACAGTTCATTAAAGCAGCTTTTGCAAATCTTTTTTTGCCTTTCTTTTGTTTAAAGTTCTTCCATTTTCACCCTTGAACGTACTTGTGATGACTAGGCTTAGTTGGCTATCTTGGCATAGTTAACCATTTTTATTCTCCACTGTCCTTCTGTTATGTAAGATAACATGCAGCTTATAATTGTTCATTATAATTCTTTGTCAGATTTTACACACAAATTTATATCTGACCAAGTGAGGTAATATTTGCAAACACGTAATTGGCACTTAATAAATGTTTCCTCCCCCAAAAAATATTTTTTTCTAATCCAGTTTTACCTCTAGCTGTCATCTTTCTGTGTTTGATAAGTAAGTCAGATATGTGCTGGCTGAAGTCCTTTCTAGGTCCTTTTGGGCTGCATCTTTTTGAACAGTTGGCACTGAGAATGACTATAATTGTTTCATCTGTAACTTTAATCGATATAAATTAAGTGCCACAAAATATGAAGGCATAAAATGTATGCAAAACAGAAGAAAAATTTGGAAAGGAAGGGAAGAGTAAAATAATAAAATCTGTACTTTGGGAAAATTAGACTGGCAGTTTTATGAAGGAATGACTGTGAAATGGACAGAGACAAAGCAGGGGAACCAAATAGAGACTACCGCCAAATAAGACCAGCTGAGAGGTGATGAGGGCCTAAGTGAGGTAACTGGGTCAGTGGAAAGCAGGGGGTAGATAGGAGAGATATTGCATAAATAGACAGGACAAGATCTGACAACTGATTGGCTGTGTAGTGAGGGGAAATGAATAAGAGAAGGTGACACTGGAGTTGACAACAGTGGTACCCTTAGCAGAAATAGAAAAGATTTAGCAGACAGGTGTGTCTGGGGAAAACTAGTACTGAGAAGAGATAAAATCTGGTAAGGGGATGGCCAATGAATTGCTTAGATGCACCGCAGAAAGCATTGGCCATGCCTCTTCTTCATCCTTTCATTGGGCAACAGAGATGATCCAAGCAGGTCTGATACTCCAGTCCTATGAGTACTGCAGGCACCTTTAAAATTAAGCCTTTGATGCCAGCAAAACTTTATCATCATGTCTGTAGAGTCTAAGCTAATGTGTCAATGGATAACAACTTTTTTGTGACTGGTATCTTAAAGATTATTTCAGAATCATAAGTGTACCATAGCAAGGTTTGTTCTACTGTTGAAGATACTTGAAGATACATTGATCTTGGGTAGCCACCAACCACCACCACCATTGTAGGTCTAGTTCACTGATTTAATCTATTTTATTTAAGTGAGATTTCATGATAAAGTTGGTCTTTCCTGAAAAATACTACCTAGGACTTTCCATCTCAAAACATTATGGATACAGTGGAATGTTGCTCACATCTGGAATTCTATCAAAATGCACAAAGCAAGGAACTTGGTGAAAATGTTGGCATCTTATCAAGAAAGGTATCATCCTAGTTTTCTGAAAATGAAAAAAATGTATAGACACTGAAGTTTTCCTCCCTCAAAAATTCCCTAGCACAAATTCTTCAAATGGTAAAAAATAGCCATTGATACTCTGTCAACAAACAGTCCATGCAGGTAAGATAGAGTGGGCGCACATTGATGAGAAGGTGCCTGTGGTACATTATGTTAATGATGGTAAAATCAAAGACAATGTTTTTGTTGTTGCTAATGAATCAAAAGATATCAAGTTCAACAATGAAGATGATGATTTTTTGGAAAACAGGAAGATTAATTGGGAAGAATGCATAGATTGGGATTCACTAGTCCATCCTGCAGGAGTTGTCATATCATATCAAGGGATAACGCAGTGTATCCTTTGCCAAAAAGCAAGATGACATTCATGGAGATTTTTTTTTTTCAAATAAACAAGTTAAAAGCTTCTATTTGGTCCTATATCCACACTTGCATGAACGACAGGATGGTGTGATTGAAAGAGAACTAGGCTGGGAGTCAAGAGAAACTGGGTTTAAAACCCATCACTGTCCCTTTTTAGCTATGTGAACTTGGTCAAATTACTTCTATCTCTTCATTAGGAAAATGGGTATGATAATAGCTTTTCAAATGCCTACTTCATGGGACAGTTATGAGAAAATCCACCTGTATACTTTAAAGCCCTACAAAGTGAGTTGTTATGGCAGTAACTTCAATAGAAATGAATTCATAATGATAATCATTAGTCATCAAAAAAGGTTAACATATATTCCACTGACTGTGTTAAAAAGCCCATTTTTAGGAATATTTAATTTTTACAACTTCTCTTTAAGCTGTATCACTTAAAACATTTAGCTATCTGGAAAATTCATTTAAACAAATGTATTAATTCCCAAAGGATTATGGAAAATGAGCATTTTTACTTTATTCCATAGGTTAAAGGCTGAGTGAAATGAGATGATCTCCCTTCTTTTAAAAAACTTCTTTTTAAAAACCAACCAACAAACAAAAGTTTCTTCTCCGAGTGAGTTTACAGGCCTATTAAAACTCAGGAGAAACCAGTTAATGTTTTAGTTTCATAAACTCAATGTGCCATAAAATAAGAAAGAGGGTATGAGGTTAGAATGATGCAGAGAAACACATTTTTAACAAGAATAGGGAAAGCTATGTTATATTATCAAGCCTAAACTATCACAAATTAGCAAACTTGTTAAGAAAATGAAGGATTCATACAAAACCCTTCTATTAACTCCTTTGTGGTTGTTGTTCAGTTGTGTCTGACTCTTCCTGACTCCATTTGGGATTTTCTTGGCAAAGATATCAGAGTGCTTTGCCATTTTCTTCTCCAGCTCATTTAACACATGAGGAAACTGAGGTCAACAAGGTTTAAGTGACTTGATCAGAGTCACACAGCTAGTAAGTATTTCAGGATTTTAACTCAGATTAGTCTTCCTGACTCCGGGCCCTGTATTCTTATCTGCTATACTGCCTAGCTGCCCTCTTTATGTACAATATTTCTATAAGAGAAATTAAGCACCAAACTACAGCATCTTTTGTACAACCGATTTCTCCAATATCTTAAAGGGCTTTTTTATTCTGCTAAAACCGTTTATCAGACAAATGTCAGTAAAATGCTTATTATATTTTCAAAAAAGGATTACTTAATAAACCTTTTATGTTTTTCTATATATGTTTTTAAAATACTGTGCAAAACTACTGCTTAGCTATTATTCTCTTTGTTCAGTAAAATGCCTACCAATAACTTAATTGTTGTAAAAGAAATTTTTTTCTTTTCTTTTATTTATTTTATTTTTATTTATTTTATTTTATTTTATTTTATTTTATTTTATTTTATTTTATTTTATTTTATTTTATTTTATTTATTATCTTGCAGATAATACTGCACTGGGACAGAAAAAGCTTTCAATAGCCTGAGAAACTTACTTAATTAGTAAGTGCTCTTTGGTTGTAAACACTGTTAAAACATTCAACTCTCATTCCTTGTATTAAAGATCAGACTCAAAGAAATGACTTCCTGATAAGCATGCATGCATGTGACATTCAAATAAAAATAACAAAATCTCCACTTGAAAAACAGGAAAAGTCTATAACTCAAGACTTAGTAGCTAACTTGGGTAGTTATAAGATTGTTCCTAAAGTTAATTCCTTCCCCAAGCTTTATATGTCTAGAGAATTTAGAAAAAAAACAATTTTATGTATATATATGTATATATATGTACACACACACACACACACACACACACACACACACACACATATATATATAGGGTATAATATACCCTTGGATATAAGAATCCAAGGGTATTCAAAGGGAAGCAACTAGGACATGCAAAAGCAGATAAGGAAGAAACTGTTCATCCCAAAATAGTTTCAAATTCTATGAAGTGGTCAGAGGCAAAAATACTGTTATTCTCTTCATTTTTTAAAAACATCCCTACAACACCCACTCTTGGGTCATAATGCACTCTGGCTGAGAACAGTTATTATTCATATCTTAATCTATGCATAGTTTGCTTATTGGAAATTAATGTCAAGTGGTCAACTTATAACAAAGATTTTCTGTAGGTATCAGAAAAATCTACCCATTGTACTTTTCAGAATGAAGAGTCTTCTCTTTCAACAAGTGATGGAAAAACCCCAAAGATTTTTCTTCTCTGTAAATCTATTTTAAACATTCCTGATTATTTACAGAAGTTTCTCTACTAAACATATAACAATATACTCCAATAAGACTCTCTTAAATATTGTTGTATTTATTATGGTGAATAATAAGCTAAATCAAATGTTTCTAAGCAAAAAAAAAATGATCATTCTTCCAATACCAGAACATTAAACCTTAGGAAAGTATCTAATAATGAACTTGCAAAAAAAAGTTCTAGAACTGATTTCCTCCTCAGTAAAATCAAGTCTGAATTACTGATCTCAAAATCTCTAAAATATAGATATTTTCAAACTAAATCAAAGCTACTGCATATAGAGAACAAGACTCTATATTATTCTTTCCTTATCATTCTCTACTAGGAATCAAAACTCTGAAAACAAGCTATATACCTAATACCAAGGACCATTAAACATCTACAAGATAAACATGACTTCCATTCTGACCTACAAAACTTCAACAATAAATAAAATCTTTGAAGGTTATGACTTGTTTCTTTTTTTAACAATGTCTATTTGGTAGATGAGGAAGGGACAGAAAGGTAAGAGAAAAGGATCCTATTTTCTATTTACAGAAAGAATTTCTTAATTCTTTTGTTTTGTTACTGACAAAAAAATGTCAGTAACAGACGTTAACCTTTCAAAGTATTTAAATGAAAACTTAAAAAAAACAAAACACTTTTTAGGGTCATCTGGTGGATGGAGAGCCAGGCCTAGAGTCAGGAGGACCTGGATTCAAATTTGGCCTCAGACACTTCTTAGCTGTTTTACTCTGTGCAAGTTACTTAACCCTGTTTTGCCTCCCTTCCTCATCTATAAAAAGAGCTGGAGAAAGAAATGGCAAACCATTCCAATGTCTTTATCAAGAAAACCCTAAATGGGGTCATGAAGTGTTGGGACACAACAGAACCAACCAAACAACAACAATAGCACCTACTGTATGCCAGGCATGGTCCAAAATTCTTTGAACAAATTTTTATGATCTCATTTGAGCCTCAAAAGACTGTGAAGTAAATGTTATTATCCTCATTTTTACAGTTGAGGAAACTGAGGTTTAAGTGATTTGCCCAGAATCACAAAGCTAAGAAGTATCTGAGGCTGTGGTTGAACTAAGATCTTACTGACTCCAGACCAGCCTAAGTATGTATACATTTATATGTTGATGTTTATATTATAAATATTTTATATATATTGACTCTATAGATATGCTTTTATCTATACTTAGAAATATCTATAGTTACATTTTTCATATAGATTGACCAATATCAAAAGGATCTACACACACATGTAGTTTTCTATATGAGTAGAGCTCTACTTCACCATATGAAAATGAACTTTGTAGGTTTCAATGGAAAAAATTATAGGGTGACGAAGTTCATGAACTTTGACAGTTATTTGCAAAATATTTTGCCTAAAAATTGCCTATATTTTTTCTGGAATTGCAAAAAGAGAAAAAGGTCTTTCAAAATCCATCTCCCTTGTGTCTAAAAGAATTATACCTAACCTATTCACCTCCAAACAAGCCAGAAAAAGTGATAATTAGATTATCAATCTTAGTTTTCTACAACTTACAGTCTCATCTAACATACAGAAAGATCAAGCAATTTGCCCAAGGTTATGCCTATAGGGGAGCTGAATAGCCAGTGGATAGAATATAGGGCATGAAGTCATTTAGACTCATCTTCCTGAGTTCAAATCTAGCTTTAGACACTTATTGGCCATGTGATCCTGGGCAAGTCACTTAGCCCTCTCTGCCTCAGTTTCCTCATCTATAAAAGGAGCTGAAGAAGGAAATGGCAAACCACTCTAGTATTTTTGCCAAGAAAACCTCCCAAAAAAGAAAAAGAATAACTTAAAAAAAGAAAACTCCAAATGGGGTCACGTAGAATCAAACATGACTGAATAACAGCATATCTTTCATAGAGCCAGTACGTATCCAGAGGCAAGACTTGAAAGCAGGTCTTCCTGGTTCTATGATCCGCTATACTACATCAAACACTCAGTTATTTACTAAAATCCACCCTAATGATTTCTGACAGTTAACATGAAGAGACTCTCCTAGATACAACCTCTTGGCACATTCCTTACCAAAAGCCCTTGTAATAATAGCTAAAGTTCCACCTAATTACATTTAAGATAGGGAAGAAATGTTGGTTACCTGCTAAATGAAAACACTGGTCTACTACCTGCTTCACCTTCAAATGTCAAAGATTTGGCTTTCAGTTTGATAGTCTAGATATCACATGACTCCTTGTGCTAGTGATGCCTCAGGACAATTAAGTATAGAGTCAAAAGTACTTCATTATGTTCCATTCACTACTTAGTTATTTAGTGAATCAGTCTAAATATTACAAAATCACTAAGCAAAAGTGTGTTCAACTTTTAAAAAAGAAATTCATTACTTTTTGATAAAGTACCTTCACAGTTTTGTATAATTATTTGTTCAAGCATTTTTTGATCATGTCCAACTCTTCATGACCCCATTTGGGGTTTTCTTGACAAAGATACTAGAATGGTGTGTCATTTCTTCTCCAGCTCATTTTACAGATGAGGAAACCGTGGCAAACAAGGTTATGTGACTTGCCCAAGGTCATATAGCTGGTCAATGTCCGAGGCTGAATTTGAACAAAAGTCCTCCTGATTCTGTAGCCGGCATTCTGTCCCCTGAACCATTTAGCTGCCCCTCTGTAAAATTGAGATTTGAACTCTGGACTCCATTCCCCAGGAGTCCTTGCTAGCTCCCAGGATGCCCTCTAATCTCACTGAATTCTCACCTGGGACGAGAACAACATTTTATTTAAAGGGTCTTCCTCATAGGTGGGGCTCTCTCTCTTGGACTTCCATTTTGGAGCAGACGTGGCTCTTCCCATAATGTAGGTGAGGTCTTGTCTAGGCCTCTGGCCTAGGCATGTGTTTTTTCTTACTTGTATATTCTTAAATTCTCAACCTTTAATAAATCTCATAAAATATAATACTCCTTGCAGAGAGAAACTAATTTCTACCTGCCTCAGTCTCCCCTAAATTTTAACTGTTAACACTGCTAAACAATAAGATGGTGAAATAAAAGAATTTACACACCATCAAAGTTTGGCTGTAATAAGAACTTATATAGGACAAACTGTCATTACAAGTTAAAACATCTTTTTACCCCAAGTGTGATAGTTCTTTCTTAGAATATCAAATACTTTTCTATAATTTTATTGGCAAGAAAAAACAACTACAGTAAGGCTAGCCATCTGGAGGAAATTTTTAGAGTATAAGTAAACTAACAGGCTTTATAGATAGGGTACTATAGCACATAATTTTCAATGGAAAATTTTTGCTATTAATTTCAGTGCTTCTATTGTATAATAACCACCAGAATTCTCAAGTATGTAAAACAAATTGCATTGTGTCTGTGTCTCTTTCCAACTGGAAATCAAAAGAATGGGCTATCCTCCTGCCTATAGTGAAGTGGGATACTATAAAACAGAGGAAAGAGGGGGCAGCTGGGTAGCTCAGTGGATTGAGAACCAGGCCTAGAGACGGGAGGTCCTAGGTTCAAATCTGGCCTCAGCCACTTCCTAGCTGTGTGACCCTGGGCAAGTCACTTGACCCCCATTGCCTAGCCCTTACCACTCTTCTGCCTTGGAGCCAATACACAGTATTGACTCCAAAACGGAAGGTAAGGGTTTAAAAAAAAAAAACAGAGGAAAGAACTTAAAAGTTGAGGACTCTTTCTCAATAGAGATAAAAACAAGAGGGTCAGTGTTCTATCATTCCAATCCAGCCACCATGATGGAATACAGCAAGAGCTATATGTGAAGTCACAGGAGCTGAACATTTGAATCTTAATCATCATCACCTATTTGTTATGTGTGTGAAAACGGGCAAGTCACTTTATTACTGAGCCTCAAGAGTTCAGACCAGACGGGCTTCAGAATCCCTTTCAACTTCCTATCTACATTCCTGTAATCCCACAAGCAATGAAAACTAGGAAATATTGGCACAGCACCAGAATAGCACTGACACTCATGAATATTCTAGGCAAAATAAAAATAAAGACTTAAAAAAAAGACTCTCCTTTACTTTTTTGTGAATAACATTCCACTGCTAATACAAATTCAGGTATAATCATCTCAAATTCATTTCTAAGCACTTATTCCTGAAATAAATCAACATATAAATACCTAAGATAACTTGACTCTTCACAAAAAAAGAAACATTGGCAATGTTACAACCCAATCTTTGTTGAAAACAGTATTTCTGTTTGAAGATGTGTTTTTTTTAAGTTACCAAACTTTATTTCCCTATACAGGTTCTTCTAGACAGTTTAGGTAGTAGATTCTGATTTGCTACCTTAGGCTTACCTGAGAAAGGCAGATCGGTATCTCCATTCTAAGAGGTATCTTATCTGAAGACAAATCTCCAACTATACCACATACATTCTTCATCTTCTTAATTAATCACAACTTCTTGAATTCATGAACAGAGAAACTCCTTGTTTCCAAGCTTGTATCTCTCTCAGTCCAAAAATATGTTTTCCTGAGATGTCATTAATTAATAAGCGAGCCAGATGTTCCTAATACCTAAAAGAATAAGAAGGAGAAAAATGGAATTAAGATCACAGAATCTTGGAATTGGAAGGGCACTCTTAGGTCAGCCTCTTACCTGAAGCATATATCTCTACAATGTTCTCAACAAGTGCTTATCTAACCTATATCTCAACAAATCTACTAGAAGGGAACTTACCCTCTCCTAAGAGAGCCCATTAGTCTTTTTTGGAACAGCTCTAAATTATTGGGAAGTTCTTTCTCATATGAAATTCAAATGCACTTCCTTAAAGCTTCCATCTACTCAGTATAGTCCTTCTTTTGACTCCTGAGACACAAAGAGAAAGAGTCTAACCCTACTTCTACATGACAACTTCTCAAATAGCTGAAAACAGAAAACCAAGTCTTCTTTAAAGGTCTTTTCTTCTCTGAACTAAACATCCATCTTCCTTCAACCAGTACTCAAATGTCACAGCAGTCTCAAGTCCCCTTACCTCCCTGATTACCCCTCTTCTGGAGGCACTCCAGCTTATCAGTGGATTTTTGTTCATCTCAAATGTACATCTTGACATTTCACAGTATTAAATTTCATTTTACTAGATTCATCCCATTATTAAAACCTGCAGAAATCCTTGATCCTGATTCTCTCACCCAACAAGACCCTTCTATCTGCTGATTTTAAAAAAACAGCTTTTTGACCACTGTCACTTAGTATAAAATTTTTCCCCTAAGGTTATATTTCTGATTGGAAAAATGTAGATGAACAAAAACTGCATCTAAATGTGATTTAAGGAAAAGTTAAAGAAGAGACATGAATAAATTTACAAAGTCTACATGATCTACTCACAGATAATTTTCAAGTATCAGTGACTGACCATTGTCACAGATACAGAGCTAGCCTCAGAGCCAAGAAGACCAGAGTTCAAATTCTCCCTCTGACAAATATTGGTTGAATAAACTTGGGCAAGACCTTCAGCTTCCAAGTTTCTCAAACAACTACCTAAGCTATAAATCACAGACAAGCTGCTCTTCAGTTGTACAATGTTGGGAAATCGATGTAGATGCAGGTGCAAACCATGAGCTGATGCTCTCCAGGAAACAAAGGGCACAAACCAAAAAGAGTCATCTAAAATCCATCCAAGTAAACCCAGAGTTGGTATGGGGCAACTGAACTCCAGTTATTGTTCTTATTCGGCAATGAATAGGGCTTTAAATTGCAAAGGATTTTAACATTCATCAATTCTATGATCCCTTCTAATTGTTAATGCTATCTTCCTCACATTATCTTATATATCTATTTGTGCATTTTTTTCCAAATATAATTCCTTGACAGCAGAAACTATTCTTTGTTTATGTCCATCTCTCAGCATTCCCATTACTTGACCCAGTATCTTACAAATAAATGAACATTTAATAAATGTTTGCCAAAATATTGAATTAAATAAGTAGAAATTCAACAGATGAGAGGGGGAAGGAGAATATTCTAGGTAAATGCAATAGTATGAGTAAAGGTATGAAGGCAGGAAATTCAATCTAATTTAACAAACTCTTATTTTAAAAAGCACCTATTGCATGGCAAGCACTGTGCTAGACTCTGGGAAGTGAAAGTCATTTGTACAAGGAACACTGTCAGAGATATTGGGATATTTGGAGCATGGATTAGAAGATGGAATTGGCTAATAAGAGAAGAGCACTACGGTATAAGGGAAATGCTGATCTAGGTCAGAGAAATTAGGTTCAGATCCCAAGTCTGGCATTTACAACTTGTGTAAATTCCGGCAAGTCATTTAACTTCCCTGGAACTCCATTTCCTCCATTGTAAGGGATTTAAACTCAAATTCAAAGGTTCCTTCTAGTATGATCCATTAGGCTCTCCTTCCAGTTCTGCCACTTACTGACTAGCTGTGTGAATTTGTGGGAAAGTAATGCCACCTCTTTGGGCTTTAGTTTCCCCATCTGAAAAATGAGAGAATTGAACTAGACAAATTCTAAAGGATAGTTCTTTTCAATTCTAAGAGTCTGTGATTCTATGAAGGAGTCATACTGTTAGAGTTTGGCTGCAAGATCTAAATCCGGCATCTGGTTTAAGATGAAATTCCAAACCTTATCAAATAAGTCTCTGTGAAAGGCAAACTCAGATTTCAGCAGGAGATGGACAGGGTGGAAGAAGAAATAGATCAAGTAATGTGGACGAGCTAATAGAATGAAGACTTGAGAGCCAAGAGAATGCAGCATATAACAGGTAGCAATAGAGTAGTTCTAACAGGTGTGGGGGATGCTAAAGAGAACAGTAGATTTAGGGATGTAAAATTTCCAGAATTTTGAGGTTGTAGTAATCATCTTGGAAGTGGTCAGATAGACATGATTTTGCACACTTTAGAGTATAAAAATAATGTCTACAACTCATTTTGTTTAAAGTTTCATGTGAATAAACTAAGAACATATTAATTAATAAATGTGAATGTGAATGAAAGCCTCCAAAAAAGTGCCTCCTGGAAAATCATCCCCCACTCCTTCATTGAAGATCATAGGAGCCCGAAACAAGAAGTTCTCAAAGCATGTGCCTGTCTAAAATAGGAAGGGAGAGGAGTTTCTCTCAATGAATCTCCCCCATCTCCCATTCTTCTCCCATTACACCATCATAGTAAAGAGGCCCCTATCTGAACAAAAATGGTATCCTGGAGGAGTATCACAGGGACCATAGTGAGTTTGCTGTAGAATATTTAAATGGTTTTCTTTTCATTTCCATGCTTCCAACAGATACATGTTGAGTTCTCATGGCCTAGGTGAGAGGAACAGAGGAGAAGAGGTAGAGGACAGAAGGAGAAATCAAAGAAAGGGAAGAGAGAGGGAAGAAGGGAAGGAAGAAGAGGAGAAAAGGCAAAGAGAGGCCTTATTAGTCACTTATACTATTTGCCAGGCTCTCTGCTAAGACCTTTAAGAATATTCTCTCATTTAATCCTCACAACCTTGCAAGGAAGACAGTTATTATCCCATTTTCCAGTGGAGGAAGCAGAGTAAGCAGAGTTTAAGTGACTTGCCTGGGATCACAAAACCAGTAAGTATCAGAGGCTGAATTTGAACTTGGGTTTTTCTGACTCTAGGCCTGCTGCTTAATCATTTTCAGCTGTCTTGACCCATATAGTATAATGTATTTAAAAGTCCCTTCAAACAAGTCATCTGCAACTGTTTTCAACTAAAACATTTCTGCCAGTTGTCCATTTTGAGTCCAGCTGAGTTCTAAAGCCTAGAGGGTCTGATTACCTGTCATTAACTCTTTCTAATGCTTCTCCCTACCACTTACTAACTCCTTTTCCCCCAGGAGGGTCCCAGACCGTCTTACAAAGGGAGAAAAGAGGTTGGGATGGCAAGAAGGAACACGAAGGCAGTAAATATCCAAAACCTAGGATCCTCTTGTTATGTATGGCCTAGATCAAAGTGCTTATTATCTCAGAGAGGGAGAAGAGAGGGAGAGAGATTTGGAGTTTGGAACTCAAAAATTTTAGAAAATGAATGCTAAAAATTGTTATTATTGCGGCAACCAGGTGGTTCAGGGAATACAGAGCCAGTCCTGGAGACAAGAGATCCTAGAATCAAATCTGAGTAGATATTTCCTAGCTATGTAACCCTGGGCAAGTCACTTAACCTAATTACTTAGGCCTTATTGCTCTTTTGCCTTGGAACTGATACTTAGTGTCAAATCTTAGAAAGTAAAGGGTTTTTAGAATTTTATTACAAGTAGTTGGAAGGATTTTATGTATTTTTAAAAACTAGGCTCCTTAATTCTTCAGTCAGGAGGACTTCCTAAATTCCTAGAAGAGAAGAGATTCAATTTTATAGTAAACATTCATCCGAAGGGAAACATATTGTGCTATCCAGAGTTATTTAAGTTGGTCCCTTTACAATTCAACTTTTTTAGAGACACGAGTGATTTTAGAACAAAATTCTAAAACAGTCCACTAGTGATTAGTATATTTCAAACATATGCAATAATGAAAACTTTTAAAATTATAAAGGAATCTCTGATTCAGGTTTCTGAATTCTTTTTATTGACTAAAAAGGAGCCTGATAGTTTGGGGGCAGGATTTCCCCCAGAGGTGATCAAAAACCAAACCTCTCTGAGATCTCTCACCAAATGACACTAAGGCAGTCAACATGTCATTCTAACAAAAACTTTTTTTTTAACTGCCTCCCCCCTATTGCTCTTATATTGCCTGTAGAAAAAGATATTCTGCAGCACCTGGAGAGCAATTTTAGAAATCATTTCCCAAGAGTACAATGGGGAGTGGGGTACAATAAAAATGGTTTCTAAAAAATTGGGGGGATTAAAGTTTTCATTACAAGGAAAATTATTTTATGCGAAACATATTCCCAAATGATCATTGTTGTTGTTTAGTTGTGTCCAATTCTTCATGGCTCCATCTTGGATTGTATTGGCAAAGACCCTGGAATCGGTTTGCCATTTCCTTCTCCAGCTCACTTCACAGATAAGAAAACTGAGATAAACAGGGTTAAGTGACTTGGCCAGGGTCATGAGGTCAGTAAATGTCTGAGACCATATTGGAACCCAAGAGATGAGTTTTCCTGACTTTAAGCCTGGCACTCTATCCATTGCGCCACCTAACTTGCCCTACTCTCAAATGATACCAAAAACAATAAAGCACTCATATACTAGGGGAAAAATATGCCATTCTAATATTGAATAAATATGAGAATTTTAAGAAGCTAGTCCAGATAATATAAAAATTAAAGAAAGAGTCAAACCAGCCATGCACCTCTAAATCAGCCCAAAAGGTAAGGGCCTAAAAGGCCTTAGATTGTATCTAAACACATCTAGGAGTAGGTACATAAGAATCTTAATTAAATTTTCAAACAAAACTCACAGCACAGACATAAGGCTACTTACTGGCTCTATCAGCAAGTAAAAGCCTAGTAAGTGTGAGAAGGGGCTTCTGCCAGGCTGACCCTTATCAAAGAATATTAAGAATTCTGCAACCTTTCTAAAAAGCTAGGAGGCAACAGGGAATATGAACATCTAAAACCCAACACACCCATTTCATGGGAAAGACACAGCAGTTCCATGACACCAGGGAACAATGGCTGGCACAGTTGGTCTGGCATGAGCTCCAGAAGCTGTCAGTGCTCTCTGAAAGCAAATTAGGCCTCTTATCCCCAGATCTCTGCCTCCATACTTCATTTAGCAAACACTACAATGGACAGTTGAAGGAAGCTATGAGAAGGAAAAGACCATCAAGAATCAGACTGTCTCCTAGTCGATCTCTGCATTTCTCCTCCTTTCTATTAGGGAAGGTACAATCACAGAGAAAGGAGGGAACAAAGTTATCAGTAGGATTCAGGGAAATATTCTTAAAAAGAAAAAAAAAACAGTGTATAGAAGTATTAATCTATTGTTACAACTAAATGGCACAATGGCTAGGTAGGATTTCACGATTCACTCTGAAGAACTTGGCCACTCCAGGGTTATTAAGTAAAAGGAGATTTTGTATAAGAAAGTTCTAGGTCTTCTTTGAAGCATTAATTGGCAGAACAAATAGATTAGATTTTGCAGAATAAACTGTAAAACTGTTGACATGAAATTACTTTTCTTCTGCTTATTTGAGTTTTCTTTGACTTATGGAAATTTTCATCTGAATATTGAGAGGGCGTGGGGTGAGGTGAGGTAGGGAGGGGTGGGAGGTGGGAAATATTCCAGGTTGCACAAGCAAAGATGCTATAATTTAAGACAGACTTTAGTTAGAACATTATCTACAGGAAGATCTTGGGGGGACAGTGCCGATTTGGGAGTCAGAGAACTTGGACTCCTATACCAGCTCTTCTGCTTAACTATCTTTTCTCATATAAAATAAGGAGGTCAGACCAGAAGGCCTCTAAGGAAGCTCCTGTATAATCTGGGAAAGTGATACAAATAATCAGACGTTCAAAGGGCTTGAATTAAGGCAGGCCTTTTAAAAAGGCTACCAGATAGATAATGAATTAATTTTTTAAGCCCTTACCTTCTGTCTAAGAATTAGTACAAAGGTTCAGTTCCAAAGCAGAAGAGTGGCAAGGGCTAGGGTTTAAGTGACTTGCCCAGGGTCACACAGCTATAAGTTTAAAAGTCCTATATTGTTACTCTATTTCATAAAAGCTTAAATGGTATAAAATGTATCAAAAATATTACTCTGTCCATTCTTAATTTCACTGTTAGATATGCATTCCTCTGGCTTACAACTTGGATTCTGATGAGCTAGAGTGGTCTAGGAACAAAAGAAAAAAAAAACCACACCAAAATATTCATTTTAATAAATTCCATTACAACAAATTAATTTATTTACCTGTAGAATTCCTGAGAGATTTTTTCTCATACAGGAAGTTCCTTTCAAACAGTCTATAGTTTATTAATCCTTTCCTCCAATAGTACCTTTTTAAAATGCATTTTTTTAAGGTCTCTATAATCTACCTATTCAACCTCTGCCTGAGGTTCTAATGTAGTTCATTCAGTGTCACCTTAGTGCCAGTGCATGACTGCCATCTCGTGGCCATCTGGGTAACTGCAGGGTTTCAAATCTTTATAAGTCCAAATACCTAAATAGTGGATGGAAAAGAAGAAAAATACTGGTTTCCCAGTGTGGAATAAATATATCTTTAAAGCATGAAAAGCTTCCTACATATTGTCTAAACTGTGTGTATGTATACAGGCATTTATGAATTTAGACATGTTAGCTAGACTCATATTCATAAGCTTTTACTTGATGTCAATTTAAGGTCAGGTTTACAAAGAAGGAAATTATTATATTGCAGTGACAATCATATAATAAGTCCTAAATAAATGCTTCTTCATTCATTCATTCATTCATTCATTCATTCATTCATTCATTCATTCAAGGAAGAAAGAAATGTGACTGGATAATATAAACAAAGGAAAGAAGGTCTATAGTTTCACAGTTAATTTTTTCCAAATTTTACAAAAGTGCATAAGCAGATATAACAAGTGGCCATCTGTTTGCTTTCAAAGATATTTCGATCACAAGAGATAGGTAAAAAAATCCTACTTCATTTCAAAGAAGTGGGGCACTTTTTTTAAGAGGCCAAATTTCTGGGTATTTCAATCTTTCAAAAGTACAAAATATTAAAAAAACAACAGCAAACCTGCCACAATGAGTTATATTAATATTAGAATGTTTCATCTTAAAAAGCCCTGCCTCCCTTCTGTATTGTCTAAATGTTCCCCAAATGTGTAACCAAGGGAACCAAGTTGTTCAGCAAAAAACTCAGCAGCTGTCACTCATCAATAACTGTGGTCACTTAGGCAATTACTATAGGTTTCAATCAGCCACTTAGTGATCTGGGGCAAATCAACCTCCTTGACTCTGTTTCCTCGTCTGTAAAATGGGGATAAGAGCACCTACCATACAAAGTTGTTGTGAAAATCAAATCAGATAATATATGCAAAGCACTCTTCAACCTTTGAAGTACTATATAAATGTCAGCTATAATTATTTATTATTATTATTTCTATTATCACCCAACTGATTCAGTGATACCAAAATGTTGTTCTGAAGAATATCAAAAAGGAAAACCTTCTACACGAATCAGCAATATACTTTAATTCCGTTTGTCAGCCTTAAAGTGTAATGTAATTAGAGTAGCTATCCATTTATAATTTTTCAGTTTCCCCAGCACAAATAACCTATTGAAATGCAGTGTGACCACAAGTCCATTCCAAGCAGCAAATATAACAGTGCTTTCACTCTAAACTATGAGCCTAAAGTCAGCTTGAACACTTTACTCTAAACGTGACGTGAATACAATATGGTTCTTCCATGCAGCACTGCCAAACAGATCATTAAAAAAACAAACCAAACTATTGTTTTCCATTATCATGCTATTCAAAATAGCCATATGTCCAAATCACCAAATGTCCAATCACCAAAATAACCAGATGTACAGTTACTTCAAGTATCCCAGGAAATGGCCTAATTGACAGCTCAGCACCAAGTTTGGTGGGGCAGGAGCACAAAAGCTGGTTATATTTAACATTAGACCACTGTATCTCTTGTTTCCATAAAAAACAATTTTAAAGTTGACATTGCATAAATCCTACATGTGATTTGGTAGTTTAATTTCTAGACATTTAATCCACTTTGTTGCTACTTAAGAAGGGAGGATTTTCATGGAGTAAGAGAAAGAATACCAGCTGGGACACAGGCTGAGCTCTGGCCTGGCACACACTGGGTGGGTGAGGTCTAGATTCAAGGCTTTAGTATGATGAGTTCTTCTATGGAGGACCAATGGAAGAATATAGGCAAGAATGGGCAGAATGATTGACCACTGGGAAAAAGTGCTATATTGGATACTCTAATCATAGAGGACTGTATATCTAGAGACAAAAGGGAAATAATAGGATCCTCTCCTCTGCAATTTAAAAAAAAATATGTTGCCTTGAATAGTAACATCCTTTATCTAATGATTCTTTAATTAGTGGGTAACAGTCTTTCAAAAACACTTTGCTAATCTCCTTATTTAGATTTACATTAGCTTAGCCATGCAAAAGTCAAAGGTCTTGGGTCTGAAAGGTAACTGGGCACTAGAAAACTAATAATTAGAGTAATATTACAAATAGCGTCCCTGATGATACTAGCTCAGTTTAATATACCTTTTATGGTGCTGAAGTTTGTGCAGATTTATTTTAAAAGGGAAAAAATTTCTTTTATTCTTGCCACTACATTAAAAAAAAACATTTAGAAAGTTTGCTTGCTGTGGCTTGCTAATTTTTTCAAAATAATTTAAAATCTGTCCCTTATTAAGGTACTCATGTGGCTATAACAGCAATAGCTGTCACACTGAAAGGCTGCATCTATCCAAGTTAAGTGATTAAATTGTTACTTTCCATCAAGATGGTTAAAGCACAAAAGCTACTCATCCTTATCTTCACAGCATAAAAAGAAGCCCGGAACATCTCAAACTTAATCTATAGTAATGAGAGCATTATTATAAATGTCAGCTATTCTATCACTATATGTGAATTATTACAATCGTATCTTAGGTCAAACAATCACAAAATTGAAAACACCCAATGAAAACTAACGAGATTATTGTTTTAACGGGGTTTTTAAATGTTTTAAAACCAGAAAAAGCCACGTCTACTCACTCAGGTATGATGCAGTTCTATTATGCTTGACCCTCCAAATGACAGACTTGGGCTTTACCTAGTCAAGACTCAGAGAAACCAGATAATCCAACTTTTCTGATTCTTTAGTGTTTTTTGTTAATGACAAAATAACAAAGAGTTCTATGGCTCCAACCAGGATGAAACTCTTATGTACATACTGTCTAGATAAGGAAGAACCTCCTTTTCCTGAAGATCTTTTCTTTTTAGACACAAAGGCTCAAGAACAACTTAATTCATCACTCTAGGAACTGTGGGTAACCTGATAGGGTAATACTTGGTATTGCAACTGCCTTCCTGTTTTAAGAAATCTCTTTGGAAAGACTTCGAAATAGATACAATGAAATATGTATCCTGTACTAGAGCCCTATCTATCTTCAACAGTCTGTCCTCTCATGTCTTACACCCCACTCCCACTTCCCTACCCCACCCATCTTCCACATTCCTACATTTTAATATCATACATTATTTTTTTATTCTGAAATGAAGATGCTCATCAATAGTTCTGTAAACCTTCTCTGTTTATTAAATCAACTAATTAATTAATTTTAATCAGTCTCTCTCCTCTTCCCACACCATTGAATGCAATCCGGAAAAAATATCTAGGTTATGTTTTTCATGTTTTCATTTCTCAGTTCATTCTCTGGAGATAAACATTCACAAGTTATTCTTCAAATATTAAATAAACCTTGCCAGGCTGAACTATTATTAAATTTTACATAACCTTCCTATGAAGTTTCACGTGGCATACATCAAATAATTCACCTTGATGCCTTGTGGAGATTCAATTTCCTGGGCCCAAGATATGTACTGGGTTGGACTCTTGGAGATCTACTAACAACAGCCTTAAGTTCTCCAAGGGAGCCTAATGAAAATGGTTGGGTTAGCCGGTGAGAAGGATACTTGGGGCAAGTTCCCTTTGAGATACATTCCCCTCCCCCAAGTAAACAAATACCCACATTTCAGATTTGTTTTATGACTCAGTGGTTTCATCCCCCACGCCAGAGTTAAACTCATTCTCTCACTTCTATCACAATTTCAAACCTTAAACATAAAAGAGAAACTAGTAAGGGGGAAACCCCCCCCACCCTATCAGCTCTTTAGAGCATGCCTGTCATCTCTGCACTTGTTTCTCTCCACTCCTGTCAATAGTTCCATCTGTAGAATTGGGGGGAAATGTACAACAGTCAGTTTCAGCTGCCTTGACTGTATAATTCGGCTCAGCCTAAGGGACTGCCTCACAATCATGCAGATGGGTCAACTTTAGGACAGATACAGCATTAGACCCTCTCTAAAGGAACTAGGATGTAAACTCCTCAAGGGCAACAAGGGCTGTCTGGTTACCTGGTTTTGTAGTTCAGTCATTTTCAGTCGTCTGGCTCATCCTCTCTGGGGTTTTCTTGGCAAAGATACTAGAGCGGTTTGCCATTTCCCTCTCCATTATTTCTGTCTACCCAGTGCCTCACACTATGTCTCTTACCTAGTAGATGCTCAATAAAAATGTACTGAACTTTGATTGTTGAAAAAGAATGACATTTAAAATCACATTTTGTGGGAGCAGTAAGGTGGCTCAGTGGATTGAAAGCCAGATCTAGAGATGGGAGGTCTGGCGTTCAAATCTGGCTTCAGACACTTCCTAGTTGTGTGACTACTTTTCTGCCTTGGAACCAATTCACAGGATTGATTTTAAGACAGAAGTAAGGATTCTTTAAAAAATCATAAATCATATTTTATGCAATGTATTATAAGATGGAAATAGATTAAAATTTTGTATTATTGATAAAAAAAATTTTACCAGAAAAATTAAGCTTTACTATATTAAGCTAAAGTTAAGGGAACAGCTGGGTAGCTTAATGGATTGAGAGCCAGGCCTACAGATGGGAGGACCTGGGCTCAAATCTGGTCTCAGACACTTCCCAGTTGTGTGACCCTGGGCAAGTCACTTAACCCCCATTACCTAGCCCTTACCACTCTTTTGCCTTGGAACCAATACCCAGTATTGACTCTAAAATGGAAGGTAAGGGTTGTAAAAAAAATAATAAAGTTGCTTCTATATAAAAGTATCATTTTAAAGACATTTGGGTCTCAGTCATCACCACACATTCCCAACTTTCATTTTAATATTCCAGTTTATTCTGTTTTGAGGAGTTATAATTTATTTGATGAATGAACCCTTGCCTTAGAGTTCATTGTATAATACAATTTAAAACTGGAAAAAGACCTTAGAGATATCATCTCCTACAAGGCAGGGAGTTGTCTTTCTAATAGCACACCTATGCTATGGTGTGTTTCTGATCATAGTTATCAGTTGATTACAATTAATCAGACTTTCTTAGATTTTATGGGAAAAGGGATATTTAAAGTGGTTTAGTAGGAATAGGTGGTACCAACATCTTCCCTCTAAAAGTCTGAAACACACTTTCACACAAATAAATACAAATTATCAAGGAAAGTGAGCTCAAGCTTAGAGAGAGCTAATAGCAAGGAGGTAACTCATATCTCTTGAAAATCCTCCTGATGGAATCATCCAGATATTCCTGTTAGGTATCATAGGTTCTTTCGTATTGTATTGTTTTGTTTTGGGAACTACTGACCTCTTTATAGAGCTCTGAAGTGTTCACCCAGCCTATTCTTGGCTACAGGTGTAGGGCAGTGCCATTAGATATTCTGGAAATACTGACGGACACCACTAGGAAGACAGGGAAGTTGAAAATCCTCCAGAACCTTCATCAAAGAAGAGAAAGAGCATGCAGCAGTCTCTCACCACCAAGAGGTTCCCTCTCAGGAGTTTGTCTGGAAAGCTCTCTCCTGGTTCTCTGCTCATTTGAAACTTTTAGATTTTGAACCAGCTCCTGGGATTTATACAAATCCTGGAGTGTGATCAACCCCCTCAGCAAATCTGAACATACTTCTATTGAACCCAGGGAATAGTCCAGCAAGGGGTGGGAAGAGTGGCTGATGACAGCCTTGCTTTGGCTATTTCCATCCTGTACCGGATTAAGTATTACTTACTCTCCTCTACTATCTATTTGCCTTCTCTCTCCTCAGAGAATGAAAAGCTTTCATAGCCCTGGGCTCTCAGAATCCTTTTAAAGTTAAAGAAACCTATCTTTAATGAAAATGGAGAGAATATAAAATAGCTCACTGCCTCCTACAGATGAGCTGCTTTTACCTGACTGCAAAACTATTTTTAGCCCTTAGCTCTTATTCCTGTTTCTGTGTATTTTACTGACCTTCACTGCACTGACATTTTTTATGAGCAATCTGATGGTCAGTACAAAGCACAAACAAGGAAGCTGGGCACTTTTCCCCCTCTTGTTAATTCTATGGACAACCTTCTTTTTTAAACAAACATGCTTCTGACCCTTTTTGATTTTTTAAAAAACCCTTACCTTCCATCTTAGAATCAACATTGTATGTGGGTTCTAAGGCAGAAGAGCTGGGAGGGCTAGGCAATGAGTTTAGGGACTTAGCCAGAGTCAGACAGCTAGAAAGTGTTTGAAGCCACATTCAAACCCAGGACCTCTCATCTCTAGGTCTTAGCTCCTACCCCCTGAGCCACCTAGCTGGTCCTGTTTATATCTGAATCATATATCAGAAAACAATCAACAGATATTGTTTCTTCATGTAATTTTTTTAAAAAGGAAAAAGATGTTTTTTAGTTGAGTCTTGAAGGAAGCCAGGGAAATCAAAAGATGGAGATAAGGGGGCTGAGCATCCCAGGGATAGAGAAGAGCCCGTACAAAAAAGCACAAAAAGGAGGCAGAGTTCCACGTTTGAGGAATTTCAAGTAAGCTAGTGAGGCTCAGTCCCAAGTTCCAAGGCTGATGGGATCTTGTAGAATGATGAAGTTTTCCCAATAATGAGCTTCCTGGGGCAGGTAAAGAATTCAGAGAAGTCCCAAAGTAGGGCAGGAAGGTAAGAAATGAGAACATAGACCAGCAAAGTGGCAAACAACCATAAGTCTTATAACAAACTCATACACTGGCCAACTCCAAAAATGTCTGATTCATTCTGCACCTCTACCAAATCCTTTACTTTTTTGCCAAGAAGTGGGGAATATGCTTTACCAAACCAGTCTTCTGAAATCCCAGTAGGTTGTTATAACGTTCAAACTCCTATGGCTTTCAAAGTTATTTTCCTTAGCACTATGATAGTCATGGCATGAATTGTTTTGTTCCATTCACTTTCCATTCATACATCTGTTCCTTTCCAGGGTGCTGCAATTCCATCCCTTTCATTATTCCTTATGGCACAATAATATTCCATTACCTTCATATATTATAATTTGTGCACTCTCCAAATGATCAGTGTCCACTGTTTCCAGTTCTTTGGTGCAATAAAAATTGTCACTATGCAGATGCATACAGGGGGTCCCTTCCTCCTCTGTCTTTGACTTCTTAGGTATGTGCCTGTAGTAGTAGAACTGGTTAGAAGCATAGGCACAATTAAATGACTTTTGGGGTATGATTCCAAATTGTTTTCCCAAATATAATTTCTATTCCTAAAATGAAAGTTTTAGATAATATTCATAGCCATCATTTCTCCTCTCAAACTCATTTTAACCTTCCAATATTGCCAGATCTTAATCTGATTGGCCATACAACTAGAGTAGTAAAATGTAATAGAAAAAGGAAATTTAAATGGAACATAAGTGTTTCTAATTCTTTAAAGACCCTGAAATAAAATTATCTTGCTAGTACATTGTTCTCTACTAGAGGATAATACCTAGGGTAAAACCATCCTTGAATGTCTTATGATTCACCCCCAAAACCAGAGAGCTTGAATGCATGCCAGAGAGAGAGAGAGAGAGAACTTCTCAAATAACTTAGATTAAACAACATCTCCTTGTGCGGCTTTGTGCTCAGTCCCCAGGGTCACAAGTGGGACAATATTTGGGCATGCTATTGCTATTTTAAGAAGGGTTACAGCACAAATCAAACTTGGTCAAAAACTAGACTAGTAACCCATTATGTCTTGTCCCAGTGGTTTCTCCATCTCTGGTAAATGATAAAATGCCCCCACTTGCTATTAGCACTTTCACGGTTTCTTTGTGAGTTTGTGTGAGGGTGAGGGGAGGAAAGGAACAAAGTCAAATAAAAATGAATAAAGCTCTAGAAAGTGTGCACAATAGAAAGCTGGTGTGACTCTGGATCACTTAGATTAGGATTGCCTCATGAGGAAATCTAACAAAAGGAATCAAAGTAATATAAAAACAAAAGATATCAATAAAATCCATTTTCTCAAAATCCATTTTGCTCCAAAAAATCATGTTGTGTTTTTCCTCATTAAACTGTAGGGCTTTATTTTATTCTAGGAATAAACTATAGTGAGCAAGCTCTACTACGCACCATCATCAAGCTCTGTTTTACTCCAAGAAGAGTGAGAAGGCTACTTGCAGTGTTCATTCAAATAGCATCCATCTTTTATTCAAAAGGAACTTTGTGTAGGTTAACCCTATGCCAACTGTAAATATTCAAAGTGAATATAAATTTTTTTAAGAATCTGTATCAAAACATCACTGCTAAAATTAGAATAAAGAATAGGCATTAACCATATATAATATCATTTTAAATGATGCCCAAAATTAGAATATGGGGCAGCTAAGTGGTTTAGCAGAGTAACAGCCAGGCCTAGAGAAAGGAGGTCCTGGATTCAAACATGGCCTCAGATAATTCCTAACTGTGTGACCCTGGGCAAGTCACTTAATCCCCATTGCCTAGCCCTTACCGCTCTTCTACCTTGGAAGCAATACTTAGTATTGATTCTATGACAGAAGGTAAGAGTTTCTGGTTTAAAACAAAAGAAATAAAGGAATCTAAATATATAGGGCCATGATACTTTCTGGGCCATATGAGAGAGCCGGCAGATGTCCTGGTGGTCTTACTCCAGCCCCCTTATCAGGATGTCCTCTTTTCTTCTTCCCTTCCCTTCAGCTTTAGCGGGGAGGCGAGTCAGAACTTACACCAGATCAAAAAAGGTTCCTGACACCCGAGGCAAATAAATTCCCACTGCTATCAGGTGGCACTCTCTAGTCAGATACCATCATCTTTCAAACATAACTGTATGATTATAATAAACTCCATGTCTACAGTTTGAGACAAGAGCAGAGCAAAAAGGTCTGTGCCACATTACATCCACAAGAGCTGGCTTCACCTGGTTTGACCGAGTACCAATATAGAATCTCCAGCTGGGATATCCAGTCTCTGCTTGAACATACATGATACAATGATAAAGAACTTACTATCTCACCAAGCATTCCAATCCATTTTCAGAAAGTCAATTGTTAAAAGATTATTCCTTATATGGAGTTTAAATCTTTCTTTCCGATAGACAGATATAGACATAAAACGTCTATTCCTCGGTGCTAGTTTCATCATCTGGAGCCACAGAGCCAAAGTCTTTTCCACATCATAGTCCATAAATATTTGAAGACAGCTATCACATCCTCCTTCTTCAGGTGAAATATACCCAGTTCCTTCCACAAATATTCATGGCGGAGTTTCAAGACCCCTTACTATCCTCGTCATCCTTCTCTGGACATATTTCGACATGTAAATGACACTTTTTAAATGATACACATAGGGCCAAATAGAATACGCACCAGATATATGGTCTTAACAGTGTACACTACAATGGAACTAAAACCTTCCTTGTATACTTTATTTTTATTAACATAACCTATGACTAAATTTGATCTCTTGGAAGCTGCATCATTATACAATCTGTTGTTGACTCGTGCTCTGTCTTCATTAAACTAAAACTATCAGGTCTTTTCTGCTGTTGCATAGACATATCTTCCTATCTTGTGCTGCTATAATTGACCTTTTTTTACTCAGAGCAGCAAATACAATAACTTGGGATCCATTCTCCCACAAATACATGACAGGCACAGGAAGGGTGAACGAAACTTAGAGTATATTAGTAGTGAGATAGAGGATTCAAATACATAGTCTGCAAAAGTAATCAACAGAACTCTTGGTACTACCTGGAGGTCCCTCTTCTCTTCTTGCAGCTCCCTCAGGGAGCAATGCCTCTGCTGAGTAGGTTCTTTGGCTGGGTTTTCCCAGGGTCTTCTGTCTCCACAGGACTCTCTTCTCATCGCAGAGGGTCACAGGCCTTTGAAATTGCTTCCCCCAACCCCTTCCTGTATCTGTGCCTATCTATTGCTTTAAAGCATCTTTTAAAGAATAAATTCTATGGTACCATTTGGTACCTTTCCCACTGGTTCTTTAGCATTATTACTTTTTCTAACCCTAATCTCATGCACAGGCTTTGATTTGATATATTTTGGTAACTCATTCTGCTTCTAATGGGGAGACAAATTTTTTTTCCAGGCCATGTGCCTGATGTCAGTACCTTGAGGCACATTTTTCTCTTAGCAGCTGGCAGCTAAGATATAATAGTGTTGAGTCCTCTGCCTGCTTCCAAGTTAATCAAAGGATGACTGTAATGTCTTTTTCACTTCCCTTTTGTCATAGCATCTGATCCCCTTTTCATATGCTGAAAAAAAAAACAAAAAAGGAGAGAAAAAAAGGAGTTGTATCTTTCCTCTCAGAAGTGAGAACTGTCTATAACTAAGGTTCCCTCTGATCCAAAATGATCTATTTCAGTAGAAGAGTGAAATCTCCCTTTTCCACTCAGTGCAAGAATTTGTTTAACCTAATTTGCATGTTAACTTTAATTAGATTCTAGCAACACTTAGGAATATACATTGCTATAAACTGCTTTAAAGTTGTTTTTTTAACTTTTTAGAAGATTCTATACCCTCTTATGCAAAATGAAATGTTATATATTC
This sequence comes from Monodelphis domestica, assembly GCF_027887165.1. Taxonomy (NCBI): domain Eukaryota; kingdom Metazoa; phylum Chordata; class Mammalia; order Didelphimorphia; family Didelphidae; genus Monodelphis; species Monodelphis domestica. The sequence continues at coordinate 203,057,613 of NC_077231.1, forward strand.
AAAAATATTGATGTTTTTTAAGAGATTTAAATTGGTTTCACAAGGTCTATCCCTTTCAGCAGGCCTGCTGAATTACAGGTAATTATGGGTAGATGTCTATTGAAATGACACTTTCAGCCTCTTCATAACTTTTCACTTCAGATTGATAAATAGACTATATCTGACTAAGATTTTAGGCCTTACACTTTGGATTTTCTGGGACAGTCCTGATTTTCAAGAATATAAAAGTATGATTTTTACAAGGCTTACTGGAAGAAATAAAACTAAATCCTGTAAGCCTCGTAATTGCTTCATTACAATTTTCCATTGTAATGGGCACCATCATCCTCTTCCTTGTGCTTTTACCGCCTTTAAAAGTAGGACATGAAGCTCCCTTGGCTTACAGGGTAGTGATTTCATTTTACTTCTTTCAAAAAAATAGTGTGATTGTGGTAATCTTCCCTATACCAAGACAGACAGCCAGACATACAGACACATACATGTGCACCCACATCCCCATTATCACACTTCTATTACATTTTTAAAGTGGTCTGAATAGCTAAAAATACTATAGGACTATCAGCTTTTCCCAATGGCAACGAATATCACTAAAACCTTTTTCTAGTAGTGACTAATTGTGAACTAGTTTTAGCCAGTATGAAGATATGGCCTAATTATTTTTTCTCTCAACTAAATTAAATTCAAGGCAGGCAAAATAGTGGTGTTCCTCAAGGTGGCATTAGGGCCCAAGGTTACCATTACCTTCCCCCACCCTTCCTAAATTCCAAGGTCCTATTGTTTTGTTTTGATAGCCCCCTCAAATTTATACTAACACCCCAAAATTGATCATTTTAAAGTTATTTTAGTTCTTGTTTCATCCTAAAGGGCAAAAGTAGTTACCTAGGAAAAGGAGTAAACTTTCCTTCTCTTTATTGATTTATAATTTATATTCTAAAAATACTGAAATCTTGCTATAACAGAACCTCCTATAAACATGGAAAATCAGTGAAGAAGGGCCATCTTGAACAGATATCAAGTTCTCTCTAAGGCTTCTATCATCTTCATCCTAGAGCTAATTCCCACTGAATTGGTGGGGGGAAAAAAAAACAAACAAAAACAAGCAAAAAAACCCAAGTTACTCAAGGTCAAATAGCTGATCTAGAAAGTAGGGAAGCTGGATGTGTCCTCAAATCTCAAAATCCCAAGGACTTAGGAGAAGATTCTTCCTTCTTGTAGCCCCATTCTAGGTTTGCCAAAATAGAGTCATGTCGTCTCTGAGGGTCTCTTACCTTTTAGATCTTAATTTCCAAACTAAAAGTTTACATCCTTTTCTAGACTCTAGACTTTCCTAGACTTTTCTAGACCTTTTCTAGACTGAGAGAAAACCTACTCCTCACCCCCAAATACACAAACAATATGCTTGTGACAGAATGAAACTCTTCTCATTCTTATTGGAAATTGTTATCTAAATAAAAGGTATTTTGAAAGACGGGGGTTTTTTAAGCTATGAAAGCTTTAAACTGAACGAAGACTTTTGAGACACCTAGTATTTGAGGGGTTTAAAATAGCCTGTATTTTATCATTAATATTTAGGAATGTAATTTAAGAGCCTCAAGAAGAATTGTACCTATCCCTTGGAATTTCTTGAGTTATATCATCAAAGGGAACCTAGAAAAAACGTGCAAGTCTTGTAGTTTGATCTGCTTTATGTGATGTATTTAAGGCATCAGTCTCCTCTAGTCTGCAAATCAGCTGATACCCTATTACAGCTGATCTTAACAGAAGCAATTGGAAGGTATTCCTAGGAGGGGTAACAAGAACTTAGTGTATAATCCTAAGAGCAAAGGTTCTAAAGCTGGAAGGGGCCACTGAGATTGCTTGTGTCTAAGACCTGAACCTGCTGTGAAACCACCCACACAAACAATGTCTACCGCCAAGGTCACTCGCCCATTTGTGAGACTGAGCCAAGAAGTTAGCTCAGAACAACAGGAGAAGAATCCAAGTTTCACCAAAGGGCAACATAAGTATTAGCAACTTTTGATGCATATTTTGAGTGAATATTATTCAGACAAGGCCAAACAGCAAAGCATTAAGCTCTCTGTCTTCCAATTATCAATGGCTGGACTTTAGAGAAATTTGAACTTCAAACCAGTGTTCCACAAACTCATTTATTAAAATGTTCTCCTATTTATTTCATTGCTCTTTAATTTATAAGAAATTGCTTTTATTTTAAAAAATCCAATTGCCTAGGCAGAGTTAAACTTCCTTATAACTCTTCCAAAGGAATTCAAATTTTAACTTAAATAAATTTCTATTTGGTGGAATTTCAGGGAAAATGGCAAGCAAGGGAAGAGTTTCTTTTAGTCCTGAGAGCAGACAGGAGAGCTGACTTTCTTGTTCCTTTGGAAGTTTTCTATCCTGGGTTGTTTACTTTTTTCTTACCCACAAATGGCCACAGAAATGCCCAGTTCATCCCAACTCCTGAAGTCTCCCCCCTCTCATTTTTCCCCTTAGGTTTGGCCTGGGAGTCACTTGAAATGACCTTAGATCCAGATTGGTTTCCTCAGGTTACTGCCAAGGAAATTCATCTCCATCCTGGAACAACACACTGATGCCACTGGTGCCAAGAAGTTCTTTAGCCTGTCTCAGTGGTGTCAGTTATTCATCTTTTGAAGGCGAGTATGATTTTTTGAAAATAGCCAAAGTTACTTAACCCCTATCGCCTAGTCCTTCCTGTTCTTCTGCCTTGGAATTCAAACTTGGGATTTCCCATGAAGTAGCCCCAAGGCTTGAGGAGGGACTGTACCTTCTAACCTGTACTGAGAAGAGGAAACCAATGTGAAAGGCAGCCAGGAACTCCCTTCTCAGACAACCTTGGCTAGCTCGGGCAGCTCAGCATCCTGCTAGTTGCCATTAGTGATTCCTGGCAGCAAGAAAAGGGAAAATCCCCTTCTCCTTTACACTCCTTCCTGTATTCCAGAAGAAGCAAAAGGCAAAAAGAACCTCCCCCCCCCAAGAGCAGCCACTCCATTTTTTTTTTTGTAGACCGTACAGCACAGTGACCCCTGAAGTTTGTTTGAGACAGTCACTGGGAACCAATTAGAGGCTTTTTGTGGGTTCCTTGAGCAAGGAAGCAGAGTTTAGGTCCACCTTCATGGGTAACACCTTTCAGCTGATTATAGATAAACTTTTACTTCTTGTAATCTTGTAACCATTTTTACAATTAACTTTGAAGGTAGGATAGGCAAAAACAATTTGATATTGTAGAGCTATGTGTATCTCTGCACAACCTTTTCTTTATAAGCTGACTCTGAAGAGAATTCCAAAGGAATGCCAAAAGGGGAGTCATTTCCAAAAAAATTACAAAAGAGAAGTGCAAAAGAAAAGGCCTGTCTCTCAATCTTCTGGGCCACCTAGTTGCCCCCTACATCATTCATTTTCATACAACCAAGCAGAGCAATGAGCCAAGAATTTCAAAGGCTTAAATCTAACAGAAATCTAGGTTTTTGTTCTTGTAACTTATCTGCTGTTAACTGTGGAGTTCTATGAGAAAGTTGCTGAGAAGAATTTGTATAGAACCTGAATATTCCCTGAAAATGGAGGCCCAGTTATCACAGTCATACGATGAGTTACACACTGGCAATGCTTTGTGACATTTCACTCTCAGCTGAAGGTTGGTACTTATTACCAGATTCATCTGCTACGCTGCCAAATGACGCAGGAAAGCTATTTAGGACTCACTTTTAGGTCTGATATGCTGGCATTTTCCAGGGCACAAACATGAAATAACATATCTCAAATAAATACTACTTATCACTATTGTGTTAATGTTGTCTTAGAGCCTATAATATGGTATACATTCAATACTATTTTACCATGTTACATGTTAAATCTAAATGCCAATAAAATTAAAAGCAGATTAAAAGCCTAGGGAAAAGAAAATTAAATCTCTTTAATTCATTTATTATAATCACATGAATAAAGATATCAAGATATATATTTTAGGAGCAATTAAAGTTGCTATGAAAAGTCAAGTAGAGACTTATATTAACATGATTGTAAAATCCCACAATTAATTTGCAGATTCTGTAGGGGTAAAAAATTCAAAAATAACCTTAGAAGCAAGGCCACCTACTGTAATGTATAAAAATAAATTTAGAAGTCCTCCCTCGTCAGATTATGAGCTCCTTGACGACAGGGACTGCCTTGTGCTTGTCTTTGCATCTCCTATGCTTCTTAGTAGAGTGCCTGGCATTTGGTAGGTGCTTCATAAATGTTTACTAACTCTGATTGGGATGGAGCTCAAGTCAATTGCATTAAAGAGAAATTCCCAGTCCCTGGGGCTCTCCCAAGAATACTGAGCAGGAAGACATGGCCTATAGCCCTCTGGGGGACCCAATGTGCCCCTGTGATTGGTAGTTGGGGTAAGGATCCCAGGAGTTTATAAATGCTTTATGTGATTATAGGAAGCTACTGAGCACATTTAATTCTTCCCACTCCTATCACTTCTAGTTTCCTATCCAGTCAGTTTTAAATATAGAATGGGCTGTGATCTAGCAAGAGACTCTAATGGTTCCTCTAATATGCCAAAGGGTTTCTGATCTTCTAGATGGTCAGAGAGACTTCTAAATAATCCAAGTCTATTTTGGTCACCTGAAGGGACTTTTGACTAATCAGAAAGCTCTCTGGTTGTTCAGTATATTTTCCAGTATCTCATAAGAGGATCTCATATACACAACAAAAATAAAATTAAGCCTTTGGCTAAAAATGGATCTCCACAGCTATTCTGAAAGTGGAAATAAGTCAGTCTAGTAAGGGAAAGTGTAACTCTTCCCCAAAGAAGAAAATGTTAGCAGGTAGAGTTGCTGTCTAAGGGCATTATAGACAATGTTGGGTCTCCAACTGTTGGGACTCCAAAAGCAGAATCAGACAGACAATAGTAGCCTATGCAAAACACCCAAGAAGTCCATTAATCTACCAAATAGTCAAAGCTATACTATGTGTCAAAATAATTTCTTAAAATAAAGAAGTCAGTAAGTGATAAAATAACCCATTTAGACTTCATCAATTTCTGTAAAATCATGGGCATTCCAATAGGTCCTGACCAATAATTCTACTAATATATCCTATTGATACCTCGGGGGAGGGGAGGAAGCTTTAAAAATTCTGTTTCCCTTTGAATGAGGCTACCTTCAATTTGAAATTTAAAATATTTATTGAAAAATAAGTTTTTTTGTTCACTAGCTACTTTAGCAAAACAGTGACTTGGTTTCCACCAATTCCAAATATGTGAAATATGGATGCTCTCATGACTCCACTCCTCCTCTGTAATGATTCAACATCTTATATATGATTTCTCTTTGCTATAGCTAAAGCTTCCCTCCCGAGTCCCAAATGAATTACTCATGATTTCTCTTACCCTTGGCTTTGGTGGGGATGACATTACTGAGTTATTTTATCTTTATTAACATTTCTCAGTTCCCTTCATTTTGGGTATAGTTTCAGCCCAGAAAACTTGTTTATCTATGGGTAATTTTACCAGCTCCTTCTCCAAACACCATACTTTGCTGCTAAAAAAAAAAAAAGATTCAGTAATACAGTCAAATAAAATTTTACAGAAATGTATCTCTAGCATTTTCCCGTTGCTCATAGTCTCCCACACCCAACTGTTCTCTTCAGCCTCTTCAGATAGAATCTGCCTCATTAACTGTTTCTCATCAGTTCTACTCTTATGGTCTGGGGAACTGTCTCCCCTCTCTTCAAGCACACATCCAACAATATTTTTAAATAGTCTGTAAGACAGATTTCTCATTAAACTAGACAGGCATTTCACCTAATTTTCTGTTTTATCAAGGTTTTCTAGAGAATTTTTTTTGGCACTCTACAGGAAGATCTAAACAAAAATTATAAGGCAAAATAAGTGTATCTTTAGCACCCTTCCTCCCAGCTCAATTTTCTGCCCTTTATTTTGGTCCTTCCTGATGTTACATTCAGTGTTCACATGCTTGCCATTTTTTTCTCTCAGGAAAAACACTAGATTTGATTAAACTAACTCATACTAGAAATATATAACAAAATATAATCCCAGGATTATGTGCACTTCATTTTTATTTAAACACTTAGCTACCATCTTAGAATCAATACTGTATACTGGCTCCAAGGCAAAAGAGTGGTAAGGGCTAAGCAATGGAGGTGAAGTGGCTTTCCCAGGATCACACAGCTAAGAAGTGTCTGAGGCCAAATTTGAACCCAGGACCTCCCATCTCTAGGCCTGGCTCTCAGTCCACTAGGCTACCTAGCTGGCCTTTATTATATGTACTTTATAGGAGGACCTGACAGAGAAGACAATGCTTAGCAAAAAAGGAAGGAATCCTCAGACATTTTAAGCATTGCCACCAGAAAAAATAGTTGGGGGCATAGAACACTTCAGGACTATCTTAAGTCACTTCCCACTTCCTAACCACACTACAGTCAAGCTGGGAGTCCTTCCCAGAGGAGATATTATCAAAATATATGGGAAATATTCATTTAATTTTGCCACAAATAAAAGAAAGAACTGTTTAATTCTCACTAAATTATCTTTTTTCCATAACATTATGACACCTGGTTCAGTTATCCCCGGAGAAGTTAATATCAGAGGAAGATATTTATGACCTAAATCATACCTAAGATGTATTTGACCTATGTCATACTACAGTGCAATTAGTCCTATGTAATGTCTCTGCAAGAAGGAAGGTGTATATATCAAAGGTAACAATTTCAAAATGCTCTTTAAAGATGGCACTGTACTGTAAACTGGGCTCTAGACTACCGCACAAAACCTTCCCAGAGACATCCAAGATAAAACAACTGGGGAACAATTTCATAAAGCGAATGATAATAAAGAAGACTATAATATCCATAGGAACAATGTTATATCTGGGGGTTACGTTCCTGACTAAGCGCACAGTAGAAAATAAATTGCAGATGTGGCCTAGTTCATAAAAAACAGATATAACTATTACAAATCTCTATAATAATTTGAAGCAGTAAAATTATGTTTCAAAGCACTCATAAAATTGGCATAAATATACTATTCATGTTGATTATACAAAAAGCCCCAATGTACCATATGTACATACTGTAAATAAAAATACATTTCTCCTATTTCATAAATTTGACCTAAAAATAGCTATAATCCTGAATCCTTCTGTGGGTTTCTATAAGAATTTTAAAAAACTTTGAAGAAATTATGTGGATGCCCCAGATCTTTATCATTTTTTTTTTAAATTTTAATATTATTTTATTTGGTCGTTTTCATACATTATTCACTGGAAACAAAGATCGTTTTCTTTTCCTCCCCTCCCCTCCCCCCCTCCCCCCCGCCTTTCCCTCTCCCATAGCCGACGCATGATTCCACTGGTTATCACATGTGTTCTTGACTCGAACCCATTTCCCTGTTGTTGGAGTTTGCATTATAGTGTTCATTTAGAGTCTCTCCTCAGTCTTATCTCCTCCAACCCTGTAGTCAAGCAGTTGCTTTTCAGTGGTGTTTTTACTCCCACAGTTTATCCTCTGCTTGTGGGTAGTATTTTTTTTTAAGATCCCTGCAGATTGTTCAGGGATTGCATTGATACTAATGGAGAAGTCTATCACCTTCGATTGTACCACAATGTATCAGTCTCTGTGTACAATGTTTTCCTGGTTCTGCTCCTCTCGCTCTGCATCACTTCCTGGAGGTTGTTCCAGTCTCCATGGAACTTCTCCACTTTATTATTCCTTTTAGCACAATAGTATTCCATCACCAACATATACCACAATTTGTTCAGCCATTCCCTAATTGAGGGGCATGGATGCCCCAGATCTTAAGAGATACAGAGGCAGAGAAGAAAATAAAATAAAAATCATTACAAGTATTAGAGATAAAATGGCCACTAAGAACCAAAGGCTTATTCATGCCTGCTCATATTTGCCCTTCCTGGTGAATTATGCAGAACTATGCATATGTAGCCCCTGCTTGGTTCTGGCCATGAGTAACCTGAAAGGTTGGTACCGTGTAGAGATGAAGGGCCTTCTGGTTGGTGGAGGAGCCAGAATTGATGACTTAAGTAACAGAGACAGAAATAACCACGCCTACAAAAGGAATGATCCACCACTCTTTTTGTCCCCTCCTTGGCAGTAAGAACTGCTCTAAGTTCTGGGAGGAGAAAAGCCAACAGCCCTTTCGCCCTACTTGTCATGTATCTGGGAGTGCTTGTTGCATCTCTGCTGGTCTTGGGAGAGCGATTATCCAGAGAAGGGAGTGAGCAGGAGACCAAGAGATCAGTCCGAGCCATCAGAGGACCCTCTGACAATCACAGTTAGTCTCAGAGTCTCAACAGAATGGCCATGGTTGAAGACAGGGAGAGGAGTGCCTTCAAAATGGGGATGAGAAGACAGTCCCCAGAGAAGAGCAGCAATCCCAAGAACTCTAATACCTTGGGGTGAGAAGTCCTGGCTGACTGCAGGGAAGGTACCATCCTTGGAACCGAGGGGATTGCCTGGGGTACTTGAAAAGTTCAGTGATTTGCCCAGATCCACAGAGCCGGGACGTGTCAGGGCAGTTTTGAACCCCAGGCCATCGTGACTCCTAGGCCAGCTTCTCCTGCTGTCATGTGACCTCTCATCCAGGGCCATACTCCTGAACTCAAGTCTAAGCAGTTCCAGAGGAACGCCCCACTTCCTTCGTTGACTCAGAAGGAGTGTACAGCACTCGGCCTACAACCTGCAGCTAACATATATTTGTCAATTTGATTTCTTAGCAGTTCCTCGGGCATATCTGGTCTCAAGATCAGCCTCCCACCCTATTGGTAAAACTGTAAATATGGTTTTAAAATCAACAATTCGCTAAGTTAATGCCAGAGAAGATTAAACGTCCTGACTAAACCTTTCTTTGATAAACGTGTGCCGGCTGAAAGGAGGGCTTCAAAGGGGGTAAGCCAAACTTCTCTGCAGAGCAGGGCCTGCCTTTCTTTGTATTCCAGGAGCTCAGCACAATGCCTGGCTATTTATTGGCTGACAAGCACTCATGTGAAGACACTGCTTACGCCTGTCTTCTTGAAGGAGGTAAGGCATCCTCTGAGATGGAGGTGAGGAAATAGTTCATTCCAGACACGTGGAATGGCCAATGAAAATGCTGTGTGAGGTAGGAAGAGAAGTCCTAGAAGGAGGTGAAGAGCTGTTTACACCAGCAGCTAATATAGCATCGCACCTTACACACAGTAGGTGCTAGATGAATGCTTGGTTTTTAAAGGAAGAGGCACCCAATAGTTTCCCCTTCACCTCCTAATAGAGAACTTGAAGCTTTCTGCAATTCAATTCAGCAAATATTAATTGTATATGTGCTATGTATAAGGCCCTGTTTTATTGCTTTGCTGGAAATACAAAACATAATGCAGACTCTTCAGTCTTGGGATTAGGGGACAAAAAGGCCACCAGGAAACCAAAAGTAATGATCATCTAAAGAGTGGGTCACACAGGCTCAAGTGTCTTGCCTAGAGTCATACAACTATTAAATGTCCACAGCCAAATATGAACTCAGATCTTCCTAACTCCAGGCCCAGCACTCTATCCATTTAACAGGGAGCTGCCATCACTAGGTACTGGGAACTTTTTTTGCAAAAGAATAATAAAACGATCTTACAAAATTGCTAACACACATAACTGAGCAGTAACTCAAGTGTCCATCTTGTAGCATAACCATTTTACTTTGGCTAAAAATGATAAGATGGAGATATTAGTGTTAATTAATAGTATTATTGAAAGATTGGTACCAGAATATCAGCGGTGAAAGGATGAAAAAGGTCCACATTTGGCACAATCTAGTCTTATAAATCATTGAATAAAACTATTTAAAATGGGTCACAAGAAGCTATATGCTAACACTTCAAGCACATTTTCTTGCCAATATCATTAAAATTCTCAAAATGTTCAAACTCAACTTTCTATAGGTGTCAGTGGCTCATTGCCCAATGGTTTCCCTTCTCCCCTTCTTTTTTTTAATTTTTTTTGGATCTTATTTGCTATCTGCAACACTTTTTTTTAAAATATATTTTATTTGATCATTTCCAAGCATTATTCGTTAAAGACATAGATCATTTTCTTTTCCTCCCCCCCACCCCCCATAGCCGACGCGTAAGTCCACTGGGCATTAGATGTTTTCTTGATTTGAACCCATTGCTTTGTTGATAGTATTTGCATTAGAGTGTTCATTTAGAGTCTCTCCTCTGTTATGTCCCCTCAACCTCTGTATTCAGGCAGTTGCTTTTCCTCAGTGTTTCCACTCCCATAGTTTATCCTTTGCTTATGAATGGTGTTTTTTTTTCCTAGATCCCTGCAAATTGTTCAGGGACATTACACCACCATTTATGGAGAAGTCCATTACGTTCGATTATACCACAGTGTATTAGTCTCTGTGTACAATGTTCTCCTGGTTCTGCTCCTCTCACTCTGCATCACTTCCTGGAGGTTGTTCCAGTCTCCATGGAACTCCTCCACTTTATTATTCCTTTTAGCACAATAGTATTCCATCACCAACATATACCACAGTTTGTTCAGCCATTCCCCAATTGATGGGCATCCCCTCGTTTTCCAGTTTTTGGCCACCACAAAGAGCGCAGCTATGAATATTTTTGTACAAGTCTTTGTGTCCATTATCTCTTTGGGGTACAGACCCAGCAGTGCTATGGCTGGGTCAAAGGGTAGATATTCTTTTGTCGCCCTTTGGGCATAGTTCCAAATTGCCCTCCAGAATGGTTGGATCAGTTCACAACTCCACCAGCAATGAATTAATGTCCCTACTTTGCCACATCCCCTCCAGCATTCATTACTTTCCTTTGCTGTTATGTTAGCCAATCTGCTAGGTGTGAGGTGATACCTCAGAGTTGTTTTGATTTGCATCTCTCTGATTATAAGAGATTTAGAACACTTCTTCATGTGCTTGTTAATAGTTTTGATTTCTTTATCTGAGAACTGCCTATCCATGTCCCTTGCCCATTTATCAATTGGAGAATGGCTTGATTTTTTGTACAATTGATTTAGCTCTTTATAAATATGAGTAATTAAACCTTTGTCAGAGGTTTCTATGAAGATTTTTTCCCAACTTGTTGTTTCCCTTCTGATTTTAGTTACATTGGTTTTGTTTGTACAAAAGCTTTTTAGTTTGATGTAGTCAAAATTATTTATTTTACATTTTGTGATTCTTTCTATATCTTGCTTGGTTTTAAAGCCTTTCCCCTACCAAAGGTCTGACATGTATACTATTCTGTGTTTACCCAATTTACTTATGGTTTCCTTCTTTATGTTTAAGTCACTCACCCATTTTGAATTTATCTTGGTGTAGGGTGTGAGGTGTTGATCTATTCCTAGTCTCTCCCACACTGTCTTCCAATTTTCCCAACAGTTTTTATCGAATAGTGGATTTTTGTCCCCAAAGCTGGGATCTTTGGGTTTATCGTATACTGTCTTGCTGAGGTCGCTTTCCCCCAGTCTATTCCACTGATCTTCCTTTCTGTTTCTTAGCCAGTACCAAATTGTTTTGATGACTGCTGCTTTGTAATATAGTTTTAGGTCAGGGATTGCAAGGCCCCCATCATATGTGTTTTTTTTCATTATTTCCCTGGATATCCTTGATCCTTTGTTCTTCCAAATGAACTTTGTTATGTTTTTTTTTCTAAATCAGTGAAGAAGTATTTTGGTAGTTCAATGGGTATGGCACTAAATAGATAAATAAGTTTGGGTAGGATGGTCATTTTTATTATATTGGCTCGTCCTATCCATGAGCAGTTAATGTTTTTCCATTTGCTCAAGTCTAATTTTAGTTGTGTGGCGAGTGTTTTGTAGTTGTGTTCATATAGTTCCTGTGTTTGTCTTGGGAGGTAGATTCCTAGGTATTTTATTTTGTCTAAGGTGATTTTGAATGGGATTTCTCTTTCTAGTTCTTGTTGCTGAGCTGTGTTGGAGATATATAGAAAAGCTGATGATTTATGTGGGTTTATTTTGTATCCTGCAACTTTGCTAAAGTTGTTGATTATTTCAATTAGCTTTTTGGTTGAATCTCTAGGATTCTTTAAGTAGACCATCATGTCATCCGCAAAGAGTGATAACTTGGTCTCCTCCTTGCCTATTTTGATGCCTTCAATTCCTTTATCTTCTCTAATTCTCTAATACTGCTAGTGTTTCTAGTACAATGTCAAATAGTAGAAGTGATAATGGGCATCCTTGTTTCACTCCTGATCTTATTGGGAATGCATCTAGTTTATCCCCATTGCAGATGATATTAGTTGATGGTTTTAGATATATACTGTTTATTATTTTTAGGAACGACCCTTCTATTCCTATGCTTTCTAGTGTTTTTAATAGGAATGGGTGTTGTATTTTATCAAAGGCTTTTTCTGCATCTATTGAGATAATCATGTGATTCTTGCTAGTTTGCTTGTTGATGTGGTCAATTATGTGGATGGTTTTCCTAATGTTGAACCAGCCCTGCATCCCTGGTATAAATCCTACTTGATCATGGTGGATGACCCTTCTGATCACTTGCTGGAGTCTTTTTGCTAGTATCCTATTTAAGATTTTTGCATCTATATTCATTAGGGAGATTGGCCTATAGTTTTCTTTCTCTGTTTTTGACCTGCCTGGTTTTGGAATCAGTACCATGTTTGTGTCGTAAAAGGAGTTTGGTAGAACTCCCTCTTTGCTTATTATGTCAAATAATTTGTATAGTATTGGGATTAACTGTTCTCTGAATGTTTGATAGAATTCACTGGTGAATCCATCAGGCCCTGGGGATTTTTTCTTAGGAAGTTCTTTGATGGCTTGTTGGATTTCATTTTCTGATATGGGATTATTTAAGAATTCTATTTCCTCTTCTGTTAGTCTAGGCAGTTTGTGTTTTTGTATATATTCATCCATTTCTCCTAAATTGGTGTATTTATTGCCATATAATTGGGCAAAGTAATTTCTAATGATTGCCTTAATTTCCTCTTCATCGGAGGTGCTGTCCCCCTTTTCATCTTTAATGCTGTTAATTTGCTTTTCTTCCTTCCTTATTTTAATTAGATTGACCAGTACTTTGTCTATTTTGTTTGTTTTTTCAAAGTACCAGCTTCTTGTCTTATTTATTAAATCAATAGTTCTATCACTTTCGATTTTATTAATTTCTCCCTTAATTTTTAGGATTTCTAGTTTGGTTTTCTGCTGGGGGGTTTTAATTTGATCGCTTTCGAGTTTTTTCATTTGCATTTCCAATTGATTGATCTCTGCTCTCCCTTGTTTGTTAATATAAGCATTCAGGGATATGAATTTACCTCTGATTACCGCTTTGGCTGCATCCCAAAAGGTTTGAAAGGATGTTTTGCCATTGTCATTTTCCTCGATGTAATTATTAATTGTTTCTATGATTTCTTCTTTAACTGAACGGTTTTGGAGTATCATATTGTTTAATTTCCAATTGGTTTTAGATTTGGTTTTCCATGTACCATTACTAATCATTATTTTTATTGCCTTGTGATCTGAGAAGGTTGCATTCATTATTTCTGCTTTTCTGCATTTCTGTGCTATGTTTCTGTGACCTAATGTATGGTCAATTTTTGTGAATGTGCCATGTGGTGCTGAGAAGAAGGTATATTCCTTTTTATCCCTATTTATTTTTCTCCATATGTCTATTAATTCTAATTTTTCTAAGATTTCATTCACTTCTTTTACCTCTTTCTTATTTATTTTTTGATTTGATTTATCTAAATTTGATAATGGTTGGTTTAAGTCTCCCACTAATATGGTTTTACTGTCTATTTCTTCCTTCAATTCTCCTAGTTTCTCCATTAGAAATTTGGGTGCTATATTATTTGGTGCATACATGTTGATTAATGATATTTCCTCATTATCTAAAGTCCCTTTTAACAAAATATAATTACCTTCCCTATCCCTTTTGATCAGGTCTATTTTTGCTTTGGCTTTATCAGATATCATGATTACCACTCCTGCCTTCTTTCTGTCAGTTGAGGCCCAGAAGGTCTTACTCCATCCTTTAATTCTGACCTTGTGGGTGTCAATCCGCCTCATGTGTGTTTCCTGAAGACAACATATGGTAGGGTTTTGGATTCTAATCCATTTTGCTATTTGCCTACGTTTTATGGGTGAGTTCATCCCATTCACGTTCAAAGTTATGATTGTCATTTGTGGACTCCCTGGCATTTTGATATCCTTTCCTAATTCTAACCTTTTCTTCTTCGGCTCTACCTTTTAGTCCAGTGATTTACTTTGAATCAGTCCCCCTTGTCCCCTCCCTTGATGTTTCCCTTTTTAGTCCCTCCCTTTTTTCCCTCCCCCTCCCCCATCTCTTTCCCTCCCTTTTTGTTTTCCCTCTCTCCCTCCCCCCCTTGGTTTTCCCTTCTCCCTACCCTTGTTGGGTAAGATAGAATTCAAGATCCCAATGGATCTGGATGTTTTTCCCTCTCAGAGTTGAGTTCCCTGAGATTAAGGTTTAAGTAAAAAACCCTCTCTTCCTCTCCTTCTTATAGGAGTTTTCTTCCCCTCCCCTTCCCATGTGAATCTTTGTGTGAGAAAGATTATTCTATTTGGTCTTTCTTTACCCCCTATTTATACATTACATTTTCCCCACATATTAGTATACATAGATTGATATAAATGTAGTCCTTATAGAAGAGAGTTTGAGTAAAAGAAGAAGATAACATTTTTCCCCTTTCCTTAATATTTACCTTTTCAGGTATTCCTTGCTCCTTGTTTTTCGGTATCAAACTTTCCACAGAGCTCTGGTCTTTTCTTTGCAAAAAGTTGGAAGTCTTCTATTTTGTTAAATGTCCATACTTTCCCTTGGAAGTATATAGTCAGTTTTGCTGGGTAGCTGATTCTTGGTTGAAGACCCAGCTCTCTTGCCTTTCTGAAGATCATGTTCCATGCCTTACGATCATTCAGAGTAGAACTTGCAAGGTCTTGTGTGACCCTGATTGGCATTCCTTTATATCTAAATTGTCTTTTTCTGGCTTCCTGTAGGATTTTTTCTTTTGTTTGATAGCTTTGGAATTTGGCAATTACATTCCTGGGAGTTGTCTTTTGGGGGTTTAGTGTAGAAGGTGTTCTGTGAGCTCTGTCAGTGGCTGTATTGCCCCCTTGTTCTAGAATCTCTGGGCAATTTTCTTTGATTATATCTTGTATCACCATGTCCAGTTTGGTGTTTATTTCTGGCTTTTCTGGGAGTCCAATTATTCTTAAATTATCTCTTCTCCCTCTATTTTCCAGATCTGTCATCTTGTCGGTGAGATATTTTATGTTCTCTTCTAATTTCTTGTTGTTTTGGCTTTGCTTTATTAATTCTTGCTCTTTTACACGATCGTTGTCTTCCAGCTGCCTGATTCTGGCCTTTAAAGCCTGGTTTTCCTTTTCAGTTTCATCACACCGGTTTTGTAGATGCGTGAATTTCTTTTGCATTATTTCCAACTTTTCCTCCCAGAAGGCTTCCATCTTTTTGGTCATTTCTGATTCAAATTCTTCATGGGTTTGTGGAGAGTTTCCATTTCCTTTGGAAGGTTTTGGAGAATTTTCTTGTATATCATCTTCTATCTGCTCTGTATTTTGTATTTTGGCTCCATAGATTGTGTCCAAAGTTGCCCCTTTCTTCTTATTTTTCTTGGTATTTTGGGGCTTCTGTGCTTCTGTGGAGTTTGCCATCTCTGAATGTGGAGGATTAGTTTTTCTTATCTCTGTCTGGTGTTCAGAGGCTTTAGTCCTGGGCAGATTGTCGGTTCTGTGAGGTTTCCCTGGGTTAAATTGAGTATGCCTCACTGGAACTGGAGTGGAAGGGTCAGACCAGGGTGCCACACTCTCTCTGGGTCGGGTTGCTTTCCGGAAGTTGCCTTCAGAATAGCTGGCCGTGAGGCTGTTTCGTAGGCTTGCGGGGGGGATGGGCTGCGGCTTCCCGGAGCTCGGAGGGCAGTTACTTTCACTGGGACTCGGATAGAAGGCCCTGAGGGTTGTTGTTCCGACGACCCTGTTCTCTGAGCGGGGCGGGGCTGCGGCTTCCCGGAGCCTTGGACTCTGCGCTCCTACCCTTTAGGTCCAAGTGATCTCGGGTTCTGGCTTTTGAGGGGGGCCGTACCTTTTGATCCGGGTCCAGGTCCAGGAGGAGGGTTCCCAGGGTCTATGCTGTTGATCGTCTTGAATTTCGGCGCCTTAGGAGCTTATAGTTTGAGATCGGTCGGGAAGGGTTTTCCGGAGATCTGAACTTTAGCTTTCTCTAAGCCGCCATCTTGACCGGAAGTCTCCTCCCCTTCTTTTTTAAAGTAATTTCAAATAGTACTTTAGCTGTCCTGGACTGAAGATGCTTTCTGGAGGTGAAAGTACAAGACTATGTGACCCATGATCTTTTTTTTTTTTGTACCACCTGCCTTCCTCCTCAAGAGTACATTAGATTCCCCACACAGGTCATCTGCTCACATATACCTTTTTCCTCTAATGTCCACTCCAACTCAATTACTTCAGAAAAATTCATCTTGCCTCTTGAAATCTATTCCATTTGTGAACCAAAAAAAAAAATTGAACATAATCATGCTTTTAAGTATTGGGAATAGTGACAAATTACTCCTCAATCAAGGGAAGGAAAAGCTATAAATTGTTAAATAAAATTAGGCATAATAAGAACCTAATTCATCAACCTCTAAAGATTTTATAGATTACCAAAAGTCCCCCCTTTAGAAAATCCATCATTCATCTCAAAAATATATAATGTCAGAGCTTAAGTGACCTAAGAAAGCATCTAATCCAACCTCTCATTTTTATAGATGAAGAAACTGAGGTCCAAACACACAAAACGATTAACTCAAGATGACACAACCCACTGTTAGTGGCAGGCCCAAAATTTAAATAGTCCTCAACAATAGTCCCCCAGAACTTATTCCTGCTTCACTGGCTCATTCCATTTTCCTATAGACTAGCCTGCTTTTTCTCAAACACCAACATCTGAGATATTTTTTCTTGTTTCAAGAAGCTAGCATAAAAAGGGACCTCCGGTCTGATCATTTTCAAAGTACCGCCTATCTCCATCCTCCCCAAGTTCACAATTGGCCAAGTAAAAATTATATTTTAATCAAATTGTCCTTCTTCCCACCTCCTAGTCCCAAATGACCTCAAAACTTCATAGAAGGGGCCAGCTAGTAGCACAAGAGATAAAGTATGAGGCCTGGATATGAGAGGTCCTGGATTCAAATCTGACCACAGACACTTCCTAGTTGTATGACCTTGGTCAAGGAACTTAACCTCCAATGCCTAGCCCTTACTGCTCTTCTGTCTTAGTTTTGATATCAATTCTAAAACAATAAGTGCCAGGCACTAGGCTAAGCGTTTTACAAATATGACCTCATTTTATCATAACAACCCTGGAAAGTAGGAGCTAAAATCCTCATTTTGCAAATGAGGAAACTGAGGCAAACAGGTTAAATGACTTACACAAGACAATACAGCCAGTAAGTATTTGGGGCTGGATTGGAACTTCCTGACTCCAGGCCTGTTGCTCTGAGAGTCTGAGACATGATTCCAATTTGGGCATTTTCTAACTTCAAGTACTCTATTTGATAATGGACAACTAAACGTATGAGGGGCAACCCCATATCCATAAAGTACAATCACCCACCCAGGAGACTGGCTCTGCTCAGGCTCATTTCCCATGAACCTCAAGAGTTTCTCTCATCTTGGACCATATGTGTATGAATATTATGTCTTTCTGCTCATAGCCTTCTCCTGGTTAGTCCCTAGGCAATGGGACTGCCATATGGGATCAGTATCTATTCACCGATGCTACTCTTCACCCCCTGTGTTGCAGCCATGTATCTCCAGTCTCTCTAAAAGGATCAAAACCTTCTCCCTAATCTCTACCCGCTGCTGTCAATCACATTAGAGATGGATTTAACAGATGCCAAACTTTCTGTTTTTAATAGAACACAGGACATATATAAGAGGGGGGGGGGCTGGAGATGGGGGAGGAAAAGGCTGATCAAAAGACAAGCAGCATATATATGAACACTGCTTTTTCTCCAGCAAGATGAGTCATATCTTTGCTTCCTTCGCATCTTACTGAGCAGGAAGCAGAGCAATTTCAATAGCTACTATCTCAATAGCTTGAGTACCAGTGTCCTTCACAAAAACTGACCAGGGTCCTGAAAGAGGGGAGCAGGGGAGCTGGCATCTAGGAAGGAGATGCAGTTTCAGGTTGGCATAAGCATTTACACCTGCAGGGCAAAGGATTGATGAGTAAACTCTTCTCTTTGGACTTACTCTTCCCAAAAGCCAAATTCAAAACTCATTCTCAGCTTTAGACCTCGACACTCCTCCTTCCTTATAATTGTTTTTAGTATTTATCTCAGTTAAATCCCCTTTCTTTAATCTTTCTCTGTATGCCCACAGTGATTTATTTAGGCACCTTTCTCTTTTCTTCCTCATAAAAATTATTTGTGCAGTCAAAATTTATTTCTTGAAAATATCCCTTCCCTCTTGGCCCAATTTTCCCATAGAATTTTAGGTCATTGGTTCCCATCTAAGCTTACGAAAGATGGTACCCAATGCATGTAATATGCATGCATCTCTATGTATACTCATACATTCACATAAACACATATGTATATGTATAATGTATGTCTGTGTTCAGTGTCTTAGAGGTAGAGAAGTCTCTAGTGATGGTAGTGGCCAAGATATGACCACCCTAGCTATGAATTGCAATGAAGCTGAGGGAAAGTGAAAAGAAGGACTATAAAGGCCTGAAGAAATTAAAGAATTAAAAAGCCAAGTTTTAGAGAGTTTATTAATAGGCATTTATCAATAATCTCTGAAGAGAGTGAGAGGGATTATGATGAGAAAAAGACTATAGGCTGGTACTCAAATCACTGATAACTCAAACCAATCAACAAGTCTTTATCAAACATTTACTGTTTGTCAGGCATTGTGCCAAGAGTCAGAGATTACAACGGCAAAAAGTGAAAAAATCACTACAGACTCTCAAGGAGATGTGTGTGTATACAATACTAACATGTGAAAAAATACACATGTATAAAGCAGTTATTGGAGGAGAGCACTAGCAGTTGTGGGGTTCAGGAAAGTTTTTACTCCCGAGATAATAATGATAATGAGCAGCATCTTGGAGGAAAAGAAAGGACTGAGCAGGAGGAAATCTATTCCAGGCATGTAAGCTGGCCAATAAAAAGGCCGTGGGACAGCAGGGGGAGGATCTTGTGAAAGGAACAGACGGACTGTATGACAAGGTCAGAGAATGACAGTGAGATGGCTCAAGAAAAGAAGAAATAAACCAGACAGCATGAATTTCAAAGGAAAAGGAGTAAGCATTTATAGAGCACCTACTAAGGGGCTTTACAGTTATTACTTATCTTGATCTTTACCACAACCTTGGAAGGCACGTGCTATAACTATCTCTATTTTACAGATGGGAAAACTGTGGCAAACAGAGGTGAAATAACTTGCCCAGAGTCCCACAAGTAGTAAGTGTCTGAGGCCTGATGTACCCTTGGGTCTTCCAGACTCCAACTTGGAAAGACAGTGACAAAGCAAGAGTCTGTCCTGAAACAAAAAGGAACCAAGAGAATCTGAACCCTCTCAGTGCCAAGTCAGAGCTAGAGAACATAATGCTGTGTTTCTGGGGTCCCCCATTCAGTCTAACAACATGCATTGGTGCAGCCCTCAAAGGCTGGCCCCAAACTTTCCCAGGAGCTACAGGGGGGGAGACAGAAGGAGCCCAGGGCCTGCTCCCCTTACTAAAGTTCTTCTAGGTTCTCACCCTATACAATAGCCTCGTGAGGACACACAGCAGCCATTCTCTGCAAGGCTCAGATCACTAGCAGGAGTCAGTGTCTGGGGCAGGGGCTGACTCTAAGGTGGGGCACTTGAACTTCAAGGGAGACTATTTAGAATGCAGGGGCTGACTCTGTATGACCATCTGGGAAGCAAACTGGAAGGATTTTCGAATTTGGAGGTAAATGGAAGTACCCAGAAAACTGATTCTTCTGCTGTTCATCGGCCCCAAGGTGCTAATTACAAAATAGTGCCAAGTAGCCCTTACAGATCGAGTCCCCTGGGGCATCAAGCCACAGACTTGACTGTATCTGAAACCAGCTGGTGCTATAACACAGAGGAAGTGGGAAAAGTCTAACTAATTGAATCACTAGGAGGACTTCTTCCAGCTTCTTTGCAGTTTAGAAGGGCCAGTGAATTTACCAAATGACTTACAAATGTTTTGATAATTGTCAATATTTCTTCTGAAAAGAGATGAGGTCCATGAGATAGATATAAATAAAAATGTGGTCTCCATATTATGAATAGTCTAACATTGAATCATTTTCCATAAGCAGGAAGTCAAATGCTTGTCACGAGGTGGCACTGTATAGGACACACTATTTCAAGGCTTAAAAAAATGCTCTCATAATCAAGTAAGTCCAAAATTGAACTGCTAGATTTAAAGTTTTACAGCTATTTTTAAGATTAAGTGTTCAGTACTGAGGCTCTAATAGATAGAAAATAAAATAAAATGATGTAATCCAGAAACATTTTACTTTAAAACCAAATTAGAATTATAAAACCAAGTTATATTTTAATTTGATATCACTTCAGTTGGAAAATCCTAAGCATGACATTGTTTATATTAAAAATAAATATAGCAAAGTTAATGACTGCATTTCCAAGGACTAATATTTCAATTAATTTTTAGCTTGAAAAAACATGGGAAGCGTGATTGGAAGAAGCTCTTAATCACTGCTATACAAAAGTGACAAATTTCATAAGATGAACTCACAGTAAGTATATAAAAACAATAATAGAATGTAGCAAATGCTACAAGGGACTGAAAATCAGAAACATGAATTAAAATTCTACTAGCAATGTTCAAAACCACTGCCCCCTAGTGCTTGATCTCCACTTAAAAAGTTGAGTCAGAGAATTCCCCCCATCCCCCCCAACAAAGATCATGAAAATTTATTTACATGAGATTGGAGGACAGGATAGGGATGAAGTTCCTATTCTCTATTATCATGGTCTCCAACCCAGCTCAAAAAAAAAAATGACTATCTGCACCTCCTCCTTCAAATAAGGTTTTCTGGAAGGGACAAAAGGAAGAACTTGAGGGCAATTAACACAGAGGGAAGAAAGGCATAGATTCAGGCTGCAGACAGTGACAACTGGCCCTCTTCTACCCTAGGACATCAAAGCAGTTACCAGTATTTAGAGGTGGCAGTGATTATGTATATGGGTACCCCAGGAGAGTTGGGTGATATTCCTGCCCCTTTTCAAAGGGGCACATTCAGCCTTATTCAGCATTAAGGCTTCTGCGTACCAGCTACTACTGACATTTCGCTTTAGAGGAGATAGTTCTGAACTATCTATGAAACTATGAAACTAGAAAATGGGATCCTCCTTCCTGCAACATCCCTGCCCAGCCCCTTGTAAGACGAACACTGGCTCCCCAGAGAGGGCCAAATACACTGATCACGTCACACCTGGACAAGCACTTGGAGAATGTCTGTGTCTAGGGTTGGGGGAGGAAGAGGACAAGAGGACGGAGAAGGGGAAGAGGAGGGTGCCAAAGTACTGTGCTTGGGAATTAGGTAGTCACCAGGAACCATGGCAGGTATTGAGAATTCCCCTCTTTCCTTATAATCCCAGCCTCTAAGATAGCCCTGATAGAGACCCCTGTCTGGCAGGCTCACTGCCCGCCTTGTCTCTGTATCCCGAAAGAGTGCTCCATCTCCCTCTCCAAATGGGGAGACATTTCCTCCTTTCCTCTCTCCTAGCAGAGCCCCGGGAAGGGCTGTGCACACAAAGGCTGTTCAGAATAGGGGCTTCTACTGTGGAGACCCCTATGGAGGGTGCCCTCTCCTACTTGGAAGCCCAGCTGGGAGGAGGAGTGTCTTCTCTGCTAAGAGAGCTAGGCCAGGGCCAGAATCAGACAGAGAAAGATTCATGATGGGGACCCAACATCCCTTGATAAATGGACTCTGTTCCGTTAATGATGTGATGGAGAATAAGGGGAACAGTTGGGGATGGAGTGGGGAAACTCAAATAAAAGTCAAAAGTGCTTCAATAGCTGCCAAAGGCCAGGCAGGGGCAGAATGGAGGAGAGATGTACAAGAACCAAGAGCCACAGGACAGAGCAGCCGTGCCCAACAGCTCCCCACTCCCACTTGAAGAGGCCTGAAGACCAGAGACATCTGGTGATTTGGAGAAGACACAGAGCTGGGAAAGGCACCTACCAAAGTAAGGGGGAGTCAGAGTGGATGGGGGCACTCACAGCAACCTCTCAACCGCCACAGCATCACCCATAGCAATGGGGATCTGCAGGTGGGCCTCTCCGCTGCTCAAGGCCACAGTGATGAGCTGCTCCAGCAGCGGCTGATATGAAATATCTGGTGTCTGCCCCTGGGAGTTTTGTCCTCCAGCCAAATCTGAATGATCTGTTCCATCAGCTGCTGCTGGGGGGGTGGCAGTGCCCCCTGCTGGAAAGGGGCTAGCTCATGTGGCTAGGGAAGTGAGGAATGTGCTCTGGGGTGCTGCTGCATCCTCCAGAAGAAGGTGGGCACCCGCCTGGGGCCTCCACGTGCAGGGTCTGTCTGCAGCCTGGATGGCCTGGGGATGGTGAGAATGGAGCCCGGGCTCTGCATCTGCTGTAGAGACAGGGAGCTGGAGTGGAGTTGCTCTTGCCCCTGGGGTTGGGGGGCTGAAAACACTGTGGCACTCACCATCTGAGCAGCAAAGTCAGGTTCTGGGCAAGGTCTGCACCATACTTTGCGTGGAGGGGGCAGCAATTACATTTTTCATTGGCTGACGACTCTCTGAAACATGCTGGAGGAGGCCCTGCATCTCAGGACTATTAAACGTCCCTGACCCCAGGCTAGCTGTCTTGATCCCAAAGGGTGGGAAACTGTAGGTGCCCCAGATGGTCCCTGAGCCTTTGGGCCCTCCCCAGGGGGTTCTAGGTTCTGGGAAGTGGGGGCTAAGGGGCTCCCAGTTCTCATCCTGGCGAGTTTGGGAGGAGGAGCTGTCAGAGTTCCCAGTCAATGGGGAGAAGGGAAATTATTGCCCATATGTTCCTGAGGCACTGGGCATGAGTTCCTGGATGTCTGTGTACATGAAACAAAAGGCACTGTATCCCCTAGAGATGCTCTCTAGGTTGCTCAGGGCCCCGTCCTGATTGCATAAAGACAGGGCTGAGTCACTACCATGGTCAGCCTCATGAGCTCTGTGGGAATCAAGCACACGGCTGGTGTCTGGATTCTTCTCCATCAGCTGTTACATCTGTGCATGTGGCACATCGAGTCAGGTCTGGGCATCATGTCCTGGACAAGGGGGTTCTCCTGGATCTGGGACAGAATTGAGACAAGATTGGCTATCAGCCACTTCTACATCTACCCCAGGAAACTGGCTGAGCCACTGCCCAGGCAATCTGGCCTTAGGCTGCCCCCAAAGCCGGAGAAAATAAAAGGATGCAGTCCCTGGCACTGGACCACCTCCACTGCTCCTCTAGTTTACACTAGCAGCATGAGGAACAGTGCAGGGGCATTGGGTGAAGCAGTGCTGGGGGCTGGAGGGACAACTGCAAAAGGATCCTGGGCCTGACCATCAAATGGACATGTCTTCATCTTTGGGAATCTTGCAACAAGCTAGTCTCTGGGCCTTAAACTTCCAGATCTCTTTGGATTCCTTCACCAAGGTACAACTGTGGGTCATAATCTCCTCCTTGGTCTTAGTGGTGATCCATTCAGCTCTCCCATGCCACCACCACTACCCTTATGCCTACCCAAGTCAGAGATGCTTAAGTAATAAAACATTTGGCTTGACAAACATGGCCAAAACTTCAATCTAGAAAAGATACCACAGTTGAATGAACCATTACGAGAGAGATAAAGTCTTGGGGAAATAAATGGAAAACTTTTAAGAAAAAAAATGTTCCCCCTCCCTCCATCCCACTGCAGTTTTAACTCAAGGACCTATTTGATTGAGATTTTATGTTTAGAAATAATAATAATTTTGGATTAGCAATTTTTTAAGCTGATGAGTAAAATGTTTAAACAATACATTATCCGCTACCTCAAAACTACTTGCTATGTCATAATAATAACTGTACATAGAGAATAAATAGTGCAATACAATTCAAACCTACAAGCTGAGAAAACAAAAGATTGGGAATAAAATGGACACTAGAAACAGCTTCTATTTTTCTCCTAAAGAACAGAAAGATGATATTAATTGCCTTTATTATACAAAAGGCTTAAGATAGAGGAGTACAGTAATAAACCTGAAGGTTTTGAAATATAAAAAAGGTGAAAATCTTTCCTATCCTGGTTATCACTGTCCTCTCCAAAAGGTCCAGATAAAAATAAGTTTTTGAGAATTTAGGTGTATTTCTGTTTACAAGCCCAGAAGAAACTCAAACAAAATATTTTATTAAGAAATTGCAAGAATTTTGTTAAGAATCAATTTGCTATATACAAATTTCATTGATCTGAGGTCCAAAACATACAAATGGTAATAACAGTGTTATTCCAGTTGATAGAACAAGCAACATTTACAATCTTCATGTTGAGAAGGAACCTTCAGTGTACAAGATGCTGGAGAGTTTGTTCTAGGAACATCACCAAGGATGCTGCCAAGCACACTGCTGCTCTATGGCACAGGAAGGCAAGGTATGACATGGCCTCTAACTGCTCAGGCTTCATATTTATCTGCCTTCTGCCCAATTTGTCAAAAAAATTGGTCTGTATTTGGAGTTAGGTTAAAAATTTTAAATAAACCTGTTAAAGAGAATAGAAAAGCTTTTTTTTTTCAACCTGGCAAAACTTTAGTTTCCAGAAGTCAAAAAATAAGATAAAAATGAAGCAGGGAAAAGCCAACTGTCAGTGAGAGCTTAGATGAGAACACCAAGATCATATTCCAAGTTGTGAAAATGGAATTTGCTGTGACAGAGGAAGACAAGGGGAAATAAGTAGATTTCAAGGTCAGCCTTGGGCAAGGAGAACATATACCTGAGCAGGTATATCACCATGGTGAGTGAAGAATAATGGAAAACATATCCTGGGTTTGGCTCTGATTTTATTCCTGCATTTATTCAATATGTGATCCTTGAAGGAAAAGAAGGCAAACTCTATTGTCCTTTCACCTCAGCTTCCTAATTTAGCCTCCCTCCAGAGCCAAATCAGGCTTACTAGAGAATCTGAAGGGAAAATATGAAAACAAAATATCTTTTCCTATTCATTTCCTAGTAAGGGCATGAGGGGTAGCTAGGCTAGATTTTCTACTCCAGAACTATTTTTGATGTTATCTTTTCTGCTCTGCTCTTGGCCAGTAATCTCTGTTACTGAAACTATACAGAAAGGATCACAAAATCCCAGAAACTACAATAATTTACTAGAAAAAAAAAGTCAAGAAAGTTTTAGGAAGAATCATAAAATTGTTTGCCAAATCTAGTCATCTGAAATGAACCTAGACTTGAACAATGTCTCACAGAAGTCATCAGTATGAGAGCATTATCCTCAGAGGACAGAGAAAATCCTAATCATACTATACAAAAGGGATCCATGTCTATCTCAAACTATGATTTTAAAAATTTCTGTGAATGAATGAAAAAAGCATTTATTGAACACTCACTATGTGTCTTATTAAATACTGGGGATACAAATTCAAAAAGGTGACAGGCTCTGTTTTCAAGTAGCTTAAATTCTATGTGAAAATGATGGACAGGGATAAGATGTTTTGCTTTAGGAATCACAAGGGTGATGAATATAACAATAGCAGAGTTGATTGGCACACTGCCTCTAATAGCAAGGGCAATATTGATTTGATTTTGGTTCCCAGAGGAAGAAGTGGATAGAGAGAAGAGGGGAGAATAGCCTTCAGGGGGAATGGCAACAGTGTGACCCTGAAAATATGGCCAGACATGGTAAAACACGAGTCTGTGCACAGGCACTCACCAATGCACTAAGGGTGAGAGTTCCAAAGAAAAGTGCAGCAAATCTCCCAAGATCTTGGCTCAGAGGTCTCTGGAAGTCCACAACTGCAGGGCAGATGTGCAGGGCAGAAGATAGATCATCTCAAACATGGCAATTGTAACAGTAAGCCAAGCAAATCCAA
The DNA here is from genome assembly GCF_027887165.1 of Monodelphis domestica. Lineage (NCBI taxonomy): Eukaryota > Metazoa > Chordata > Mammalia > Didelphimorphia > Didelphidae > Monodelphis > Monodelphis domestica. The sequence continues at coordinate 203,083,743 of NC_077231.1, forward strand.
CTTTCACCCACTGATCCTTAATTATGCTTTCTAGAGTCAAGCAGAACAAGTCTAATTCCTTCTCCTTCAGTACGTGACATTCCATCAGACACCTGAATAGAGCTAGCATGCGGTCCTCTAAAGCCCATGGTAAACATTTCCTTAAGCAGGTGGTTATATATGGCTCATGTGCTCTTCTCTTGGCAACAGCTTGCATATGAGGGGTGAAAGACAATGAGGGGTCAAGGAAGACATCTCAACTATGGACTGGGAGGAGTTCACTTCTACAGAAACAGAAAAGTCGGGGAATGAGAAGAGGCAGGCTAGATAGCTCAATGGATAGAAAGCCAGGCCTAGAGATGGGAAGTCCTGGGTTCAAATTTGACCTCCAATACTTCATAGCTAGGCAAGTCACTTAACCCCTTTTGCCTATCCCTTATCACTCTTCCACCTTAGAGTCTATACATACTATTGACTCTAAGACAGAAGGTAAAGATCTTTTTTAAAGTGAGTGAGATGAAAGAAAGTGGAAGCACCTATTGTAGAAGGCCTTTTGAAGGAGTTTAGCCCTCAAGGGCAAGAAAGATACAGGATGACATGGGAATGGAAGGGTCGAGAGTTTTTTATTTTGTTTTTATTTTTGAGGATAGGAAATATAGCCTGTTTGTAGGCAGTAGGAAAGCAGCCAGAAGACAACGCCTGATAGAGTAAGGATGATGTCTGGGCAATCTGTTGGAGGACACAAGATAAAGTGAGATCACTTTTGCAAGTAAAAAGTAAGACTGCTTCAAGTGAGATGGGATGAAGGAGGAGATGGCAGTGAAGGCAGAAGGCATCTGAGTGATAAGAGATGAGGAAGAGGGAGATCAAGGCAAATGACCTCAATCTAAAATTTTAAAAAGCTAACAAATAACTTTTCTCTATAATCTTAATCAATTAGGCCCTTATTAGGACACTAAGTCCAGTTTTGATAATAGTGCCCTTTTAAAAATGCTGTCAAAATGGTTAAAAAATCTCACCACTGATAATGAAGTTGTTCATTTAGGGCTGAAAAAGAGAAAGTAGATTCAAAGCAAAACAGAAGAGATTTTGGTTGGACACAAGGAAGAACTTGATCATCTGGATAATAAAATGTTGACAGAATTCACTGAAGGTTTCTCTGGAATCCCATTGCCCTCAGATTCTGTAATTTGTTTAACCTGAAGCAAAACCAATGTGGGTCTCTGTCTACCAACCTGCCTCCTCATTAAAAACCATTGCCTGAACCAACCACAGCGGTATACTGATGTCTGCCTGTTAATGACATCTTAGACAGACAAGGCCTTTACTGGTCTAACCTCCAATCCAACGAATTCTGCCTAATTGGTCTCATTCCCACCATGCCTCCTGATCTGACTCTACTGAGCCTAATCATAAACAGAAGCAAACACAACTCTCTGTCCTAGATGGTCTTTAGATTCCTAATTTTTCCCCAATTCCTTCTTAAAATAAATCTTCAGGCACCCATTATTAGTGTCCATTGACAGAGAAAACGGATGATGACATAAAGGTACTATTAAGTTTAATCATGCTTTTAAATGAATATTATTTTATTCATCAGAAAAGCATACCTCAATATGTCAGTGGCCTTTGATTCCTTTGGCATGGAAACTTTCTTCACTAATATTCATCCCATAAGCTATAGTTTTGGAGAGCTAAGGTTCAGATGTTAAATAAATTGCCCATGGCTACCTGGGCAGCTAGCTAGCTTGGTGGTTAGAGAAATGGGCCTGGAGTCAGGAAGACCTGAGTTTAAAATCTGGTCTCAGACACTATTTGTATGACCTCCGAAAAGTCACTTAACCCTGTTTGCCTTAGTTTTCTCATCTTTAAGTGAGTTGAAGAAAGAATAGCAAACCATTCCAGTATCTGAAACTCCAAGTGGGGTCACAAAGAATCAGAAATAACTGAACAACTGCCTATAAACTTTTTAAACTATTTTTTTTTTCTGTAAAAGCAGCATTTGACAATGTATAGTGTTGGGGACAGTTAGATGACTCAACTGATTGTGAGCCAGGCTCAGAGATGAGAGGTCCTGGGTTCAAATTTGACCTCAGACACTTTCTACCTGAGTGACTTCCTAGCTGTGTGACCCTGGGCAAGTCATTTAACCCTTACCTCTTTCCTGCTTTAGAACCAATACACAGTATTGATTCTAAGACAAAGTAAGCACTAAATCAAACCAAACCAAATCCCCCAAAAGCATAGCATTTCATATCTTTTTTTATGGTTATTTTGGCTCTCCAGTTTGTAATTAGGTATATGGAGTGTTCAGGGGTGAAGGAGAAAGAGGAAGCCAGGAAAAAACTGACAAGTTAAAGACAGTACCTGCCCTTGAGTTTATATTCTAACAAGAAGGGTATGACACATACATCTGTCAAAAGATCTGTGATGTCATTGGTATAAATATTTCCTCTATCACTGCATAACACATCATCTTTAGTGAACACTCTTGTGAGATAGCATGGCCAAAAAAATCATAACTTGCTACATAGCTTCTCATTTGGGATTGAGCCTCTTTAAACTTAGCAAGGCTGATCCTAGGATAACAGACCCTCTGAAGGCTCATATTCCAAGCCTTTACAGCTTGGCAGGACCTGCCAGAAGCTTCAAGTGCTCTGGAATAGCCTTGGAGGAACCAATCAGTTCAGTTACTATATTTTTGTGCTGATGTGACTTAATAATTGTCCATATTACCTTCCAGTCCTTCCTTTATTGCACAGTGATGAAGAATATCTTTCAATTTGTATTTATAGGCAGTATTTCTGTTCTCATTTTAGAGACTGTCTCTTATGCTTTTCATCAACACAAAGTATCTTTTCTCAAGGATAATTATCAATTAAAACCTCAAAGGACTGATAAGGATATCTAGTAGAGAAAATATAAGACTGAATGTTATGGATTCAATTTCTGATTCTACCAATTATTTGTCATATTCAAAAAGTTGGTCCATTTCTTTTTTTTAGTGCTTGCAGAAATATTATAATATGACAATAAATTCTGGTTGTTCATCTAGGCCTTTGACCTCCAAAAACTTATGTCAGAGTACACTCACTCTCTCTACATACACACATATATACATACACATGTACACACCTACATATGTACAGATCTACAAATAAATGCACATGACTGATTTATATGGACTGGCAGTCTGGCCTCAAAGCACAGATTTAGGCTCCTCCTCCTAACCTATGACTCATTATGTCTAGATTCAGGACCTGATCAGAGAAAAATCTCTGAACTTGGGGGTTAAGGCTTATGTCTAAGATGTCCCCCAAAGGGAATCTGAATCCCTCACTTTAAATGAGACCTAGAACCAGTGCTCTGGTTCTAGACTTACTATAATCAGTCTGCTGCCTGTCATCTCCTCTTTCTTCTTCAAGCTCTCTCTCCCTCCCTCTCTCCCCTCTTCTCTTCATGTTTGTGTATACACACATATGTGCATGTGTGTTTATGCATACACACGCACATATGCATGCATATGTACACACGTGTACACATTTATATATATTTACATCTGTGGTCATACATAAATCACAGTGTGCGCATACGTCCCCATGTATACACAGACAGGAGAACTACATAAACCTCAAAGCATACATCTGTATAGCTATAGCCACCTACAAACATATAGCTATGGCTCTGTTTCCCCCACTTACAGAATTCCCAGTCTGCAAGTTACTCCCGTCACTAAACCGTAGGAAGTCGACAAAGGCCCAACACAGAAGGCGATCTGTCCAGGGTCAGTTATTAAGCGTGGGAGGCAGGATTCAGAGCCAGGGCTTCAGGACTTCAAGCCACAACGGCTTTCCCAAGAAGTAGGGAGACAAACTTTCTGTGATTCAGTACGCGTAGGGAGATCCTCAAAGGCAAATCCCCTCCACCAACCGAGAGCAGCAAATACTCCAGCTGACAGTCCTAGAGTTACTGGGGGCACTTGCAAAGTTCACTGACTTGTCCAGGTCCACAGAGGCAGGTTTTGAATCCAAGGCTATCTGGATTCCCACGTTAGCTTCTCCTTCCATTATGTTGCCACTCATCCATGAGCATTCGCCTGAATTCAACTATGAGCAATTCTAAAGGTAAGCCTATATCACACTTGATTTTTATCCTATGAAGGACAGAAACTATTAGCATCAGGCATGCCTCCCTCCCTTTAATACATACTTATAGGGGCAGCTATATGGATCAGCAGATAGAGCACCAAGTCTGGAGTCAGGAAGACTGGGTTCAAATTTGTCTCAGACACATCCTACTTGTGTGACCCCGGGCAAGTTACTTATCCCCCATTGCCTAGCCTTTGTCCTTTTTTTTTTTAACCCTTACCTTCCATCTTAGAATCAATACTATATATTGGTTCCAAAACAGAAGAGTGGTAAGGGCTAAGCAATGGGGGTTAATGACTTGCCCAGGGTTACCCAGCTAGAAAGTATCTCAGGTCATATTTGAACCCAGGACCTCCTATCTCTAGGCCTGGCTTTCAATCCACTTAACCACCCAGCTGCCCCCTCTTTGTCCTCTTGCCTTCAGGTTGTTACTAAGAAAGAAAGGACTTTAGAAAAATACATATTTGTAGGTTTTTTTAAGTTCTTGAGGTCAATGCCCAAATTATGATAAAATAGTGCAAATATAATTTTAATATTTAATCTAAGTTACAATAAATGAAATGTCATTGCCCTGATAAATGCTAACAAAGATTTAATGCCAGCTAAAAGGCAGTCTTCAATATGATTAAGCCAGATTTTAGGTAAGTACCAACATAGAATTTTTTCCTACAGAGCTTGATAAAATGAATTCTAATAAAAGTCAGTCTATTGGTAGATAAAGAGAAAATTTGTTCTCAAAATTATGCCTTTTATGAGCGTTTGTTAACAACTGATAAGCATTTCCTTTGTAGAATTTGGGGATATTATTAAGGACAGGCCCATTTGTCTCCATTAAAAAATGTCTAATGACCACAGAACCACAATTCAACACTCCACTGATTAATAAACATGAGAAAAATGCATTTAGACTTTGTGAGAAGAGGCACTAAGTAGCAATCAATATATTTGTGCTAATAATGCCACAGATGAAAAATCAACTCGAGAATTAATTTTTGCATTTCATATACCGCATCCTGAGGGGTATGTAACTTAAGGAGTAGTACTGAAAAATTCATTGCTTTATGCAGTGAGAGAAATCTTAGAAACCAACCCCTTTCCTGTGGGATTTATAATGGAGCCCTCCCCCTCCTTGTGGGCTCTCTCACAAAAGCCCAGGATGTGCTTCCTGGGGAAACACAAACTTCTCCGTGCATTCACACTCCTAAAACTAGAGCTCATGAGCCCTCACCAGTGTATTCACCTTTAAAATTCAGCCAAGTCGACCATCAGCTCAAGCACAAGCATTTACTGAGATGGCATGGAATGAACTATCAAAAAGGAACCTAGCCATAAACCAGAGACGCACTCTGTCACAGATACACTCAGCAGAAAGAGTAAGCCCACACAGTCCACAAAAAAGGGGGGCAGACTCACAGGAAGCACCCGTGTTGAGATGCCTTTGAATTCTCGTCCTACAGGACTCTGGGCCTTGTCTTTCCTAGTGATAGTCCAGGTCCTGGCATCTCCAGGTAAATTCCTCTCCGCAGCTCAACTCCAGAATGCCAGGGCTAACTCTCTTCTCAGCTCACAGAGAGGATTCCCTGGTTGTGCTCTCTGGTGGGCCCAATGTCTCCTCCTGGGCAACTTTCACAGACAGATGTCTTTGATGGGGGTGGAGTTTGGAGAAAAGAGAAATCACCTAGCTCCCCTCTGCTGCCACAGCTAACATTCCTCAGAGCTTTACTTCTGGCTTTACTGTTATTTTTTTTAAAGAATATTTTCCCATGGTTTCATTTTTTCATGATTTCCCCTGACCCTTCCCTCCCCCCTCCCGGAGCTAACAAGCAGTTCTGCTGGGTTATCCATGTATCATTGTTCAAAACCTATTTCCGTGTTATTCATAGTTGCAGTAGAGGGATCCTTTAACATAAAAGCCCTAGTCATATCCATATTGAGCTACATGATCAATCCTATGTTTTTCTTCTGCATTTCTGCTCCCACAATTCTTTCTCTGGATGTGGATAGTGTTCTTTCTCCCAAGTTTCTCTGGATTGTCCAGGTCATTGCATTGCTGCTACTTTACTGACCTTTTAAAGGAAGTGTTTTATCTGCAAAGGTATGATCGATCCCATAGCTAACAGGTAGAGAACCCCCGATACAATTCTATCAAACTGATAAAGGAGTTTCTTCATACTTCCTAAAAGAACAATAAAGTGTAAGCACGACTTTCCTTTCCTTTAAGATCTATTTTAATACCTCATATTCTCAATTATTTTCTACTAATGCCAAGTCATTTCCTCATGTAGGGGAGGTTCTGGTGATGCCTCCCCACAATTACATATTAGGACCCTGTGTAAATGCAGTGTTCCCAGTGGAATTCTCTCTTTGTTGCCCCATTTTCTAAAACAGTGCCATGCAAATAGCAGGCATTTAATAAAGACTTGATGTAAGGAAAAGCTTAACTATCAGAATTATTTAACAATGGAACTGACTTCTCTCTGGAGGGAGCAGGCATCTCATTAGGAGGGATCTTCAAAGGTTGAATGGTCAACCACTTACCTAGTATGTTGTGGAATGGATTCTTCCTTACATCAAGCCTCAATCTGCCTCTCTGCTTCTTCCACTCTGTGCTCCTCCTTCTGCCTTCTGGCACAGTAAAGAACAGGTCAAATCCCTTTTCCAAACAACTCCTTTAAGTAATTGAAAATAGTCTTCATGGTCCCACCACCCCATTAACACATACCAAATCTTCTCCATGATCGATTTCTCTGGTCCTTCACCAGTCTTTCTATGGCATTACCTCAAGTCCCTTCTCCATCCTGGCCACAATTCTCTGAACTACCTTTCTAGACTATTTAACTCTTCCATATGTTCATGTCTTGGTCCCCTCCCCAACAAGACCGTAAGCTCCTAGAGGGCAGGCACTACATCTCATGTTTCTCCTATTTAACACAGTGCTAGGATTCACACAGGTATTTACTAAGGGTTTATTGAAAGAACAAATGGGAAGTAATAAATAGGAAAACATGTTAGAACCATAACACTGGGTCCACCACCTTGATGCTTCACTCCAAAAATAATGGTCTAGAGTGCTTAACCAGGTGTCCTAGGAACACACAAAGAGCAGTCATGCAAGGTGCTAGTCAGTTTGCATACAGGCAAGGGAAATCATGCCAACCTGAACAAAAGCAGAAAAGATGTCCTTCGGCCTCTGAAGATTTGTTTGAACCTGCTAGCCAACAAGAAGACTGGAGAAACAGACTAATCAATTAATTCTAATGGTGCCAGTTCTTAATGTTGAAATAAAGATCTTGAAGCTAATTTGATAGTGTGCTTTGATTGGAAAACGTGATTCACTAATATGAAATTTAAATATGCTGGCAAAGGATTTCTGTCTGGCTAAAAACAGGTGCCATATGTAATATAAATAAAGTCTGAATATATTATAGCTGAATTAATTTAAATCTGTTTTTCACAAATGACTTTGTTGCAGTTAACTTAGATTTAAAAACAAATCTCATATCCCCCAAACATCATAAAATGAAAGAGGCTCTAGGCCTACAAAACTACTAAAAGACAATCTATTTGTAATAGGAATAAACTAGAAATAACTGTTATGTACAAGAACTGGAATACAACTGAACAAATTGTGGTATTTTAATATAATGGACCATGGTACAATAAAATGAAAAATATTAAAAGTACAAAAACATGTGGAAAGACCAAATTTGGTGATATGGAATAAAATGAACAGAAACAAAACTATCTACATGGTGACTAGAACTCTTTTTAAAAATGAAGGAAGGATGGAAAAGAAGGGAAAGAAGAAGGAAAGGGGGGAAATAAAAGGAGGGAAGACAGAAGAAAAGAAAGAGGTGGGAAGACAGAAGATAAAGAAGGGACAACAGGGTCAAAGATGGATGAATTTCTGACAGGCCTGGAGGGGGCACAAAACAAAAGTAATTTGTTTACTATTTGGTGATTCTTTTGTTTCTGAATTCTTTCACATGAAAGGTTCTGTTAAGATTTTGCTTCTGATTTTGTATATTTGATTATTTGCTTTTGTTGGTAGTTAAGTTCAGAATTGGAGAGGACTTCAGAAATCATTTAGTCTTACCCCTCATTTTGGTTGTTCAGTTGTTTCAGTTGTGTCTGACTATGTCTCATCACATGTTTGTGTCTGAGTGGCTTGCCATTTCCTACTCCAGCTAATTTTACAGATGAGGAAACTGAGGCAATTAGTGTCAAGTGACTTACTCAAAGTCACACAGTTACTAAGGGTGTGAGGCCAAATTTGAACTCAGGAAGATGAGTCTTCCTGACTCTAGGCCCAGTACTCTATCAACCTGGACACCGAGAAGAAAACTGATTTCCAAGGCAACTCTGTAATCTCTCCAAAGCCAAACAGATAAATGCAGAAGCCAAAGTAGAGTTAAGGTCACCTATGTGCTATCCGTTTTTCTGTTTCTAATCAATTAAAGGTTCTATCTCAGAAGAACTAGCCAGGTCACAGGCTATAAAGCTAAAAGGGGCTTTTGAGATCAGCTAGTCTAATCTTATTTTAAGAGATGAGGACACTGAAATGATGGATAGAACAGAGATTTGACCCCAGGTGCTCTGACTCCCGACTCAGCTCTCTTCCTATTGTCCCTTACATAAAACCACTCATTTTTGTGCTCCTAACATTACACGGAAGGTTAACAAAAACAAACATTTGATTTTATTAAGGCTAAAGCTATAATTCATTAAAAAATAATCTTATTTAAAGTTTAGCAAAATGTCCTTCAATATAAAACCTAAACTTTGGTTTGAAGCCAATTTGAAATGACTTCTACAGTTAGAAGAACCCAACAACATTTAAACTTTTTACAACTTTTTCCCCTCATTCATTCAACAAATAAGCAGAGTTAGAAAAGAAATCATTAGAATCTTTAAGGGATTGTGAAGTCTGTCTGTCACCAAAATACACAGATGGGACCATTTTAAAATATAGTATTCACTATGTGACTAACACTAAGACAGATAATGAGTTAGGGGGGGGAAAAAGAGGCCCAGTGATGGTTTTTTAACCAAGCTGCTGTATTTAACAAATAGTATGGAGTCTATACCACATCTAACAGTTGGAGGGGTTTTTGGGTTGTTTTTTTTAAATCGGTCATCACTTTATATACAATGGACAGTGTCATAGCAACTATGTACTCAGTTTCTCTCCTAGTACATGGAAAGAGCTTTCTAAGGGCTAGTCATATTCAGGGAAAACTTTCGAGAAATCTGACTTAAGGTTCCAAAATTTAGATTTGTCACTGGCCAACAGCTCTACTGAAAAATGAAACTATTGAAATGAACAACTGAAGATGTTTTTAATTGAAGGGAATCTTGTGACAATTGTCCCTTGATTGGATGACAAAAAGGTTACTACCTTCTCATCTTTACAATATTACCCAGCACCAAGAAGAATGCAAACACAGAGAATTAGGGAGAAAATAAATTTGGGATATACTTGTCTCCTAAAAACACAAGGGAAGGGGACAGCTGGGTGACTCAGTAGAATGGGAGCCAGGCCCAGAGACAGGAAGCCCTAGGTTCAAGTCTGGTCTCAGATACTTCCCAACTGTGTGACCCCGGGCAAGTCACTTGACCCCCACTGCCTAGCCCTTAGCACTCTTCTGCCTTGGAACCAATACTTAGTATTGATTCTAAGATGGAAGGTTTAAAGGTTTAAAAAAAAACATACAAGAGAATAATTTTTTTCAAATGAAAAAAAAATTTTAAATAAACCTCAACTTCTGTCTTAAAATTAATAATAAGTATTAGTTCCAAGGCAGAAGAGTAATAAGAGCTAAACAAGGGGGTTAAGTGATTTGCCCAGGATCACACAGCTAGGAAGTATCTGAGGCCACAATTGAACCCAGGACCTCCCATCTCCAGTCCAGGATCTCCATCCACTGAGCCACTTACCTTGCCTCAGATGAAAAGATATTTAAGAGCATCATATCAAAAGGCTTAAGAAACACTTATCTCCTTAGAATTTTGCCAACACAACTATAGGAAGGGGCAGTAGAAACATAGAAATATATTGTTTCATTAACTATTTGAATGTTGCATGTATTTTAATAAAATTTTATCAAATAGTATTGCTATGTCAAAGCAATAATATCTCTATGTAAAAGCAATTACCTTCATTAATAAACTCTAGAAATAGTTCATTCCAACATGGCATTGTACATGTATTAGGGCAGTTAACCAGTAGGAAGAAAAAGGCAATAAAAAGAGAATTAGGAATTCAAGAAAATAGAAGGGAAAGTAAAGAATAGGAATAAGAGCATACAAAATGAGGGTAGGAACCGCGTGCTGCCTCCAGGGACACCTGTACTAGAATTTACCTGCTCCTGACCTAGAAGACAGCTTTCACATTGTGTACTGTGAAACCACAGGGCTCACATCCTTGTTTCAAAGTGTGATGAAAGAGAACATAGTGAATTTTCACCTTTTCTCCAAGACTTGTCTTTACCAGTCATGTAATAAGGATTGGCCTTCCGGGGAACAGAAAATAGCTATAACCTCCAAAAGGTAAAATGAGATGGATAGAGGACAGGATATACCACTGTCAAAGGCATTCACAACAAACAAGACAATTTAACTTTCAAAAAAGTAACTGGAGAAAGGGGAAAAAATCTTACTTCGTGAGGTCATAAGGATGGAAAAAAAAGGCCATTTTCTGAATTGAAGATGAGTATAAGAACAGCTCATTTTACAAGTATAAGAACTGTAACCCAGTTACAAAATAAACCCCAGCTGGGTGGCTCAGTGGATTGAGAGCCAGGTTCAGAGATAGGAGGTCCCAGGTTCAAATTTGACCTCACACACTTCCTAGTTGTGTGATTCTGGGCAAGTCACTTAACCCCCATTGTGTAGCCCTTACTACTCTTGTCTTGAAACTAATACTTAGTATTGATTCTAAGATGGAAGGTAAGGGTTTTAAAATAAATAAAAATAAACCTCAGATCTAAAAGAGACTATACAAAGAAAGAATGAATTGCATTAAGAAATAATCACTTGTTAACTTGTAAATAATTCACTTAACTGATCAAATAACTATAACTTGGATAATATATTTGCTGCAAATGATTCAAAATGAACTCAAACGGAAATGTTCAATGTCTTTTCTAGAGAATAGTTAATACTTCTTAGCACTTATCAATCAATAAAAATTTTTTATGTATCTACTATGTGCCAGAGACTGTAAAGGAAAGGTAGGAGAGGGAGGTTATAAAAGGCTTTGAATGTAAAACAAAGGATATTTTATTTGAACCTTAAGGCAACAGGGAGTCACTGGAGTTTATTGAGGAGAATGATATAGTCACTGGTGGTTGTTGTTCAGTTCTGTCAGTTAGAGTTTTCTTGGCAAAGATACTGGACTGGTTTGCCATTTCCTTCTCCAGCTCATTTTACAGATGAGGAAGCTGAGGCAGGCAGGAACTTTCCTAAGGTCAAACAGCTAGGAAGTTCTCTCTGAGGCTGTATGTGAACTCAGGTCTTCCTGACTCCAAGCTCAGCACTCTATGCACTGAAATAGCTAGCAGACATGATCAGCCCCGCACATTAGGAAAATCTTTGTGATGGCTGAATGGAGAATGGACTGGAGTAGGGAAGAACGTGAGGCAGGCTGACCCACATGCAGGCTACTGTAATAATCCAAGCTTGTCCCAGAGTGGTGGGAGAGTCAGAGGAGAGCTGGGGCCACATTCAAGAGATGTGCAAAGGTGAAATCAACAGATGCCGAGGGGGCAACATGGGCAGTGCGAATCAGTGAGGAGTTGAGGACCCTAGGTTTCCATTCTAAGGGACTGGGAAGATAATAATATTCTATATATGAATAGGGAAAAGGGGGGGGGGGCAGCTAGGTGGCTCAGGCCTAGAGATGGGTGGTCCTGGGTTCAAATCTTGCCTCAGGCACTTCCTAGTTGTGTAACCCTGGGCAAGTCACACATTGCCTAGCCCTTATCACTCTTCTGCCTTGGCACCAACACACAGTATTAATTTTAAGATAGAAGATAAAGGTTTAAAAAACTAATAAGAAAGTAGAATGGAGAGAGAAAAAAAGTTTAGGGGTAAAGATGAGGGGTTCTCTTTTGGACATCTACTGGACATCTAGTTCGAAATGTCCAAAAATCGGTTGGAGATGCAAGATTGTAGGTTAGCTCAGAGGTTAGGATAGGATATGTATATTTGAGAAATCATCAGCATAGAGACAGTAATTAAATCCATGGGAGAAGAGGCCCCAGGATAGATCCCTAAGGATAATCAAGGTTAGAAGGTATGAACGGGAGGAGGCAAAAGAAGCCAAGAAGACAGAGAACCAGGAGAGAGTGGTGCCCTGAAAACTTAGAAAGAGTGTATTAAGGAGAGAGTGATCAGTAGTGTCAAAGGCTGCAGAGAGCCAGGAGAACAAGGGCTGAGAAAAGGCCAGATGGCAGGTCGTAAGGTGTTAAGAAAAGAGTGAGCAACGGTAAAAGGAGGAAGCCAAAAGCACCTACCTCCAGAAAAAAAAAAAGGATGAGTGAGATGAGAGAAAGTAGAGGTACCTATTATAGAGGGTCTTTACAAGGAGTTTAGCTACAGAAGGCAGAAGAGGAATCAGATGATCGTAGAGAAGGAATGATGGGGGAAGGGTTTTTTCAGAATGGCAGAGAGGGCATATCTGTAGGTGGTAGGGAATAAGCCAGCAGAGAGACAGAAAATAAGTGAATGAGTGGGAATGACCAAGGGAGCAATCTGTTGGAGGGAGCAGGATGGCATGGCATCCCTTGAACAAACAGAGAGGTTAGTCTTTGTAAAGAATCGGGACACATCACGTGAAACAGGAATGAAGGAGGAGAGAGTGGCAGAAGGTACCAGAGTGACAGGAGATGAGGAAGGGGAAGAAGGAGCGCTCACAGGGAATAACCTCCATTTTTTCAGCCCCCTTACCTCCACTTCCTCCTCATTCACTTACTTCTCAATCCTTTGTAATCTGGCTTTCAGCTATCTCCAAGGTTACCAACAATCTCTTTAACTATTAAATCCAATTACCTTTTCTCAGTCCTCATTCTCCTTGACCTCTCTACAGCTTTTGATACTGTTACCCACTACTTCCCCTGACTTCCAGGATACAGTTATAGTTCTCCTGTTTGACCACTTCTCAGACTCCTCTGTTGGAACTCCTGTGACCTTCGTGTGGAGGCTTCCCAAGACTCTGTCTTGGCCCCTTTTCTCTGCTAACAGCAGATCCTATAGTTGGAGCATAGATGAATCCCCAAATCGATATAGCCAGTCAGTTCTGATCTATCTCCTGAACTCATTATCACCTTCCATTTGCGTATTTCTCCTGGGTATCTCAAACTCAACAAGCCCCAAACTGAATTCATTATCATGCCCCTTAAACTGTATTCTTCCCAAATTTCCGACTTCTGAAAGCAAGCACTCAGTATCCTGATTCTCAGTTACCCAAGTGGTAAACTCAAAGTCATTCTTGACTCTTCCTTCCTCTTCATGTCCATTTATCCAATATATAGCAACTGCCAAGTCTTTTTGATTCTATCTATATTACATTTCTGGAATCCATCCCTTTATTGTCTATTCAAACAGCCACCACTTAGTTCAGACTCGTATCACTTCTCATCTGAATTTTTGAAATACTTTTCTAATTGAGCTCTCTTTTTCCAGTCTCTCCTCTCTCCATTCTGCAAACAGTTACTAAAATAATTTTCTAAAGTCATAGGTTTGACCATGTCTCTTCTTTACTCAAAAATAAGTGCCTATAAAATAAAAATAATAGCTAGTACCTTTTGACCCAGCAGTGAAACCAGAAATCAAAGAAAATGGGAAAATATCCGTGTGTGTGTGTGTGTGTGTGTGTGTGTGTATCAGTTCTTTTTGTGGTGGCAATGAATTGGAAATTGAGGGAATGCCCATCAGTTGGGGAATGGCTGAACAAGGTGTGGAGCATAATTGTGATGGAATACTATTGTGCTTTAAGAAATGATGAGCAGGATCTTTTCAGAAAAACCTGGGAAGACTTATATGAATTGATTCAAAGTGAAGCAAGCTGAACCAAGAGAACGCTGTAAACAGTAACAGCAATATTGTACAATGATCATCTGTGAAAACTTAGCTATTCTAATCAATACAATGATCCAAGCCAATTCTGAAGGATTTATGATGAAAAATGCTATCTGCTCCCAGAGAAAGAACTGATGAAGTCTGAAAGAAGACTGAATCATGCTTTCATTTAACCTTCTAGTTTAACTTTCTATTTTTCTTTGTTTTGTCTGTGTTTTCTTTTGCAACATGGCTAATATAGAAATGTTTTTTATAACTACATGTATAATCTGTAACAAATTGCCTGCTTTCTCAAGGAAGGATGAGAATTTGGAACTTTTAAAAGAAATGTTAAAATTTTTTTGTTTAGGGCCAACTAGGTGGCTCAGTGGATAGAGAGTCAGTCCTAGAGACAGGAGGTTCTGAGTTCAAATCCAGTCTCAGATACTTCCAAGCTGTGTGACTCTGGGCAATCACTTAACCCCAACTTCCTAGCCCATATTTGCTCTTCTGCCTTGGAACCAATATTTAATATGGGTTTCAAAATAGACTGTACAGAGCTGGTGGGGTGTTGTTTGTTTATTTGTAATTGAGAAAAAAAATAAAATAAAAAATTGATATTTTTAAAAATAATAACTAGCTTTTTATATGGCACCTACAATTTGCCAGAAACTGTGCTAAGCCCTTGGCAAATATCTCATTTGTTCATCACAACCATGGAAGGCAGTGTTAAATAACATGTAAACATAAAATTAGATAACATAGAAATCCCTTAGCCTGGCATTTAAGATCCTCTGTAGTCCCATCTACTTCTACCTTTCCAGCTGATTCTCATATTATTTCATCCTATGAACATTGCATTACAACCCAACTAGACTATCAGCCATTCTCTCTGTCCCTGAAATGCTGCATTTCCATCTGGAAGAATCCTTATGTTCCTTAAAAGCTCAACTTAGAGCCTATTTCCTACATGATGCCTTTCCTGATTTCCTCCCCAAAACCTCTTTAGCTCTGTATCTCACCTCATTTTTCATTGGACTATACTTATTGTATTCTCACAACAGAATGTGACCTCCAGAAGGACAAGGACTAGGTTTGTTTGCAGTTTCTGCATCTCCACCACCTAGTGCAATGCCTTGCTCGTAGCTTACATTTAATAAATATTTAATTAATGGAATCTAATTTAATTCCCTCTACAGAACTTTTTTAAAAAGTAAAATTGCAATGCAAGAGAAAAGAACACAGAACATTCGCAAGAGTGAAAAAATTGTAGGTGTAGAATTAAGAAATCTAAGCCAATCCATGATGCCCCCACAAAACTGTGAGCAGATCAGCAGTTTGGTACAGTTGTGAAGAACCAGACAGTTCAGTACTAATAATATCCATCTGGAAACAGGAAATATGTACTCAAGGTCACAGAAAGCTCTGGAAGATAAAGACCCAGGATAGCAATTTTACAAGTTATGGCTCAGTGTTCACTAGAAGAACTGGTGTGCACTTTTACAAGTTAATACAACTCTGCCTACTCAATGACACTGAAAGTATCCCAGGAGCCACTGTCTCATAACAAATTCCATTCAGTTAACTCTTATGAGACTTGGCATTTGTAAGGCGCTGTGCTAGGCACTGAGGGAAACATTAAAACAAATAAAATAGTCTTTTCCTTCAAGGAACTCAAGAGTTTAGTAGAAAAAACTTTGTCCTATACTTAAATACAACTCAAAAACGCTTCTCACAGGGACAATCAGGAAAGGTGATATGTCACATGAAGGATAAGGAGGATTTCAGAGAGCAAAAATGGGGGGATGTGGGTGGTGAGGCTTTCCAGGCATCAGGAAGAACAAAAAATGAGACCTGTACAGAAATGAACTGGTATGGTTGGATCACAGTATACTCCAGAAGAAGAAGAATCCTACAAATCAAGAATTATCAGCTTTTTAAAAGTAACATGCCCAGGCTTCTGATTCAAGTCCTTTGGACATGCAAGGGCAGTGAAGGTGTCCTAGGGATGGAAGGTTGCCTCATGTAATGGAAAGATCACTGGGAGGGATGAGGGGTAGACTTGAGTGGCTCAGTGGACTGAGAAAGAGGCCTAGAGACTGGAGACCCTGGTTCAAATATGGGGCCTCAGACATTTCCTAGCTATGTGACCCTGGACAAGTCACTTAACCCCCATTGCCTAGTCCTTACTGTTCTTTTGCCTTGGAATAAAAACAGAGGCAAGGGTTTAAAAAAAAAAAGGAAAGGAAAAGAAAGGTCATTGGCCTATGTGGAGACTTGGATTCAAATCCTCACTGACATTAGCTGTGCGACTGAGCAAAATACAATTTCTCTGAAGCTCAGTTTTCTTATTTGGGATTAATGAGATTAAGCCTACTTATTAGTTCATAGGGTTTATAAGGAAAATGCTTTGCAAACCATGAAGCACAACATAAACCTGAGTTTTTATTAAGTGTGGGGAAGGGGAATGCATCCATAGAACCCAATTTCACCAAATAAAAGGCTTTCCATTCATTAGACCATCTTCATCAAATAGCAACTCAAGGAACAACACCATTCAACATGACTCAGGGGGCCTAGTTTAATCTGAGACCCTCCCAGCACCGCCCCAACTTTTTGCGCTGGAGCCTAGAGCCTGAGGTGGTTACAGAACTAACTGAGATTCTCCTAAATGTTTGAATTTCAAGGCGGTCTGAGGGGTTCTGCTCTAGCCTTTTCCCTCCTTCACCACCACCACAGGCATTGACTATACCTGGAATGCCAACAAGAGTTATTCTTCTGGGATCATCCTATTCCAGACTAGTCAGGAACCCAAATCCATGCAAGTTGGTTAAAACTTGGCTCAGGAATATAAGAACTAATAAGAGTAATTTCAGTCCATTAACAACATTTAACTCGCTGCATGATACATTCTATACCTTATCTCATTTCATGATCTGATCAACTCCCAGAGATTCAATTATAAATCCCTAGGAATAGGATTTCCAGCTGTAGGCTCTCTCCTTAAGTCTAGTCACCAACTGCCTACTGGATATCTCTTGGACCAAAGAGGTCTCATCTTTCCTCCAAAACCTTTTTCTCTCCTCTATTACAGCAGAACCTTGTTTTAGGCAACCAATACAGACAGTCCAAGACTCTGCAAGAGTTGAAAATCGCACATGATGGCAAACTCCCTTACATCTTAAATATTTCTCATACCAACATACTCAGGCACTTAACGACTTTTAGGCTTATCAGAGCTACCTGCATCACTACTCTGGTACTTTGGGGCCATTATTAATAACTAAACAACATCAATGAAACAAAGAAAAGCACTGCTCTGATAGGACTTGTTACAAAGGAGGGCTATGGATTAAGACTGGTGCAAATAATGTTTGATGCAAAACAATGTAATGACTGATACTGATGTTTCTCAGAGCCAGAATGATCTTGAATGGGCGAATTCCTGGGAGACTTGATGCCATTGGAGAAAATCATGCAGATTTAGTATACAATTAAAATGTTTTATTTTATGTATTTTTCTGCCTTTATTTTTTCAATTGCTAGTCATGTGTACCTGAACTCACTTGTGTTGAGTTCCTGTAAAACTGCCTACACTACTGCTTAAAGGATTTCATCATCCTCTCAGTCTCCCAAGTTCAAAATCTTGTGCTCCTCTATTCCTCCCTCACACTCTTCCAACATATCTGACCTGTTGCCGAATCTTCGTTTCTGTCTTTACAATCTCTCTCTCATTTGTCCCTTTCTCTCCATGAACAGTCACCACTTTAGGAGAGGCCTTCTCAACTCACACCTTGACTACAGCAGCCCTTTGGTTGGTCCCCCTGCCTCAAGTTTCTTTTTCCTCCAATTCTTCCTCTATTGAGCTTCCAAAGTCATCTCCCTAACCCACAGCTCTGACTTCAGTAAGCTCCACTGACTTTCCATGATCCCTGGGATCAACTATAAAATCATCTCTTTAGCATTTCAGTTTCTTCACAGTCTCATCCCTTTCTGCCTTGCCAGTCTTGTCTTCTTATTCTTTGTTCTCTCCATGCCCTCTGGGATCCCCAAATGCCAGCCTTCCTGCTATTCTCTTACCCTACTCACAATCTCCAGACTCAAGGACTTTTTAATAGCTGTCTCTCAAGCCTACCATGCTTTCCCCTCCTCATCCTGACTCAGAAAAAAGCCCAGCTTCTTCAAGAGGCCTTTCCCGGTCTGTTCCCTCCCCACCACCACTTCTTCCTCATCCCCTCCTGCTGGTGTCTCCCCTCTGAGATTACCTTCCACCTACACTATACAAATCGTGTAGACAAGCCTATATATAGTTGCATATATGTTACCTCCCCTCCATAAGAATGCAAACTCCTGCAGGGAATGTGTTTTTGCCTTTCTTTCTTTATATCCTAAGCATTTAGCACAATGCTGGGTACACAGTAAGAACTTCATAAATGCTTACTGAATGAATGAATGAGTCAAATGTATACTTACAGGCAAGTCAACTAACATACAACCTACAGAGAGGTCATCCTCATTTTCTACAGCCTATCTGTATGGACATAGAAGAATGAGGATCTAAAAATGTTCTCTAACTCATATACTCATCTTAATGAGCCACAGCAAAACATCACTATAAAGATTCCATCATTCCATACCCAACTTGGTCATGTGCACACCAACAAGTCTTTAATGCTCACCATAGCAACATACCTCACTCACCTTAGAAAGACAAACCAGGGATCAAAATCCTCTAGTAGACGTCATTCAATATTAAGTCAAGCAATTAGTCACTGGGCAGTTATAATATTGAAGAGATCACAAGTTCCAACAAAACTCAGAGAAGTCACAGAGTGCAGTGAATAAGAAACACATAGAAGAGACATATAAGCAAAGAAAACTTTTAAAGGGAGGTAACAGGAGAGACAGACAAAACAGCTTATTACTGGACCCAAAAGTGCTCAATGTTCAGTCTGACATACCAACTTTAAACTTTTAAAACTTGTAAAATTAAAAGATCAAAATTTATTATATAATTAAACTTGAAGATCTTCATCACTAATAATAATCCATTCTTTAATTGGAATTCACAATTATAATTGGAAAGGACTTCAGAGGCTACCCTAAGACCAACCTATACCCATAAAAGAATCCCTCAACCATAACTCAACTCTTGACTCAAAGATTATCCAAAACTAATCCCTTTATTTTATAATTCACCTGTGACCCAGAAAGATGACTTACCCAAAGTCACATACCTTGACAGTCCTCTTTGCCAACCAAACCAGAATTCATTCCTTGGCAATCAGAACCCTTCTATTTCTAGAATCTCGGTCTTAGGACCCCAACTGTTTTGATTGTTAATTGCCTCACCTGAATTCCTGGCACCTTCCCTCCTCCAATCTACTTCTATGCAGTTATGGTACCATGATCAAATCAATTCTGCTTCAATTTCTAGAAGGAGTATGTCAGGATATTTCCCAATGACCCCATTTCCCATGCCTATAACTCTGCAAATCAAAATAGACTTCCCTATGTACTATTTCCCTAAGAAAAAAAAAATTTACCTATATTTACCTATCTATCCCTAGTAGAGTTTCAGATCCTTGAGGGCAGGGTTTTGTCTTTGCTTTTCTATTTGTGTCTTCAGTGCTTAGCAAAGAATAAGCACATAGTAAGTTCTCCTTAGTGCTTACAGGATTAAAACCATCCCCACTCTCAAGGAACTTACATTTAAGTGGAGGAGATAACAATATGTGGCACAAATGTAAAGTGAATGAATAAATACATAAAATAATTAAACCCAGAGTAATAAAGGAGAAAGACTCCATGTACAAGATGGTGGCTATGCTGTACCTTAAAAGAAAAAACTATCTAAGATAGAGGCACAGTGGGTATTAAAGGCAAAGGAGAAGGCCAGGGAAAAGGCAGATCAGAATATCTTGTGTAAAGAACAGAGGACAGTGAGGACAAGTTTGACAGAAGCAAAAAGCACAGGGGGAAGGGATTTATAAGAAGCCACTAGGGTTGGTCTGTAGTCACATGATCAGGTCCTCTATTTAGGAAAATTACTTTGGAAGTATGTAGAACAGACTAGAGTAGAAAGACATAAGGCAGAGAAATTAAGAGGCAGTAACAATAATGTAGAGGAGATACGATGAGGGCCTGAACTAAGGGAGCAGCTGTGGGAGTGGAGTGGGTTTGGATGTGAAATATGTTGTAAAGGTAAAAAAACTGAATGGATATACAGAGTGAGGAATAAAGGATATGCCCAGTTTATGAACCTTACACGAAAGAAGAAGAGAGGTGCCTTTGACCGAATTGGGGAATTTTGGATGAGCATAACAGAGTAGATGACAATTATTAGGAAGTTTCTTTTTACATCAGGCCTAAATGTACTTCTTTGAAACTTCCACCCACTGCTGTTAGTTCTATATTCTTTAGCCAAGAAGTAGAGATGTAATCCCACTCAAATGTTACTGTCTTTCAAATACTAGAAGACAGTTACTCAATCCCCCTTTAAATCATCCTCCCTCCAAGCCAAACATACCAGTTATTACAACCAATCCTCCTACAGCATGATCTCAAGGCCCTTTGCCAACCATGTTACATTCCTGTG
Source organism: Monodelphis domestica (assembly GCF_027887165.1). Lineage (NCBI taxonomy): Eukaryota > Metazoa > Chordata > Mammalia > Didelphimorphia > Didelphidae > Monodelphis > Monodelphis domestica. Next base: position 203,104,527 of record NC_077231.1, read on the forward strand.
GATGCTCAAACTTTAGAACTGGATATGTACTTAATTATACAAAATAAAATCCTAAATCAAATCAAATTCCTAAATTGTTAATTTGCCAACCACATTATTTCCTAGGGGGGAAAATATTTAAAATGCACAAGGTTTTTCTTTTTCCTTGGATTTTTTTATAATAAATGTACATAATCTCTCTCTCTTCTCTCTCCCTCTCCCTTTCCCCATCCCCCCTGGCCTTCCTCCTTCCCAATCTACTAGACAAGATTTCTATAACTTGCTGGAATTCTTTCAGATAAAACATATCTTTTCTGCTTGTTTCCAAAAGACTTCAAGATTAAGATTTATAATATATAAAGTATCCTAACAAGAATGGGATGGTGTTATATTTGGAATCCAAGGGTCAGGATTCAAATCCTGACACTTTCATTTGCTGCCTGTATGATTTGAGTGGTGTGACTTACTCTGCCCAGGCCTCACTTCCTCAACTACAGAATGACTAAATTGAACAGGATGAAATCTAAATCTAAAACAAACCACTATCTCACAATACTTGCTTAATGCTGTATGACCGTAGGCAATTTATTTGACCTCTCAGTCTCCTAATCTGTCAAATGGAAAGAACAATAACCACAGGGCTGACTCACAAGGTTGTTGTCAGGATCAAATGAGATGATGAACTGCCTGCAAACCTTAAAATACTCCATAAATAGTTTGGCTACTCCCCACCCCCCAAATCTATAATTATGGAAAATCCAGACTCTCAAGATGACCCATTCCATTTTTAATGACTCTAGTTGTTAAGAAAGTTTAGTTTACCTCAAGTCTAATTTTACCTCTTATAACCTTCATCAACTGCTCCTAGTTCTGATCTTTGGGGTCAAGTAAAGTACGGCAATGAAATCAATTAACAAGTATTTATGTGCACCTACTATGTGCTAGAGGTTACCGGGTTAGGTGCTGAGGATGCAAGAAAAATAATATCTCTGCTCATAAAAAGGAAAGACAATGGGTAGAGATACAAATAGAAGGAGAATAAATACAAGACTATTAAATATAAGAAAGCTAAAGAAGGAGGAAAAACATAGTGGGGGAGATCAGGGAAGGCTTTATGTAGAATATAGTGCTTCAGCTGAGTCTATTCCCTCTGCCATATAATAGACCTTCAAATATTTGAAAAAAAAGATTGTTACCTTCTCCTCCCCAGTCTAAACAGCATGACCCCAAATCCCTTTTCCATGTTTGGAATATTCTCAAGCTTATCAAACATCTTTTCTAAAATGAGTCACCCAGAACTGAACATGAGATTGCAGATGTGCTCTGACTGGGGTATGGACTCTCACCCACTTATTCTTAGGTATCTGCCTCTCTTAATGTAGCCTAAAATCACATTAGCTTTCTTGGCAGGTATCACAATTGCCTACTCATGTTGAAATGAGTTGACGAAAACCCCCAGATCTTTTTCAAATGAATTGCTATCTATTCATGCTTTCCATACCTTGATTGTAAAGTTAATTTCTTTGAACCCAAGTATAAGTTATACTTATTCCTAGTAAAATTCTTTTTACTAGTTTGGGTAAAATATTCTAACACCATCCTTATGAATCTTGCCTTTGTCATCTTGTGTTAGCTATCCCTCCTAAACTTTGTCATCTTAAAATTTTAAAACTGAGCCCTATCCAAATCAATGATAAAACTATTAACCCCAAGTCAAACTCATAGCCTCAGGTTACATCACCTCCTTTTAAGTTGGAGGAAATAAACCCATGGAAACTAATTTAGGGGTCTAGTCATTCAATCATTTTTAAATTTTTATAGCCAAATAGCCTACTGCCCTAGATAGGAGTAAAGTAGTAACTCCTACTTAACTCTATTTACAGAGAGAGAGAGAGAGAGAGAGACAGAGAGAGAGAGACAGAGACAGAGACAGAGAGACAGAGAGAGACAGAGACAGAGACACAGAGAGAGAGCAGACAGAGACAGAGACACAGAGAGACAGACAGAGACAGAGACTGACAAACAGACAAAAGATAAACAAAGCGATATTTAATTTACTTTCATTTAAGAAGGAAGTAGTGTTAGAAAACCAAATAAATGATAAAATATTTTAACTCCCCAGAAGTTAGAAATCAGTAGGCTAGAAAAGTACCACAAAAGTCAGCTATTAACTCTACAAACATTATAGTTTTTCAAATTATTCCTCCAAAAGGAATAGCCACAGCTTGGACTCTTATGGCATTAATGTTTATTAATGCCTATATGCGATTTTTAAAAGAGTATTTTACCTAAGGTATTTAATTTTTAAAAGCTATCACTTATAGGTGTCTTAAAAGCAGCAACATTCTTTTCATTCATTTTACATGGGATTTGGAATGAAAGCTGCAAATGGGAATGAATGGAATGGGCAGTCCATAAAAAATTTTTTGTTTGTAAATCATGGATTTATAAGTAAGGAATCAGTGAAGTGGTATGAATAAAGAATTCATAATTAGGTAGAGCCAAGATGGCAGAATAGCAGGAAGGAATAAAGCCAAGCTCTCCCCTCCTCCTCCCCAAAACTCCTCCAGCAGATCTAGAAAACATAGCAGACTGAATCCTGATCAGGAAATCCAAGAAAAAATTAGTCATTTTTCCAGCCCAGGTTGGCATTGGAAAAGACAAAGAGGTCTACAGACACTGGGGATGGGGGTCTGGCCAGGAGTGGCGCATTCCAGGGCAGGGAGAGGCAATGTACCAGGGCAAGAAGTCCCAGATCCAACATCGATGGGGCTTAAACCAGTGTGGGGGTGCAGGAACAGATGCCAACTGGCATCTCTGTCACTTACTACCCAGTTCTAGGGCATAGATCCAAGGCTGCCTAGAGAAGAATACCTGTGTCTAGGGGTGGCAGTCTAGGGTGAGGAGTAATCCTAAGCCCTAGATTGTGTACTGAGCAAAGAGTAAGGTCAGATGCAAGCAGCAGTTATGTGGCTCTCGTCCCAGGAGTGGAGCAAGGACTCAATTCTAGCCTACAGAGAAATAACCAGGGCAAGAATCCCAGACCAAAGGGAAGCCTGCAGTTCTGTTACTTTGAACCAAAAGAGCTTTCCAGCTGGCTCATAGTGGTGAATCTAGAAGCAATCTACTGAAATTCCAAACATATAAGCCTACTGGCCTGTTGCTCAGAACTAGACCCAGGTCAGGAACTTGCAAAGCTCAGTCCAGGAGGTAAGTAGTCAGACTTTGTCTTGAATATGTCCACTTTGGAAGCACTGAAAGCTTTCGGGTCCCTACCCTGACCTGTCCCTGAGATCTTGGCATACAAACATTTAATGCCCTAAAAAAGAAGTAGCATAACTAGCCTAAATATTTCCTCCAGAAATGTGCAGAGCCTGGCCCTAATATAAATCAAGAAGTAGGCTGCAAGAATAAGAAAACAAACAACAACAAAAAAGGTTCGTCATAAAAACTATTATGGTAAGAGGCATTCAAGACAGAAACCCAGAAAAGTAGAAAGACTACCAAATGGTTACAAGCAAAGTTTCAAAGAAATGCATGGTTTTGGCAAAAATTAAACTATATTTCTTGAAACAGATGAAGCAAGAGTTTTAAAACTTTAAAATGTTTTAATAAATTATATTAAGCATCAGAGTTAAAAAAATGGAAAAGAAATGAGAGTTATAGAGCAAAGAATTGGAAAGGAAATCAACAGATTTAGAAAAGAGGCACAAAACCTTGCCCATTGCAACAAACTTCCTGAAAATAAAAATGGACACAATAGTAGCTAGGGTCTAAGAAATATAAAAACAAAATCAAAAGACTGAAACAATGAAAAAAAAAGTTTAAGGTATCTCACAGCAAAAACAACTGACCTAAAAAGCAGATCAAGGAGAGAAAATCTAAAACTTATTGGACTACCCATACACCACGATGGGGGAAAAAGGCCTAGATATCTTATTTCAAGAAATCATAAAAGAACCAGATCCAAATCTCTCAGAACTAGAAGACAAAGTCAGAAAGAACCCACCAATTACCTCCTAAGAGAAATTCCAAAATGAAAATTCCCAGGAATATTATAGCCAAAAGCCAAAACATCCAAGTCAAAGAAATAAAATTTAAAGAAGCCAGAAAGAAAAAATGTAAGTGCCTAAGAACCACACAATCTAGCTGCCACCACAATAAAGAAACAGAGAGCTTGGAATACAATATTCTAGAAAGTAAAGGATATATGCTTACAAGCAAGGTTAATTTACTCAGCAAAATTGAGTTTGCAGTTCAAAAAAATAGATTTTTAATAAAATAGAAGTCTTCCAAACATTCCAAAAGAGCTTCATAGAAATTTCCAAATGCAAACACAAGTTAAAAGAAAAGATAAATATGATCAAGCAAACATAAGGGACTATATATTCTAATATGGGGAAATGATGCATGTGACCATCTGAAAAATTAGGAAAGAGACCTGGGAGTGGTTTTGTTATGCCTAGGACTTAAAAGAAGAATGGAAATACAGCAGATGAATTAATTAGAATACTACTATGCGGCAAAAGAGGAGATAATTTCAGAGAAACCTGATAGGATCTGTATAAAGTAATGCAGGATGCAATAAATGGAACCAGAACAAGTTACATAATGATAACAGTATTATAAAGACAAAAAAACTTTGAAATTCTTACCAGTGTAATGACCATCCAAGAATCTGAAGGACTAATGATGAAACTTGCTACTTATCTCCTGCAGAGAAGTGAAAAGCTCAGGCTGCAGAATGAGACTTTTTTTGGGATGTGGCCAATGAGGAAATTAGTTTCGCTTAACTATACATGTTTATAACTGGGGCTTTGTTTTTCTTTTATCCTCAGTTATATGAGAGAGGGGATAGAGAATGGGGAGAGAAGGCAGAGTTTTGACGATTTAAAAATTATTAAAAAGAAAAAAGAATCCACATTTCACATGACATAGATTTAGAGCTAAAAGCTCCTTCTATAGTCATCTGTCTCACCTCCCTCATAGTAGAGTTGAGGAATTGAAGCCTAGGCCAAAGTGACTTGTTCCAGATCACACAGTTCATAAGTGTTTCTGTCAGGTTATTAGGTCTTCCTGACAATAAATCCAGCAGTCTAGAAATAAATTTTTATATATAGAGTTTGAAGTACAATTGATTTATATATTCTTAATCATGTTACTTAATATAATACAAAATTAGTTTCTCTTTATCAAAGAATGGGAGAGGGAGTATATTCCATGAACATATAAAATAGAAGGTAGCAGGCAGATCTATAATCTGACTATAGACATTACACACACACACACACACACACACACACACACACACACACACACACACACACATGACGGGAGTTGATTATATACAGCGTGCTAAAAATATTCCATTTTATGCATCTTTCACATAGTAAGACTGTATCATCTCCTAGCCAAAGTGGAATCTATCACCTGAAATAAAACTTACAGGGTTTTCAATCTTAGAATTCTTCTAAACAAATGCCGAGTGTGTCTCCTACCTATTTATATCAACATTTCAAAGGCTGGTAGTGATAGTCTGTAGAGTTAAAAATGTTTCTCTTCATGTTATAAACATCTTCTTTGAAGAGTTTATAACTTGGGTGTCAGATTTGCCACAAACTGAGATTTAGAAGCCTCGGAAACAAATGTTTCTATTCCACTGTTTGGTACTAAAGTTGGATTTTTCACTGTCACTATTAACAAGAGAGAAGATTTTGGGTCTCTTTTTTTCAGATCTATTAAAAACCATCTTTGGATATACAAGTCTCTAAACATCATAAGTCAGTGTAGACTTTGCCCCCACATCTGAAGGCTTAGAAACATGGGCTAACTGGGCAAAGTTAAAAGAATAATCTAAGTGAGTTTGGTTTGAATTGTGGCCTTATTAATTTTCTGTCCTTGAGTACTAACCTTTCTATGGTGAGGTTTTTCAAGCTGGCAAAGAAGAATAACAATTAAATAATACATAACTAATATGGAAATCATAATCTTTCCATAATATGGAAAGAAGTTAACAATAACTGAATTAGAACTTGGGCAAATATTTTCCCTCCCAGGTCCTCACTTTCCTCATCTTTTTATAACAGAGTTGGACTAGGTGATTTCTAAGGTCTCATAACTCTACGTTTATAATCTTCCAGACCTATTTCACAGCAACAGTTTTTAATTTCCTAGAAGAATAAAACAATGTAAAAATAAAGACAGTACTGCCTTTTATACATACATATATAAATTATATTTATTAAAGACAGAATAACTGGAATAAAAACACTTCCAGTTTCATAATACAACATCAAATGTATTATGTAATTATTGTTAGCATGTTATGTATTTACATATGCATCTTAGAAGCATGATTAGAAATAAGATAAATTCTCCCATCTATGAAAAAAACATGGAGGAAAACTACCTTATGTGGGCTCCTTTAATGCATCTGCTGGAGGAATTATTCATTATTATTAGCAACCACTTCTGCACTTACCTCTCCTACAAAGGAAAGAATCAGGGGCATTACTCCCACAGACAACCATGGCAATAATTTTTCAATAAGTCACTAGATTCATTAAATATCCCAAAATATATAATGCAGCATCATATACATTAACCTATGAATATAACATATATGTATGGATGTTTACTCTCAGAGGATGTACTGATTTTTTTAAAAGCAGTACCTTATTTTGTCAACCAATTAAGTGATTATGATTTAAAAATAAAGTCCTTTATAAGCTTCTCTGTCATACTAAAAGACAAATATCCTAAAGTACTATTGTAACCAAGGGTGAACCATCAAATGAAAAATGACAGTAACAAAATTCAACTATGTTACTTTCCCCTATCATTTGCAAATAAAATAACTTCTGGCAATTAATTGGCTCAATTCCCACTCAAAATACAATGGCCTGAGATCTAAACATCTACTATAAATTCTAGGAGTTTCTCCCCTTCAGTATTACATAACTACTTCCCTGAATGTCAAACATAGCTGGCTGAGACACTTGGTTAAAATACAAGTTGTCCCCAAAGTCTTGGTGCAGTTTTAAGCCACTAAAGCTGTGGTAGTGAATACTTAGATTCTAAGACAGAATTTGAGTTTTCCTGCCTCCAGCCTCTGCTGAGAGAAAATTCTGAGGTATTATTTCACCTATAAAATGAGTGGATTGAACTACATACCGCCAACCAGGATTTCTTAACCTGCTGTCTATTAATCTTTTTGCTAAAAAAAATTAAAGAAAGGAACAAAGAAGGAAAATTGATAACTATATTTCAATATAATTGGTTTCCTTTATAGTCCTGCATATTCTATTTTACATGTTTAAAAATATTATTCTGAGAAGCCATCCATAGGTTTTACCAGACTGCCAAAGGATCCATGATAAAAATAGCTCAAGAATTTCTGTTCTTCTAAGGTCCTTTTCAGCTCGAAATCTATGATACTAAGATTGTGAGCTTTTCACAAGGGCCTAGACCTAATTACTACTGCCACCATCACAAGATTATCAATTTCTCTCTTCATCTCAAGTACATGTACAAAGAACGTCATGTAATGAAAACCGAGCTCTGACGCAGCAAGTAATGGACCAGGGACGATCAGAGTAGTTCCTGCAGTAATGGTGTTTCTCTCCAGATAAGGTAAAAAGTTAATGATGATAACCAAATGCTTTAACTAATAAATGTTAACTTCGTAACCAAAAAAAAAAATATGAGCTGGTCTTAGATATATGCTCAGGAGCTAAAAGAAATCAATATAAATTGACAAATAGACTAGTATTTGCTTTATGACTATGGTCCAGTCACTAAAACTCTGTATTTCAATTTCTTCTCCTAAGATGGAAATTCTATATGCTAACAATCTCACAAAATTGAGAAAAAGATTTTGCACTCTATAATACACTATACAAATATGGAAAAAAAAGGCTAAGGCTGATAATGTCATGACTAGTGTATTATATTCCTCTTTTCCTTTTTATTTCCATATTGTCTGACTTTCATGAGAAACCCAAACAAAATAATACCACGTATGCCAAAGTATTCTATATCTGCTGTCTAAAGCCACCTATGTTTTTTCCCCTAGAATACTACCATGCGAAAGCAGCAAGAAGATTAAAATGATGAAGAATGATGTTTGGGCAGGGGAAGAAACCAGTGCAAAATTTACAGGTCAAATCAACATTTAAATTTATTTACAAGGTACATGTCTATCAAATCTCTGTTGATTCAGCTTGTTACCCCACCACATTGCTTGCGACTTAAAGATCAGATATACACCCTAACTTGCACTTGGGTAAATATCGCAGCACATAAGGTCACACATCCAGGTGATGCTTAAAAAATGATGGATCATAATGAGAATTCAAAGGCTATCCTATGGAATACTCTTGTCATCTGAAAATTCTTGTTGGCCACATAAACATCTTCAAACAACAATTTTCTTCACTGTCTTATTTGAAGAAACGTTATTTATACAAGACCTACATGAACAAATGTTTACAAAAAGAAATGTTCACTTAGTTCAGCCCAAACGTTTGCTTCCACTGCAATGAGCATTAGGTCAAAAATTTTTGTGGCAAAAGAATTATTTGTTCCGGGACAGACAGCATGACCCATTTTTTTTCTCAAGAGTTCCAAAGAACAGCTTCTGCTATACCACATACATTCCTGTCCTTCCCTAACACAACCAGCTCATGACCTGCAAATTTCCATGCTGTATAGAAATATAATCAACTTTTTAATGATGTACCTACCAAAAGGTCTGTTAAAATTTGGGTAGTCCATTAATAAAAAAAGATTACTTTAAAAAAAATTTTTAAGTAAAAGCTGACTTGTCCCAAATTTGCTCAAAACTGAGCATTATATATAGTATTCCCCAAAGGTGCAGTGCAGTTTTAAGCTTAATAATTTTTACTAGCTTAAAAGTGCAGCAAGACTTTTGGGATACCATATATAGAGACCCATATGGATGTTTATACATATCTCTCTGCATGTATATATACACATATCTATGTATATCCACACATATACCTATCTCTGTATAGACATGCACTCTATGTATATACACATATTCATATCTATGTATATCCACATGCATATTTAGATATCGAATATATAGATGTATATGTAATAGACTCATTTTACATATATACACACTGATATACATATACCACATTCCTTTTTCAGATTTGCAAACTCTTCCCTAGGCTTGACATTCTAGTGGCTCAATATAATTGATACCTATGTCTAGCCTCCTGATTCGATTTTGCTTAACTGAATTGGGGTACTTTTTCACGGAAAACAACTGCCCCTTACTTTTTCCTTAATGATAGGCGGCTACAAAGGTCCTGAACCAATATCTTCCTTTCACACTTCAGACCTTGGTGCAAACCGTTGTACTTCCCGTCTCCATCCCGAGTCTTTCTTCTAGCCCTCTGCTCTTCCTCCAGCTAGGCTTCCGGCGGGGGGTTAGGGGGTCTCGATTTTAGTCTTTTGTGATCGGGACTCCTTTAAGTCAGCGCTTTCTGCCGGATAATAAAATAGTTCCGCTCATCACTGAGGGGAGCATACTCAAAAGCTTTCTTTAGTTTGGAGCAATCCCTCTGACCCCCAGTACACTGAATGGGGAGGCGGGGGTCACACAAGTGTAAGTTACCCAGATGCACGGAACCTCTTGGCGGAACCGGCTCAGCCCCATCCTAGGATGCTTCTACCTGCCCGCTTCAGTCCCGACTCTGAGAGCGCAAACGCCCCCTCCTCCTCGGCCCCGCCCCCGCCCTTAGCAAGGCTCTATGGACGTCATCGCGCCCTCTCCTCCTCCCCTCCCACCCACTGGGCACGTGACTCGACACGCGTCCGCTGCACGCGGGTCCCATCAAAACAAAAACAGAGGCCGGCCGGGCGTCGGCGGCGCGCCCCAGAGGGAGGGATCGCGCGCGGGGGCGAGCACGAGCACGCGCCCGCACATCCGAGGCTGCCGCTGCCGCCGAGAAGGAACGCGGGCCGGAACACGGCCGCGCGCCGGAGGCGGCGGCGGCGGCGGGGCTTCGCAGGGCCCTGCTCCCGCGTCAGCCCAGGGGCGGGGAGCCGCGGGCGGCTGACAGCCTGTTTACGGCACAAGCTCCGCCCGTGTCCTTTTCTCCCTGCCGGGAATGGAAGCGGCAGCGTCTGCCCCCAGGGACCGCGCCCGGAAACCGCCGCCGGGGGAGAGGACTCCGGGGCGCGCCTCCACCCCCACGGCGCATCCCGGTCCTGCGTGGGAGCGGCCCGTCCCCGGATGCTGCCCTGGCCAGCCAGGATCTGTCCCTCATCTCCCGCGCCCGCCCCACACGGTTGTCAGTCGTTTCCTCCCTTACGCAACCGATCCTTAAGACAACTGAGGGCCGGGACCCCTACCTGTGTACATAGCGGAGTGGTACTCCTTTCTTCTCCCCCAGCCCCGTCCGCTTTTTGAGAGATGGGGGAGGGCAGTGGGGGAAAATGAGAGTGGGCAGGGAGAGACGGATGACTTCCAAGCTGTCACTAGCAATCACATCCCCACCCTGGAAAACCCACCCACCTCATCTTAGCTCCAAGCCCCCGCGGGTTGGGCAAGAGTTGAGAAGGAAGAGGAGGAGGTGGAAGAGAAAGGGGTTATCTTCTCTCGGATACTCTGGAGCCCGGAGGAGAACAAGGTCCGCCCCTTGTCCCTTAAGGCTTCGCAAACTTCCCACACCGTCCTAGCAAATAGAAAAGGCATGAAACAAGTAAAAAAGTTATTTGAAAAAAGGAATTCCCTGGGCTGCCACACACACCTGCTCAGCATCCAACCCGCTACCTGCTGCTGGCGTTGCCCCCATGGCTGGAAAAACTCCATCCCCAGGCCCCTCTACCCCGCTCCAGCGCGCGTGGAGGGTGTGAAAGTGATCTGGGCTCGCTGGGCAAAGTACGAAGGGGCTTCAGAGGAGGGCACTTTGGCGAGAGAGGCATCCTCGTGTTCTTCAGCAGAGGAGGAAAAAAAGATGAAGCAAAATAAGGGAAGCATCTCAGAGATGTGCGAAGGTTTGCTAAGAGGGAGCGAAGGCGCCACCCCCGGACACGCGCGCCCCCTCCCTCCTCTTATTTTTGTTGACAGCGAAGGTTGAGGGTGGGGGCTGGAGGGGGAAGAAATGAAATAGTGATCCCTAGGTTTGGGATGTTGTTCTCGGAGGGGTGGAGAGGTAGGTTCTTGAAATGGAAACAGCCTTCTCCTCCCTTCCCTCCCCCCCCCTCCTCCTCTGTTTACCTCAAGTTTGAATTTTATCTGCGCAACATTAGCTGGAATGCGGACATTGAAGAAAAAAAAAAACCACCACTCTCTCAACCCAGCAGCAGCTCCGGAGGAGCCATGTGGCATCAAGCCACCTAATTTGGGGGGTTGGGAGGGAAGGAAAGTCCTCTTAGCAACGCAAACATGGCGAAATCACCTCGAAATCCCCGTTTGATGCAACCAATCCCACCTTCCCACTCCCGACTTTCCAAAATCGGCTCCCAGACCCCTCCTGAGGAAAAAAAAATTGAGGGGTGCGGTAGGATGGGAAGGGGAAGAGTGGGAAGAAGAGAACGACAGCCCAGAGAAACCAAGTGTTACCGATTTATCTCCCCACCCCCCAACACCCCCAAAAAGCTAACCCACCCGAGAAACCGAGTGGAAGACGCCTTTTGCCGACACCTTTTCTTTCCCTTTAAATTACAAGGCAAGTCTCATTAAAGCAAAGGAGAGAACATTCTTCTCCCAAAGTCCTGTTGGACCAGCTTTGGCTCCTATAAATAACTTACCTTTGGTTAACTGACACGCCGCTAAAAATCCTTCTCTGTTTTCTTCCATGTGAGAGAAGTGGAAGCCGGGGGAAAAAACAGATGCGCATGTATCGCATCGGCTGCTCTTCTAGAATTTCCCTTTTTGGACTATCGCGACTTTGGAGACAGGTGCAGTCCTGTAGAAGGCTGGCGGAGGAAAGTTGGTGTCTCTCCCCTGCCCTTGGGGGAGGGGGGCTTGCAGGGTGCGGAGGTCAGAACCCCGTGCCCTCCACCCCTTCCCCTTCCCCATCCCCCGTCCCCCACGACGGACCCCTCTTCTCCTTATCCCGGAGGCGGCTGCTGCGTGTGGGCCGGTCTGCAGGGGAGGTGGCGTAGTTTCTCTTCCTCCCACGTCTTCTCACTCACTTGTTTTTGTAGCCTTGGGCTCCCCGAATGCTCTCCGCTCCACAATGTTGTTTCATTATATCATGTCCATCATGTGACACCGGAGAGGCCTCTCTATGGAAACTTAAAGGGGACTCCCACGTGACTCTGCAGCAGCAGCAAGCAGCAGCAGCATCAACAACAGCCACGGCAGGACCGCCGGCGGCGGCAACAGCGCTGGTCTCAGCACCACCCACCAAGCCCCCCTCGCAGCATCCTTGAGGGGCTCCTGGAGCTGCGGAAGGGAAGGCCAGGGCGCAGCAACAACCAGAGGCGTTTCTTTTCCCTCCCCCCCCCCCCTTTTTTAAAGAGTGGCTTATTACACTGAACAGAAGAAAGAGCCGTGCTTCCTTAAATCCATCCGACATTCACAAAACCCACACGCTGTTCGAAATGACATCTCAGTATTTCCTATTTTATGGTTCCCCAGTCGTAATGAGTTCCCCAACAGATATGAGTCATTTAAAAAGGCTGAAAAATAAAATAATAAAACAAAAGCAGGATTTTAGCTTTCCCTCTGCAACTCCAAACTGATTTGTGGTGGAGCAGCTACGACCAAACAGTGAGACTACAGCACTAATAATCAGGCTCCTTTGAACACATCATTACCAACCCCATCACCAGCCCTAAAGCTTTCTAGAATTAGAATCCCCTCGGTAACTGTGTCGATGATGCATGCGGGAGGCAAAAGGCAATGCAGTTTTTCTCTTCCGCAGCTATATTCGGATTTGGGTGCTGACAGCAGTAAAACTTGTTTGTGTCAGGAAGCAAAGTTCTCAGATATGACCTGGAAGTACAGATGAAACTAAGGTGTTATTTTTTATTTTCTGTTATTTTTTTCTGCCCACCTTCTTACAGACAAGTGAAAGGGTGTTCCATTTGTAAAGTACTTGGGGTGCCTTTGTGGAGAGGAATGTCTTTTCGAAAACATTTTATATGAACATCTTAGATTATACTAAAATGATGTAAAATCACATTTGTTAGATTTTGGAAGCTATATCTCTACTAAAGGGATTTGTGAACGTCCTGTGGAACAGTGAAGATTGTATTCAGTTGTCTCATCATTTTGACCCAAGAATATAAATTTCACCACTCTTTCCCGATATTTAAGTGAAGTTAACCTTTTAGTTGTCAAAACTTGTTCTAACTTGGTGGGCTTAGGAAACTGGGAGTAGAAGAGAAAAAAAGACGGAGAGGAAAACTTTTAATGAACGGAGACTTCACGATGATACAGAAGCTTGATTTCAAATGCTTTCTTCTATATGATGGAGCACAGAGTTCTTGTTACCTTTTATTTCTCTCACACACCTCTGCAGTGTCAGAAAATTTCCGAGTTCCAAACTTTAGAAAGAATGTATTTTTTTCCCTCCAAATGTTAATGATATGATGTCTTCTGTATTTTGTAGAAGACAAAGCATAAATATTCCCTGTTTGAATGGACCGAATTATGTAAAACTTCTTAAGAACAGTAAGGCGGAGAAATCTTGAGCCTCCTTTCCCCCCTAGGCTGCCTCTGTGCTTTTCCTATTGCATATCAGTGATAAAACTTTTCCATTGCACCACTTCAAATCTTAAAATGTTCCCACAGGTTTTCCCCCTCCCTAATTAATGCCTTTCTTCCATATTTCTATCCCTCTTCACTTTCTCTCTCCGCATCTTAACTCTAGCTCCTCAAAGCTAGCCGTTCACCTTTTCGCCTTCTTGTACTAGCGCTTCCTTTCCCAGACCTTCTATTCTCAACCTCTGCCTCCCTCCCCCTCCAATCCTCGCACCTCTCTGACTTCCCTGAAGCGCCGTCATTCTCTTAGTCTCCTATCCAACTCCCACCGTTGCCCACCACCATTTTCCATGCAGATGCCCCATCTCCTCCTGGGGCTTGCGTTGAGAATTCCTTCAAGCAGGTCTTCATCCATCCTGACCCCAATTGCGTCTGCCCCATCATGTTCACCGCCTTGCTCTCTATGGCCCCTTTGCTTCTCACCTGGGAGGCTTTAGCCACACCTTATTCCCCTGTAGGTGGGCAAGGAACGGGTGCTTTAGAAGCAGGGGAGTGGGGGATTCCCCTCCTTTCTACGTCTCCAGCTCCTCTCCGCCCCCCCGCCTTTCCTGCGTTGCTGCGCTTCCTGGGCCACTGGGTTTGGACTACTGCAGCAGCTGCTGTTCTGCTGTGTCATGGAAGGAGGCAGTGGCAGGAGCTGGAGCACAAGGGGGAGGAGGGGAGGACCTGATCTCCGGTATCGAGGGGCTGGAGACAAACGCCCAGCTCCCACAGAGCAGCCTTATAGCGGGGCAGGTGGCAGCCCTGCTACCTCGGGGACCATGGTAAGTAGGGCGACCCAGGTGGGAGATGGCTAGGGAGGTAAGATATAGAAACAGGGGAGAGTGGGTCTTCACCGCTAGCCCAGATGAGATGGACACAGAGCTTTGCAGCTTGAACCCTGAGCCGGAACATGAGAGGGAATGATTCACGGCCAGAGATGCCTCATCATCACAGCTTCATCTTATCCCATGAGCCCTGGCGCTTTAGGTGAATAGGAGGAGGAAACACCGGATTCCTGTAGACTGAGGCTTTAGTTTTGCTACACTTGTTTATAATTTACCTTGCATAGGACTAGGGAAGGGGATGGAATGGGAAATCTGCCCAACCCCACTTTAGTCCCGAAAATAATACTCTTGGCCCAACGCCTGAAAGAAACAGCCTTTGGTGCTATTAAACAATCGATAAGAAAAGCCTCACCGACCCCCTTAGTATATGTTTGGGGAAATGTTGGGTTAAAGGAGAGAGTGAATTCTCCTTCATTATTATATCCCCAAAGCCCTAGCAGTTTCACAGGTTCACATTTAAAGTCCAGAGGGACTTTAAAAAGCTGCTCGCTAATAAGTTCAGCTCCACTGTCCTATACTGTCAGGAAATTAAGACACCCCACAATGAAAAATAATTCATTTAAGAATAGGTTAGAGCCATGGAAGCATATTATATCCCTCATCAGTGCAGTTAATACAACAAATTTTTTATGATTATCTATTTTAGAGTACCCTTTACCCCAAAATCCCAGGCTACTTTCTAAGTATTTGCATGTGTCATTCATACATTTAATACAGAATTAAAGAGATAGATAACTGGCCACAAAAAGGCTCAATCTATGCCTCCTCAAAAGCAAATGATGAAGGTAAAGAGGCCAGGTTCCCTGTATTTTAATCATGATTTTATGAAAACCAGACTCTTAGGGGTGAGTATGAAAATGAATGTCATTATTTAAAAAGCTTTCTCTTGTGTATAGCATCCTGGATTGTTTATATAAATTTGATTTAGTTTTCTTACTGGTTTTCTTTATTTGTCTCATGCCTATAGAGAAGCAGACTAGACTGGTGAGGTTCACTGCTTACTTTCTCAAGGTAGATTTATTTGTCTTCAAGGGTCTTAGAAAATAAATCTAGAGCTAAAAGCTTTCTAGTCCAACTTCCTACTTTTATAGAAACCCAGGGTAAAAGGTGGAATAAAACTTTACCAAATCCATTTTCTTGTAGTTCCAGCCAACTCAGCAAGTTATTTATTACATTCCTAAAATGTTCAAGTAAAGGCAAAACAAGCACTTATTAAGCTCCAATTCTGAGCCAGACATTATGCTAAATACTAGGGATACAAGGAGGTGGGGTGGTTGGAGAACAGCACCTGCCTTCAAGTAACCCTGAGTCTAACAGGGGAGAGGATAAGCAAACAACTATGTGCAGACAAACCCAATAAGTACCTATACCTGTAAATTGAAGATAACCACAGAGGGGAGGCACTAGAATTAAGGGCGATCAGGAAGGACTTCTTGTAGAAGATGAAATTTATTAACTGGGATTTGAAGGAAGCCAGGAGATAGAAATGAGGAGGAAAATTATTCCAAACAGGGAGAACACCCAATGAACAACTATGCTGTGTCGAAGAGAGAAAAATGAAAAATAACCATGTATTTTCCTTTACAGTGCTTATAATTTCATAAGAAGCATCATACAGGCACACAAATAAGTTAACACATGGCAGGATATTGTAACCAATATCCCACTATATGATAAGGGGAGGGGCAGGGTGGAAAATAGATGAAGTGCTATAAGAAAAATTTAGAGATCACTTTTAGTTGGAGAGATCAAAGAACATACCTCAGGCCTTGAATGAAGAGAAGAAAACTAATTTCTCTGATAAGTGAAAACATTTCATGAGCCTTAAGTTTTTATACTCTTGAAAATTAGAGTTTGTTTCTTAAAGTGCAATTTGAAGTGTATCTCAAGAGTTGAAAGGAACTTCAGAGATTAAATTGTCCAACCCATCCCTGAAGTATGGATCCCGCTAAAACATACCCCAAAAATACTTATCCAATGTTCACTTAGAGTCAGCTAATGAAGCATTTACTACCTTCCCTCTGACCTTCCCCCTCCAAGACAAATTATTCTATTTTTGGATAGTTCTGACTGTTAGGATTTATTTACTTATGTTGAGCTAAAATTTGCAATCAATAGGTTCTAGTTCTTTGCTAGAGGAACATGCAAGAAAATTTCCCAATGAAAGCCTTCTAAATATTTTAAGACAAGAATGTTCTCCCCAACCCCACCTAAAAAAAACAAAGCCCAAAATATCCTCTAAGACATCAATATAGCTCTATATACTTCAATTCCTAGAATTGTACTTAGCATATAGTAGGTGTTTAATATTTGTTTAATAAATTGAATTGGACTTGTGTTTTACAAATGAATAGTTTCTGATATAATATGCTTATTTAATTGGGGTGGGGGGAGACCTTTTAAAGTAGATTTATATGATGAAATGGAAAGGACACTGGCATGGAAGAAGGAAAGCCTGGGTTCTTTCCCTGGCCTTCTTTCCTCATTCTTAACAACTTACTTAACCTTGCTAAGCCTCAGTTTCTCTATCTGTAAGATGAGGGGCTTGATCTAGATGACTTCCAACATCCCTCCAGCTCTAACATTCAATTGATATTATTGCTCTGACTAAGCCTTTCTTGTGTACTTTCAACTTTGGCTGGATCTAGTTATATTTATTCTTTTAGTGCATAATTTTATACTCCAATATCCTACTCAAGAAGACCTTGGGAGGAGTAATAATGGGAAACAATTGGCTCTTGATACATCATCATTTTAGTGTTAATTGCCAACCCATCACTTTAAGTGTATTATGTCTCTGTACCCTTAGCCAAGCAAGGGTGACTATTATGAAAAGGACAGGTTAAGAAACATAAAAATTGAATCATCAGAGTTTTACAATCAACAGGTATGACACAACTAAGTTCATGGGTGAGGATTTTAAAGTAGCTACTAAGAGAATTGAAGATACCAACCAAGTGAGGCCCCTCAGGAAACTTATCATCTATTTTAAAAGTTAATAATATAGTTAGCAGGAGTAGGATAACATTTCCAGTTCTGTCTTTAGAAATTTTAGGGTTTCCAAAATGTTGGCCATGGACATAATGCTTATTATCAGAGAATCTGAATCCTTACAAAAACCAGTTTATAATCTATAACTCTGGCCATCACCATTATGGAACTTAGTAGTTGACTATTTCCTTTTATTAATAACATTTAATGTAATAAAATATAAGTGTATATAACATAAATATATCATATAAACAATAGCTTCTCAGTTGAAGGTACTAATTGTAGTGCTCTTTACAAGAAGTTGTTCAACAGAACCTGGAAATTGATAGACTAAAGAAAAGATGCAATGGCTTTGGCCTTTGAATTAGTAAACAAAAAAAAAATGCAGATTCCCATGTATCTAACTAAGTCTAGAACAAACTTGATTGTAGGAAAAATACTTTTTTTTTTATGTTTTGGTTTTCTGCTAATTATTGAGCTGTCATAGTACCCCAAGCTTCCCAGAATGCCCTTTCCCCATCTCTATCAAAATTCCTTTCATCCATCAAAACATACTCCAAATTTCATTTCCTTCAAGAAGCTTTTTCTTATTCTCTCCAATTAGTCTTGATCTCTTCTTCCTCTGAAACCCTATAGTACATTTGTGGCTCTTATCACATATATCATTTACTATTATAATTATATGTATACTTTTCTTATTTCTCCAACTAAATTATAATATTCTTTAGAACAGGGTCTGTGCCTTACTCATTTTTGTGTCATCCCTTGATTCTCCCTGAGCTTAGCATGGTATATTGTCTGTAATAGGAATTCAATAGATATTTGTTGAATCAAAGCATTTTGATGAGTAATACCTATCACCTCATCTTGTAATTATGAGTCATCCTCTTTTTTAAGCCGGTGTTGACAAAAATGGGGATTTGTCTTTCTGCTTTTGACCCCATATTGTCACATTTGACCAGTCAGTGATAACCAAGACCATAGGAGAACCTGGTTCTAGTGCACCCATCTCCTTAATTCTCAGTATCCTCAATAATAGCTCACAAAGTATCTCCAACTCCTGTTTCATAACAGTGTACTAAAGAAGGAGATTGATCATCTCGTAGAAAACCCAGTTCAATATTCAGCTTACCACTCACATTTGGGAAAAACTCTGATGCTAGGGAGAGAAGAAGGCTAAGTTAGGAGAAATCATTTGGCATTGCTTAGCGGATGGTGGGGGAGGCAGTCAAATGAATAGTTTGTTCTTTCTCCAGAAAAATATCACCTTATGACATTAGTTTTGTACTCCAGAATAAGAAACAAATATATTTAACTAAAATGATGGAAACATTTTTGCAAATTTTATTAAAGTGCTGCTTATACCCTATTATTTACTTTCACTTAATTATTCATGCATATCATGGGAATGGAGGGACTTTCAATTCCTGTGCTTCTGATGATATCAATCCATGCTTCATGTGAATCATAATTTTTATTTCTCATGTGGATTTAAACACATATTTGACTACATTTGACATACCTGGGAATGGAACTTATGTCTTCTTAGTCCATGATCCTGTCAACCAGATTGCCTTCTTATTATACATATGTATAGTTTTTTAAATGAAAAAAAATTAAATTCTGCTATTTGACATTTTACTAAATATACAAGCTAATATGACATTGTCTTTCATTCTAATTGATACTCATTCATTGTTAGTAGTAATAATAGTAGTAATAATAACTAGCATTTATATAGTATTTTAAGATTTTTGAAGTGCTTTACATATACTATCTAATTTGATCCTCAAAATTCTGTTAAGTAGATGATATTTTAGCCCCCTTTTACAAATGAGGAAAGGGAGGCTGAGAAAATTTAAGTGACTTGTTCAGGATAACTTAGCTAGTAAGAATTGAAGGCAAGATTTGGAATCAAAATTCCTGACTCCAAAACCAGCATTCTTATCAACTGTGCCACCTAGCTACTAATTAGTTTGAACAACTGATACCTACCCAGTATCATGTTGTATGCTTTGAAGAATATAAGGGAAGTTAAAGACATATGTGTATACATGTATATATTTATATGTATGTGTATACACAGATGTGTGTACATATATATGTATATATATGCATGTGTGTGTATGAAAAAGAAAATCATTCCAGTATAGCATAAAGCCACAGTATGGATTTGGGGAAAAAAATTTTCTATTCAAATGATAAGGCAATTCCAAATAAGATTACCATGAATAGGCAAAGTCAAAGAAGGCTTCATGGAAGAAGCAAGATGAAACAAAATATGGAAACTGAATCAAACATAACAGAATACCTTAGAAGATATACAATGGGAATGTATCTATATAAAATGTGGTATTTTGAGACAGTATCATGATATCTAAGTTCATCTATATTTAATATATAGATTTATTTATTTGTATTACAGTAGCTTAGTATGGAATCCACAGAGCTGTTATGCTAGTTTTCAACTAGCCATACAATACTGACTTTGACACTTATTTTTCCTCTTGGTCACTGTTGGTTTCACATGATTTCCTTCAAATAACTAGAACTCCAAAAAGTACAATGACATCAATCACGTGTGTCTCATTCTTATTCCATTCTTAAAGATAAAAAGAGCATGCCTTTAAGGTCATAATTAGAGTCTAACATTAAATCTATCTATCTATTATCTCTTTATCCATCAATATGCCTCTCCAACCAAAAATCCATCTATCTGTTTCATTTAATGTGCATTCAACAATGTGCTTTATAACAGAGGACATTTAAAGCTTATTTTAAAAAGAATAACATCATATGCAACCAGTACAAGTCCTATTTTTTAAAATATCTTTCACATTTATCCTTTCTTTTCTGTTCCTGTTGCTATTATTGTAGTTCAGGTCCTTATAACCTCATTCTTAGCCTACCATAGTAGCCTCTTAACTATTCTCCCCATCTACAGTTTTTCCTCTGCTTACCTCCCCATCAATGCATCCAACACAATGAACTTGATTAGTCTTCCTAAAACAGATTTCATTATATTCCTCCTTATTCATAATCTTTTAGTGACTCCCTATTGCCTATAGGATGAAATCTAGATAATTTAGATTGGCATTCAAGGTCAACAGACAGACTTCAGCCCACTTTTCCAGCATTATCTTCCAATACTCTCATGCACAGACTCTTTCAGTCAAATTAATTAATTTATTGATTCCCAAACACAATTTGTACTTTCTTGCCTTTGCTGACACCATTCCCTTTGCCTTTGAATTTCTGCCCACTTCACTATCCCCTTTCCAAAACTTCTATATCTTTCAAGTCCAAATCAATATTCACCTCCTGCTTGAAGTTTTCCTAGATCTTTCCAAATATTCTGAATCCAGAGAATTTATTGTGTCTTATATTCATCTGACAATCCATAGATTCCCACCTCTTACATGAAGTCTTTTCTGGTCATCTCCCTTCTCAAATCACCTTCTATTTTCCTCTCTGTTCACAAGTTGTATCTACAAATTTGACAGAGACTCCTTGAGCACTAGGGCTGTTTGATTTTTATCTTTGTATTCTTAGTACCAAACATAATGCTTTTTAGTAACAGGTACTAAATAAATGTTTACTTAATCAGCTTAATTATATGACATCTGTGGCATTTCTTATATTGTTATGTTTATGCTTCAAGGATCTGCTAAGGATAGAGTTTTATCAATAGGCTGGCTACTAATTGATGAATAAGATAATATATGAAATAAAGAAAAGCACAAAATGGCCTTATGTCTCTATTAGTCCCTTTAAGGTAGCAGAAAAATTGTTGGTGGGTTTTAAGAATAAAAAAATGTTTAGACCTTCAATAAACATTGATTTAACTGTTGGTCCTCTAACTGAGAGAGCCTTATCCAACTACCAACTCACTGACCTACTACTAGAGGAAATGAATCATCAATATTGACCTTTACACTATAAATGAAAGCAGAAAATTTCAGGAAGTTTAAACTACATGGAAGAATGGCTCACAGGTTTTTCTTGGAGAGGTAAATGAAAGAGTTAGTGGAATTGGCTATGTTGTTTGTCCAAAGGCAACAAGAAACATCATTCTATGTCATTCACATGTCAGTGCTGCTGCTGAGCATAACCAAAAAAGATAAATGTGAAGACAATTTTAGCTTATTCACCAATAGGATGAATAAAGTTCAATGTCAGAATCCTGTCACATCTTATAGAGATGGATTTCAAAAAATAAGGATGGACTCTGAAGGTGTGGTCCAAAGAGTGTAAAATAAACAAATCATTAGAAGTAATTAATTAGTAAGTAAGAAGTCCTGG
The DNA here is from genome assembly GCF_027887165.1 of Monodelphis domestica. NCBI lineage: Eukaryota > Metazoa > Chordata > Mammalia > Didelphimorphia > Didelphidae > Monodelphis > Monodelphis domestica. The sequence goes on from NC_077231.1 coordinate 203,126,376, forward strand.
ATTTAAATCCTAGTTCTCATGTGTACTACCTCTGTGACCTTGGACAAGTTCCTTCATCTCTCCCAGCCTATTTCTTCATCTATCAAATGAAGGGATTGGACTAGGTCATTTGATTAAGATGTATTATTAAGGGCCTAGTATGTATTCTAAGCACAGGGAATACAAAGTCAAAAAACACAACCTGCCCTCAAGGAGCTTTCATTCAGTTAAGGGAAGCAATAGGTAGAAATATAAGTTAATGTTTTTAGTAGGGGAAGACCTAAAAATTAGAGAGACCTGAACAGGCTCCACCTAAGCCAATATTTGAAAAAAATTCAGGATTCCATGAGGTAGAGGTGAGGCCAGAGATACAGGAAATAGGCACACTTTAAGGTCCCTTCCAGCTCAAAATCCATGATCCAATTATTTGTTATTCAGAGGAAGAAGAGATAAAGGTGGACCTGAAAGATATGGTGAAAAAAATACAATAGAAAATACAGTTCAACATTAAGAAGAAAAATAAGTAAAAAACTTATATACTGAACAGAATATTTATGCCCACATATCATTAATCTTTTTTTCAAGAAGAGAGTTGGTAAGTGCTAGATATAAAAAACTCTGAATAACCTCATAACATATAAAGTTGGTTGCATCTTAAGACACAGGAAATAACTGGTTTTTGATGTGGGTGTCATTTCCGATAAAACTGCTTGTATACAGGGAAACTTTCAACTTGAGCAAAGAACAAAATCACTACCACATTAGAAGGGAGAAGAATAAAATGAAATCAAAACATCTCCCACCTAACCAATTTAAATCAGACATTGAAGCTGAAAAATGGAAAAATGGATAAAGGAACAGATATCAACCCAGATTATAATCACTTATTTTTAATTGATGCAAAGCCAAATCACCACAGGAAGGGTGCCAAAGGATACTGGAAACCAGATTATAGCCAACACTTGATCTCTTTACCAAGCAGTGAGATATGGCCATCCAAGGCAATGCCAGTTTAAACTATAATCCCATTTGTCAAATATTACACATAAAGATAGAAGATGATTATGCGATTAGAAACAGCATCTCTTCCTAAAATAGCTAGAAGTGGTCAAAGGAAAAGGATTGTGTAGAAAGCTTGGTGTGAGACCCAGTTAAGCCAAATCATCCAAAGAGCATTTAAAGGTGAAATTTTAAGATCAGAAAACAGATTTTTTGAAATGGAAACAATCCATAAAGTTATCTACAATGAGCTATTTTTTCCATTAATAATGGTGAAACTATGACACTTGACCTCTAATATCACAATCCCCATACATAAACAGCAGAAATTGCATGAAAAATATTTGGAAGACAAGCTAGATTAGGCAAAGAATACATAAAGAAGATACATTATGGAGCCTCCACAAATGTAAGGGTCCTGAAGGATCAGCTATTAAGATATCTAAAAGAGGAAAAAAGACCACATAGTTACAAAAAAAATATGTATTATGACTACGGAAAAAAAAGTGATTGTGAGGCTACCAGTAGCTTCTAATGCCAAACTTATTTCCTTATCTCTATAAAATCTTTATAAAAATAATTTACACATGTATCATGGGGCCTTTGTTATTCATTTGTTCAAATTGTATCTGACTCTTCATGATCCCATGTGGGGTTTTCTTGGCAAAGATACTGGAGCAGTTTGCCGTTTTCTTCTCCAAGCCCATTTTACAAATGAGGAAATGGAGGCCAACAAGGCTGACTTACCCAGGATCACACAAATAATAAGTGTCTGAAGCCAAGTTTGAACTCAGATCTTTCTCTGGAAATTGGGAAAAACAATCTCTGAGTAATCAAAATTGTGTATTTTATAAAAGACAAAGGAAAGAAATAGATTGGATATAAATAATATGTAGCATTTTGGCAACAAAGAATGTGCACACCATATGACATAAAGGATACCATCAGTAAAACAGATAGCCAGAATAGGATGTGGTTCAGTCAATAAATTAATAAACATCTATTGAGTATCTATTATGTACCAAACACTGCTAATCAGTGGGCTGAAGCTATATAAGACCAGCCTACATAGAACTCTGGTACCCCTACACTTTCTTTCTTTCTTTCTTTCTTTTTTTTTTTAATTCTTACCATCTGATTTAGAATTGATACTAAGTGTCAGTTCCAAAGTAGAAGTGCAGTAAAGGCTAGGCAATGGGGGTTAAGTGACTTGCCCAGGGTCACACAGCTAGAAAGTCTCTGATCTCCAGGCATGGCTCAGTGGATTAAGAGCCAGATCTAGAGGTGAGAGGTCCTGGGTTCAGATTTGACCCTAGACACTTCTTAACTGTGTGATCCGGGGCAAGTCACTTAAACTCCATTGTCTAGTCCTTCCTGTTCTTCTACCTTGGAGTTAATGACAGGATTAATTCTAAGATTTGGAGGGTTTGGTAAGGTTTGGAAAAAAAAAAAAAGAAATGTCTAAGAGAAGGTCCCTGATCTATTAAGTGGAAGAAATTCAGGAGAATATGGACAAGGACTGCTGAGGAGGGGAAAATATGGATGGGCTTTGCTCTATCCCAGTGGAGGGAGTACCCTCACTAATGAGATCATAAAAGTGAGAAGCATTGTTGTTTAATTCTGGATAGCACCATGCTAGGCACTTAAATATTTTTTTATTGACTTAACTCAGGAGTATTCAATTATATTAATATCCTTTCCACTTAAATTTCAGAATTGAGGTAGCTTAATTAGAAATTTAGCTGAAGCAATATAAAAAATGAAAAACAACCTAGTTCTTGCTCTGCTGAGACCAATTTGTGTCAGGCATTTTACCTCCTCTGGGACTCAGTTTGAGTCCATTTGAGTCTGCCATTTCACTCCCTTCTGTGCCTCAGTTTCTTTTATATACAACTTGTAAAATGACAATGACATTATTTACATCCTAAGAATGTCATTGGCATGAATTGGATAATAGAAAATGACTAATGATTTCTTCTTTGAGAAACAGGTGCATTATTATTTCATTTTTCCTTTTCAGTCTTGTTAAATGGAAATGAAACTAAAACTCTTTAAAATAAAGCCTGATGTGTTGGTGACTGCTAACTTGCATAAAGTGAAATATTTGAAACATCGTCAGCTAAAAACCACAAGGTTCTTACAGCTTGGCCAATATGTGTGCAAGTAAGAAATGCAGCATTAATTTATAATGTCTGCCATTGTTCTTCATCTCCTCTGTGTACTGCAGTCGCAAATTGCAAATAGCTAAGGGTTTCTGTTCTGCCCCAATGTACATTTGAGAAGACAATACCCTAGTGTGATTACAGTTTTGAATGGAGGCTCCAACTAGGCAGGGGCCATGTGAATGGCTGGCTCCAATACGAGGGCACATCTCCATGCTATTCCAAGCCTTCATTGTCATCCCAGGGTCCAGGACGGGATTAACCTTCATCTTTTCTTCAGATCCAATGGCTTGCCCACCAACACACCAGCTCAGCATCATCCACTCTTATTCAGCATTCAACATTTCCTAAGCACCTACTCTGTGCATCGCCCTAGAGGAGACACAAAGATAACTAAGACCTCCAAATCGGAGCTTTCAGATCTCCCCCCTAGTGGGTGGGGGGAGGGACCCCCATTGGCGTGCCAGGAGAGTAGGGAGTGGAGATAGATAAAGCAGCAGGCATAAGAGTGGACAGCAGGTGGCAGTAGAGTGACTGTACCCTGAAAGGACAGCACCTGTGCTGACCACCTCCTTGACTGTCTAGCTTGGCCTGGCTGACTCTGCTAAGCTTCACTGGATCTGGGTTTTCTAAAAAGTCTTCCTTCTTCCAGATGTGCAAGGCAGTAGTTCATGAATGATTCTACATAACTGCAACTGACCAGAGAAGAACCCAAATCCTTCCTTAGCCATGCCAATGCCAATGCCAATGGGGCTTTCTTTACAGCAGAAGAAGAGAATGAGAGTACTTTTAAGTAATGGGCTGTGGAGCATGGCCAACATGCTAACTGGTAGCCTACCTCTCTACCTCTCTTTTTTCCCTTAAAACTGAAAAAAAAAAGGTTACCCTCTTAGTTTAGTAAATAAAGCCCTGAAAGTCAGGACACCTGATTTTACTCCTGACTTACTGTGTGATGTTGGGTAATTTGCTTAGCTGCTAAATGTCTCACTTCCTCAAAAGGTGTTGAGAGGATTCACAGCAACTGGATTCCATCCCCCCAAGCTCAGGAGAGCCCCATATTCCTCTCATGTGTAGTAAAGAGAACCTCCTATGACCCTTTTTCCAAAAATCTCTTACTTGAAGGGAGGACATTCTGACTGTCAGCAGAGTGGCAAAATGCCTTTGCTATTGGGAGAGGAAGAGGAACTGCAGTTAACCTCAAGGCGAGAGCCATTCCGCTCCCTCTGGGGTGATGCAGCATCATAGCCATGGCTGAAGCTGATCCTATGTCCTATGGGACGTTGTTAGATGGGTAACCCATAGAACTAGTCCTCTGGCATAGCTTTGTGAGACAGACCCTACAGATAGAAAGTGAACCAGCCCCATACTTTCACAGGAAGAAGTGAATAGGTGGGTGTGTTGGTGCTTCTGTGGTATTATCTGTGGCATGCTAAAGACCTAGTTTCCCCCAAATATTTCACCTCCTCCCTATCCCACTCTACCCAGGCCCGGTAGCCTGCTTTAGATTTCCAAATTAGAGTGATTCTTTTTAGGTAAGGGATTATTTCCAGAAGACTGTTATAATAATACACATATTATTAAGCAGTTGGGTAACACAGTGGATAGAGCCCTGGACTTAGAGTCAGGAAGACTTGAGTTCAAATCTAGTCTCAGACGCTTAGTAGTTGTATGACTCTGGGCAAGTCACTTAATTTCTACTGCAGTTTCCTCAATTATAAAATGGGGAAAATAATAGCACCCACCTCTCAGGGTTGTTGTGAGAACCAAATGAGATATCTGGGAAACACGTAGCACAATGTTTGGCATATAAGCTAGTTATTATTATCTAGTTCAACCTCTTCATTTTACAGATGAGGAAACTGGGTACTAGTAAGGTTAAATGACTTGTCCAGGATCACAAAGGCAACGACAGATGAGCTAACTGACTCCTACCAGGAGGCACATCCTTGACAGAACACCCTAGGAAGGCAAGGTAACCTAGGAAGGGTATCGGCAGCTTGTGACTCCATAGTAAAGGATACAGAGAGGTTACATGCTTAATAACTGACAAGCTGACTTGGGGTAGGGATTGGGAGACATGAGGGTACTGTGAGCCTGGAATGTAAGGTCACTGAAAGGAACAAATGGAATGAAGGAAAGCATTCAGTAAAAGATGAAGGCCTACCTTTCCCGTTTCCTAATTTTACCGTGTACAGCCCAGGATGTTGGACTTTAGAAATACCACATGCCACATCTCCTCTTAACCCGGTCATCTGGCAGTGCTCGGAGGTCATGATCCCAGAAGACAGTGAGGAAACAAAAAGGTCCTAAGTTTTTTCTCATATGCCTTGGTTTTAATTCATCTCCATTCCTTGGATGAAGATAATAGTAGCTCACTGCTATTATCTGTAGTGAACATTAAGAAAAACCCTGAAATATTGGCTAAATATTATAGTTATAATATCTTTAAAAATAAATCTTAGATTATCTTGAACTGTTTAGGATTACGTTCATTCAGGCCATCCCTCATGCTCTCCTCATCTACACCAATCATAGTCCTTCCCTTCCCTTCAGGCTAGGCTCAGGTACGGCTTCCTCTAATTTGATTCAATTTGGCCATCACTTAGCAGACTTCTACTTTGTATAAGATGCTGTTCGAGGAGTTACGGTAACAAAGACAAAAATGAAACAATCTCTGCCCCCTGTTAAATATTCCTTGATTGCATTGGCAGAAAATGAATCAAATTTTCCCAGATTCTAACAGAACCATCCAGAGTTGGAAAGCCATCTTGTCCAACCTCTATCTGAAAAAGAATTCTTTCAACAACCCCCCCCCCCACACACACACACACAAGAAGTTAACTATCCTTTGGTTGAAGACTCCCTGCCATGGGAAGGCAGCTAGATGATGTAGTAGATAAGAGTGCTGAACCTGGAATCAGAAAGATCTGAGTTCAAATCCAGCCCCAGACACTTGGTAGCTGTGTGATCCTGGGCAAGTCACTTAACCTTGTTTGCCCTTGTTTCCTCATCTGAAAAAAAATAAAAATAAAAAATGAGCTAGAGAAGGAAATGGCAAACCTCTACAGTATTTTTGCCAAGCAAACCCCAAATGGAGTCACAAAGAATCTGACACAATAGATAATGACCAAGCAAAGCAAGTAATGGGAGATAACCCATAGTCTTCTAAGGCAGCCCATTTTTTCTCCCTTTAGATAGTTATTTCTGTAAATGAGTTTTTTCTTAAATCATTCCTGCTCAACTCTATTCGAATTTTTGCCCATTGCCCCCAATCCATGCATCTAGAACCACACAAAACAAATCGAATCTTGCACATGTCTGTTCTTCATATTTGTGATACAAGTTGTTATGTCCCACTGAAATTTTCTCTTTTTGCAGCTTAAACATCACCAATTTCTTTAACTGGTCCATCTCTTGAAGACAACACCTTTTCTAAAATGTGAGATTCAGAACTGAACTCAAGACTCCAGGCAGGGGCCAACCATGGCAGAGTAGAGTAATTCCCATCACTTCTGTTGTTCTGACTGCTATGCTTCTAAAGGCAGCCTAAGATCATAGTCACTGTTTTTGTGGCCAGTATCACACTACTGACTCACAGTGAGCTTGTGGTCTGCTAAAATCCCCAAATCTTTTTTGGATAAATCTAGCTAGTCCCACCTACTCTTTGTTCCTCCCTTAGCCCTTTAACACTCTACCTTGTCTTTTATTTATTTGTATTCATGCCAAATCCCCTTAGTAAATGGTAGGCCTCTTTTAGGGCAGGATCTGTTTTTCAACCTTGGCTCCGAAGTCCCTATAGGGCCTTGTATGGTGTAGATACTTAATGTTTAGCATTTTTTTCAGTCACATCTGACTCTTCATGACCCTATTTGGGATGTTCTTGACAAAGATATGGAAATGATTTGCCATTTCCTTCTCTAGCTCATTTGACAAATGAGGAAACTGAGGCAAACAGGGTGAAGTGGCTTGCTCAGGGTCACATTTTTGAACACAGGAAGAGGAGTCTTCTTGACATCAGATCTGGCACTATCCACTGCACCACCTAGCAGCCTAGATATTTAATAAACATTTACAAAAATCAATTTGAATCCAAAGGTGTTTAATAAGTGTCTATGATGTGCCTCACAGTGTGTGAAGATTTGAAGATTGCCTATACATGTTCCAGAAAATTCATCCATGTTAGTCAGCTGGGGTAGTCCTTTGCATGCTCTGATTAAATGGTGAATGAATGAATGAATGAGTGAATGAATGAACCAATTTGGCATGTCCTATATAGCCTCAGGAAGCTGAGCAGTTAGTATAGGAGTATTTCTCATCTGTCCCATTTAGGTTTCTTCTCCAGACTTCAAAATCTAGGCTCCTGGGGCTGTGTTTGTGGGTCACCCAAATATATCTTGTGCTCCTGGCATTCTCTCTACTGTTGGATCCACAATCCAACCCATACTTCAGAGAAACTGAGGCGGACCAATGGGAGGGCTACGGTAAGTGATTGGTTTTAAGTATTTTAAGTAGTTTTATGACTGATTAGTTTGGAAACTTATTATATGAGCATTATATAACCCTTAACTTCCATCTTAGAATCAACACAATATATTGGTTCTAAGGCAGAAGAGTGGTAAGAGCTGGGCAATAAGGGTTAAGTGACTTGTCCAGGGTCACACAGCTAGGAAGTGACTGAAGCCAGATTTGAACTTCCATCTCAAGGCCTGGCTCTCAACCCATTGAACCATTTAGCTAATGCAGGATAATATTTTTTGTTGTTGTTAAAAGAAGCACCGGTTATCACTATGTAACCAGATGGCACTGTGGATGGAGTACTGGATGTGAAGTTAAGATCTTAGTTGAAATACTGCCTTAGTCACTCACTAGCTATGTGAACTTGGGCAAGTAATTTCTTTCTGTGCCTCAGTTTCCTCATCTGTAAACATGGAGATAACAAGCGCAGCCATCTCCCAGGGTTGTTGTGAGGACTAGATAAGTTAATATGTGTAAAGCATTTTGCAAACCTTAAGTCAGCATAATGGCGGTTTCCTTTGTGGCCAGTCCTCAGAAGTTCCTTTCAAGGAATATCTCAAGGATACCATTTCATATTCTTTTTATTCCATAAGACATACTCATGTTGTCTTGAGTTTTGTTCTATTTTCTGGCAGAATTTTAAGGAGGAAAAGGTAGTCTGCAGAAAATCAAATAGAATGGCTTGACATAATTTTATGATTCTATGACATGTGGGATCATGTATAACAAATAGCAATTTAGTGAAAGTAGTACTTTGACCTTAGATTTAGGACCACATGAGTTTGAGTCCCAGCTCTGAAACTTACTCATTGAGCCACTCCAGGCAAGAAATTCTTATCTCTTTGAATCATAGAGTTCTTTAGACTGAGTTCCTTGAGAGAAGGGACTGTCTTTTGCCTTTCTTTGTATCCCCAGCACAGTGCCTGGTACCTAGTAAGTGCTTAATAATTGCTTGATGCCTGACTTGGTTTATTCATATGTATCAATCCAGAAATCCCCCCCCAACCTCTCTATTTATGCAAAACTGGGAAAATATACTGTACAGTTTAAAGTTATCATTTAAGCCATTAATAGCTTATAACCTCCCTAAGACTTTCTATAGGACATGTCCATGTTGTTTTGGGTTTTGTAACTCTTCTCCACTGAATTTTAAGCTATTAATTTTAAATTATAATAAAATTAAATAATTTAAAACTGAATCCTAAGCTATTAATAACTTATAACTGCACTAAAACTTTTGGGATACCTTGAATTTCTTGTACTACCTACCTCAAAGGGAAAATGCTTTCTAATCCTTAAAGCCTCATACAAGTATGAATTAAAACAGGAGCACTGTGCAATACATAGGTCACTGGACCTAGAGCCAGAAGAGAATGGAGTTTAAATCTGTCTCAGACATTTACTAGCTATGGGACCCTGGGTAGGCCACTTAACCTCGGCTTCAGATTCCTCAAAATTAAAAATAGGGGTAATATTAGCACTTACCTCCCAGAGTCGTTCTGAGGACCAAATGAGATTACATTTGTGAAGTGAGAGCTTTGCAAATAATTGCAAATATTGATGATTCCTTGCCTGTGACAAAATGACCAAACCAAGGATTTTATTGACCCTTAGTGTCAGTTAATTTGTGGGTGAATAGATGCCATCTATTTGTGCATCTACATACCTATGGGGCTCTGGGAATGAAATGAGATCATTTTTATAAAGCCCTTAAAAAGTTCCAGGAACACAGAAGGTGCTCAAGAAATGATTCTTTCCTTCCTTCTCATTACAAATCCTGACATGCAATCTGCTCTTGCCAGAATATTTTAGGCTGCATACCACATGCAAAGCTCAATTTATCAAAAATAGAAAAACCCTAGTGTTTTTTCCTTATAGGAAAATGAGTAAACTCTTAGGTTTCACCCTTCCCCATGTCAGAAATGGAAGGAACCCCAGTGATAGTTTAATCCAATCCCCTTTTATTTAATTTCAGAGAAAAAAAATCCTTGTGAAATAGTTCCTGCAAGACCAATTTTGTCAGAAAACCAAAGATATACAATAATGGCATTTCTGAAAGTTAGAATATTTTATTAGAATAAACCCCACCCCATCACACAAAAAGATTACCATTCTTTCCCAATTTTGGCAAAGAAAAATGTCTATGAAAAGCACACTCACATTTCACAGAGGGGGCTATATTTACTTAAAACATCAAAAAAGAAAATGAGCACCAAAACAAACCAAAAAACCCACACAAAATCCAGTCCTCCGTGGGACCCAATGAATTAAACCTTGGAAACCAGATTTCACTGTTTTATCACTTGTGTATTAACATAAATCATAAAAGTACTTTGGGCTAAAGAGATAGAACCACCAGAATTCAGATAAACTGTCATTAATACAGTGAAACATCCTACACTGTGTGTCACTCCGTATTATCCATTATCACATAAACCGGTAAAAACTGAGAAGGGACTACCCCTTCACTTAGTTTCAAACAGAACATTTTAGAAACAAATACCAGTCCTGCAATATACAAACACAATTTTAGGAACTAACAAAATACCTTTATGAACCCAACAATAACAAATAGGGTTTGTATACTCTTAGGCAACTTTTTGACGATATTCAGGAGGAGCAACTTTGTACTCACTGGCATTAAAAAAAGCAGAAGGATTCTTTGCTAAGTATTTTAAGAAATCGTGCAGATAGTTGAACAACAAAGCCAGACTCTTCTCATCAAAAGAAGAATGGGCCAGCACTTCTCCAATGGGGACAAATAGTCTCAGCAGGTGGGGAGCTCCGTAGAGCTGAGACATGGGGACATCAGGGTGGTTAGCGAGGATCTCAGCATACTGGGGTCTTTCGAACTCGTAGAGGAGCTGGGTGCCCAACAGGGCATTGAAGTGGGCTCTGATTCCCCCCACCAAGTCCTCTGCAGCATACACCGTGTTATCCTGCTCTCCCCGTGCTTTCTGGTAGGTGACATAATCCTCCAGGATTGAATCCACGTTCTTTCTGGCAGGAAGGGAAAACAGCAACTTTTGTTTGGTGACCAGGTCCCAGTCCTCCACCAGCAGCGGCTTCAGCCTCTCCGGGATCTGGACTTTGGCCTCTGAGCTGGCGGCTGAAGTCCCTTCGGCCCTGGCAGAGGAATGGCCTCGGGTCCTTCTTCTCTGAAGCGGCTGGCCAGTCCCCCTGGCCATGCTGGTGCTGGTACTGGCGCTGGTGCTGGCGCCGGCGCCGCCGCTGCCCCCTTCTCTCGGGCCACTTTTCTGCTTGCACTTTCTGGTTTGGCGGCCCGGGGCCTCCACTTTGGCCATGGCCGTGGCCATGGATGAGGAGGTGGAGGGCGTGATGCGAATGTTCTGGAAGAGCGTCTCCACGTTCTGCTGCTGCTGCTGCAGAGAGGCCGCGGCGACCGCGGCGCTGCCCTTGCGGCCCTGGGGAGCCCCACGAGCCCGCTGCTCCTGGTTGGCTCTCTGAAGGTCGCGCTGTTTCTGCAGGTTGGCCTCAGAGTACTTGAGGACTCGGTTTTCCGGAACCCACTCGTCCCAGTTTTTGTTCCAGCCACTGTAGTGAATCAGGTAGCGCACCTGCTTGTCCTCGGTGGCCAGCTTCAAGCATTTGGCCTCGTAGAGAAGTGGCCCGTGGAAACACAGCACACGCTCGCCCTCCTGGAACTCGGGCTTCGGGGACTGCTTGGGCGCCATAGCAGGCCTCGGAGGTCTCACACCTCCCACCACTCGCAGGGGCAGGCAAGGGCCCTCGGGGCTTCAGCTGATGTCACAGTCCTAGGGAGTAAGAAGTTATTACTCCTGTTTTCCTACAAGAATCTTAGAAAATTCTGCTCAATAGTTTCTTTTCCATCTTACTCAGTTCTGTTCTGCCTGTTGTTTAAAAAAAAAAGGAAAAAACAAACAAACATGGCCAAGTCATGTCCCAAGAAGATCATAAACTGCAAGGGGCCTTAGAGATCATCTAATCTGTTTTATAGGTGAGGAAACTGAGGCCCAGTCTTTATGGCCTTAGGTAGTAAATCAGAGCTGAGATTTGAACCTACCATCTCGGCCTCAAAATCCAGTATTCTTTCTGCTTTACTATGCTGACTTCTGGACAAGAAATAAGCAGTGTTTCATTGTTTATTAAGAAAACTTTTAATTATGTCATTGTAATTTTTTTCCCTCTGTTTTTCAGATATTCCATTTTTCGACCCTGAGCAGTAACAATTTGGCACAATTTTTTTTTCAAAATCAGCAATCTGTGCTCTAGGGATTTGGGCTTTTTACCAATGGGAGTTGTTGACTGGCACTTATGTAGCAACTTTTAAAGACCTTGTTTCAATTTCAAATCTACATGATACAAAGCTTTAAAAAATAAACTGAAAGATAATTGCAATGTATGTGAGAAAAGAGAACAGGGGAAGAAATTCCCACATCCAAGAGATCACAGATTCAGCTGAATATCAAAGTTACATAAATTCTGCCTTCACCATCTAAGGAAGTGACTTCTTCCTGCAAAGACCTTCACCTGAAAAGCCCTAATCTGAAAGAGCTGGATTCTTGTCCTGGCTCTGCTACTAATGAGCTATATGACCTTGGACAAAGCATTTCTCAGAACTCAGTTTCTTTACTTGTGGAATAAGGGATTGGACTAGTTGACCTCTCAAGGTACTTCCAGATCTAATTATCTATGAGTGTAACCAGCAGGCTTTTACTTCTATTTCAATGAAATCCAACAAACATTTAACCAATGTCTGCTATATTTGTAAGGCACTTGGGATACAAAGATTTCTTTTTAAATGATAGTTCCTGCCCTCCAGAATCCTACTGTTGAATAGAAAACAAGTTCACAAATGCTAGTAGACCATGAAAGGGGCAAAGAGGGAATTCAGAGTAAGTGCTTTAGGAAAATCTAGGGGGGAACATCACTTTCAGCTGAAGGGACCCAACAAGGTTTCTTGAAGGAGGAGCCTAGAATGAAAAGAAGAAATTTAATAGGGGAAGGTGAGAAGAGAGTACCTTCTGAATGGAGGGGGGTGTTCTAAATGCAAGTCAAGTTAGGTCAACAGACATTTACTAAACACTGACTATGTATGCTTCAGGTACTATGCTAAGAGCTGGGGATAGCAAGAAAGACAAAAATAGTCCTTTCCCTTAAGGACCTCATATCTAATGGGGAAGACAACATGGAAACAACTATATATAAATAAGATGTAGACACAGGATAAAACTGGAGGTAACTCAAGAGGGATGGCATTAACAGTAAGAGGGAGCAGAAAAGACTTTTACAGGAAGTAGGATTTGAGCTGAGACTTGAAGAAAGTCTGGGAAGCCAAGAGGCAGAGATGAGGACACTGTACATTCTAATGGGGGACAGCCAGTAAAAAATGTACACAATTAAGGGATGGAGCATTTTATGCAAGGAACAGTAAAGGGGCCAGGGTCACTAGATCATGACATAAATGGAGGAAGGAAGAAAGGAAGGAAGGAAGGAGAAAGGAAGGAAGGAAGAAGAAAGGAAGGAAGGAACGAAGGAAGCAATGAAGGAAGGAACAAAGGAAGGAAAAAAAGGTTATAGAATAAGGAAATATAGAGGAAAGGGAGGAAGGAAGGAAATATAGGAGGAAGGGAGAAAGAAAGGGAAGGAGAGAAGGAAGAAGGAAACAAGTATTGGTTAAGCACCTACTGTATGCCAGGTACTGTGCTAAGCACTTCACAATTATTATCTCATTTAATCCTCACAACAACCTTTGGAGGTGAGTGCTCTTGTTATCCCCATCTTAACAGATGAGACTGAGGCAGAGAGAGGTGAAGTGACTCCCCCAACTTCTCTTAGTAAATATCTTATGCCATCTTTGAACTCAGAAGACTTAAAAGATAGGAAGGGACCAAGCTGTAAAGGACTCTTAAGAGCCAAAGATTTTATATTTGATCCTGGAAGCAATAGGGAACTACCAGAGTTTATTGAAGGGGGCAGGGGATAATGTGGTCAGATCTGCACTTTAGGAAGATTATATTGATGGCTGAGTGAACAATAGACTGGAATGAGAAGAAACTTGAGAAGTGAGAAGAAATAAGTAGGATATTGCAGTGGTCCAGATATGAAATGATGAGGGCCAGAACCAGGTTGGGAAAATGGGCAAGAAATCAAATGGAATGGCTGATAATCAAATAGCATAGACTTCATAAATAGAAGCTGGATGAGGTAGGGTTGGAAAGATAAGTTAGAGCATGACCAAAGAAGATGGTAGGCATCTTCTATTTTATGCTATAGACATGAAGAAGCATTTTGGTTTTGGGCAAAAACAATGTGAAATGGTTAGAACTATTTTACTTGAAGGCTGGCTAGTTCTGTTGCTTTCCCACATATAGGGTTTCTTGCTTGACTCCAGGAATTACCCTTTAGTTTTAGGTGGAAATTGTCTTCTCCCCAGTCTCCCAAAACCTGATCCAAAGATCCCCCTGGCCTCTGCCTAGAACCTCTGTATTAAAACTCCCCTCTTTATACTTTTTATCTTCTCAGAGAAATTCACCTAAAGTAAAGGAAAAGCTGTTGAGTTTCCCTGGCTTGTACTCTCTCTCTCTCTCTTTTCCAGTCTGTATTCTTGTACTTCTCTCCAACTTGTACTCTTTCTGATCTCTGAACATTTTTGTTTTTGTCCTGTCTCTATCTCTGGATACCAACTCTCTTCATATATGAAAACTCAGCAATTAGGGGTAAAGGTCAAGAAGAAATAGAATGGCTAGGTAGATGGGTGTGTTTGTATTGGAGTATGGCATGGTCTAGATGTTCATCAAGCTCTCCTTCACCTCTAAAATCTTGTGGCCTATGACCATAACAAGGAGAATTGGGTTTCAATTACAGAGTTGAAATTAGGCTGGATAGACTCAAAGGGAGCCAAATGGTTCAGTGGATAGATAGCTGGATTTGGGAATTGGGAAGACCTGGGTTTGAATCTTTCCTTAGACAAGTCACTTAATCCCTCTCAACCTCTGGTTCCTTATCTGTTAAGTAGGGAGGTCATAATAGTATCTCCCTCACAAGGTTGTGAGGATCAAAAATAGGGCATATGAATAATGCTCTGAAACATTATAGTACTATATGTTCACCATTATTATTAACAATAATCAGAGAAACCTCCAAATAATGAGAGCTCTAACCATATAATGGGCTGCCTTATGAAACAGTGACCCCAACTGAGGATTTTATTGTAGTTGGGATGACCATCTGTCAGGGACATTATAAATGAGATTGTCACTCTGAGTAGAAGTTGAGTGAGATCACATCTGAGTTCACACCTAAGATAAGGATTATATGATTTTATGAGAAAGAGGAAATGAGAGAGTGAACATTTATTTATTCACATTGTCATGGGTCTATCTCTAAAATAAAAAACAAAAACTTTGGATTAAAAATTAATCCAGGTCCTTTTATTGGGCTTTCTTAATAATCAAATTGGGTTGTCTATAATGCTATTCTGACTGAATGGGCAAAAACTGTTCATTAAAATAGCTGAAGAAGTGGTAGTAAAAGGAATTTATCAGTACTATACTATACTATACTATACTATACTATACTATACTATACTATACTATACTATACTATACTATACTATACTATACTATACTATAGTCAGTCAGCAAGCATTTATTAAAAGCTTACTATGGTGCCAGGCACTATTCTAAGTCTTAGTAATATAAATCTCTAAGCAAAAATAAAATAAAAAAGCAAAAGTCCCTGACTTTAAGAAACTTATATTCTAATAGAAGAAAACAGCATAGAACAGGGAGCTAAAAAGGGTGGGGAGGAGAAAAAGCAAAGTGGCTGGAACATAGAAGAGAAATGGGGAGAATTAGGCATAGAACCAGCAAGAGGAGTAAAGGAGTAAGCATGGAGCTGGCCTGGAGACTTCCTCAAAATGGAAGTTCAAGGAAGAATTCACCAGTTAGAGGATGGAGCAAAGAGTTCTCCCAGGGGAAGAAGGCTTCTGGTATATGGAGAAGTACAGAGAATCAGTCAAGCCAGAAAGAGGAATGAGTGTAGGCATTCTCTTTAAATTCAAAAATTTTAATTTGCCATTTCAGTTATAAAACATGCTTTTCTTTAATAGTTTCCTAGAGCACATATTTCTGGTCATATCTATTAAATGAGACAGCTAGGCAGATAGGGCACTGGGCCCAGAGTCAGGAAGACTTGAGTTCAAATTAAACCTTGGATACATAACTAATAACCTTGTGGCTCAGGACAAATCACTAAACCTCTGTTTGCCTTAATCTACCAAAGAAGGAAATGGCAAACCATTCCAGTATCTTTGCCAAGAAAACCCAGTAGAGGAGCAGTTAGATGGCTCAGTGGATAGAGTAACAGGCCTGGAGTCAGGAAAACCTGAGTTCAAATGTGACCTCAGACACATCCTAACTGTGTGACCCTGTGGGCAAATTATTTAACCCCATTCACCTAGCCTTTGCGCTTCTATCTTAGAGTTATTACTAAGACAGAAAGCAATGGAAGGAAGGAGGGAAGGAAGGAATGAAGGAAGGAAGGAACAAAGGAAGGAAGGAAGGAAGATAGATAGATTCCATGAATGGTATTGGCATGCTATGGTCCAGAGGGTCACAAAGAGCCAGACATGACTGAACAATAACAATCTATTAAATAAACATTGTTGACAAAGGATATAGCCCGCCATCATGTTCCATAAGGACTCTTTTTTATGCTGTCACTAGATTGAACAAGGATGAATATGGAAATTATCTTTTACTCCCTTGGAATAAAAAGATTTTACATGGTGTTATGTTAATTCTTTGCGTTGGACAAGTCACATATGAAATTGTCAGGGACCTAGACTTCTGAAATGAACACATTCTCAGGATAAAGATCTAATCCTTAATAAGCAGCTTTAGACATTGAGGAGAAAACTGCCATTGACCAGTTTGTCCAAAATCTTATGCTTCCATTGCCCAAGGTAGAAAACTGGTACCTTAGAAAACACAGATAATTCCGGGCATCCTCTTAAGTAAAGAGACATTTCATCATGTCACAGAAAAGCTTAGAAGGAGAAGGACCAAAAATATTCAAGGACCCTCATGTCCACATTGACTAACTTGTTTCCGAACTGTCTTGAAAGTTTTCCTTTATAATTATAGTATATTGTCCCCCTCCCCCTACTGAATAATGTTATTCAGGCTAGCTAACACCATTGATTTCCCACTTCTGAAGACTGGACTTAAAAGACTATAGTTAATTATTGCCCTTGTAGTGTGGAATTGGCACCTGGATCTTCCCAAAGTCTGGGCTTGCACCCAGTCTCCTCCCCCATTTCTGTGGTCCTGGGGGCCAGTGCTTCCTTTCACCATCTGCTACTCTCATCATTCAATGCTTTTTTTAGTTACCAGAAACCAAAATCTCTAAAATGTGTTGTTGTTGTTTTTTTAGCATAGTTTTCCCCTTCACCATTGAGTCAACAAAAACTAGGGCATTTTTCTCAAATTTTCCATCTTTGACTAAGTATAAAGGTAAATTGCTTTGAAAAACCACAACTCACATTCAGCTTTCTTTCCACAGAATTATGAGCAAATGAACTCTGTGAAGGATGCTGGCATTTAGGCCACAACTTTAATTAGAGTTCTCACGACCTCATACTATGTAATTTGCAGAAGTTGAGGTTTTCAATGCTTAGCTATGAATACCTTGGGGTAAAAAAAATGTCTAGGAATTATTTCCAGAACCAACTTGTTCTGTTGATCTTTTACTTGTCCATCACTATTTACTCTCAGGTCGAAGGAAGTCCAAACGCTATCAGATAGATTTTATTTTGTTTCGATCTTTTTTTTTAAGACAAAGGCAAAAAGCAATCACCTGTTTAACTGCTATGAGGAAAAACCCCTTGATCTCCCTTCTTCCCCTGGCATTCTTTGGCAGAGAGTTCTTAACCTCTGGATTAGTTCTGGCTCCAATGTGCCCATTTTGGAGCCTTGTGGACAAAATGTTAGTCTTTGAATGAATTTGCAGCTTTATTATGTGTAGAGTAACCAAAGAGGTTTATGGGACACTTGATGAATGTGTTAGCATGTATTATGGCAATGAGGATTCACAGTTCATAGAGGGCCAAACTAGGAGTCAGGAAGACAAATAATCTGACCTCAGAGACTTAATAGCTTTGTGGCTTTGGACAAGTCATTTAACTTCATGTCTCAGTTTCCTCATCTATAAAATGGAGATAATATTAATAATGCTAACCATATGGAGTTGTTGTGAGGATCAGATGAGATAAATGTAAAGTATTTTGCAAATCATAAAGTACCACATAGATGTTAGCTGGTCTGACCTTGAGCAAGCCACTTAACCCTCAGTTTCTTCAACTATAAATTAAGGGTAAAAAGAGAACCTACCTCCTAGGTTTGTTGTTAGGATCAAATAAGATAAAATGCCTAGTATGTGGTAGGTGCTTTTGAAATGTTAGCTCATTATTTTTATGTGCCACTTAATAATGTACTTTGCTCAATACCATTTTGTGAAGTAGGTAGTGTAAACACCATTAACCTCATTTTGTTAAAAAAAAAAAAAGGAAACTGGTTCATATAGGTAAAGTGACTTTCCCAAGATCACACAGCTGGCAAGTCAAGATTTAACCATCAATATCAGCAACTCCTTCTCAAAAATTTCTGAAAGAATACAAATTATATGACTCTTCCCTCAGAGTTCCACACATTTGAAAGGGAGAATAGAATAGTAATCTACAAATGTACATGGAATTGAACAGAAGTGTGCAAGAATCTGTTGGAGAGATTCATAAAATAAGAGCTTCATAAAATAAGAATGCAAAGTTGATGGTCTAGATTATGGCATTGCAATTGTGTGGACAACTCATAAAGGTGAACCCAGCTGGATTCAGAATTAAATGGGAGAAAGAAAATGGGCGGATTGCTTATGAGAAATTGCATAGTAGCTTCAATGATTCCAAATTGCTTCTTGACACAAAAATTCATTTTTGCATGGATATTCTTCCAATGATGCTACATGTGAGACTAATGGAACACTACGATCTCTGTAGAATCAAATCTGCAGCTGGCCCAAAGGCTAATGGAACGATTCATAGTGGGGGTGTTGGTGGGTGTGGTGGTAAAGAGGTTGTCTAATATTACTAGCAAAGGCTTGCATTAAAGAAGGAGCAAAAAACCCATCATTAATGATGGGAAAAGGAAGTGGGTCCAGGTAGGTAACAAGAGGGAAGAATAACAGATGGCCAGCCCATATTACACTGGTACCCCTGGAACTATTTTTAAAACCAGAGAAATGTTTCCAGTATGTTGAGGGAAACTTTCAATGGACGATTTGCTAAAAAACAATTTAAAAATCTCAACAAAAATCATGCACGAGGATAATGGGTGGATAGGTTGCAATTTGCTTTGCTGGGCAGAGTTATCATAAAATGATTTCACCAATTTATCAAAATAATTCCTAAACCACCAGATGAGTTCTCTTATGCATTTATTAAACAAAGGACTTCTTCCAATGACTGAGTCAAATGATGGCATTTACATGCAGGATAAAAATATTGTGTAAAAATGCCAGTTTATTTAATAATGATCCTCATAAAAATAAAGTCAGATTTTTAGTTGGGAAAGGTGAGGTAAAGAAAATAGAGAAAAAAGAATTCATGGAAGAAGCTTATCTTGCTGATAGCATTCATGATATAACTGGGGGGAAAGCAACCAAGTGCCCTGAAAAGAATACTAGACTAGGAATTGGGAGACCAAGGTTTAAGTCCAATTCTATCACTAATCTATGAAATTATTTGAATATTTGAGAGCCGCTTATACATATGAACTAAACGATCCATTTACTTGACTATAATTCTAAGAGCACCTCTCTCTTCATCTAGCTGGAGCTCCATTTCCTTTGCTGAAACCACTAGAATAGAGGGACAAAAGAGGGCAAGAACATTTAGTTCAAGAGCTCCTACCCTCAGAACTGTACATTAATTTTTTAAAATTTAGAATAGTTTTTCAATTTAATTGGTTTCTTACAAATTTATATTTTATGCTAACAATTCTGAAAGGGACATCCCTAGATTTCACTGTACTGTTTATGGTTTAATGGCATAAAAAAGATTAAAAACCCAGAAAATAGATTATTATATAATTGTTGTGGGAATCTACATATGGCCATTGAATTTATTGGGGATGAGGAAGGAATGTTCAGTCATCCTAAGTAATTTTTCCTTAATTGATTGACTCAAACATGGAGTGATCCAAATCAGCTGTTGATATGGCAAAAAAAACCCAGATTGACTTTTTCAGATCTGTTTTCCATCAAGTAGACATGGCCTTGGATCTACAATAGTTTCACAAAAGAAAGGGGAGGGAGAGGATGTAAACTTCCAACTTTTTTTTTTTGCCAGTGCATCTGAAAACAAGGCAAAGAAGAAAGCACTTCTGACCCACTTAATTATTTTTTAAAACATTTTGTCCCCAGCTACCCATAACTAATGCTGTAGTTAAAATTGCAAGAGAATTTTCTTTTCTTTAGAAGCTTGTTCTCATCTGTAAGTTATTTGACTGAAACCTGAGGTGCTCAGTTGCAGTACAAAGGTGACTTTGGAGGGGAAAGTTTATGCCAGACTGGTTCAGTTGTTTTTGTGTTATGCAAGCAGAAGGAAAAAAATTAACTGTTTATTCCTGAGTTATAAATTTCATATTTCTCTTAGGGCAAATGGCAAAATGTCCAAGTTTCAAACCTCACTTCTGTGTTAGTATTTAGATGGAATATCATCTGTTTCTGTTCAAAACTGAAATGAAGAAGCTGAAGTATATTAAATAATAGCCTTTTGTCCATTTAAGGAAATTATTTGAAGGTCTGATATTTCTTATAGCAGAAAGAACAGTGAACTATATTTTAATTGTGATAGTGGCAAATGTTTGAATGTTTGAATTTGCATAAATCTCTATCTCTGCCATTGGGGTTTGTCAGGTAAAGTGATTTTTTTACACCCCCCCCTCACAAAAAACTTTGTAAACAAACAAATGATGTCAAAAACATATTAATAGCTGGACATGATGATGTATGTTTGTTAGCCCAGGCTGAGGCTGAAGATTCTCTTGAGCTTAGAGGTTCTGAGCTGAAGTGGGCATAAATTCCATCAGGTATCTTCACCAGGTCTGGCACCAATATGATGAGCCTCTGGGAGTAGAGAACTATGAGGCAGCCTAAGAAGGGGTGAACTGACTCTAACCTAGTTGGAAATGGAGCTAGTCAAAACTTTTAGGTCAATCAGCAATAGAAATGAAGTAGGGGAGAATGGAGGAATGGAGGGAGGGGTAGAGAGAGGGAGAAAAGAAGGAAGGAAAGGAGGGGAGAAGGAAGAATGGAAGGAAGGAAGGAGGGGAAAAGGGAGAAAAGGAAGGGAATGAGGGAGGGAAGAAAGGAGGAATGAAAAGTGATTAAGGGAAGAAAGGAAGGAAGGAAGGAAGGAAGGAAGGAAGGAAGGAAGGAAGGAAGGAAGGAAGGAAGGAAGGGAAGGAAGGAAGGAAGGAAGGAGGCAGCTGGGTAGCTCAGTGGATTGAGAGCCAGGTCTAGAGATGGGAGGTCCTAAGTTCAAATCTGGCCTCAGACACTTCCTAGCTGTGTGACCCTGGGCAAGTCTGTTAACCCCCCATTGCCTAGCCCTTACCACTCTTCTGCCTTGGAAGCAATACAGTACAGTATAGTACAGATATTTCTTCATCTCCATCTCCTGACTTCCCTAACTTCCTCCAAGTCTCAGCTAAAACCTCACCTTCCACAAGAAACCTTTCTCAATCCACTTTAATCTTAGTGCCTTCCCTCCAGATCCCCTCTACTTTGCCATGTAGATGTATGCAAATGTGCTCATATATCTGTGTGTATGTACTGCACACACAAACATTGTTTGTACACAGTTGTTGCACACAATCCTCTCTTTAGACTATGAGCTGCTGGAGGGCAAGGACTGTTTCTGCCTTACTTTGTATCCTGGCACTTACCACAGTACTTGGAACATGGTATGAGCTTGATAAAAGCTTGTTGACTTCACGTGCATTATTCCATCAAAATAAGATTTAATTTGTATGGCATAGTGTTTATGAAATGCTATGGAAAAATTTATAGGACTTCCCTACCCCATCCCCTTGCCATCCCTGTGATTTAATCGACACAGGGAATTCCTAGAGCAGAACTTTCTTCTATCTAGGCAGGTCAGCCTTCTTCAGGCAACTTATATAGCTTTACAGAATTTCCTGGGTCACTGATAGGATAAGTGACTTGTCTAGGGTCATTCAGCCAGAACATATTAGATATGGGACTTGAATCTAAGTCTTTCTGATTCTGAGGCCAGCTTTCTTTCCATTGCCTAATTGCTTTTTCAAAGTGCAAATAAAGGTTGACTATTATTATTATTATTTAAGCAAAGGATGGATAGTCACTCATTGGGGATGTTTTAAAAGGTATTCTTGTTCTCCTACAGATGAACTAGATGGCCCTTGGGTCTCATGTTTTAATAATAATAGCTAACATTTATTTAATGCTATTTATTAAGTGCCAGGCACTGTGCTAAGCATTTTATAAGTATTATTGCATTTGATCCTTACAACAGCCCTAGAAGCTAAGTGCTATTTATTATCCTCATTTTACAGATGAGGAAACTGAGGCCAATAAGCGACTTGCTCAGCATCGCATAACTGATAAGTGTCAGAGACCAAATATGATCTCAGTTCTTCCTGACTCCACATCTGGCACTCTATCCATTGTATCACCTAGTTGTCCCAATTTCTCTAAAAAATAATTGTTTTAATACTGTCATTAATTTTTACTCATCAAACTATGATTCACTTTAGTTCAGACCTTCATCATCTCTCACCTAGCCTATTGAAACAGTGTCTTACTTGGTCTCTGTGATTCATCTCTCCCCACACCAGCCTATCCCCCGCACAGCTGCCAAAGTGGTTTTCCCCTAAGCCTCCTCAACAAATTTCAAGTGACTCCAATGGCCTCTACAATAAAATATTAATTTTTCTGCTTAGCTTTTAAAATTCTTCACCATCGAAATCCAACCTATCTTTCCAGCCTCATGGTATATTATTTCCTTTCCCTTATTTTACAATCCAGCCAATTGGCCTGCTCTCTGTTTCTCATATACACTATCCATGTTCCATCTCTGGGAACTTGAACTGGCTGTCTTTCATGCCTAGAATCCTTCCCCTTCATTTTTGTCTCATAGAATCCTTCTCTTCCTTCAAAATTCAGCTCAAATACTACCTTCAGTGAAGCCTTTCCTAACCAACCCATCTGCTAATGTCTTTCCTCCCAATCCATCTTGAGTTTAACCACTTTGTATTTATTTCAGTGGATATTTATCTTTAGTGTTTAGATATGTAACTGTGTCCTCCATTAGACCATAAACTACCTAGGATTAGGGATTGTTTCATTCTTTATGTTTGTATCTCCAGAGTCTAGCACAGTGTCTGATACATAGTAGGCACAACACAAGGTTTTTCACTGAAACAGTGACACTGATTCAGGAAATGTCACCCATGGACACCCCCACTGAAAATAATTCTGAATGAAGAAAGTGTTAGAAAGAACAGGGTTTTCTTTTCTTTTTAAAAAACTTATGGAAGGCATATAGATAGTTATGGAGGAGAGCATCCTACTGCAAAGCGTTTGGCAATAGAGAGGTAAGTGGATGGATGCTGCTATACTTAGATGGGCCAATAAATGGACCAAACATCTCTCGACGGATCTGTATATGACATCACATATTTTCAAAACAAGATCCTTAGGAATTGTGGAAAGTTCAGATTGCGAATTCATCTGCCACTGAAGGAAAATCTTAAGGTCTATTCTCCCAAATTATTTCAACATACAGTTTGAAATCAGAATTTCATTATTAAGTCTTTTTTTTTTCCTTGAATGCACACTAAGGATAATACATTAAGCTAATTCAAACTAAGGTATCAGTGATTCATCAGATAATCTCTTCTGGTCAGACAAATGGGAGTAAAAGAATACTGGGTACTTTTAGGAGGCATTATAAAAGTTATTTATGGGTCTCCAGGAATGACCTTTGCCTATGCCATAATATTCTCCAGGTATTCATTCCCTTGTGGTAAGATAATTAATAAAAACATTTTTTTCTGATATCAGTTGACTTCCCCAGTATGTCCTGATAACCCCTCCACAAAACAGGAACACTTTGGTTGGGAGCTATCCATTCTCCATGGCGGCATGTAATTATTACAAGGGCATTAGCTGTGTCCCAGAGATGGCAGCCACTGGCGGCGTATACTTATGACCAGGCTTATTTAAGAAACCTGAGGACCTTCTCCTGCTGCCAGCATTTTTAAGAAGCCTGGAAGTAGAAACTTAGCCCCTGGGTGTGGTTTTGAGAGTGATCCAAGCAGGGCAGAGGATCTGTTTTGTTGACCTTGGCAGGGTCACTGAAGAGCTGTCCCAGGGAGATTATTTATCCTAGAGAGGAATAGGCTTTAGGAAGTTAAATAATCACTTTCAAATATAGACTGAGGTATTGTTAATGACTATGGTGCCTAAATGGCAGCTTAAGAGCCTACTGTGTGCAGATCACTCTTGTAGGGACTTGGGAGAGATATCTTTAAATATATAGGGTCTCTGCCCTTATGGAGCCAAAATTACATAACTCTCAGCCCCTTGGAACTTACATAAATAGCAACATGAGAGATTTAGGTTAGCTATATGAAAGTACTGCCAGGAGGGAGATTTGTTAAACGCGGAAATGGAGATAACAGTAGAGACTTATCTTTAAAATGTTGAAAAACAAAACACTAGCTCTGGGTTTGGAACAAATGAGAGGATAGTCTGTCAGAAGGTGGAGGGATATGACAGATACTTCAGAGGTCACTTTCAGTCCTATAATTGGATAACCTCAGCCTCATCACATTCAGCTCTTGAAGTTCGATGAAATGAGTTAGAATTGTGATCTCATTCTTTTTTTTTTTAAGACTGACTTCAATCCCATCTCTTTTGAGCAAGTGAAAAAATTTATGAAATTTTCCTCCTGTTCTTTCTTTTACAATATCTGCTCCCTCTCCTTAAGGCCGTGAGTGGGCAGAGGTAGGTAGGGAAAAGGGAACCATGCCGCATCATTGGCTTTTCCCAGCCCGGAACTCTGCCTTGTGCTAGAAAACACATTCTGCATTCTGTCACTTTATCCTTTCTCCCAAGAGCAGGAGTGTTTTGTATTTACAAAGAACTCTTATTTTCACATGATTTATACTAGCTATTATTGTCCTCTTAATAGTATTATTTAATTTTAGCCTCCCTTTATACATATTGGCATATATTTGTCCTAGGCACCTTATATATATAATGTCATTATTTAATTTCAAATGCCAAAGGGTGGGCTCAGTTTGTAAAGCTAGCCTCTTGAGCTAATTTTCAAGTTTAACTGTCTGAATTGGGACAAATTGGGAAAATATGTTTTGCCTCAAGCCCTTCTTCCCTAAATGTTTAAGCTTTTTAAACATTTTATGAGGCATGGAAATGTTGTGGAGCTGTTGAATGATCAAAATCCCAAGAACTGATTTTTATTTTTTAGATTTGAATCCCCAAAGCATTTAAGTTTAGTTAAGAAATCAGACTCTGGGAAACTGACAGATTTTAAAACTTGATAAAAATCAGTTGTGCTATAATTTTTTGTGTGGTTACTTTTCTATGACTCCAAGATGAAGCTCTTTTTCAGTTTTACCTACCAGGACTTAGCAGACAAATTAATAAGTTTTTTTTCTTTTTGAATAAAGATCATTTCTTAGTTAATTAGTTATCCTGCCACAAATAGGTAATAATTCCATCATATTAATATGAAAATAAATATGTAAGTGAACTGAAAGGTATGAAATTTTTCTTAGAAATTTCCTTGGTAATTACAAATAATATTCAAATGAGTTCATGTAGAAAGAAGTTGGAGAGGCTGTATAGTTAGAAATATAATGATCTGGACCTCAGGAGATCTAGCTGCTGACTCAACTTCCATTTGCTTTTACTGCTCCTTCATAGTTGTTGATGTCTTTCCTGCTGAGATTACTATATGTACTCTTATATATGCATAGTTATAAACATATATATACATGCATATGTGTATATATATTATATATGTATATTATGTATATGCATTTATTTATGTATATGTGTAAGGGGCAGGTAGATGGTACAGTGGATAGAGTGTCAGGCCTGGAATCAGGAGCACTGATCTTTCTGAGTTCAAATCCAGTCTCAGACACTTACTAGTTGTGTGTTCTTGAGCAAGTTACTTAACCTGGTTGGCCTCAGTTTCCCTATCTGTAAAATGAACTGGAGAAGGAAATGGCAAACCACTCCAGTATTTTTGCCAAGAAAATCCCAAATGAGATCATGAAGAGTTGAACATGACTGAACACTAAGAAGTATATTGTATGTGCATATACTTATATCTCCTATGTGCCTTGTTATTTACATGTTTTCTCTTCCTTTAGAATATGAGCTTTTTGGGAACAAGGAATACTTTTGCCTTTTATTTTTGGGTATCCCCAAGGCTTATCACATGCCTGGCACATAGTAAGCATACTGACTGAGCAGGTTCTAGAACAATCTCTTCATTTCTCTGAGTTTCAGGTTTTTTTCATCTATAAAATGAGGAAGTTGGATGAGATGATCTCCAAAATACAATAATTCTATGAAATAGACTATTAAATGTTTGCTTGACCTTCCAAATGTGTTTTCTCAGCTTTAAAAAATGTGTGTAGATTGTTCCTAACCAAAGCAATATTAGTCTAAAACTAATATATTTCACAGATGGGTCTATCTGGAAGCACTTTTCAACATTCAAAATATTATTCAATGGAGACATCTAGAAAAAGTTTATTTTTATTATCTCCAAATATTTGTTTATGCTAAAATGTTTGAAGCAAACTGGCATTCACAATTGAGAAATAAGCATTTTCATTAGGAACAAACATTTTGGCAGTTAAATGCCCCCTAATGAAACATTTTGTTGAGAAATGGGTATTCGATTTGAGAGATGTTTGCCAATGTCATTCATGGCCTGAATGCTGCCATCACAGGATAAAGAAAACTAGAGGAAAAACTCCTGGGAAAAAACTCCATGACTATTCTATGTCTATGGCCAGGCCTCATAGCACAACAGGACTGGCCTCATCAGTCTGATTTTCATGGAATGATTCATGTCAGTAACTATGATAACCAAAATAATTAACTTTATTATGTGTAGTCATGGCCTTTATCTACATCTGTGGAAGGAATGTGGAAAATTCAGCAATTGTTTGAATAACTCAGGCTAAAAACTTTTCCTTAAATACCTAGATAATTGAGGTAAAATATCTTTTGGCCTGAACAAAATTCAATCATTCTGTTCTTGGTACATGCATTTGGAATGTCAAAAATGCACGTAGATCACCCTCACCCCCTTATTCCATAATTCTTTGCATTGAAAGTTGTACTTTCTAGTATAGGTGGCTCAGCAGATAGAGCATTGAACTTTCAGTCAGAAGCAGTGAATTCAATTCCTACCTCAGAAACTTACTGACTGTGTGACCCTGGGCAAGTCATTTAGCCTCTCTGTTTGCCTCAGTTTCCTCATCTGAAACAGGAAGATAATTATAACTCCTCCATACTAGGGTTGTTTCGATAATCAAATGAGATAATGTTTGCAAAGTATTATATAAATGTTGTTGTGGTGATGGTTTTTCAGTTCTTCAGTGGATCTATGATCTCTCTAGTGTTAGGGCTCTCTCCACGGGTGCAAAACATAGCCCCTCCATGTATGTGATTCCTGTCTGTTTTTCTGTACATCCTCTAGAGAGAATGCATACCCAATATACCAGGTTCCTTCCTCTGGTTCTTTTATTGTATCATGACTGCCACTGGACCACTCAGTCTAGTGACCATTCTTACTACATGACCAATCATGTCACCTCTTCCTTTTGCAACTATACATGTCCTTTATGGCATCTTCTGTGCAACTTCTCTTGCACAAGTCATCACTGATAAAGCATTGTGGCTATTGTGCCCACTATGAACTTTCTTTTGCCCTATGGGTCATCTACAGCTTTGATTCTTCTGAAATCCTGGTGTTCCAACATTCACAGCCATATTACATCATAAATGTTCAGTTTTAAAAAATCAGTCACCTCACCTCTAGTTGTTTCAAGGTTTGGGAGTTGCCTTCTTTAAATAATTGCCTTTTTCTTTTTATTCCTTCTCCTCCTCTTCCTATTGCTACTCTGATTACTACTGATGATGAAGATGAGAAGATGAAGGAGGAAGAGGAGATGAGGAGAAGGAAAAAGAAGGGAAAAGTGAAGGAGGAGGAGGAAGAGGAGAAGAAAGGAGAGAGGAAGACAGGAGAAAAAGGAAGAGAAGATGAGAAGGAAGAGGAATAAGAAGAGGAGGAAGAGGAAGAAGAAGAAGATGATGATGATGATAGCACCTATATCCTAGGTGTTACATTGTGACAATTGAATGAGATATTTGTAAAGTGCTTAGCATGGTACCTGGTAAATGGTAGATGTTTAATAAATATTTGTTCCATTCTTCCCCTTCCCATATGAAACATTTAAAGTTTATAGGATGCTTTATATAATTTCTCTCATTTGAACTTTGTGAAAACCTGTAAGGTAAGTCCTTTTTGGGAAGGATAAAAACTGCTGTGATTTTACCAGTATGAAGAATTTTCCCTACTAAGGCATCTGCTCTGAAAACATATACAGGACTCTAAGAAATTAAATATGACTTGCCTAAAGCCATACAATGGGTATGTGTCAGGGACAGAACTTGACCAAGCCTTTATGACTCTGAGGTCTACCCCCTAATTTACATTGCTTTTCAAGGTAGGCTACATACTAAAGGAACCCAAATAAAACTAAATTAAATTCTTGATTTTATTAAATGATTAAATGATGTCTTGTCAATTAATTCTTCATATCTAACTAAATAATGATCATATTTGTGAAGCATTTTATGCTTTACAAAAATGGATTTAGACTTCTGGGGAGAACAGGTCAAATCCAGTTAAAATAATGGAAATATTTATCTCACAAAACGAGTTGCTTAAGCTGATGGCCCATTTATTTCAAGCACTCTTTAGTTCACTAAAAGAATCAGACATTCTCTTGGAGTTTGTTGTAATGGGATTTGGAGAAGTTGAATTAAATGTTCCAAGAAATTTCTCCCATGATGCTTACAGGAGGCTCAATCCCATTATAACTGTTGAACAAAACTCTTATCAATTTTCTGTGGCTCTAGTCCTATCTAGGAACTCACTTTACCTCATTTCTAGTATTGAATTGAAAAGTTAGAATCTAAGAGCACTATGAGACAGAATGACAAGAAAAATTAAATGTAAAAGATGCCGTATTGGCTGCTTTTACTTTCTGTGTAATGCTGAATTTTTAAAAGAAAAGTTTAGCTTGAATCTATAGCTTTTATGTAAAAAGAACTTTAAAACTGATGCCAAGATATGGTGGGGGTTAATTTCTATTCAAAGTAATAGTTCAGTGAAGATTAAATTTAAAAAGTCTAAAGTTTGTTAAGTTGGGTTTGGGGGGGAATGAGACAGGAAGGATTGATTAACAGGATCTAAGAAATAAACAAGAAATTTAATCTTGTCATGTTGCTTTCACACTTAATTTTTAAAAACCAAATCTTAAAATATATGTCCCTGCTTTGATATTCTGTGTTTTCCTTGAAAATTAATAAACTATCAAAATCTCCTGAAACTCCAGAGTTTTACTACCAAATACCTGTCTTTAAACTAAAAGGAAATGAGAAAGTAAGGAGCTGTCCTAGGTCTGTGAATAGAGGCTTTGGATAAGATCTTTCTTTTCTTCCAGAGTATTTTTAAAATAGCTTTATTCTACCTCATAATGGAGTTGGAAGAAATTTCAAGGGGAAAGACATAAAAGATCATAAATTCTTCCTTTTTAGTCCTTTTTGGGTTTTTTTCCTCACTCTATTTGCATGGTTGACCTCATAATAAGATCATTCATTCATTCATTCATTCAATAAACAAATCTTTATTGATCATCTATTCCATGCAGAGCACAGTACTAGATACTATGAAGAATTCAAACAAGTATAATATGTGATCCTTGATCAATCTGCCTATGTATCTATCCATCCATTCACAGATATGTTAATATATAGTCAAATCTGACTCTTCATGACCCCTTTTTGGAGTTTTCTTGGCAAAGATAACTAGTGGTTTGCCATTTCCTTATCCAGCTCATTTTATAGAGGCAAAAAGGTTTAAATGACTGAGGGTGAATTTGAACTCAGTTCTTCCTGACTCCTGGTCCAGAACCCTTATCGACCATGCCACCTAGCTGCCCTTGTGCATATGTGTGTCTGTGCTGTGGCAATAAGTGACAGGACAGACAACATAACCAATAAATGTCATGAGCTTAGAAGGGGAAAGCAATAGGCTGAGTTGATCATAGAAGACTTCATGGAGTACATTCTTGAATCAGACCTTAAGTGAAGGTTAGTATTGACTAGATTAGCCTCTATTGAAATAGAATAGGGAGTGGAATTTGAGATAAAGGGGATGACATAGAGGTGATCACACATATAGGATATTCTAGGAACAGTGATAGACCGTGCTGGTTAGAATGGGGCAGGTAAATAATGAAAACTAAGGCTGGAAAGGTATATTAGGTCTAAGCAATAGAGGACCTTGAAAGTCAGTTCTGCCCTGCACATAGTGAAAAATGGAAGATTTTTGACAAGAGAAGTGATATTGTGAAAGCCAAGCCTGAGGAAGTGTAGCATCTGGTAATGATGTATAAAACAGATTGAAAGGGGGAGACATTGGAGGCTGGAACATCCCCAAAGTATTAAAAATGATGACGATGTAACCATGATAGCCCAAATGAAGTTAAGGAACTGATGCTAGTCATAGGCTAGAGCTAGGATCAACTGCTACAATCCTCTCATTTTATATCTAGGGAAACTGAGGCTGAAACATTTCTCTACCATCACCAAGGTCGCACAAGTACTGAGTAGCTGACCCAGCCTTTCAGTCCAGCTCTTCTGACTCTAAACACAGTACTCTTTTTCACTGTACCATAATTAATTTCTACTATGTTCCAAAATGCCTGACAGGACTAGAGGGCATATTTTCTGGAGGCAACAGAAGTTGGTGAGAGTGTAGGTGGAAGCAGAATACTGTAGAATAAACTTAATGCTGGATATTCAAGAATAGATAAGGATAATGTCCTCCAATGGAAACTAGAAATTGTTGATTGATCTTAACCTATGTTATTAATTGTTAAACAAATACCTATGTAATATTTTATTTCTGAGTTAATGTTTTAGATGTAAGAGATACAAGATCTAAATAAAAATTCTTTGTTGCTTTTTGTAAAGTGAGTGAGATGTTATAAGGAATTCATTTTTATGAAATTTATTTCTTTATTAGATGCATTAGTACAATGTATATTCTTGAGTGTCAAATATACACATTTTACATGCATAAAAGAAAACTATTTGCTTTTCCTTGCAAACCCTCTACTTCTAGGACAAAAAAAAAAGGTAGCTGACTAATTACCTTATTAGCCAACCTCCCCAGAAACTTAGAAATTGAAATGAAGATAAGTATTCTTTTCAGGCAAAATTTGAATCATACATTGAACTCACTTTTTTAATGACTATATTTTATATGTGATGAAATTTCTATACTGATTTCAAGTTGGAGTATAGAGACTTATCTAACAGGAATGGAATAAGCATGACAATGGGGAGCAGCATGGTGACTATTTTTAAATGTTTTTATTGTTACTGATTATTTTGTTTTTATATCACCTTCAATTCTGATAGTCCTCCCCTTCCCATACACATCAAGCTATTCCTTGTAACAAAAAAGAAGAGAAAAACCAGTCCCCCAAACTTACCAACCTACCAACTGAAAATGACAGTAGAATCAGTGTTAAATACCCAGAGTCCCTCATCTCTTCAAGGAAGGGAGGTGCATTTTTTTTTCATTTCTTCTTTGGGTCCTAGCTTAAATATTATAATTACTCAACTTTCAGTTTCATTTTTTTCATTGTTCTTCTTTCAATGATCATTTGATCATTACTGTGATCCTTATGTATATTATTTTCCTGACTGCTTACCTCCTTCTACATTTGTTCACATTTTCTCATGCCTCTCTGAATTCTTCGCAGTCATTGTTTCTTAACAGAGGCAATAATATTCCATTACATTCAGAGACCACAACTTATTTAGCCATTTCCCATCAGTGGACATCTTCTTTGTTGGCAGTTCTTTGTTACCACAAAAAGTACTGCTGTGAGTATTTTGGTATGTATCTAGGACCTTTCATTCTGGGTGACCATATTTTCCAAATCAAAAATCAGGATGCACATTTTGTTTTCTTTTTAAATATATATTTATTTCTTATAAACATGTATACCTCTCCCTCCCACTTCTCTCATCCCAACTGAATAATAAAAACAAACAAATAAACAAACAAAAAAACAAAAAACCCTCATAACAAAGACACATAGTACAGCAAAGCCAATTTCCACATTGGCCATGTCCACAAATGCATTTCTCATTCTGAGTTTTAAGTCCATTACCTTCCTGGCAGGAGGTAAGTGGTGTGAATCATCTTCAGTCCTCTGGACTCATGGTTTATGATTGCATTAATCAGAGTTCTAAAAGGGCCCACATTTTCATATTTCATAAAACATTTTAACAGCTTATCAGTTGTTGTTTTTTTCCCCACTGGTTTCTCTGGGTCCTTAAGTAACTTCATCTTTTACATTAACAACAGTTAGTTTGGGGTGTCCTTGATTAGCTGAGAAGTAATTCTTGTTGGTTAAAAAAAGATATTTATTGGACTAGAAGGATTTCTTGTGCTTCAAGATTTATTTACAGTTCATGCCATTTGTTTCCAACTGTACCTATTATTGGCTTGCCAGTAACATGCTAAAATAAAGCTGGGATCGAATTTTTAAAAATTTCATTGACCCACATTCAGCCTTCTTTTAGCATGATTTACTCAATATTGTTCTCTATTTGACTACTACCCCAGCTAACTAGAACAGTTCGTTGTTGTCTGAAAAGAAGAACAATTGGAAACATTGTGCTTGTTTCTTTCCCTGAAAGTAACAATTCATCCATTTAGCGCTTTTCCGGTGATTTTCAGTTCTGTGCTGGGGGCAGCTTGGTGTCTGATACTGTAAAGGTTAAAATTATGGTTAGCTGGGATGAGTCCCAAGAAATTCTAGCCTTCCATTCTGTAGCATGCCCTCCCAATGTAAACTGGCTATAGCAAGGTGATGAACCACGGTTCTTCTTTAGAGATGCATGGTAGCTCATTAGTATCATCATCCTCAGGGAACTGAGTGATGAATTAGAAAATCTTAGGGTAGGAGAGAGAATTTTGCCTTTTGCCATCATTAGGCAAATCCTATCACTCTTTATCTCATTGTTTTGCACCTATAAACATGTGTCGAGGCCTGCTTGCATAATCCTAACCATATTTCTGATACTTACCCTTTGGTTACTGGAATAGATGAATAAAGAAAGGAAGAATTGCATTTTTACCCCCATAGCTCAACAGTGAGCTAGCAGGGATGCAATGAAAAGCTTCACGTGAAGATTGACATGGTATATATTGCAGATGAAGGCTATTATCCTCCCCCATTTAACAGAATGATACACTGAGACAGAAAAGTTTCCATCACTTAGTATCACAGGCAAGGCTGGGAATGAGCCATGTGAGACCCAATTCTCCTTCTTGTGTACTGCAGTGACACTAAGCCTCGTGAGGCCCCATTCTCCTGCCTGGGTGCTGCAAATGATAATGTTTTCCTGATAATATTCAGGGTCTGCTTTCTTTAGGAAAAAAAAATCCTGGCTATTTTCATCATAGAATTTCGGAAGCCCTTTATAATCTTGAATTATGAAAGCTATTCATCCTTCTACTTCTCTGTATGTTCTCTGGAGAGCAAGTTATTATCAATGATAATCCAATGATAGTCATAAAAGTAATGCAATCATATCCGTCAGTAGAGGCACCGGTGGGTTGCTAGTGTGCTGATGGGGTACTGAGAAATAGTAAGCTTTACCAAACCCTCTAAAGCAAGGGGAAGAGAGAGGGAGAGCACCTACTATGTGCCAGGTGATATGCTAAGTAAACACTTGACAAGTAACTCATTTGATCCTCATGACGGCCCTGGGAGGTGGGTGCTAT
Organism: Monodelphis domestica; assembly: GCF_027887165.1. NCBI lineage: Eukaryota > Metazoa > Chordata > Mammalia > Didelphimorphia > Didelphidae > Monodelphis > Monodelphis domestica. The sequence continues at coordinate 203,160,261 of NC_077231.1, forward strand.
TATGGCCCCGATTTTACAGATGAGGAAACTATGGCAGGCAATGGTTTAATGACTTGCCCAGTGTCGGGTCACACAGCTAGTAAGGGTCTAAGGATGGTTTGGACTCGAGTTATACCCCCAACTATCTCTCAAAAAAAGCAGAGTTTGGGGAGACCCAGGGTCCTAGCTTGTTCAGGTTTCAAGGACTGTTTCACATATGAAAATAAGCAGAGGAAGATTTTAGTTGTCCTGCAAAATTACTTGTGTGAGTGCTATTATTGTGTGAGTGAATCCAGTGTTCTTTCTTGCCTTGTACTAAGGCTCCAAACAATGCTTCATCTTCATCTTGACGCAGTTCATTTGTTCCCAAAGGCCAACAAGTACTACACTAGGAATAGTGCAAGTGTTGCCATTATAGTGGTAACTATATTAAAATTTATTTTAACCTGACCCAGATACAGAACCACCTCAAAAGGAAAGAGAGACGTCATTAAAAACCTTCCCACTTTGTTACCTTAACATCTCCTAACTTTTATTGCTTATTGGTATTTAATCCCCCATCTTAGGATGCATAGATTGTTGGTTACAGACTGATCTGAATCTTGCTTTTATACAAATTCGCCTTACATGTCACTAAAACCTTTACCTCTTACTCATGGTGAAATTTGGGACCCACCCCTTGACTGAGAGTTGATGGACTCAGGGTACAAGCTGAGACACATTTTTTTGACATGGCCAAATGTGGTATTGTTACAAGGTTCTTGTTTTTCTTTCTTTTTCAAAATGGGGGGAGGTGTTGTTAATTGAAAAAGAAATAAAATATAATTTAAATAAATAAAAAAGTAGAAACTATCTCTCGATCAAGAAATTTCCATTATTTTGAAAAGTTTGCATACCTCTACTCTAAAACACAAGTGAATCCTCTGTTGCCCACAAGGGATAAGACCTGGTGATTTTAAAATTTGCTCAATCCCAATTTTTCTGTGATACACTTTTAGGAAGCAGGTGCCATACTAATTATAGGAAGGAAGATGTGAGTGCTCAGCAAGACATTTTCTATTATTACATTTTCATAAAACAAAAGAGAGAATGTCTTAAAAGCACTCAGTTTCAAGTTCCAAATCCCTGAGCTATCCATTCTTTGTCAAATGATCATTCCAACATAGAAAATGCCAGCTAGAGATCGGAGAGAACAAGGTTTTAGTCTTGGGTTCAGTTCAGAAATTAGTATGTTTCCCCCCCCCTCAACTCCCCCAAGTCTTGAATTAAGGCTTTTCTCCAAGTGCATCTTTAAAGGAAAAGAAAAGAAAATCATCAATACAGTTTCAAAGTTTGGTGCTTAATGAGGGCTCCATCAAAATAGTCTGCCAGGCTTAAGGTCTTCTCTGGAAGTTCCAAGAGTTTGGGGATAGTTGTGATGGGCATAGTTTGAGTACTCTGAAAAAGAAAAGAATTGTGGCTCCTGTCCACATGTAGGGAACTTTCATCCTGAATACTCTTCCGCATGGAATCCCAGAGAAATCTTTGAGTGTGTGTGAAATATGTAAGGAAAGATCATGTTGGAAAAGGATACCTTCCAAAATGTCAACAAGTTCTCTAGTTAATAGCACAACTGACTCTGAGGTTCTAGACCTGCATATTCACATGAAGTAGTGTGAATCAATATAAACTTACACTGTTGGTGCCCACCCAGAAGTACTCCTTTGGATTTCTCCATCATGCACTGCATACCTTTTCTTCCCCCTTTCCTCAAACTTTTTTTCACCTGTCCTCCCTAACAGACTGGAAACTCCGTGAGAATGGGACTGTCTTTCTTTTACATATTCACATCCCCAATGATCAACATATGACAGATAATAAATATTTATTGACTGACTGATTGGTGTTGACTTAAGGTCTCCTACCCTCAGAAGCAAACCTGAACCAGGTTTGGACTTGGAAGCATGTCCTGAAAGAATCAGTTTCTTTCTTTGGCTCTTTGTGTCCCCCATTCTAGAGGAAAATTCCCTGAATAAAAGCTTAGGTATAGCTTAGGGGTCAGTTTCCTCAATTGTAGGTAATAGGAACATAGGATCATAGATTTTGAGCTGGAATTTACTTTAGAGATCAGTGAGTTCAAACCCCTCATCTTAGAGATGAGAAAACTAAGTCATGGAATGGTTAAATGATATCCCCAGAGTTGTAGCTATTAAGTGTCTGAGGCAGGATTTGAACCCAAGTCTTCAGGACTCCAAGTTCAGCACTTTATCCTCCACTCCTACATATATGGGTTATTTTACCCACCACAGAAAATTCATAAAATGCAAAGACTCAAAGGAGACCATGTACAGATATAGAAATATGAAGTATTCCAAAAGTCCATTAAGCTCAACTTCTTGGCAAACATTCTTTTCCTGGGTCTGATGAGCAATATTTCCCCATTTACCCCAGACCTGTACCATTCAAGCAACCCACAGCAACAACAGGGTTGGCAAAATCGAGATGTCTTTCCCTACCATGGTATGGCTTTATTCCTTCAGCTGTTGGGGATCCTCTCTTCTTCTCTCAGTAGCGTGTTGTTATGGCAAACTTCTCTCTCTAGGAAGCTCAGACTTGCATGGAAAGTCAATTCTCAGGAACTCTAATCTCTTACCCATGCTCAGAAAAGGAACAAGAAAGGCAGAAGAAATTGGACAGGAACTGGGGGTTCAGAAACTCCCCGATCAACCAGCTATGTACTCCTCCTGCAAGTCCTCATTTTTTGCTCCTGAGGAAGGGAAGGGAGAAATCCCCTTTAACCCTTCCTTGTTGCATTCCAGGCTGGAAGTTCAAGGAAGAGAAATCTTCAGAAAAGAAAGCAGCTGAGCCATCTTGCATTTTATTTTTATAGACCACAAAGACAGTGGCCCTCAGACAGGAGTCCAGCCTTTTGAGGCTGATCAACAAGTCTCAGAAACCCAATCGATAAGGCTCCAGTAGAGATATATATAAAGCAAGGCATCCCCTGAGCAACCCCCTCTTCCCTATATTTATGAAAGTCACTTCTTGACTTTCATTATTTATTTCTTTTATTTGAACTTAGCTCCTTGAGAGAAGGGACCATCTTTTTTCTTTCTTTGTATCCCCAGCACTTAGCACAGTGCCTGGCACATAGAAGGAGCTTGATAAATGTTTGATTGACTAGCCTGGAAAATGGTTCTGGGGGTGAGTGGCACACATGTGCTGGATCGAAATAAGTTGCCTGAGCTCAGTGCCACCATTTTTTTCAACTATACAGTGATGAAGAAGAATGATATTAACCTACATCAGAAAGATGCTTTGAGAAATAACTGAGTTTGAAAAGAAGATTTTCTATTGTATCATATGAGATTCAGATGATATAGAGAACTGAATAGAGAATGAGTTCTGTTGGCAAATGGGGAGTGGGGAATCTAAAACATCTGTTTGAGAAAGTCTTTTTTTTGTTGGCATTTTTTTCTGCTTAAACTGCAAAGGCTCTTTTCATTTCTTCCTAAACTGGTAGGCTTTATTGTTGATACCAAAATTAATATTCACTTATCCAGCAAGCATTTTTAAAGAAGCTACCTCATACAAAGCACTGTGCTAGGCCCCAGGGGAGGTACAAAGAAAATGAACACATATCCCCTGCCCTGAGGAAGCATGCAATCTAATAGAATGCATATGACACCCAAATATATAAAATTTGTGGTTACTTCAATAACTATAATGCAGAATACCATATAAAAAGAATTTAAGACAGGAATAAATGACTAGGCAAGGTCAGAGGAAGGAAAGATTATTTCTAATTGAGGAATTCCCCAGAGTTACCTAGAGTTTAAGGAAAAAAGAGAATATTTTGCTCACTTTCTAGTGCTTTAGACTTACATTATTGTCTTTTTTATTGTTTGTGTGTAAACAATAGGCACTTCATGCACGTTGAATCGAGTTGTCTGAGCTCAGTTGCATAAACAGAGAAGGAGGCAGGTAACTGACTAGATAATGAGCTAGAAGTCAGAAGACCCGAGTTAGAGTCAGGTCTGGCACTGAATAGCTCCGTGATCTTGGGCAAACCCCATTCCCTTTGTGAGACTCCATTTTCTCATCTAAAAATAAGGAATTCATCTGGATAAACTTGACAGTCTATGACAGTCTCTGATTCTCTGAATTGAAGCAGAACCAAGATAGGTTCACTTGACTGCAATCTCTAGCTCCCTTCACCTTCTCCTATGAGCAATGCGGTCCTTTTTATTCAAAGAAGACACTGCTCATGGTGACTACCATCTTTCAGAATAGACTAGGGAAAAGGCAGTGGTGGGATGAATCTTTCCTTTCTCACTGAATTGTGGGAAGATGAGATTTTGGCCTCTTGATGCATTACTTTCTGGCTTGCTAAATTGGCATTTTTAACTGCAGGGAACCAACCTCAGCAAACAGTATAATGGCAATAATCATTTTCTTGCCTTTTTTTATTTTCAAAACATCCCTAGGCTATGAGCAAGAAGGTCATAGAGATTGTAGGATTTCTTGCTAGAAGGGACCTCAGAGGTTATATAATCCAACTAGCTCATTTTATAATGAAGCTAACAGAAACGAGAAACACTGAGTGGCTTGCCCCAGGTCACATAGGCAATAAATAACAGCCAGGATTTGAACCTAGATCTTTTACTCCAACATTACAAGTCTTTCCACTGAACCACACTGCCTCATTCAGGTGGCAAGCTCATAGTCATTGCTCCTTAAAGGAATTTAGGACCTTGAAGAAAACCAAAAATCCACTCAGTGCATCCCACCCCCACCCCAAAACACACGCACACATGCTCATGCGCAAACCTGGAACATTCTTTCTGGGATAAATCCATTGCCAGACACCATCTTTGACCCCATTTGCCAATTCCTCTACTGCTAATTGCTTTTGAAATCGCTGCCATCATTGAGATTTCTTACTTTGAAGTAGCTGCTAGGTGGGGAAGGCCCATGACAGAATTGAAGGAATTCTTGGATGCCTGCTGAATCAGAGAGGTCAGGAAGAACTGAGATGGGGAGTTTCTTTGTTTCATGAAAAAGAGGCTAGTCTTTGGAGGGGCACAGATGATACCTTGGGATATTTATAATTGATCAGTTAAATGGGTGCTTTCTGAAACACCAGGAGCTCTCAAATCCATAGGGAAACTAAAATCTGCATGCAATTTCCAGAAATCAGCAAAGGGCAGGTCACTTAAAAGATGTTCTAAGAACCCTGCCAGCTGCCAGGCAGAGGCTATTAAAAAAAAAGAAAAGAAAAGAAAAGAAAAGGCAAGGTGCTTACAGGTGTTAGCAGTCAGCAAAACTCACCTGCTCACACCCAGGTGGATGGATGGAGCAGTGGCTGCCTCTTTTCTTGCCTCTCCCCACTGGTCACAGCTTGGAGGCAGGACAAAGACACTCCCTCCTGCAGAGGAAGGGTTTGGCTTCTTCAAGACTTACCTTGGCATTCCTTGATGTCTTGGGGAAGCAGATGACCCCAACTGAGCGAGACAGTCAGCAGAACAGCAGCCCTTGATGCTGCAATGGGAAATTTCCATTCTTTGCTTGCAGCCCTGAAAAGAAAAAAAAAATCTAAAGAGCTTGGTAGCTGGGAAATTTCCATCATGGAAAATTTTAACATATTCTTTAGCTCTAAACTGCTGGTTTACAGGGATCCTTCTCTTCCCTTTTGGTAATTTCCCTCTTTAAAAATTATTGTGAAAATGGCAAAGCTACAAATATGATCCTATGAGAATAAGGAAGATGATGTGATGGGGAGAGAAAGGTACAGGGTCAGTCTGGTATCGATAGCCACCTTTGTATACCAAAGCCCTAGAAATGTAAACAGCTCCCAGACCCACTGTTTGGGAATCCTTCCAAAAGAAAGAAGTATCTTCTCTTGGAGCACGGCAAGTGGCAGATGGATGGATGGATGGATGGATGATGGGTGCAGCTTTGGAGGATGACATAGTGAAGGAACTCTGCTGTTGGAGAAAGCAGTCCCAGGCAGACCCTATAGAGTCCCTCAACTTCATGAGACCAGCTTGTCTTGAACTGAAAATCCCATCCAGGGGTAGCAGCAGGTGAGCTTATTGCCTGTACTTCCAGCAGGTGAGTCCAACTAGGGGTTCTTAAGGTTTTTGGAGTCACAGACCCCTTTGGGTAGTGTTGGTGAAACCTACAGACCCCTTCTCAGAGAAATGCTTTTCAATGCATAAGATACATGGGATTACAGAGGAAACCAATTCTACTGAAATAGTTATCAAAAGATTATGAATGCCAAACAAGTAAACAAAAACAAATTCACAGACCTCAAAATAAGAATCCCAGATCTAAGAGGAGGTACTCTGATATGACAGGTGCCTTAGTGAGCTGTGGAGACAGAAATCTGGTACCCAATGGCTGCCTGACTCCACCCCTGTGGATGACCTCTAAAAAATAATGCCATGCCAGAGATATTCTCAGTTCAAATAGGCCGCAATTCCCCTAACACATACTCTATTGTTCCCAATATAAGCCAGCTCTGACTCTTAAGTCAACATTTTGGTGTCTCCATATACATTTCAAGGGATGGATATAAGAATGTGGCCATGGAAGGGATGAGAGAGGAAAGAGTTAAAGACATGTTATCTGCCTCATAGGGTTGCTTAAAGAATCAAATGGGACAATAGATGTAAAGCTCTCTCCTAACCTTAAAGCACCAGATGATGGTCTACTAGTTGGTCCAAAATATTTTAAACATTTTTCTTTTTATGAAAAGAAAAAAAAATAGATGTAAGGAAAGCTTCTTGGCTCCCAAGAGCTTTAGTCCTGACTAACCCACGTGTTGCCTCTGACACTGCATCAAAGTGAAACAGAAGTAGCCCAAACCTGTCATCACGCTGTATGAGCCTCTGGCTCTGACCTCCAAGGTTATGCTTAGGAAGCCTGGCTTGATCCATAATGTCTGTGCCGCCTCTGGAGATATTTTAAGCATCACTTGGCCTCTTCCTTTTGCATTCAGTAAATTCTTTGGCTGGATTATTATCAGTTTTCAAATCAAAGTCCCCAAAGTGGCACAGTGGAGGAGGGAAAAAACGAAAGTAAAGAAAATGTGGTATTGTCTGACTAGATTGTGACTGGCATAAAGTAGATCTTTTTTTTTATAAGATGAAAAAGCATTAAAAAAAAAAAAGAAAAATCTTAGGAGTTAGCAAGCAGCCCACCATCAACATATTACTATTAGGGTCTCGATAAATTCCTTAGGCTGACAGATTAGGTGAAACCTTTCCTTTCAAAGTCTCTGACTAGAAATGTTTCAATGGGCCACAAAGATACAGAACTGATAAGAGATACCTGATGACATAAGTAAAATAGATTCTTGTATTATATTGTAGAGTGAGTCATTTACTCTCTATACGCCTCAGTTTCCTCACTTACAGAATGAGTTTTAGATTAAATCACTATTCATGCCTTTTTTTTCTGTCTTGGATCCTACAGAATGAATGCAAGAGCCCACCAAAGATAGTCTAGAAAAACCTATGGACCAACCCCCTTTCAGAATAATGTTTTATTTATCTATTTATTTATTCATTTATTAATCCAAATGTTTATAAATCCAAACAAACAAGCATTTCCATATAGAAAGAAGATATTACACAAATGAAATAATAAATTTCCTTATTTTTCTTCATGTCTATATAATAGATTCCACCCAGAAGCATTCTTAAATGAGTAAAATTAGGTATATAAGCTTACAAAGCTTACAAAGGAAAGAATTAAATTGAAACTTAGCCATATATATAAATATATAAATTATATAAACATATGTATATATTCTCTCTTAGTATCAATCAAATTCTAAAATAGAAGAGCAGTAAGAGCTCAGCAATCAGGGTCAAGTAGGTAGGAAGTATCTGAGGTCACATTTGAACTCAAGTCCTCCCCACTCCAAGCCTGGTGCTGTATCTCTCTCTCTCTCTCTCTCTATATATATATATATATATATCTATATCTATATATAAAATAAAATTTATATATATATAATAAAATTTATATATATATATGTATATATATATATATAAATATAAAAGTTCAAAGATCCAGGTGAAGACCCCCTAGATTAAAGGATTGCTAAAGTCTCTTAAACTCTTGCATTCTGTGAATCCACAGGTCCTAGAGAGCAAATATCCAGGTTCCGGTACCTATTTGTGGAACTAACTCTTAAACTTCACACATTCAAGAGGAGAATTCACATGCCTGGCAGGAATACTGACATTTATATCACCCTTGAAATAAGCTACTTAAACTGACCTTTACTCCGCCTTGGGAAGTAGATTTTATGTTTGTTGTTGGGACTTTGATGTAGGCATATAGACATTCCCTGTACTATAGATCTGTGACTCATTGGTCATTTACATCTTATAGAGAAGCCTGAGATGCCAAATGGCTCTGTGATCTGTCCATGCTCACTCAGATAGTGTTTGTCAGAGGCAACACTTGAACCCAAGTCTTCTTGACTCCAGGTCCAATACTCTGTTTACTAAATCGTATTGTCTGTAATCTAAGGCAGCTCAATTGTCACTTGCCCTTGGTCAGCATAGCTAGTGTTTGCTAGAGGCAGGACATAAACCAAGGTCTTCTTGACTCCAGATCCAGCATTCCATTTACTAAACCATACTCCCAAGGCAACGTAGCTCCTTCTCAGTCAGTAGGATATAATTACCTTAGGGACTTTAGTCATTCGCTAGTCTAGACCACTCATTTTATAGATATAGAAAGGGAGAAATGAAAAAGTTAAATGACTCACCCAAGATGGCAAAGCAAGATAGTGGCAAAGCTAGAATAGAGCCAAGTCTCTTGATTTCTACTCTAGCTCTCTTTCCTCACCCATCTACATTACTCTGCTTTCATAATATCTCTGGTATCATTCATACTTCTCTTAAACCCGATCCTAGAGAGTCCTAAAGTTTGAGGTAAAGGAGAATATTTTGCACATTTTCTATTGCTTTAGATTTATGTATCTTTCTACTTGTTTGTGTGCATACAGTAAACTCTTAATGTATGCTGAATTGAGTTGACTGTGCTCATCTCTGTAAATTATCTAAACCCTTAGCTTCTCCATCTAGAAACCCGTCTTTTCCCACCCTTCACCGTTAATTCTTAAGACTGGGAGAAACTCCAGTTAATAAATCTTGCTACTTGTTAACACCTCTGGTGGCAGAAGAAATCAAAACAACTGGGTAAATGAACTAATACATATAGTTTGAATTTTTCCAGGGCTTTAAGATTTTTTTCTTCCTCACAACAACTTCATGAGGTTAGAACCTGTAAGCAGTATTACTCACATTTTACAGATGAGGAAAGTGAGAGAGAGGTTAAATGCCTTGCTTATGGGTAACAAAGCTACAAGTATCAGTAAAGAGGCTCAAATACAGGTCTTCTGATTCCAAGTCCAGGACACTTTCTGCTATTTCTACTCTTCTTCCCACAGCTCTTTCTAGATGTATACTTGTTGTTCTGCCATTTCAGTCGTGTTCTACTCTTCATGACCCCATTGGGGATTTTCTTGGCAAAAACACTGGAGTAGTTTGCTATTCTTCTCTGGTTCATTTTACAGATGAGAAAACTGAGACAAATAGGGGTAAGAGTCTTATCCAAGTGACACAGCAAGTCAGCATCTGAGGACAGATTTGACCTCAGGAAGATGAGTCTTCTTGACTTCAGATCCCTCCTTCTATCTGCTGTGCCACCTAGTTGCCCCCAGGTGCGTACAGCTTGATACAAATCTTACTGATTCCTCTCTGCCCTTCCCCTTGAACATTCTTATACAGATGAAATAAGATTATAAAGACCAACAAAGATGATCTTGAAAGAGAAAAGAAGTAATTTTTAAAATGCTCTCATTCAAAGGGTTATGTGCAAGTGGACAAAGTAGTCAGGCCAGCTAGCTTGGTCACAATGAAAGGTTGGCATAGATCAGCATTGGCCAAGTAATGGCATATATGCTCATCCAGCACTGGGGAACTGCTCCGTCCCCCCTCTTTCCAGTGCCTGATAACATTTTGCATGCCCCATCCCTCCGTCCAGCCATTCAAAGTAAGCACTTCCTTCCTCTGCTCTTTGGGGTAATGCAGGGGGCTCACAGGCAGCTTGAAATTGAAGTCCAGGCATGAGAACTTGAAAACCTTCGCCAACGCTGATCCAGAGTTCCCATTCCCAAGGATGATCCAAGGAGTTTATGCTAAAATTCTTTAATGGAACCTAACCCAGTAAATAATTCCCCTGAAGATTTACAACATATTTTTGTTGTCATTGAAAGGGGTTAGAGGAAAAAACATGTTGAGGACTATTGGTCTAGAGCAGCGTTTCTTTATTGTTTTTGGATGCCTTTTGCAGCCTGGTGAAACCTATGGACCTCTTCTCTAGATGTTTTTAAATGCATAAAATAGGATTACAAAATAAATCAAAGATTAGTGAAAATAAATATAATTTAATATAAATATAAAATATAATTTTTCCATCCAAGTTTAGAAACCCCCTAAAATTTATTCATGGGCCCCATGCAGGTCCATGGACTCCAGATTAAGAACCACTGATCTAAAAGAAATTATGGATTGATTTAAAGAAGTATTTAAAACCCTTCACTACTTGGCTCCAGCCTACATATAGTTGTTGGGGGTTTTGTTGTTGTTTTTATATAATTGGTATATCTTTTATAATAAGAGGGGTTACAAACTGAGAATCAGAACAAGGGGTCCCCAACTCTAAGGGATCTAACTATTCAGCCCCATAACCCTCTATGTCCCTCACAAGAGGAAGCCTTTAGGTCTTCTGGCTAACTTACCAGCTCCCTATTTCTATATAGGTGCTCCCCAAAAGCTGACTAAGCTATCTATCTATGACTCTCAGTAGTTGGTTAGATTTAGTTCAAAAACTGTCTCCAAAACCCGTTATGATTGCTCCCAAATGGCGGAGTCCACCCCAGGGGGTCTGACCCCTGAGGTAAAATCTCAAAGCCAATCTGACAAGATTTTTAGATAAAACCTTCTGGAAAGCACAGAAGGTGTGATCAGATCCTTTCCTAAATGTTCCCCAGTCAAACAGAGAACCTCCAAAGATGATTTGGGGGTTTCTCTTTCTCCACATTCAGCTTGAGGTAGCTGAGCTCTGACACGCTGCCTTTCCTCCTCTCTTCCCGACAGGAAGAGCCTCCTCTCCAACAGGAAGTCACTCACTCTAGCACTTGTCACTTCCAAACTGTTCCTCCTCTGCCTTCTGCCTGCTAAAATCCTTTCCCTTAAGTTCCTAGCCTGTACCTTAAAGACAGCCTTCCACTTTTCTTAATCTTATCCTATCTCTATCCTTTTCCCATTACAATAGCCATCCTTACTACACATCATTCCTTTTCTGGGATCTAGCCAAACTGACCTTCTGATTATTTTTTCATATCTGACATCCCACTGCCAATGGCCATGCTTTTATGTAGGTTAGACCCCTGACTGGTATGCATTCTCTCCTCACTTCCAACTTTTAAAACCCAGAGTTTTCTTTAAAACTTAGCTCAAATAGCACCTCCTACATGAATCCTTTCCTGATCCCTCCAATCTCTAATATCTCTCTACTCTCTCTGCTATCATTACCTTATATTTATTTTGTATATACTCATATTTATTTTTGTTGTTACTGTTGTTGCTGTTCAGTCATTTTGATCATGTCTGACTCTTTGTGACCCTGTTTGGGGTTTTCGTGGCAAAGACACTGGAATGAGTTGCCATTTTCTTCTCTGTCCCATTTTACAGATGAGGAAACTGAGGCAAACAGGATTAACTGATTTGCCCAGAGTCACATTGCTAGTAAGTGTCTGAGGCCAGAATTGAACTCTCCCAATAGATCTCACTCACTCCAGACTTGGCACCCTAGCCACTGTGCCACTTATCTGCCAATCATATTGTCTACACTAATAGAATATAAACACTGAGGCCAAGAATTGCTTCATGTATTTGTATCTCTAGTTCCTATCATAGAGGCTAGGCATAGTAGATGCTTAATAAATATTTGTAGACAATATATATATAGTATATATATATATATATATATATATATATATATATGTCACCCATAATGCTTGGTCTCCCCCCACCTCTGAGTTCACACAAGACCAGGTTTAGTTCACACAAGACCTAAGCCCATTGGATCGAGGTCTCTTTCTAGGTTTCTGCCTCCATCCATCCCAAGGGACACTCTAAAAGGAGCTTGGATACAGCTTAGACCTATAGTTTCCCTATATGTGTGTAATAGGATCCCCTCCCATAGAGGCCATCACTGTACAAAATGGTAATAGGTATGAGACAGCTTCTTATTTCCTCTACCATGGAAAATGCATGACACAAAGGGCTCAGAGGCATGTATAAACACATACAGGATACATAAAACACTCCAGTAGCCCATTATATTCATTAAACTCTCCCTGAAGATGCCAAACAAATACCTCCATTCATCTTGGACCTGCTCCATCTGAGAAACTTCCAGCAATACCATAGGGAAGGGGCAAGATCTAGATGTCCATTCCCCATGACTTTAGTTCTCTGGCTGTCCACTCTCATCCCCTTCTCTGAGAAGAGTGTTTGATTCTTGACCCATTAATTATCCAATGAATTCAGGGATTCCAACTACAAGTCTGGAAACATCTCTTCCCAGGATCAATATTCACTGGCTAGTGCTCAGAGAAAGAAATGGTAAAAAGGGAAAGAGCCAGACTAAGAGAGACCTCCCTCCCAGGAACTGTGCAAGCCCATGTTTCTCACTGCTCTGTGTTTCTGCAGTAAATCACTCTTGTGGCTACTGGGAGGGTTGAGGAAGAGAGAAAACCTTTCTGCAATCTCTACCCTTCAACCCAACCTGCTGGACTCTGGTCTGGAAATCCAAGGAAAGCAAGAAAAAAGTGTAAGGAGTGGGAACAGTGTAAAAAATGTGACTCATTCTCATGGACCACAGGGAAGATGGCTCATCTGAAAAGAGCCCAGGCTCTTCATTCTGCCACAGTCAACCAATAACTGGGAGGCAGTCCCAGTCACTGGAATCAACTGGAGGATTTCCTTTTGTTCTCCTGGCAAAGGAGCTTGGGAATGTGGCTAGTTCCATGAGAGGGTGCCCCCTCCTATTTTTCCTTGTTGTTTAAATCACATTTTACTTGATTTTCATACAGATTTGCTTTCTTTCCTTCTCATTTTTCTCCACCCTTTATTAAGAAAGCAATTCACAAAAAAAAAAAACCCACAAAAAAACCCACACAAAAAAACAAGAAACCTGTTACAGCATGTACATAGTTTGGCAAAACAAAAGTCCAAAACAAAGGTCCTAAAGAAAAATCTCTCTAACTGCACCCTGAATCCATCCCCTCTCTATCAGGAGATGCTCCATTCTGACAATAATCTCAAGTCGATTCTGGAGGACTCACTCCATTGATTATGGTTTCCCCTAATCAGCCCCAAATTATATTTGTTTCAGGAAGTCCTAAGTCACATAGATGTATAATCGGTATGTAACCTTTCTATTCATGCGGCACATCTTTTCACATGTACTTATTTCCCCCCATTATAATGGGAGCTCACTGCAAGCAGGGATTGTTTCATCCTTTGCCCCTTATCCCTAGCACCTAGAATAAAGCCTGGCACATAGTAAGTCCCTAATAAATACTTGTTGATTTATTGATTAACTGACCCAGTTCAGCACCAGTTGGTGAGCCCCTTCCTTCCTCTCCCCCCATCTCTCTCCCTTCCCAGTGACCACCCAATAGTTGGCATCAGATGGCCATCCCAGTCTCTATTGGCTCAGCTTCTTTCCCATTACAACCAATAATACAAGATTACCAACAGCTATAATTAGCTTCTAGATGCACTCATGTCTAAAAAATTGAGCAGCCTCTCCTGTCCCCTTAGAAATGGGCCTTTCAAGGAAGCTGGAGCCATTTCAGTAAGCAGTTTCAGAAAGATTATAAAATCATAGAATTTTCGAGCCCGTTTAATTCAATCCCCTGCTCTTGCAAATGGCAAAGCTGAAACTGGAGCCTCAGCTTCCAGGCTCTGTGCTAGCCCAAGTGCCTGGAAACTGCACCGTCATTATTGCGTGCAGAGAAATGGCACATCGCAAGCTTTAACAATTTCATCGAGCTTCATTTAAATACTGTATGTGCCATCGGCTTGTTGCAGCTGCCACTTCACTTAGCACAGTGAAAAGTCCAGGCCAACGCTTTGCAAGAGATGATTACAAACCTGGGGAAAGGCAGGCTAAGAAACAGGTGCATTCATCAAAAAGAAAAGCAGAGGATTATGTTAATATCGCATTCCGGTGGCAAAAGCGAAGAAAGCGCCGAAAAGCGCAGGGAGAAAAAGATGTTCAAATCACAGGGAAGGGACTCCCTCCTCGGTGGGGAATTTGGTGCTGTCAGTGTAGGGGTTTGCAGCAAGCAGCCTATAGGGGGAACAGCAGTGGCATTGGGCGCGTCCTCTGGTTTGCAATCCATATTCCCTTTCCAATTTCTTGGCTGTCTCTCTTAAAGAAAAGAAAGGCCTGGAAGGAAACAGCTATGGATAGAGGGCTCTTTTAGAGAGGGAACCTGGCAGCAATTGCACAAGCAGAACAGTAAGTTCTTTTTTTCTTTTTTCTTTTTAAACCCATACCTTCTGTCTTGGAATCAATCCTAATGCAGAAGAGGGGCAAGGGCTAGGCAACTGGGGTGAAGTGACTTGTCTCAGATGGCCCAGCTAGGAGGTGTCTGGAGTCACATTTGAACCCAGGTCTTCCTGACTTCCGGCCTGGCACTCTATCTGCTGCTATCCAGCTGGCCCTAGAACTGTAAGTTCTGTTGGAGGACGAAAAGCATCTAAATGGAGACTTTACAAATTTCTGGGAAGGTGTTTCCAGATTTGGGCTAGATAATAATATTTAGGGATATTATTATTATTGTATTATTTATTATTATATTATTAGGTGGAGCAGCGGATAAAGCACTGGGATTGGAATGAAGAAGGCTTATCTTCATGAGTTCTCAGAGGCTAGCTGTGTGACCCTTGGCAAGTCACTTAACTCTGTTTGCCTCAGTTTCCTTATCTACAAAATGAGTTGGAGAAGGAAAATGGCCAACCACTCCAGTATCTGTGCCAAGAAAATCCCAAATGGAGTCACAAAAAATCAGACATGATTGAAAGGACTAAACAACAAAAATAATATTTCCTATTCATAGTATGGATAGCATTTATTTATATAACACTTGCCATGTGCCAGGCACTGTGCTAAGTAAGTGCTTTACAAACATTATCTCTTTTGATCTTCACAACCCTGGAAGGCAGCTACTACTATGATAATTATTTTGTAGTTAAGGAAAATGAAGCAGGCAAAAGTTAAGTGACTTGTTCAAGGTCACACAGCAAGTAAATGTCTGAGGTTGGATTTGAATTCAGGTCTTCCAGGCTTCAGGCCCACTGCTCAATCTACTTTGCCCCTTGGCAAAGAACACTTCACAATTTATAAAATGCTTTATACTTTTAACAGTGCTTTCATCACAATGGCCTTATGAGGTAGAACAAATATCCTTCCCATTTTACAGGTTAGGAAATTGAGATTCATCCAGATGAAGTGACTGACACATACACACACACAGAGCTAATTATTGGCAGGAATTCAAACCCAGGTCCTCTGACCACTGCTCTCCTAATTATATACACTACATAAAAACTGCTTTTTTCAATCCCATGAAGTTTATGGTACAGTTATTATTGCCATTTTATAAATGAGAAAACTAAGGCTCAGAGCATTTGTGTGACTTATCTAAGTTAACATGAATAGCAAAGCCAGGACAGAATGAATACTCAAATATTCAAGGTTCAAATTCAGCACTTTTTTCACTATATTATATATAACTCTACATATAATTCCTTTTTCCCCCTACTTCAGTTCTTTATTAGAAATCTGCAAATTGATTAATATTTCCTATTGATTCTTTTTCCCCCTGGTGCAAAATGCAGGCTGAACATCATAGAACATCTGTGCAGAAATTCATTCATCAATCTCCTGATTCCCTTATCGCCTAATAGAAACCCCTAAGACACCAAGCCACTTAGGAAAAAATAGAACTTTTCGAATTTTGATTAAGAGCCTTAATCAAATGAATATTCATCAGAATGAATAAATCCATCAATCTGTAAGTTGCTGAGGCAAGAGATAAGGACAAATATAAGCATCTTTGTAGGGCTGTGGTATAGCCTGTTCAAAGCAGTTCCTAAGAACCAAGGATTAAGTTTTTTTTTATTACTTTTTAAAATCCTTATCTTCCTTAGAATCAATACTGAGTATTGGTTCTAAAGCAGAGAGCAGTAAGGGCTAGACAATGAGGGTCAAGTGACTTGTCCAGGGTCACAGCAAGGAAGTACCTGAGGTCATATTAGAGCCCAAGCCTCCCTTCTCCAGATCTATGGTTAAATTTTCAGCATAAGCATTCTCATTTCAGAAATTAGCAGATGCTATATAAATCAAGGCTTGGTTTACTGTTCTTTTGATTGTTTAGACTTAAGAAAGTGATGGAGAAAATGTTAATAATGTAGATTAAACTTAAAAGTATGTTGTGAATAGTAGTTTTTTTCCTTCTGTAAATCCAGTTGTTAAACATATATCACATTCCTGATTTAGGTCATATTTACAAACATATACACAAATATGTCCATAGAGCACATATATTATAGATATGCATATATGCATAGAGATAACACAGATAATTATTATAATAACATGTAAATACATACATATTTAATGTATACCATAGAAAGCTCCATGCTTATAACATGACAAGATTTTACTTTTGTTGTTAAAAATAAATTTTGTCACAGGGACATGAATGCATCTTAGAAAAACTGCTTTTTTAAAGCATAAATTCATGTCCCTGTGACAAAGTTTAATTAAATTCAACAAGCATTTATTAAAGACCTATGTGTAAGGCACCAAAAATACAAAGAAAGAAAGAAAATTTTAAAACAGCCCCTGCCCTCAAGAAGCTTACATTCTCTACATTAAATTGAAAAGTTTTTTTAAACAATATTTTTTTTACAAATAAAACTAATGTAGCCAAGCTTAGAAGGAAAGCCATATGCTTGGGGAAAAAAGGTTTATGGACAGTTTCTTACATAAAGGTAATCTAAAATATATTGATAACTTTGCCAAATATATAAGAATATAATCCATTCCCCAATTAATAAATGGTCAAAATTTTTTAAAAAGAAGCTTACATTCTCCTACAAAATATAAGATCATCCTGTATAATGAAGCTTCTAGGGCTTTTAATTAAATGCAAGCACATCATAAAACAGATTTGCATAATTAGCTTTTGTGGAAACCACACTGAATTGTGGACATGCTTGGCTTGTAGATAACTAAACCCCTCCATCTTTCCTTCCTGTGAACTAGTGTTTAGCTTCATCTCCTCTATCCTGTACTTCTTCAATGGATTTTAAAAATCTGAGTGCAAGCTGACACATTTAAATTTCAGTTTGGTAGTTTTAGTTCTATCCTATAAGACTTTTTCTTATTCTGGATTCTATCCCAGCTTTTTATCATCTGTCAAGGTATTAACAGAATTCATAGGTTGTTAGAGCTGGAAGGGAGGGATCCCAATATTACTGCAGTCAAGGAAATAGGGAGAATAAGAAGGCAGCATCTCTTTGCCTAGAACCCGTGATGGCTCAGATCTGCTCTCTTTGGGTCCCTAAACTGACCTTTGCTTCTCTCTGACTGACTATCTGAGTGTGTTAACGGGAAGCAGAGAAAGGGCTAAATGCTGTCTCTTTGGGCACAGCAACGTAGCTGTGATGTGCTGTGTTTTGGGTATCCCTGGGGAATTTCTCTTCCATTAGGCTGCACTCAGAGACTTGAGATTTTCAGGACTGCATTATGTACCAAAACACTGAGGAGTGATGAGTTTATTTTATTTAACAGAATCAGTAACTGTTTTGCTCCACAACAGCTATTGTTTTTGTTTATTAATTTGTTTTAAAACCCTTGCTTTCTATCTTAGAATTCATATTGTATATTGTTTTCAAGGCAGAAGAGTGGTAAGGGCTAGGCAATGGGGGTTAAGTGACTTGCCCAGGGTCACACAGGTAGGAAGGGTGAGGCCAAATTTGAACTCAGAATTTCTAGTCTCTAGGCTCAGCCCTCAATCCACTGAGTTACATAACTGCATCCCCCCTCCTCCATAATAGTTTTTTTAAATCATTCCCTGAGTAATGGAGCCTAAAGTCATGAAGACCCGAATTCAAATCCAGCCTCAGGCATTTACTAGCTTGGGCAAGTCACATAACTGCTACCAGCCTCAGTTTCTTCATCTGTAAAATAAAATGGGGAGTAGCAATAGTACCTACCTTCCAAGGTTGTTGGGAGAACCAAATGAGATCATAATTGTAAAATACTTAGCACCTCTGTCTGGCACATTGTAAACACGACATAAACAAATGTTGGCTACTAAGTTGCTGATTAAAAAAACTTTGGCTATGTAACAGTTAAATTAGTTTCTCTACTAAAAGTATTATATTTTTAGAGGCTTATTAAAGATTATTAGAAATCAAAGATACAAATCAATAAGCCATGTTTCTAGGACTGATAAGCTCATTCAATTTCACTTACTCTACAACTTGAGAGATGCATGTGCTTAGAAGTGGAAGCAGAGAGAGCAAGTACAGTCAGTTTAAATACAAATTTTGTTCTTGGCCCAGGTGGGGATCTCAGGTGAGATTATAGGGCATTCTGGGAAGTGCCAAGGACTTCTGGGGATTGAAGTCTGGGGTTCAAATTTCATTTTTACAGCTAGTACTAGAAGTACTAAAGACCTATGACACACCACTAAAGACCTTCTTCCACACAGGTAGCAAACTTCATCAGTTAATACCATGGGGATGGTTGCTTCCCCAGCTACAAATCTATTTAACTTTATTACTGATTCGCCCATTGTTCTTATTCTTGTTTTTAAAACAACAATAAAAAAGCTATAACCTATGACCTAGAACTGAAGCTATGAGTTGATACAGACCATGTTCAGTCTTGAAGACTTTTCAATAATTATACATTTTTTGGTTGATGCCCTCACCCAAGGTTTCTCTTTGAAAATATCACAATCTGTCTTGTTTTAAAAAGAAAAGAGCCCTCAGATTCCATCCAGCTATTAACAAGCCTGATTATAGGCTAGGCATTAAAAAAAACCCCAAACACTTTCCCTTCCATTTTAAATTCAGTACTATATATTAATTATTGGTTCCAAAGAAGAAGAAGAATAGTAAAGGGCTAAGCAATGGGGATTAAATGACTTAACCAGGGTCATACAACTAGGAAGCATTTGAGGGAAGATTTGAACCCAGGACCTCCCATGTCTAGACCTGGTTCTCAATCTACTGAGCCACCTAGCTGCCCCTTGAGGGGGGCTATTTTTCAAATGAAGACTTTCCTGATCTCCAAAATTACTAGTGCTTCCCCCACCAAAATACCCCCCCACAAAAAGTCCTTTATATTTATTTTGCATATATTATGCTTATAGTTACATAAATACATAATGTCCCTCTGTCCCCTGCCCCTACCATGTAAATTCCTTGATTATGTCATTTCAGCCTTTGTTTCTCCAGCACTTAGTATGGGACCTAATACCTAGTAGGCACACAAATGCTTGTTGCTTGCTGGCTTGTTTAATTAGATTCCCTTACATAAGTTTTTAATAACTATAAGTCTGATTTATTATCCATAAGCAAAATTTGGATCCCACCTACCTTTCTAGGCTTATTTCCCAGTTACTCTCCATTAGGTACTCCACATTCCAGCCAAACTAAACTAATGATCATCTCCCAAACACTTTGCAAGCTTTTCCTTGTTCCCACATCAAACTTTTCATTATATGTGAAATGCTCTTTCCCAACCCTACTCCCACAGGATGAAATCCTATTCAGTTTCTTATGCCTTCTCAAATACTGCCTCTTCTGTGATCCTTTCCCTGATCATTCATTCATCTATTTATTCATTTGTTCATTCATTCATTCATTCATTCAACAAGCTTCTTCATCCACAGGCACACACTGGAAGTGAGTGATCTGCCTTCACTAGATTGCCCAGTACTTTGTCCTCTTCTCAGGTACTTATTTGTATTGCTTATCTCTCTCCAAATTGACCAGCCTTTCTAGATTCTAATCTTCCTGAAGAGAAAGAAGGGCTGTGGATTACCATTATCTCTCCCTGTTTCCCCCAATAGGTTACACTGTACTCTGCAGCTCATACTGCCTAACAAATATGCAGTGGATGTTATTGTTGACTATGAACTAATAGGCATTAGTCTCTTGCTTGCTGTTCCACTGTGACTATCTGAACAATATTAATAATAAAAATAATGCTTGCAGTACCTATCTCATTGGCTTTTTATGTGGAAAGTGCTTAATGCTCCATCAAAATGTGAATTGTTATCCTAAGGCTGCTCCAAGTCCAGGAATGAGGCTTGCTGCTGGTCATTTACACATACTAAGGACAAATATTGGAATAAAGAATCGAAGGAGAGGAAGGCAAGCTTCCTCCTGGCTCCGTCTGAGATGTTTTGCTCTCCTCGTCCTCCATCCCTTTAGTTTGCGTGGGAGAACCCGAGCATCTTGAAGATGAGATGATGATGAGATGAAGATGAAGATGAGAAAACCTATGGGACGAAATCCCAGGGAGCTCTTGGCTACCTTCAAAGGTAGCCCTTAAAAAATGATTTGAAAGGAAGGGAGGCTGGCAATCAGAAAGAAACTGATGGAAGTCAAAGAGAACTTTGGGACCCAGAAGCAGACACAGGCTTCAGTCTGAACAGAAAGTTTCTCCCACTGAATAGAAGGATGTAGGTTCAAAGAAAGATGAAATGCCTGTGGACTGTACTTCACATGCTAACTGTTTTATGTTTCAAAAAGACTTGACCTTTGAAGATAAGCCTCTTTCTGAGAGCTAAAAGGGAGAGCAAGATGGTGGTGACCTCTCTCGTGAAGAAGAGACTCCAGTGGAAGCCAGAAGCAGAGAGAAGTGCTCAGTGGAGCCTTTAAAGCCTAGCCATGGGGATGATGCTGCCTGGTGCTGGGCTGCAGGGACTCCACTCCATTAAAGACCAATAGGGAGCTTCTCAGCAGGACCATCTTGACAACATCGCCAGAAGACACTGGCAGCCTTGGAGCATCAGATGCCTGAGATTCCTTCCTGTTTACACACAGGCCACACAAGATCCCTTGGTTCTCCCATGCAAATGAAAGGCAGAGAGAATGACAAGAGCTCTCCATGTATTTCCATTATAGATGTCTACTCTTCCCATGAATGGTGCACATATATGTAGGAGAGTGTGACCCACATTTCCAGGCAAAATGTTTAAGGCTACTTTGCCATTTTATCAATTATAGACTCATTGTTTTCTCTAGTCAACTAACAGATACATCAATGGTGGCTCTTAAATTATGAGGTTCTTTTAATAGACATGGACCCACAAAGTATCTTGTATGGGGAAGAATTTTTCTAGGGGTGGGTCTACCTAAGATGTGGGTGGCCCTAAAGCTATTATAACGATAGCTGGGTGGCTCAGTAAATTGAGAAGCAGGCTCAGAGATGGGAGGTCCTGGGTTCAAATATGGCCTCAGACACTTCCCAGCTGTGGGCAAGTCACTTAACCCCCATTGCCTAGCCCTGAGTGCTCTTCTGCCTTAGAATCAATACACACTATTGATTCTAAGATGGAAGGTAAGGATTTAAAAAAATAACAATAACAACAGTAATGATATACTCATACAACCTACTTCATGGAAATGTGATCTCACAATTTGCAAAGTGATTCAAAAAGTGCTCAGAAAACTATCAAAAAGTAAATTATTACTGATTATTATTAATTTTTACTAGCCACTGAAGTATTTTTAAACTTAGCATTTCAAATGTAGACTAAGTACGGAGAGGTTACTATTAAATAATAAAAGTTTGAATCAGAAGGTTGAGGTTTTCTTGGGACTCGTTCTTAAGGATTTTTTTTTCATATTCTGGTAAGGAGCAAAAGACAAGTGCTTTATTATGAGAACTGTTCACGTAAATTTTCAGAGCGCACCAGTTAAAGTGAATAAAGATGACTTGCATCAATTTTGTTGAATCAGCACTGGTAACTTAAGGACAGTACATAAATGATATAAGATTTAGATATAGAAAAGATCTGGGGAATCATCCTGATTCAACACCTTTATTTTACAGATGATGAAACGGAGGTCCAATGAAGTTAAATGATTTGCCCAAGGTCACCCAGCAGGGCTGAATGTTAATGAAGTTTTGAGACTCTTTATCACACCTGATTTCTCAAACAATCCAAACTAGGAACTGCTAAGTACAAGTTTTTTGAAACGAATCCATTTTTACCTAACGCTAACATAGTGGCGCTAATATAGTATATACATTTAATGTTGCTAAAATATTGGAATTTGTTTTAGAAAGCATTTTGGAATGCAGACTACAAGCTTAGCTTTAAGCTTATAGTTTGTCTTCAGGAACTTAAGCATTATCCCTGGATTACTTTTTATATTATTTTGCTTGGCAAGCCCATTCTTCTTCCTTTTTAACATAGGTTTGGAGTTGAGACAAGGTATCTCAGCTCCAAACAAGGGCCATTTCACTTGTTATGGACATGTTGAATATCATTTTTAAACAAGGACCAAAATCAATCAAGTGATACGTAAATCATTGTTCAGCTGAGTCCAAGTCTTCATGGACCACAGCTTTCCAATACTGTCCGTGAGGTTTTCTTGGCAAAGACCCTGGAGTGGTTTGCCACTTCCTTCTCCAGTGGATTAAGGCAAACAGGTTAAGTGATTTGCTCACTGTCACAGAGCTCGTGAGTGTCTGAAGCCTGATTTGAACTCAGGTCTTCCAGACTCCAGCTCTCTTTCCACTGAACCACCTAACTCACCTAGCTAATATTTACATAGTATTTTAAAGTTTGAAAAGCACTTTGCATGTGCTATTTCACTTGATCCTCACAACAACTTTGTGCATCAGGTGCTATTATAATCCTTATTTACAAAGTAGGAAACTGAGGCTAATAGATTAATGACTTTTACAGGATCATACAGGTATTAAGAATTAGAGGTAGGATTTGAACTCAGGCCTTCCTAGCTGCCTTCCAGGTGCCTAGCATAGAACTTTTACCTTGGGGGACACAAATGGGAGAGCCATCCTGGGTGAATTCTGTACAAACTGAAGATCAAAAGGATAAGCATTTCCTTTACCTATGGGCAAGAATTATTAGGTCTCAGAGCTATCATCTTGATCAACAGTGTTCCGCCTAGCACTTTGGTTCATCTGGGTTTCAGCTGCATTACTTTTTTTGATAAAAAGTATTCAGAAAATTTGATTAAAATTTTAGTTATTTTTTTTTCTGATGTGGGAGGTCAAACAACCAAAAAACCTTCCCAGCGATGAAAATAATTCTGGTTTACTTAAGATTCTTGGAAATTGCCAGAAGGCCTTAAAAGAAGAGAAGAAAAAGGTGGTGGTGGTGGGGGGGGGGGGGGGGAAGAGTGATGAAATTTTCCCTGTGGGCAATTGAGGAAAACAAAAAATGTTTTTGTGCTAGTAAAGGCTTCTTCGGAAAAGAGGGTTGGCCAGCGGCAGTCACTTCTGTGCAAGGGGAATTTCCACATTTGGGAAAACATGGTCATAATTAATGACTTAGAAAAGCCAGGAAAATGGGTTGCTGTAGGAAAATGAGATATTTAACGATCAAATCATTGTCTGTGGATTGGGCCCCAGGACTGGCCTGCTTGAGAAGGTGTTTTCTATTTGTGGATCTCAGCCTGCTGGTCCTTCCTTCTGTGGGTCTAATATGCACCCCACCCAAGCTCGGGGACTCAGCTTCCCAGATCCAGCAACTTCCTCTTTGCTTCTGCCAGCCCTAAGGGATGGTCTGTGTTAGGCTTCTGACCAGGAATCTTATTCTAGGCTGGGTTGCTTCCTTCTAGCCAACTGGGCAATTAAGCTCCATTTCAAGGAAGAAGATGAACAATATCTGACTGCAACTCCAAAAAGAAGCAATGGAGAAGGAGATGGGAGAAATGGTCATGATGGTTCAAAATGAGAATGTCAGTCTCTTGGAACTTGAGGTCTATCCTTGGAAAAGTCCTCTGACACCCACTACTGGAATTTCCTCATTCTCCAGGCAACTTCTCATTTGCTAAATTCCTCTCTTCTTCCTCCTTCCAGTCTACTATTTTTAGGCAGCTACTGGTACAATGGAAAGAGTACTGGGCCTGTTAGCAGGAAAACTCCAGTCACACAATTTCCAACTGTGTGACCCTGGACAAGTCTCTTAACTTCTGATTGCCTCAAGTTCTTCCCCTTTTCCATTCCCCCAAGGGAAACTAGGTAGCACAAGCCTGGAGTCAGGAAGACTCATCTTCCATAATTCAAATCTGGCTTCAGTCACTTATTAGCTGTGTGACCTTGGGCAAGTTTCATTTTTTTTTTAAACCCTTACCTTCCATCTTGGAGTCAATACTGTGTATTGGCTTCAAGGCAGAAGAGTGGTAAGGGCTAGGCAATGGGGGTAAAGTGACTTGCCCAGGGTCACACAGCTGGGAAGTGTCTGAGGCCACATTTGAACCTAGGACCTCCTGTCTCTAGGCCTGGCTGTCAAGCCACTGAGCCACCCAGCTGCCCCATTGGGCAAGTTTCATGAAATATTGTTTGCCTCAGTTTCCTCATCTATAAAATGAGCTGGAGAAGGAAATGGCAAACTCCTCCAGGATATCCGCCCAAGAAAACCTAAAAAATGGAGTTATGAAGAGTTAAACATGACTGAACAATTTAATTTCCTCTGACCAAATCCATGTGCTGTGTGTCAAGTTATTTAAACCAAAGCATGCAGAAAGCTTCCAGTATCCTGTAATCAGTTCTTAAAGCAAAGCCTGGAGATTCAGGGTTCAAAACTGGCCTTAGATACTTCCTAGCTGTATGACCCTAGGCAAGTCACTCAACTTCTATTACCTATCTTTTATTGATCTTCTACCTTGGAACCAACACACAGATTTAACAACAACAACAACAACAACAATAAAGAAAAGGCTGGTTACAGGTTTTGCACCATTCATTACTTTGTTTATACTAGGACCAATCATTTTGCCAGAAACACTGTGTAACTTAGTTTTTTTGTTTGGTTGTTTGTTTTTTTCTATCTCAATGATCACTTTTAAATAAAAACTGGTTTTGTGACACTTTGACCTCCTCTGGTAAAATGTTCTCAGGATTACAATTTGGTTCCAATGGTTCCATCAAATATCAATTTTATTAAAAATCTACTATGTGCTAGTAACCAAAGATGCAAAGGCAAAATAAATAGTCCCTACCCTCAAGGAACTTACATTTTAATTATATGAAACAGCAAATCCTCAGATAAGTAAGTATGAAGTAAGAGGGGGAAGAGAAAGATAGAGACAGAGAGAGAGACAAAGAGAGAGACAGAGAGAGGGAGAGAGAGAAAGGGGGGGGAAGAGAGAGAAGAGAAAGAGAGGGAAAGAGAGAAGAGAGAGAGAGGGAAAGAGAGAGAAGAGAGAGAGGGAAAAAGAGAGGAGAGAGAGAGAAGAGAGAGGGGGGAAAGAGAGAGAAGAGAGAAGAGAGAGAGAGAGAAGAGAGGAGAGAGAGGAGAGAGAGAGAGAGAGAGAGAGAGAGAGAGGAGGAGAGAGAGAGAGAGAAGAGAAGAGAGAGAGAGAGAGAGAGAGAGAGAGAGAGAGAGAGAGAGAGAGAGAGAGGAAAGAGAG
The DNA here is from genome assembly GCF_027887165.1 of Monodelphis domestica. Taxonomy (NCBI): domain Eukaryota; kingdom Metazoa; phylum Chordata; class Mammalia; order Didelphimorphia; family Didelphidae; genus Monodelphis; species Monodelphis domestica. Next base: position 203,186,024 of record NC_077231.1, read on the forward strand.
AGAAGAGAGAGGGAAAGAGAGAGAAGAGAGAGAGAGAGAAGAGAGAGAGAGGGGAGAGAGAGAGAGAGAGAGAGAGAGAGAGAGAGAGAGAGAGAGAGAGAGAGAGAGAGAGAGAGAGAGAGAGAATTTTTACAAGGGGTAGGGAGTCATCCTGGAAAGCCTTGTGTAGGAAGTATAGAAAATATCTCTGAACCCTTCTAAGAGCTGGAGGTAAGGTGGCAAACTACATTGCAGTCTTGAGAGACAGCTGGTACAAAAGTAGATGTATGTTAAGTTTGGGATGTGCCTGACATTGGAGTGTTTGAATTGAGACTAATATGAAATAAGCCTGGAAAGGCAGAAGAGTGCTAGATAGTCAAGAGTTTTAATGCCATGTTGAGGATTTGGTGGTGTGTCCAAAGGCTAACAGGAGCCCACTAAAGTTTTTCGAGTAGGGAAATGACAGGGTCCAATTCATGTCCTGAGGAAAACTAACTTGGTCACTGTGTGGAGAGCGGATTGGAGAAGGGAGAGATTTGAGGAAGGGAGACCATTGCTATTGTAATAATCTGCAAAAGAGATGATGAGTACCCAAACTCTAGCAATGAATAAGGAGAGGAGTGGGAAACAAGATATATTGGGGGAAGGAGAATCAGCAAGACCTAGAAGCATACTGGATACAGAGGTAAGGCAAATTGAGAAGTCAATGCTGATTGCAAAGTGGCAAAAGGAAGATACTGCCATCAGGAACAGAGATTTGGAGGATGGGCTGGTTATGGGGAAAAGATGAGCTCTGCTTTAGTTGTGTTAAGTTTGAGTTGCCAATGGAGATGTCCAAGGGGCAGTGGGCAATGAATTCAGAAGAGAGGTGAGGTCTGGAAACCTTACTGGATTGCAACATTTTCCAGGGTGAAGGGTCAGCTTTTCAGAGATGGATATATACCAAAGGAAAGGAACTGCATCGGAGCTCTGGACTTGAATTTAGAAGACTTGGATTTGAATACTGTTTCTACTACTTGTGTGACCTTGGGTAAATCAAGTTAATTGACAATGTCTTGGCACATAGTAGGTACTTAATAAATGTGTCTTCTTTTTTTTTTTAAACCCTTAATTTCCATCTTGGAATCAATATTATGTATTGGTTCCAAGGCAGAAAGAATGGTAAGAACTAGGCAATGGGAGTGGGGGGGGTGGGTTAAGTGACTTGTCCAGGGTCACACAATACATAGTATTGATTTTAAGACAGAAAGTAAAGGTCTTTTTTTTTAATTAAAAAATATTTTTTGAATGATATTCATTGGCCTTCAGTTTTTTTAATCTGAAAAATGAAAGAGGTAGACCAGGTGGTCGCTATGTTTCCTTCAATCTCCAAATTATGTGATTGAGCTATATAGTGAACACATATATATGTATGCACACATATGTATGTATATATCTGCATGTATTATATAGATATAGATATAGGTCTATTCATCATGTTTTAGGGTCCCCCCAAGTTAAAGCTTGAGGGGTTGGGGACTTCATTTAGATCAGACCTCCAAACAGAAAAATTTAAGAAAATCTCTCCAATCTACATTGAAAAGGGTAGCACTAATTCCCTGTAGTTGTGTAAATATAGCTGTTCCAAATACTTGTCAAGTGTGGGTGGATGAAGGGAATTAAGAGCCCGAGTGAGGCTAGAGTTCACTTAGCCTGGATCAGCTTCAGATATCCTACTGCCCTGTCCTCCAGTCATCTAAGTTTCTTTTTGTGTTCCTGGCCCTAGCTTCATTGACAGGCCACCCTCTATGGACTTCCGGATTTGTTTGTGAATTTTGACTCTGCATTCCTTCTTTTCCTCCGGGCTTTGTGATCATTGGGCATGGTCCCGCTTTGGTTGCTGGCTGCTGTACCCTCTGGCTTATCTGGTTGGCATCTCCATGGGATGATTAGGACTCCCTTTGACCACAATTCTCAGATTAAAATCTGACTGGTTAGACTGATTTTCCAATCTTAAATACAAAAAGTATTCAAAGTTCTCTGCCATATTTCTGTGTTAGTTATCAAATAAGCATTTTGTTGTTGTTTGGGAATTTCAGCTGTGTCTGGCTCTGTGACCCCATTTAGGGTTTTCTTGGCAAAGACACTGGAGTGGTTTGCCATTTCCTTCTCCAGCTCATTTGACAGATGAGGAACGGAGGCAAACAGGGTTAAGAGACTTGGGTCTTCTTGACTTCAGACCTGGCACTCTGCCCACTGTGCCACCTCCCTACCCATAACAAACATTCATTAAACACTTAATTCCAGGGACTGAGCTAACCACCAGGGTGAGGGGTGGGATACAAAGGAAGGCAAAAATGGTCCCCGCTGTCAAGAATTTTACATTCCATTAGGATGAGAGACAGTATGGAAAGAAAACAGTCCATGAAAAAAATGTAGGGAGTAGATAGAAGTGAGTCTTACAAGGGAAGGCTCTAGCAGCTGGGGAGATATAGGAAGACCTCCTATAGAAGGGGATATTTGAGCTAGGTCTCCAAGGAAGGACTGGTGGAGTGTTGGAAGAGGAGGAGCGTATTGTGTCCCCTCGGTCAACTGTTGGGTACTTGAGGGGAAGAACTGTTTTTTTTTTGTCTTGGGCACCCCCTCCCCACAGGAGGCACGTCATCCATATTTATTGATCTAAAGTAAATGTAATATGTAATGTAATCACAATTGTAATTGTAAATTATACAATTTGTACAATTGTAAAAATCTAAAATGTAAATCTAAAATGTAATCTAAAGTAATGCTATATTAGATTTAGGGGCAGAAGACTTGTGCTTAAGTACTCGCAGAGCCTCTGGTTACTAACTGTATAACCTGGAGCAAGTCATGTCATCTCTTCCAGCCTTGGCATATGTGTGTGTACATACATCATACATATACATATACATGTAGATGAGGAATTGAGATAGATGATCTCAAAGTCACTTTAAGCTACGTAGCACAGTGGAAAGAGTTTCAGGCTTGAAATCTGAAAGACTCATCTTCCTGATGTATAAATGGAGATTTTGAACCTTTGACTTTTCTCCCCAGAAGTCCTTAGTATTTCCCAAAATTCCTTATAATCTCTCCTGTGGCTCCATGCTGGCAAGATCACATTATTGGTGTTTAAGTGGATGTATGCTCCTCCCATGCTTTTTTTTTTGAGACCAGGCTGAATTCAGGCAATTCTTTTGCTTTAGTTATTATTAATAAAACTTCATAAGATATAATATTTAGTTATTATATATTAATTTTAATCTTTACACTGAGTTCAAATCTGGTCTCTGACACTTACTAGCTATGTGATCCTGGGCAAATCACCAAGCCCTGTCTGCCTCAGATTTCTCATCTCTAAAATGAACTGGAGAAGGAAATGGTAAGCCACTGCAGTATCTTTGTCAAGAAGATCCCAAATGGGAATGCAAAGAGTTGGACACAATGGAAACAACTGAACAGCAATAGTAATGCCACTTCCAATTCTAACCTTTTGTTAAATATATATCTTTATAATCTTTAATTTAGTATATATTAAATTATAATATAGAATATTTATTCATATTATAGATATAATAAGTAATTATTAGTTGATTATTATACTATATCAATCCTCTTTGGAAGCCATCTCAGTGTTTTCTAGTCATTCTATTGAGTAGGAAAAATATATGATATGATTATAGGATCAAAAACCTAATTTCTTAATATTTATGTTTTACTACATTGGCAATTAATTGATGAAATAATAATTGAATGAAATTAAATTAATATTAATGAAATTACTAATGAAAATCCAGAGCATCACAGGAAGTAGTAATAAGAGATTATTTTATTCTTTTTCTTTTGCAGAGCTCAAAGTGCTATATTAATCACTTTAATCTTACTTGGAAATATTCATGTGCTATTATTTTTATTTCTCAATTTTTGTTTCCACACACAATTCCTCAGGTGTAGGGAACTCCCCGTGTGGAAACTCCCTCTCCAGACACAGATGAACATCTCTGTAAGCTGTCTTTGAGAGCTGCCTGGGGCACTGATAGGTTAAGTGACTTAACACAGTCACAGAATACTCTACCCTGCCTGTCATCTTTATTTTATAAGTGGGAAAGCTGCCTGGGGACAGGAGCAGAAGCAGCAGAGAAAAGGTCATTCAGGAACTCAGCTATATCATCCAGAAATAATAAAAGGAGACCCTAGGTGTCCTGCAGCCTAGGACTGGTTCAGAGGAGAAATGTTCCCAAGGTATTTGTAAAAATGAACTCTAATGACAAAGTATCTTTGAAAGTAAAAGTCCTTCTGTTGTGTTCTGTGCACCAGTTCAGAAAGCCTCAAAGGCTAGGAGCCCCTTGTGAATAAATTGTGGGAGGTATTTGGGGGCCGATCTTTTTAGCAGAGGCGCATTTTGTCGTCTGCTGCAGTCAACATCACCAGGGAGCAATGCACCAAATGTCCTAATAATAATGACTGTGCTAGCTGGAAGGGCTCTTTGAGATCTTTTTTAATCCAGCTTAGTCATTTTACAGATGAGAAGATTTCAGTCCAGAGAGGCGACCTTACCCAAGGTCACAGGGATGGGTGAAATTAAATGACAGAGCTAACACTCGAACCCAACTCTATTGGCTCCCATTTCAACATTCTCTTTCTACCATAGTAAATTGTTTTTTTTTTCTTAACCCTTACCTTCAGTCTTAGAATCAATACTATGTATTGGTTCCAAGGCAGAAGACCCAACTATAAGGACTAGGTAATGGGGGTTAAATGGTTTGCCCAGGGTCACACAGCTGGGAAGTGTCTGAGGTCAGTTTTTATACTATCTTCAATAACAATGCTTTTATCAGATAGTATTTTAGAGTTTAAAAAAGCACTTTCACAGCCACATTTCCCTTGACATCTGAACTTCCCAAACGCTTTTATTTTGGAGCAAAATTGCCCTTGACTAAAATCTTCCTCACTTCATGGTGTTGCGGAAGTATCCCTGGTATCCCCAGGGCTATGACAATCCAAAACAAGCACTGGGAATCTGGGACTTTACCACTCTGCCTCAGCTGCCTTCTTCCCTCCCCTGGTGCACTCTTCTCCCATTGATAAGTTCTCCCCAGAACTTCTATTCTGATAAAGGGCTCAGCCATCCATCCTTCATTCTCCAACTTTGCACTGAGACTCTACAAAAGTTCTTCTCAGCTCCCTTTTATGTCTTAGCTTCTCCAATTAGATATAAGCTCTTGAAGCCAAGGAATATATTTCTTTTTGTTGGCATTTGTATCCCCAGAACTTCATACTATACCTAGAACATAATATGTTTAATACATTCTTGTTGGTTTGACTTGACTACCAAGCTGGACAGGCTTTAAGTACTGGCCCAGGGACAGACTATGTCACTCCAGGGTCACCTGAGCTAAATATGGAAAGGCTCGTCACTGGTAAGGGTCATGAATTTGGAAGGCCTTAATGACTCCTGGAAATTGTCACCTTAGATGTGGAGGGGCTGCAATCTGCAATAGTGGAGAGAGTACACATAATGATGAAGCCACAAACTCATGAAATTACTATTGATGAAGCAGAATTATAGATTTCCAATTTTCTTGTGGCATATCTGGCAGATAGTGGAGGCATGTGTATGGGTTCCAAATCTTGGGGGACAGGGGCAGTTAGAGCACCACATTTTGGGAAGGGGTCAGAAGTCAAGAAAAAGAGATAGACAGCCACAGGGAAATGTAAGAGCATTGAGCACCAGAAGGATGAAGATGGGAAGGAATGTGGAAAGGTTTAAGGGAGGCACAGCCTATAACCTTGAAAATACTCATTTGATAACTGATTACTTTAAGTGTGGAGAAAATGGTATAGATTGGCCTTTAAGAATAATACTTTTAAAGAGAAAAAATCAATTAAGCAACCCTAACCAATACATTGGCTATGTCTAACAATAAACATACTGTTCCATACCACTCTTCCATCTCTGCAAGCTGAGGAAAGGTATATTTTCTCATCTTTCCTCTAGATCAAGCTTTGTCATTATAATTATACAGCATTCAGTTTAGTTGTTGGGTTTTTTCTTTGCATTTACATTTTTGTTATTTTATATGTTGTTTTCCTACTTCTGCTTACTTCATTCTGTATCAGTTCATATAAGCTTTTCTGTGTTTTTCTGAATTTTTCATATTCATTGTTTCTTATGATGCACTACTCAAGTCACTTAACCCCCATTGCCTAGCCCTTACCACTCTTCTGCCTTGGGATCAAAACATAATATTGATTTAAAGATGGAAGGTAAGGGTTTAAAATTTTTTAATTAATATTTTTAGAAAAATGAGGTTTCAGAAAAATAATTCAGAAATTTTAGGGCAAAAAGACATTGGATTTTCCCCCATGGACTTTTCATATTCTTCCCTTCAAATAGAATTTTTTTTAAATAATCCCCAAAAAAATTTCTAGAAAATTGATTTAAACTATACCAGCATAGTGAGTCCTAAGTCCAAACTGATATAACTTGGCCTCATTCAAGACTAAATGCATCATTATCTTCTGCTTTTGATTCTCTCCAATTCATTTCTCTGTTTTGGTTCATTCCCCCCAACCTCTCCATTCATTCCATCAACCCTACTGTCATTTAAATAGCACCTCCAGTCTGCCTTTTCAATCTATCAGTGGCTAGGACAGGAGCCAGAGATCAAAGGGTCCTGAAAGCCATCTAGTCTAATCCCATCATCTTACAGAAAAATAATTGATGCTCAGTGAAACAGCACTTCCCTCCCCTGCCAGTGAATTGCTTCATTGACCTTGGTACCTTAGTGTCACACAGGTGACAGAACCTGGGTTCAAATCCAGATCCTCTGACTCCAGGTTAACCTTTCTTTTCACTGCACAAGACTACTAGACTCTTCCACCCATCTGTAATTTTTCCTTTACATATCTTTATTTTAATGTCTTTCTTTGTAGTCCTATAACAATTTTTAAAATGTTTTGTGTCAAGTTGTAAATTGACTATGATTAGGATCACATATTCTAAATGGTATGCATTCCTCCCATATACCTATATATATGTAAAAAAAATATATATATATACACATATATTGTAGGGTATATTTGGAGGATTTCAACAACTTTTAACTAAAATTAGAAAAATGAAATGGAATCGTGACATTTTACCCTGCTGACTATAATTTCTCTTTCCCATGAGGCAGTTATTATTATTGACTTGTTTCCATCATGTCAAACTCTTCTTGACTCTATTTAGTGTTTTCTTGGCATAGACACTGGAGTGGTTTGTCATTTATTTTTCTGTATCATTTTTCAGATGAGGAAACTGAGACCAACAGGGTTAACTAACTTACTCAGGGTCACATAGCTTATACATGTCTGAGGCCAGATTTGAACTCAGGAAGCTGAATCTTCTTGACTCCAGACCTGGTACTCTATCCACTGTGCCACTTAGCCACCCCTGCTCACCCCATGAGACAGTAGGATACAGTAAAAATGGTGCTGACTTTGAAATCAAAGGACTTGAGTTCAAATACTGCCTGTACAATTCACTACCTTGTGTCTTTATGGAAAGCATTTAACTTTTTTGAACTGTTGTTTCTTCCTCTATAAAAAAATGAGGTTGAACTAGGCAGCCTCACAGGTCCCATTCTAGCTCTAAATCTATGGTTTTATAAAATTTCATGCCCAACAACTTTAGCTAAAACACTGAGTAATGGTTATGTATCTTGGGACTTTGGATCAACTTCTGCATTCCTCCCTCATGTTATAATAGAATGATAATCACCTTTTAGGGATGTTTGGAAAAAAATAATGAAAGACATAGATCATAAGGCAGTCCTTTGGAAGTATGAAAATCTGGAGAAATAATAAAGCTATTTGGATCAAACAAGGCTCATCATAACTATTCCTTGATCCCTTATGCATTATTCCCTACAGTGAGGGACTTCTGAGAGAAGCCCCTGTCTGCTGGAGACGTCGGAGTTCTCTCACCATCTCTGGCCACAGCCTTGTCTTTTTCCACTTAAGTCTCACCTGACAGGCCTTTGAGTTTTCTCCCAAAGTCAGCTTCCCAGAGCAATTTTCAGTATGTCAGTCAGCTCTCTAGTGTTCTTTCTTTATGCAGAAGCAGAACGACTTCCTTCCCCAAGCCAGCCCTAGCCCTTACTTACATACGCATCTTGACTTCCTGGCAGAAGGTAAGGACCACTTTCTTAGCCTGGCACAGACCCAACCTCTGTGGTCACTAAAATAAGTTCTCTTGTGCTTCCCACACACTTGTGCATCCCAGCCCTCCCCAGCAAGCTCCAATACCTTCTGAACCACGATTCTCACTATCTTACTTCTCTGTATTCTCTTCCCTGGTTTTTTCCAAGAGGAGATTTCAAGCCCCAGGAATAGGACCATGGACAGAGGAAACTGCCTACCCATTTAGCAGCCGAGATTTTAGGGAAGCCAAGACTCATTGCCCTAATAAAGATTACTAAAACATCATCTTGAAACGAACAAACTTCTTCCCCACAAAGTATCAAGTTTTCTTTTTATCAGATTGCCATTTAGGGGATGTCATTTTTTGCTCCAATGCCCTGAGTCTCCTTCCATCCATTCCTTTTCAGAACTGGTATTATCTAATAGAAAGTCTGGCTTCTAGTCCTGGCTCTGCCATTAAATTCTGTGTGGCTTTGGGCAAACCAGTTGGGCTCTCTAAAACTTAAGTTTCTCTTTTATAAAATAAGAGTTCTGGACTAGGTGAACACAAAGATGAGCTCTTCCAGAGCTAACATATTAGGATTTTGGATTGTAGTGCTCTGTTTCTGGAATGAATGGAGAATCTATCAGAATTGTGTTTACTTTTCTTAAAGTCATGAAGGGCTCTTTCCATGGTTGATGTGGCATAGATGATAACATAATATTTATGACATTCACAAAAAGCAGTATCCTTTGGGCCTTTTGGTGCTTTGTGCTTTGAAGACATGAAGGTTGAATGGTGGGAGAAGTGATTCCTCCTTGCTACACACTGGGAAAAGTGGTCTGTAACTGACATGAGGCCCAGTTCAAACTCGTGCATGCTGTCTAGCCCAGTGGACCTGCCCTTGATGGACTCGGCATGATGAGTGAAGAAGGAGGTCTTGACCAGTGGATGAAGGAGCTGTAGAAAGTGCCAGGACTTTGGGTCAAGAAGGAAAAGAGGGGCCATGTACAAAAGCAGCAAAGATTAGGTAAATGAATAGGAATAGGAACTCTCTGTGGCACTGTGCTTGCTAACTGATTTTGGATTTCTATTTAGGCTTTGGGACTTTTTGAATTTAATCTTTGGAATAAACTACTTTGGGATATACATAACTTTATTAAGCTTGTAAAGATTATTTAAAAATATGCAAGCAAGTAAACAACCAGGGCAGTTGTGAATAAGCATTGAAAGAAAGGCAGAGGGCAAGTAGGAGGTTCAGAGCACCAGAAGAGGGCCTGGGTTCAAATGTGACCCCTGACACTTCCTAGCTGGGTGAACCTAGGCAAGTTCCTTAACTCCAATTGCCTAGCTCTTGCCACTCTTCTGATCTGGAGTCAATATTTTGTATCAATTCTAAGACAGAAGATGAGAGTATTTTTTTAAAAAAAAGAAAGATGAGAAAGAGAAAAAGAGATGAGGGAGAAAGAAAAAAGGACAGAGATGAAGAAAGATTTAAAAGCTTTAACATGGTTGCATGCAGTCCCTTTGGTATAAGCTTCTTTAACAGGGTAAATTTGCACCCAAATCATAAAATCAGGACTAAAGGATGAAGTCAGTGTGGGGATTTACCTATCCCTAAGTCATCTTTGGTCTCAGGAACTTTTGAGATAATGAGTGAGCTCTGGGGCTAATCCAAGTTTTCAGAACGACTGCAGGCAGACTCAGAGTCTGGCCATTACAGAAGCATTTCTGTAGAACTCTGCTCTTCTAGATTTGAAGTCCAGGTGAACATCAGAAATCTCTGGGCATCTACAGGATTCTTCAGATCAGCTCTTTAAAACCAAACCTACACTTCCAGACCTGATCTAGAACAGAAACAGTGAACAATGTCTAATGTAACAAGAGTCTAATGTAATTTCCTCCTTTAAGCAGGCAGAATAACAACTCTAAGACAAAAGGGCAAGGGCTAAGCAAACAGGAGTTAAGTGACTTGCCCAGGGTCACCCAGCTAGAAAGTGTTTTGAGGCCAGATTTGGACCCAAGTCTTCCTGTCTCCAGGCCTGGCATCCTATCCACTGTGCCACCTACCTCCCCTTGCTGAATCAATTTCTTAAAATGGAAGACCATGCTTATTGACTTTCCAACTCTTGCAATTCAATGAATTCGATGAGCATTTAATAAATTCCTACTTTGTGTAAAGAGGCAGTATGCAGAGGGTGCTTAGCTGCTTAGTGCTTCCCTTGACATTGCCATGATAGTTGAATCTTTTGGAGGGACCTTAGGATATACCTGTACCTGTAGATGTGCATTCTGAAGGAGGCAGAAGACCAAATTCAACTTCCTTCTACCTAAGTAAGACAACAATGAAAATAATTTCCAATATGAACCAAGTTTAGAAATTAAGTCCTCCTTTCATGAAGTGCAATAATGTGATAGAATTGATACATGAAGACATCCCTGCTGACTCATTCTCTCTCCCCTCATCAATAAGGACATTGACTTAAATTTGTTTTTCTATTAGTGGGGGTGAGTTTGCACTGAGCAGCTCACACCATCTGGTTCCTCTTGAGATCAGTAGCTCAAAGTTTGAAATGGATGCCAGAGGCCAAAAGTACAGTCTGTTACTCTGAAAGAGTAAAAGATTGTGGACTCTAACTTAGAACTAGAAAACCTTATTGATATTATTGAACATCTCAGAACACAAGCTAAGCCCTCTGCCTTTAGTCTCCTGCTCTTTGTTTCACCAAATTATTTTGATTTGATAAGAATTTAAACTAAAGACATCAAGAATTAGGATTATTGGCACCCACATTATCCCTTGTCCCTTGGTGGGGGCATTCTGAGCATGACCTGGATAGATTTATGAATCTGAAGTTTATCTTTGGCATTTCCACTTTCCCCTGTCTGTATTCTTACCCATTTCTGAGGTCTTTTCCAAACTTTCCCCTTCTAACCTCCAGGTATCTACACTATACACCCCCCCCAGAGTGATTGGTTTTCTCAGAAATTTAATACTTAGAAGAATATTGTACCTCTGCTGAATTTAGGTCATTACCCACACCCCATAAATATTTATATCTTAATGTGGTGCCATTGGACGCAAAAGTACCTAAAGCAAAGACAACTCATTCTCCATCAAGGAGTCCTCATCAATATTGGAACAGAGATCTTATCCACAGGTGACAGTAAAGAGCGGTATATTACATATAGATCAATATCACTGTTAACAAGACTGTTGGACTGGAATTCAACCCCAAGTTCTACCAGCTATTCATCTACTGCACCCCTCAATCCATTGGGGTCCAGTACTCTGGAGAGCCTTTAGGCTTGGTCTTAGCATGCCAACAAAGGGGACAGCAACAGGAAGGAAATATAAGGGCCAGGACTCCCAAGGCCCTACCTGCTCCTATTGAAAGTGGGACTCATGCTCAGTTATCTCAATCCTGTATCTCTTCTTTGCTTCCACCTCCTCAGAGGTGACACCCTGCCTCTTTGCCTTGGAAGCTCTGCCGGCTGAAGTCATTTTGGAAAGGAGATCAATGAATGGAGTGGAACCTGTTTTGTCTTTGACAGGATGCTGCGGACTTTTGAGGGATGTTCCTGTTCTGGAAGAAGCTTGTTTGAGGAGAGGCTGGCTCTCTGGGGAGAGAACGAGGCTCCCTGGATGGGGATACACTCATCCTTATTCACACAGCACTCAGGTATCAACTATTAAGTATAATATTGCAAGGGATGGGGTGCTAGCTCAGAGTAATTTAAAACACTTCCCCATTGCTAGATTAATGTTATATAGGAACATGCCCATCCAAAGAATGGAAAAAGGGGATATGCTTAACATCATTGATATTAGAATGAAATACTAGGTCTTTCATTTTGTTATTATGGATAGCAAAGCAAATTAAAGCAGAAAGATGGCACAGTGGTATAGGTAGAGTCCTGGCCCCTGAACCATTTGGGTTCAAGTTCTCTCTCTGAAACAAAAGGAATAAAAAGGTTCTGAGACCCTGGGCAAGTCATTTACATTTTTAGTGCCTCCCTGGGAATTCTACAGGCTGCTAAGAAGGTCCTAAATCTCCCCTGGAGCGGAGAGTTTCTCACTGGGAGTTCTCTACTCTGGTGAAATCATAGATCTGGAACCACAACAAAAACTTGAACTTGGGGGGCAGCTGGGTAGCTCAGTGGATTGAGAGCCAGGCCTAGAGACAGGAGGTCCTAGGTTCAAGTCTGGCCTCAGACACTTCCCAGCTGTGTGACACTGGGCAAGTCACTTGACCCCCATTGCCTAGCCCTTACCACTCTTCTGCCTTGGAGCCAATACACAGTATTGACTCCAAGATGGAAGGTAAGGGTTTAAAAAAAAAAGAAAAAGAAAAAAAAACTTGAACTTGGTTGTTATGGAGTTAAGCTCCACAAAAGAGGAGCCCACTCTCTACACAGAGGGCCCTGAAAAGGACTTCAGAGAACCAAATGAAGGCATCTCTCATGGGAACGTTCTCCCTATTAGACAGGGGAGTCATTTTTGACACACCCCAAATGATTTCCCATAGGGGATTACCTGCTGGATGTGCCACGCTGGCATACTTTACAGGTTCCCAGGTGAACTAAGCCCTTCAAATGAGAAGAAATTTCTCTATGAATTTCTACCTTAGATTTCCCCAGTCCTTCAGGATCTGGGATCTCCCATTACTAATCAGTTTAGGGTTATAACTGCGACAACTAGATGGGGGTCCTTTCCCAAGTAGGGGATTTCCTATGATGTCATGGAAATGCTCGGCATATCCCAGAAGTGGGAGCCCTGCCAGGAAAGGCTGAAGTGGAGAGGAGGCTTGGCCTTCGGGGAAAAGGGCTGGTGTCATTGAGGGCCGGATATGTCTGTTCCAGCTGGCTGCTTCGTAATGGCAGGCCTCTTTCATCAGCTGATTCCTTGCATTAATACACTTTTGACCCAGGAAAAGAATAAGGATATAAACAACAGAGGCTTCATTTATTGTCGGTAATGGAAGTCTGGTGCTGGGGCTCTGGCCCATTGGTCCAGATGTCCCAGGCTCTCTCAGATTGATTGGAGAAGCAGTGGAGTCTGGGAACCACTTCTTGCTTCCACACCCTGCAGTTGCAAGCACTTATCTTGCTCTTCCCTACTTTCTTCACCCCTTACCTTTTCATTCCTTCCTCTCTTCGCTCATAGCTCATCCCCACCCCCTTGCCTTCAGCTTTTGGAATCTGCCATCCAGCTTGTACTGGCTGCTGTCTCTGGCCTGCCATGGTTTTATAATTGTCCCTGGTTAAAATTTAAATAGACGTGTTTCAGCCTGAGAAGGGAAAAAATGTAAACAAGCCCTTTCTGCAGTATTTCAGAACTGCTGACTTCTAGTGCTTTCAATTTCTGCACTAGGAGACTCATTCAGCGCCTAACAGCCAGGGAATTGAGAAGTGCTACAGGCCTGTCTTTTGAAAGGAGCTCTGAATCCAGCAAGAGGCTGGGCTGGGCTTCCCCCTCACTTACAGTCTGGGGATCTCTGGTGAGCTGAGAGAGGCCTAGCTGAGACATCTTCATGGAATCGGAGCAGTTGGGTACCTGGAAGGAACTTTAGACGTTCGGATCGCCGCAGAGGACCCATAATGAATCATGTTACAAACCTCATGACAGAGAGGCGATGAGCTCAAGCTGCAGAATGAGACATGTGGTTTTGAACATGGCCAATGTGGGAATTTGTTTTGCTTCGCTATGTATATTTGTTACAAGGGTTTTCTTCTTTCTTTTTCTAGTGAGAGAGAGAGGTGGGGATGGGGAGGAATAGGGTCTCTTTCCCCTCCCCTAAATGAGGAAAAAACAGAAGGGCAGGTCAAACTAATAGGCCAGCTTTAAAAATTATATGTTGAATTTATTATACATTTTATTTTAATTTTTTTTTCTTAAACCCTTACCTTCTGTCCTAGTATCAATTCTAAGCTAGAAGAGCATCAAGGGTTAGGCATTTGGGCTAAGTGACTTGGCAGGGTCACACAGCTAGGAAATGTCTGAGACCAGATTTGTACCCAGATTCCCCTGAATCCAGTTCTCTATCTCCTGGGCCAACTAGCTGCCCCTGTTATTTTAAAGACATTTAAAAAAAAGTCTTTAAAAGACAGACAAACACTATATAACAGAAACTATCAGTTTCACGTGCAAGCCTCTTGTATTCCACAATGTAGAGGGAAATACTCATTTAATTTGGTGTTAATCATTAAATTGAAACTCAGGGGCCATTTGGAATAGGAGTTCTGCACCTTTTATGTCATAAACTCCTTTGGCAGTTTCATGAAAACTCTATACTCCTCCCCAAAATTATGTTATAAAATACATAAACTAAGACACATCGGATTACAAAGAAAATCAATTGCATTAAAATTCCCGTTTCTAAATGTTTTCTAATAAACAAGTTCATGGACTTCAGGTGGAGAACCTCTATCTAAGTCCAGTTCTTATTTTCTAGGGGAAGAAAGTGGCGCCCAGGGGAAAGTCTTATTCAACATCACACAACAAGGTAGAGGCAGAACTGAGATTTGAACCCAAATCTCCTCCTGTTAATTGCACTCCCCCATTTTGCTTCATTCCGGTGCCATCCAGGCTTTCTGAATAATTTGTGGAAAGAACTGCCAGTTCTTTCCCTGCTGAGATTTTTATTGTCGTTGTTGTTCCATCTTCATGAAAAATGGGTCTGTATTTCTGGTGAAATAAAGGCAATAACTAAAACAACAATAACAACAAACCCCCAAGCCCTGGAGAAATAACTGATTCATATGTCAACCTCTTCACTTCTCCCTTCCTTTTGGGCCAGAATATGAATCTATAATGAATCAGTTGTTTCTCTAGAGTTGAGGCAGGGGGTGGGGGTGGTTCTCATTGCAGTGGTGGTGGTGGTTGTTCTGCTATCTTTGCTCCCCACCTGAAATACAGACTTTTTTTTTTCTGAGAGTCGATCCACTATTGGCCATTTCAGGGGATGGAGAGTTGGGTTCAGTTTTATATATATATATACCTATAAATACTGTATATAATATATTACATATGCTATATATATTATATGAGTATATATAAATATAAATATATATAAATACATCTATATGTTCTCCTTTACTTTCTCTGTGAGTAATCTGGCTACTTTTTGGAGTCCCCATCAAGAAAATTGATCTTGTACATTTTGGTTTTTTTTGTGTGTAATATATTACTTTGTTGCTGGGAGAAGGATGGACTCAGCAATAAACTGGGAGGTTTTTTGGAGACAAGGATGTGGTCAAGTTTTTCTACCTTTATGAAAGGTTGGCAGAACAGTTCAGATAGATGGACTGCTGAAAATAGCTCTTGATTCAGAGACTTCTTACCTCTGGTAAGGAGGGCAGGAACATGAATCTTTTTCTTTTCTAATTTAATTCATTTTTAATTTTTTTAATAATTATTCTTCCAATTAATAGGCCAAGAGAACTTTTCCATGGGAGCTACAATCATGTATGATGAGAAAGTTTCTTCCCATTTGCATATAACGATAAGCCTTCTAGGTTGGACTTACCCCAGATCCAATTTATTAAATTGACAGGTACTCAAAGACAACCATCTACCTCTAGGCCAGATAATTTTTAATTGTTTTATTCTGATATCTATGCCATATTGGTGGTCTATACCATTAAGAAAAACAAATTATTCAAAGTAACAAATGAAATTTAAAAGTGATCTTATAGTGGGACAGGTAGGTGGCTCAATGATTGCAAGCCAGGCCCAGAGATGGGAGGTCCTGGGTTCAAGTCTGACTTCAGATACTGCCTTAGCTGTGTGACCTTGGGCAAGTCACTTAATCTCTTTTGCCTAGCCTTTACTACTCTTCTGCCTTAGAACCAATATTTAGTATTGATTCCAAAATGGAAAGTAAGGGTTTTAAAAAAAAAAGAATAAAGGGGGAAATTTAGGCAATGGGGGAAAATAAGATGTCAATGAAAATTTATTTGAAAAAATAAAAGTAATACACAAAGCCATAAAGTTCACATTTTTCATATTTTGTTTTGAAAAGGTATATATTAACTTTAATGAATTGAGAGGACTGATCTACTATCAAGTAAAGTAATCTTTGGATCCTCCTTCTGAGATTGCCCCAAATTTATCATGTATATATATCTACATATACACAGCCATGACTTGTTTGTAGATAGTTGTTTGCATGTTATTTCCTTCATTAGGCTGTCTTTGAGGACAGCAGCTTTTTTTTTGCTTTCTTTTTACCCACAATGATCAGCACAGAGCCTGGCAGAAAGGTGCTTAATAAATGCTACTGTTTTCTGACTGCATGTCCAGTTAGAGGGAGACTAGACCTGGATCATTTTAGCAGTTATCCCATAGAAATGTAACAAGACCAAGGAAAAGGTGGTCGAAAGAGCTAGAGTCAAGGGACCTGGGTTCAAATCTCCTTTTTCTTTTCTTTTCTTTTCTTTTTTTTAAACCCTTACCAATACTGTGTATTGGCTCCAAGGCAGAAGAGTGGTAAGGGCTAGGCAATGGGGGTCAAGTGATTTGCCCAGGGTCACACAGCTGGGAAGTGTCTGAGGTCAGATTTGAACCTAGGACCTCCCATCTCTAGGTCTGACTTTCAATCCACTGAGCTACCCAGCTGCCCCCCCCCAATCTGTTTTTTCAATACTACCTTTGCAACCTTTCACAAGTCACTTAAAATTATCTGGGCCTCAGTTTCCTCAACTGTAAAATGAGGGGGCTGGACTCCAATGGCCTCAGAATTCCATTTTGATTCTTGACCTCTAATCCTAAAACCCATAGCCTATTGGGTGGATGCTTTGGTAGAACATGGACAAGAATCACCCTAGATAGCAAAGACAATATGGATGGGTTGCCTTTTGTACCAAGGAATATACACTTGGATAAGATCCAGGATCCATTTCAATCCTGAACTTTCTATTCGCTCCCTGACCTTTCATGACCTTTTTGTTCCCCAGTGGATGGAGTGACCGGGAGCCAGGAAAACCTTTTGCCTTTGACCCAGATTAGTCATATGAGCTGGAGCAATGCTGACCTGCACTGGAAGAGGGATTTTCCTACTCTAGAAGTTTCCTGTATCAATGAACCTCTCCTGGGTTTTTCCAGCCCTTTTTTCTTCTTTGGGGGGGGGGGATGAGGGAGCAGAGTTTCTAGGCTGCTGAAGTAAGGAATGAATGGCAATTCCATCCTCCACTCCTTACCTGGCTATAGATCCCTGATCATGTTCCCCATGAGCAACGGAGAAAGGAGGGTTAGGAGTAACCCATGAGCCTGGGCAGTGGTCATACGAGCCTGGGGGAGGAAGGGTGGAAAGTAGCAGAAAAAGGAAGACAGGAACATCCCATTTCCTTTTCCCTCCTGAGACACATCTGGTAACTTTTAAATCTCAAAATACAAATTAAAATGTTAAAAAAGCAAAACAACTTACAAGTAAAATAATAGAACAATGTTTTTCATTAGAAGGGATGGCTGTAATAGTATTTTAACTCAACATATTTTAGTACAAAATACAAAAGTAGGTTTTTTGGGTGGTTTTTTAAAGTTATAAACTCTGAGGTTAGTTTCAGTATCCAGGGGTTCTAGAAGATTTTAAATCAACCCTGGCTTTTACCTCATTCATCTGGGGCAAATCCCAGAGGATGGGAGGATCCCAGGGATGCCTTTGCAGGATTGTGGCTGAGATATTTCTTTCTTTTTTTTAAGCCCTTACCTTCCATCTTGGAATCAATACTATGTATTGGTTTCAAGGCAGAAGAGTGGTAAAGGCTAGGCAATGGGAGTCAAGTGACTTGTCCAGGGTCACACAGTTGGAAGTATCTGAGTCCAGATTTGAACCCAGGACCTCCTGTCTGGGCCTGACTCTCAACCTATTGAGCCACCTAGCTGCCCCCTGGCTGAGACATTTCTGAATACCACTACTCTTATCTGGGCTGTTCACCCTCATGAGGAGGTGGAGAACCCATTGTATAGTGAATGGGATGCCTGATTCAGATTCTAAGAGGCCTTGGTTCAAAGCCCACTCCAAACCCTAGATGTGTGCCTCAGTTTCCCCATCTTTAAAATAAGGAGGTTGGACTTGATGGTCTTTAAAATGCTTTCTAGCTCTAAATCTGTGACCCTGAGCCCCCACTCTTCCTTTTCTGACTTGTTTCCAGCTTCTAAACTCTATAAAGTTCAATGTGGCTACTTTCTCTAAAAGGAAAACAGCAGGACCATTGACTCCAATTCTTGCCAGTTTCCTCATCCCACTATTGACATTACTGTTGTCCTCACTATGGCTATTTTTTCTAAATTTATTTTTACAGGGAAGAACTAGATAGCTCAGTGGATAGAAAGCCACGTCTGGTGACAGGAGGTCCTGGGTTCAAATCTGGTCTCAGATACTTCCTAGCTATGTGACCCTAGGAAAGTCACTTAACCTCTATTACCTAACTCTCACCACCCTTCTGCCTTAGAACCAATACGTAAAATTTATTTTAAGATGAAAGGGAAAGATTTAGAAAAAATATACATTTTACAAGTGCTTACTAAATACTGACTGGCATACATTTGGCACTGGCCACCCCCTTGTGTTTTGTTCAACCAACAACCTAAGCTCTAAATTTTATTTATTATTTATTTATTCTACTTTTTAAAACTTATATTACAGGGGGCAGCTGGGTAGCTCAGTGGATTGAGAGCCAATCCTAGAGATGGGAGGTCCTAGGTTCAAATCTGGCCTCAGACACTTCCCAGCTGTGTGACCCTGGGCAAGTCACTTGACCCCCATTGCCTAGCCCTTACCACTCTTCTGCCTTGGAGCCAATACACAGTATTGACTCCAAGATGGAAGGTAAGGGTTTAAAAAAAAAACTTATGTTACTATATTTGTATTTTCTATTTGTAGCATGACTATTAAATAATAGAAAACTGAACCCTAACCAGCTTTTTATATACTTCAACACTCAACTTGAGGGATTTATTTGTAGAATGAATAATCCGTTTTCCAGATCCCCAAGAATAAGGTCAGTTGTTGTTCTTCAAGAACAGATGAGGCCACAGGCTTATAGAAGTAACTCCTGAAGTACATCTTTAGATCAGTGAAATGTACATGTGTATATAAGTATAAAATATGTAACATGTGTAACATATGACATCTCTGCCGCCTGGGCTGATATTATTTTTTAAACTAAGAATCTAAACTTTAAAATGGTGTTTATTTAGTTTACATACATGTATAATCTGAGCTCATGACCACTCCCCCAACAAATTGGGTATTTCCTCCCATAACTGTGCTGCCACTGGGAGAGAATTGAAGCCAAGAGCCTGGTCACTGCCCCAGGCCACATCCTTGTGGCTAAGAGGAAATAGGAGCACATATATGTTCTCTCTGGTGGGTTGGGGCAAGGCAGGGTATTTGCATACACCTGCGCCTTCAGAGAAGACAAAAGGGGAAATCCAAGAGCCCAAATGGGAAGACAGAATCTCAGAATGAGCTGAGATGAGAGAAATACCCTCAAACAAAAGAGCCCGAAACAGAAACAGAAAAGGAAGTTGAATTTGGAGAGGAAGAAGGTCCATGTCATACGGAAGAACCACAGATGCCACAAAATAAAAACAAAACAAGCAGGTCTTATGGGAACCGCAGACCATGCTGCTTGAATATATTATAGCACTGCAGGGTTCAGGGCCATATTTGTTTGGACTGTTCATTTACATATTACATACAACATGCAGAATGCCAGACTTTGAAGTCAGAAAGATTCCGTTTCCATCTTGTCTCTGAGGCAGGGTACCTGGTTAACCATGGGCCAATCACCTACCTCTGACGGGTCTGGAGATGGGAAGTCCTGGGTTCAAATCTGTTCTCAGACACTTCCCAGCGATGTGACCCTGGACAAGTCACCTAACCCTTGTTGTCTAGCCCTGCTGCTCTTTTGCCTTAGACCCAATACAGAGTATTGATTTTAAGATGTAAAATGAGGATTTTAAAAAAGAAAGAAAAGAAGTTTTCTACCTTAAAAACAATGAGAACCAGGCTCTGGAATCATAAGTGATTGCAAAGACTCCTTACAAAAATTATCTCCAAAACCCTCCAACAACCCCAAGAAGTGAATCGTAGCCCAAGTACCATTTTACAGATTAGAAGACTAAGGCTGAAAGAAGTTAATGATTTCCCTCCCTGTTTTACCCAGCTAGTGCCAATGAATTCATGCTGACTGTAAATCCATTACTCTACCCCATGCTTTAAGTGAAGAACAGGGAGCTTCGCGATCGTGAGCAATATTAGGATAGTTTAGTACGTACTCCCTAATGATGATGAGATGATTGAGGATGTCAGAACAAGAAGCTGAACCCCAGGGATGCTATTAAAATGGTTGCATCTCTAGTTCATGAGGAAATATTAATTCCATTTACCAGAAGTACAAGGGTGGTTTTCATTATGATTAAGCCTGTACAACTGTACAAACGTGTAATTTATAGAAGGAGTTTTTCTGTCTTAAAAATGCAAATATTAGAACAGAACAGGCTGGTTATCTAGGGATTGGCTGAATGTCTTCTGAACTGACTATTTCATTCTTAGTTAGACACAGACAATATGAACTAGCCGTGTATGATTTCTTCCTTTTCTTTCGTTTTTTTCCTCTTTTTTTCTCTTTTGCAAACACTTCTCTTCTAAGCTTCAGGACATTTGACAATCTTCCTTTTATTCCCAGCGGCAGCATTCTGGGAACGAGGTCTGGATACACAAGGAGTTCCTGACGTGTAGGGTTTCCACTCCAATGGAGAAGACAAGACGCAGAATGTCTCTCTTCTCTGACCTCCCATCACACATGATTTGCCCTTCTTTTGTCGTTTTAGAGTCGTTATCCCGCTTGCTTTCTGTTGTTGATCTGCTGCTGCATTGTTTCACCTCAGACCCTTGGGATCCCATCTGGGCTTTCTTGGCCAAGATACTGAAGTCATTTGCCATTTCCTTCTCCGGCTTACTTCACAGATGAGGATCCTGAGGCAAACACTTAAGTGACCTGCCCAGAGTCACCCAGCTAGTAAATGTCTGAGGTTGGATTCGTATTTCCAAAGATGAGTCTCCCTGATTCTGAGTCTAGTGCTCCATCCACGGCGCCATCCAGCTGCCCAGCTTGCTTTGTATTCTGGTTATTTAGGTCATTTTTAGGTCATTTTCCCCATTTCTTCTTTATTGTTTCTGCCATTCATTCTTGACGATGGTACATCTTGATGACCCCAACAAGCCTAGCGGAGTGTGTGATACATAACAGGAGCTAAATATACATTTTCCCAATAGCCAAATGAACACAGAACAGAAAGTCCCCCTATTAGGATTGTGGGGGAAGAAATCTGCCTTTCGTGTCCCAGAGTGGTCTCTCTGTGGGCCATTGTCCCACATCTCCTCTCTTCGCTCCCATCACTTGCCTAGGGTTTGGATGGCCTCTTGCTTTGTGGGCTCCTCAAAGAACGAAAGAGCATCTATATATTTTTGGACAGTGAGTGAGTGGAGTTTTGTACGGGTGCTATTTTAACTCGGACATTATTTTCAGATTTTAATAAATAGTTAGCATAGTCTCAAAGGTAAACTCTGTAAGGAGGAAAAAGTGCGGGGATGGAGAATGGAAACCAAGTGGGGCTATCGCTTCCTCCATATTTGTTGGAATGCATGAAGGCATTCAGGAGATTGGCCTAAACATCAAGCTGACAGCAGGTTCTGAAGCAAATTTGAGTTTTTTTAAATTTATTTTTATTTTTTTTAAACCCTTACCTTTCATCTTGGAGTCAATACTGTGTATTGGCTCCAAGGCAGAAGAGTGGTAAGGGCTAGGCAATGGGGGTCAAGTGACTTGCCCAGGGTCACAGTCACACAGCTGGGAAGTGTCTGAGGCCAGATTTGAACCTAGGACCTCCCGTCTCTAGGGCTGGCTCTCCATCCACTGAGCTACCCAGCTGCCCCCCAAATTTGAGTTTTATATGATGGTCTAGGCTATCTCCATAGATTCCTCCCAACTGGTACCCACTCAAGAGCCCACTGGAGAGAAGGTTCATGGATACCGATAAAAACCAATACAGTACCAGAAGCCGAGCGCGGCATACACTCAAGGTATGTTGGCCTGAGCTGCTTGTTCCCATGTGTACCAAACAAGTTGGGTTCATTCTAAAAAGTCCAAATATTGGTTTTCAGTTAAAATAATAAATTGTGCTAGTCCTCGACATGCTTTTGTTCAAAGAACTATAGATTTTTGTCATTTTCACAAGGAAATTCAAGCCTAAAAGATCATCTAGTCCTACCTCTAAGCAAGAATTTCTTGTACCTGTTTGTAGTTCCTCAAAACTGAGTGCATGTACTTTTGTGATGCGAATTTCTGTCCAACATGAGAATAAATTTGATAAAGGCAAAATTCCAAATGCATTTACAATACATATGAATGAAGAGGAAACTGGAAAGAATTCTGATCATCCCACTCAGCCCTTTCTCAAACTATTTTTTTTTTTTTGGTTTGCTTCAGGATTCCCCACAGACTGATGACTTTTCTTATCTTTACCTGGACCACACTTGACCTTAAGTTCTGTGCTATTCCCCCAAGATTGGTAAATCAAGCTAACGAACAACTATGGGCCCTTTATGGTATATAGAAAGAATGCTAAATGTGAAGCCAAAGGACCCGAGTTCAAATCTTGGTTCTGCTGTGATCTACCTATATGGGCAATTCATTTAATCTCTCTCATTTTCTACATTTGTAAAATTATAAATTGGATGAGATGAGGTCCAAATCTATGATATGATTTTTCTCCCCTCTGATGAGTTGAGAATTTTCTACAGCACAGATGATGCCACCCCACTACTTCATACTTTTATTCCCACAGACAAAAATGTACATTTTGGAAAAAATGTAAATATATTCGTTTGTTTGGTAATTTCAGTCATCTCTGGCTCTTCATGACCCCATTGAGAGTTGTCTTGGCAAAGATACTGCAGTGGTTTGTCATTTCCTTCTCCAACTCACTTTACAGATGAGGAAACTGAGGCAAACAGGTTTAAAGGATTTGTCCAGGGTCACATAGTTGGTAAATGTCTGAGGCTGGATTTGAATTCAGGTCTTCCTTTCTCCAGATATATATCCACTGTGCCACCTAGTTATCCAAATATCTCTCTCACATTTATATAGTAGCAAGCATTGACCATATAATATATCTTATTTGAATTTCACAATAGCTTAATATAGTAGTAACTAAAATTAAGAGAAATTACAACTAACTGCCCCAAATCACACAGCTAGCAGCCTTGGCAAAGCCAAACTCAAACTCAAATCTTTGATTTGCACGCTTCTGTTCTACAGGCACACACATACACATACATGTACACATGCATGTATGTATATGCAAATATATATTTAACAATTTATTGCTCCATATAGCTGTACCTTGTTAGTTCAGGAACAGAAAAAATACATCACACATGTAACTTACTTTGCTCATAAAAATTTATGTTTGGTATATTGAATTTTAAGATAGGCTATTCAGAAAATCTTCATATCAGCTAAACTTATGCTAAAATATTTTACATTTGTAAACAGAGTTACAACTAGCTGAATTTTATAGAGTTTGGAAAACTTGTTTGGCCAGTTGATAAGAAGCAAAAGACAGTCCATTTAATGGAGATAAATGTAAAGTCTTAAATTAGGGTGCAAAAAACCAAGCATAAGACAGGAATAAAATGCCTTGAAATAGAACAGTGGAGATGCTTAAGCTGGGGAAGAGGAAGCTTGGGGAAATATGATTATATTATTCAAATATTTGAAGGGTAGTCACATGGAAGAGAGATTAGATTATTTCTGTTTGGCCCCAGAGGGCTTGACAGGACTAGGATCAGTGGATGGAAATTACAGGAAGGCAGATTTCAATTCAATATAAGGGAGGGGGGGATCATCTAGAAATGGGATGCTATATATTGCTCCTGGAAATAGTGAATTGTCTCCTCTAGACATCTTCAAGCAGAAGCAGGATGAATATTCTTCAAGGATGTTGGAAAGAAGATTCATATTTTAGGTAAAGATTGAATGAGATGACCCCCAAGGTTTTTTTCCAACTTAGATTCTTTATTTTCTGATTTGGATGTCCTTTACAAAATCGAGAAGATACAGAAAGCACTAATTTTCATAAAAGGAATAAAGCTGATAATAAAATGAGAAGAAGAAAAAAAACTCCCACAGAACTATTTGAATATAACTTTTACTACATGTTCTGTTGCCCAATCATTCTCATTGTCTAAGCAGCTGTAATCAGCAGTTTCTGCTGCCTCCCAATGCTTCATTTTAGCCTTTTCTCAGGCTTCTGAAAATGGAAGGCTTTCTGAGATTAATACAAGCTCTTCTCTCCTTTATATATTAGTGTATCTCTTAATTTAATGCAAGCATTTATAAATGTATGCCAGTTTCTTCTAAATGTGAGCTAGTTTTTCCTCCTCCTCTATCAGGTGCTGCAGAGGATGAAGAAATATTTTTATATATAATACTGATTTTATTTACAATATTTTCATTTCAAATTTTTTTCTAGTTTCACATTCTTTCCCTCCCTTCACCACCTCCCTCACCCACTGAGAAGGCAAGAAATACGATACTTCTTACACATACAGTAATGCAAAAATATATTTCTGCATTAGCTATACTCTGAAAGAAAAAAGCAAGAAAAAAATACATGAAAAAATTGGCTTCAATCTGTACTCTTGAGTCCATAAATTCTCTATGTGAAAGTGGATAACTTTTTCTATCAGGAATTCTTTGGACTTATGGTGGCTCATTGTATTGATCAGAGTTAATAAGTCTTTCCCAGTTCAGTATTCTTACAATATTGCTACAACTATGCAGATTATTCTCCTGGTTCTGCTCACTTTACTTTGTGTCAGTTCAAACTTTGCATCCGGTCTTCTCTGGTTTTTCTGAAATCATTTCAGAAGATGGAAAAATCTAAAGCAAGTGAGAAATGAGTCTTCTCACCTGCTGAAAGGTTGTCTTTTAAGGGTCTCATTAACCATATTGCAAGAGGAATATCATCTGGAGTTCCAAAGACCAGGTAGCAATATATAAATGGCCCTTATTTTAAGTATATTGTTCATCATTCTGAAATTATTTTCAGTCTTCTAAAAGAAATTTAGGTGCAGAACCTCTCATTTTTTCTCTTTTTCCCATTAAGGACTTTATACTTTTAATGATGTCCCATCTATTGGGGGCATTGTTGTTTAATTGTTTAACCTTTTTTTGGGGGGAAGATGTTTTAAAAATCAGAGAACTTGGGGGCAACTAGGTGGCTCAGTGGATTGAGAGCCAGTTTCATAGATGGGAGGTCCTGGGTTCAAATCCAGCCTCATATACTTCCCAGCTCTGTGTGACTCTAGGTAAGTCATGTTACCCCCATCACCTAGTCTTTACCACTCTTCTGCCTTAGAATCAATGCACAGTATTGACAGAAGGTAAGATTGTGTTGTATTTTTTTTTAAGTCAGGGAACTAGAACTAGTGCTGTGACTACTGGGAAACTGTTTAACATCTCTGTACTCCAGTTTCCTCCTCTGCAGAATAAAGAAGCCTGAAATAGATCAGGTCTAAGGCTGCTTCCAGCTGTAGAACTCAATGAGCCCGTGAGTCTCTAAGTTTCTTGGTTCTCCATATGATTCCCATAAACAACCTCCTTCATTTGGGCATTCGGGGAAGCCAATTCTCCATGATGGGATACTATAACCCCAAGTACACATTTTTCAAAGGAAGAAATGGGAATGAGGGCGAGATGGATACTACAGTGACAAAGTTTTATTTCATTTTCTTTTCCAGTGGTAAAACTATTTTATCTGAGAGACTTCAGGTTTTACAAACCTGGAAATACCTTCTAATTCCTGGTCATGAGAACTGAAGGAGAGCGTATCTATGTCTCCTGGAGATTCAGGGAATTTCACTCTTTGTCACTCTGCCTCCCCCCAGAGTAGCGTCCCTTCTTTTTGAGGAGTGCTGCCATGTCAGATCGCACTGTCCTTGAACCAGACAACTTTCTCTGCTTGTCTTCATCTGTCTAAATAAAGCTAACCTACATTTGCTGTCTAATTCATTCTGATGCTTACTGATGCTATTTAAAGCATCCCTTAGGGCCTCGTGGAAAACAAGATGCATTACCACAAGCAGGGAATTTTCACATTTTTTGGCCATTAAGAGAACCTTAAAGTATTGTCCAAGTTTCTCCTGCCGAGGAGTTCTTTACATGTGTGAAGAAAGAAGCACATTTCTTCTTGCATCTCTTCGAGGTAGGGCAAGAGCAACATACCTGGAAAGTCTTGCTCTCAGGCACTCTCCCTTTGTCCTCTGGGCTCCTGATCATTCTCACATAGTCTAGCTATCCCAAGGATTAATTGCTCTACAGAGTGGATTTTCCTCTCTATATTCAAATATTTGTTTAGCCCATTGTGGGTTTACTTTCTGTTCTCTGGGAACAAACAGTGTTGTTATTTCTTACCACTGAAATGAGTTCTCCAAAGGGTGGAGACAGAACAGATTTCAGAGGTAAGCCTAACAAAATCCAACTGACTGCCTTATTCGTGAAGCCTTCAATGTGGTGGCCAGTTGGGTAATCAGGCTTTGGGGGAGCTCTTGGGCTGTGCAGTGTTTTGTTTTGCTTTTCAGGCTGACATTTTAGAGGAACCTAGTGCTCTTACATTCCAGGAAGGGGAGTTAGACATTAAGCAGAAAAAAATGAACAATGAATTGGAATGAAAAAATGAACCCATTTGAAGACTAACATTTGCCTAGGTTCTTCTGAAGATCTTGGGTCTGCGCTCTCTCTCTCTCTCTCTCTCTCTCTCACTCTCTCTCTCTCTCACTCTCTCTCTCTCTCTCTCACTCTCTCTCTCTCTCTCTCACTCTCTCTCTCTCACTCTCTCTCTCACTCTCTCTCTCTCCTCTCTCTCCCTCCCTCTCCCTCTCTCTCTCCCTCCCTCTCTCTCCTCTCCCTCTCTCATTCTCTCTCTCTCACTCTCTCTCACTCTCTCTCTCTCTCTCTCACTCACTCTCTCTCTCTCTCTTCCTTTCTTCCTCTCTCTCCCTTCCTTTCTTTCTTTCTTTCTCTTTCCCACCTTTGAATCAATACTGTGTCTTGTTTCCAAGGCAGAAGAGTGGTAAAAGCTAGGCAATGGGGGTTAAGTGACTTGCCCAGGGTCACACAGTTAGGAAATAAATGAGGCCAGACTTAAACCCAGGACCTCCTGTCTCTGGGTCTAGCTCTCAATCTACTAAGCCATCTAGCTGCCCCTCTGGTGCTTTTTCTTATTCAGAATTCATATTTATGTTGTTTTGACAGCTTAGTGAGAAAGAAACCAGGAACTATGAGATTGTTTGAACCTTGAGCCTTGGCCCAATTACTGTCTTTCAGGGCACATGTTTATCACTAGCGGTCACAAAATTCAGCCAAGTATTCAGAGTCTAACCCACAGGGACCAAGGCAGAAGCTATGACTGCGGCAGGTCTGTTCCTTCAAGGTATCTCCCAGGAGATTAGCACATTGGCTTTGGACCATCGTCCACAGGAAATGCAGGGTAAAGCTTCAGGCTCCAACAGGGAATTTGCCCAGAAAGGATAAGAGAACTGGCAATAATGACTCCCAAAGATGCTAAATGATAGTGTTTCCTTCCTCCAAAGTGGCATAGGAAAGGCAATTTAAGGGAGTGAGTTTAAAAAGAAAAAAAGGCGACCTAGAATCAAGAGACGTGGGTTCAAATCCTGAATTACTAGTTCTCTGTGACCATGGGTAAGTTACTTAGTTTTTCTGAGACTCTCATCTCTCATTTTTAATATTCATAGTTATACTTACACTATCTATCTACTAACATAATTGTGTGGCAAGCACTTTATAAACCATAAAGCAGTATAAGAATATAATCATTATATTGTTGGTTTCTTGCCTAGGTCAAAAATGTTGGCTTCATCAGAGGTTTGAAAAGAGATGACCAGGAAAGGCTGTAAAGGAGGCAACATGAAGTAGAAGGAAAAAATGTTAGATTTGGGGTCATATTTTCTGGGTTTAAGTTTAATTATGAGACCTTGGGTAAGTCACTTAGTCTCATTCTTTATTTGTAAAATGAGGCATTTGAATCAGATGAACTCTTTGGTCACTTCTAGCTCTAAGATTGATAAGGACTAGGAAGTGAATACCAAAAGAATTGAATTAGCTAAAGGGTTAGAAAAGAAGTTTAAAGAAATATCCTTAAGGATAGTGACTATTTTGGTTTTGCCTTTTTATTTCCAGTGCCTTGTACATTTTTATTGTTGTTCAGTTGTGTTTGACTCTTCTTGACCCCATTTTGGAGTTTTCTTGGCAAACATCCTAGAACAGTTTGCCATTTCCTTCTCCAGCTCATTTTACAGATGAGGAAACTGAGGTCAACAGAATTGTCACTAGCCCAGGGTCACACAGCTAGAAAGTGAAGCTGGATTTGAACTCAGGCTGATGAATCTTCTTCTTGACTCCATGCCCTACACTCTATCCATTGTGCTTTTAGCTGCCCCTTCCTTGAACATAGTAGGCATTTAATAAATGCCAGCTCAATCAATCAACATTTAGTAAGCATCTGCTGTGTTAGGCACTGTGCTACACACTAAGGATACCAAAAAAAAAGCAAAAGACAGGCTCTGCCCTAAAAGAGCTCACAATCTCCCATGTAAACAAATATGTACAAAAAAAAGGTATGTGCAGAATAAATAATTAACCAAAGGAAGGCACTGGAATTAAGAGGGTTAGGGAAGGTTTTCTCTAAAAAAATGGCATTTTAGTTGGCACGTTAGTTAAAACTGCTGACTTTTTTGATATGATAATTAGTTTTGCTGAACCTTCCCTTCTTTCTTTTAAAAAAATTTTTATTATAAGAAATGACTCTCTTTGAAGGAGAGAAGAGAAAAGCTTAAGTAATGTAGATAATATAAAAAAGATAAAATATATCAATTTATTTATTAAATGTATTTTAACTACAAATATGTTTATCTTTTATCTTTAATATTTATATACATTTTATATAAATTTATTTTATATCATTCTAGGTAAACATAATTATATTTTATATAAATCATTTATATAAAATGTTTTATATTCTATATTTATAATTATATTTAACTATAAATATAAGTACATATGTATTATACCATTATAGTACAAAGGGGAGAGAGGGAGAGGGAGAGGGAGAGGGAGAGGGAGAGGGAGAGGGAGAGGGAGAGGGAGAGGGAGAGGGAGAGGGAGAGGGAGAGGGAGAGGGAGAGGGAGAGGGAGAGGGAGAGGGAGAGGGAGAGGGAGAGGGAGAGGGAGAGGGAGAGAGAAGAGTCATGACAGTGAGGAACGTGGCAGTGATATGCTTGTTGCTTAATCAAATAGGGGTTAAAAGGTAGCACCTGGAATTCTTTCTCAGCTGTGAGCCCTTCTAAACTAGTTTCCAAGTTTGATACACTTCTCCCATCTCTCCCCATTATGATTTCTTACTATATGGAGGATCAGTGTGAGAAATTAAATGGGACTTTGGGGGGAGTTTTGAAGAAGCAGCAGATGACATACAAAGGCCAGCAGATGACACAGAAAAAGTTTAGAAACTCAGAAATGCATAAAATATAGGTGCAGTATACTGGATAATATCCACAATAGAGTATATTATATAGATATTGGATAATATTGACATATTTTTCTCTCTTAATAGCATAAATAGACATAATTTCTTTTTAAAAGTTAAAATAAGTAAAAAAAGTTGAAGTTTGCAAAAAGAATACAAAAGCCAAAACATCTTAGAGGAATTTTCCAGATTGAGTGCCCGGGCCCCTCTCCCTCACCACCTGGAAGGGATGCCTGTGCCTCCTAAGTGAATACCCACTCAAAACACAAGGTACCACCAATGGGTTTACTTTTACCAGCCAACCAAAGAACACAGTAGTTCAAAGCAAAAAAGACACTAAAACAAATAGCTTGGCAAACAAAGTAAGAAGAACAGAGAGTCCCCTCTGCACCTGTGGGCTCTACTTTGTTTCAGGTTACCACAAGACCCGTCAGAGAGCACAGAGAATAGAATCTAGGTGGAGAGTTCACACAAAGTTAACCCAGATGGCCAGGCATTTTGCACATGGGCTTCTGTGGAGCAGGAGTCCTCGCTTCCTGGCACATGGGCTTCTATGTGGGAGTTCCCAATGTGTGGCTTGAGGGGGGAGTCCCAAATCTGCTCCTAATCCTGGTCAGTAACTCATGGGCTAAAGAAGGTGAAATTCTCTGATGCTGGGCACAGGGTTAAGATGGAGAGGCAGCCTTGCATTCACATCAATCACCAAGATAAGTAGTACAGCTGCTGTGGATACTATTTAGGTAGTGAGCACTTGTTGGCTCTGGACAGCACCTCATGTACTAGGAGAATTGTCCACCTCTAGCCCAGACCTGATTCACTGGGTACCAGTAGCCTCTAACTGGCACAATGGAGAAAACTCTGGACCTAGAGTCAGGAAGGTCTGGGTTCTAATCCAGCCCCAAACCCTTACTACCTAGGCAACTCACTTAACCTTAGTTTGCCTCAGCTTCCTCATCTATCAAATGAGGATAATGACATGGGAGTTGTTAAGGGGATCAAATGCGATAATTATTGTAAAGCACTTAGCACAGTGCCTGGCACATAGTAAGCACTGTATAAATGTTAGTTAGTACTATGACCATTTCCAGAAGGAAGAGTCACTCAAGAACATATTTATTGTCATTGCCACTGACCTACCATTGGTAAGTAGGCATAGGTCAGCAAGGGCAAGAGGGTGATGAACTGGGGAAGTAAGAGAGCAAAACACCAGGCAATGCCTTTAGGGAGGGACAGAGTTTTCTCTGACATAATGCAGTGGAGAATACCCATGTGGCTCAGAGATCAGAGATAGAAGTTCTCGATTGGAAAGAGACTGCAGGAGGTTTCTAAAGCTTTACTATGGGCAGAGTCAAGTCTTATCAAAGATTAACAGTCTAGACTATATGGTCTTATTGGCTGGTTTCTGAATTGGTTGGACCAGAAGTTTTCTAAAGTGGGGTGAGGGTGGGATCAGTCTTCTTCACCCATTTTCCTGATTATATATGCCAGGTGGGTGTGCCATCTTCACCTTGCTGGCCACCAGGGAGGCTTATCACAGTCTCCCAGAGGAGTAAAGTGGGGTACAGGACATGAGTCAGTTAAAGATGAAATAATCATTCTAGAGCATAAGCCTCTCCCATTAGGATGTAAGCCAGTCCTTTTTTTTTTTTTTAACCCTTACCTTCTGTCTTAGAATCAATACTAAGTATTGGTTCCAAGCCAGAAAAATGGTAAAGGTTAGGCAATTGGGGTTAAATGACTTGGCCAGGGTCCCACAGCTAAGAAGTGTCTGATCCAAATTTGAACCCAGGATCCCCCAGGTACCAGGTCTGGGTCTCTCTCTCCCATGAGCCACCTAGCTGCTCCAGAATGTAAACCTCTTGAATGCAGAGACTGTTTCATTTTTTATTAATATTTATGAATATCTACAAAATTTAGTCCAGGACCTGGAATATAGTTATTTAATAAGTATTTACGGATAAACTGATCATTGGCATATATATTCCTCACCCCTGTCTTGTGCTGGTACACAGGCACAAGTCAGGGGCTAGTGAATGAGGCCATAGGATTGGGCCTGAAGGATACCAAGTCTTGGCTCTATGACCATAGGGGTTTTTCTGTTTTTGTTTTTGTTTTTTTTTTGCAACCTATCACAGTTTCCCACCCCCTAAAAAAATGATAATGATCCTTGGCCAGGTTAAAAAAAAAAATCTTCCATTCTAGATCACCTTCCATATAGATCACCTATATGACATGGTTTGAGGTATTTAAAAGAAAAAAAGTTAAGCATTTAATAGTTGATTATAAGTAAACATTCATTAAGCACCCACTATGTGCCAGGCATTGTACCAAATGCTGGGGATCCCTAAGGAGACAAATGAATGTCCCTGATCTCGAGGAGCTGAAAATCTAACGGGGAGAAAGTCACAGTAGGAAGGGCAGTGCGGTGGCTCAGTGGATAAAAATCCAGGCCTGAAGATGGGCGGCCCTGGGTTCAAATGTTAGCCTCAGATACTGCCAAGTCACTTCACCCTAATTGCTTAGCCCTTCCTGCTCTTCCACCTTAGAATCGATCGTTAGTATTGATTCTAAGACAGAAGGTAAAGGTTTTAAAAAGAAATCGAGTCCCAGGGGCCTTATTTTCCTCACTGGTTCTCCTTCTAGGGGCTGGGGGGACAGGTGGGAATTCAGGGGTCCTGGGAGATCCTTGTCCCTGGAGAGAATTCAACATTTCTCCCAGCACTGGAGGCTCCAGATTCCTTTCTCTCCTTTTCTGGCCTCAGACGCAATTTTCTCCCCTGTGTTTTTCTCGCTGATCTCCTCCTCCCTCCAACCCCGGGGCCGTAGGCTGTGCTCTAAGTAACATCGTGTCCCTGGCCTCCCAGCTCGGTCTGAACATTTCCCTCAGCAATGCTCCTTTGAGTAATTTCCTCCGCCGCCCCCGCCCCCTTTCCATGCTAATCTTTGTCTGATTCAGTCAATGAGTCATCCCGTTCATTAGCTGAACTCTGAATGTCTCTTTATCCGCTGGATCTCTTTCAACTCTCTTCTATTAACTGGTTTCCTGGCAGCCTGAAGCTCCTCCTCCCTGCCTCCCTCCCCTCCTCTCCATCCATCACCATCACCGCCGCCGCCGCCGCCGCCATCACCTCCTCCTCCTCCTCCTCCTCCTCCTCCTCCTCCCAGCCCCCCATCTTCCCCACTCACATCTGCTGGGCTGCTCTTTCCCGACCATCCGCTAGACAGCCTTGGGGACAGAGGCTTGACCTCCCCTAAGCGGGGCTCCTAGGGGAATGGCCTGACCATCAATGAAGAGGAATTATTATTTTTTTTAATCTCACAAGCCTTCCTGAACAGCCACTGTCAGAGTTGGCGTGTTTTTGTCAACAGAGGCTCACAGAGGAACTGGAAGCTGGGGGTACTTTCCATCTAGAGCTAGTGTTCTCTCTGCTTTTCTCTTCTCTCCTCTCCCTCTATGGGCAGCTACACACACGCGTGTGCACCCCCAACCCCCCCCACACACACACACACAGCAGATTTTCCCATGCTGCCTAGGTAGAAAGGGAAGAAACAGGGTAACTGTGTTCCTCATCTCCCTCCCTTTCTCACTTTCATAAGCCTGGGGCTGCCTGTTTTGCACCCCCAATCTCCAAATAGGTGCAGCACACAGGACTGGGGAGCCAGAACTCCTGGGTGCCCCCATCTTAGCTCTGGCTTTCCTGCCCTTTTCTTTTCCTTGTGTGAACCGTGGATGAAGGCCCCTTTGGTCCTGTCAGAGTTGTGTTTTGAATAAATGGGAGAAACTAGTCGCATCAAAACCAAGTGTTATTATGAACTTCTTATTCTTGTTCTTTCTCTCCTTGCACCCCCCCCCCCAGACACATACACCCAGAGGGTCGGTGCTTGACTCAAGTGGCCAGTGACTAGTATTCAGGGAATCAGAGAATGTAGAGCTGGAAGGAACTTTAGAAGCAGAGCCAACACGAATCATTTATTTGTAGGCCTTAGGCAAAATTTGACAATCGTGCCCCCTGTGTATTACTTTCCACCAAAGCTTGGAGCCTTCACAGTAATACATGTGACTTACTACAAGATAAATACCCAAAGGGACCGGAAGTTTTAGGCATTTAAAACACGCGCATGTATAACAGTATTTGTAACCCGATTTGTTTGAATCTCTCTTCCAAGGAGACTCCTGACTTCTCCAGTGGCAGGGAGGTCTCCGTGAGGAAAATGCTTCTCACAACTGTTTGGCATCTTACAGTGTTTGGGGACTTGTGATCTTAAAGATTTGCCCGAGGGTACTAGTAGATAAAAGCACATGCCCAGGATCATTGACTGTAATGTCCACATGGGTCAGAGACAGTTCCTGAATCCAGACTCACTCTCCTGACTTTCTGGCTGGATCTTTATTCACTATCTCATGCTACCTTTGGAGACCTTTCCCTCCTCACTCCAGCAAATGATACTGATCATTGCTGAAATTCACTCCTGTTTAGGGCATCCAGTTCTACACCTTAATAACCTAAGCTGAGAAACAGTTTATTGGTGCAATAACAGAAGACAGTTTACAGTGAGTGCAGACCTCTCCAGAGTACCACAGTCTCTCTAAAGCAAGAATGAGGGGGTGGGGAAGCTGGAGAGAGATATGGGCAGGATTGGAAAGTTCTATAAAGGCAGTATCTGAATCTCAGATCAGATCTCAAAACTTTGCTACATCCAGCTTGTCTCCCTTCTTTGCTCTTCTCACTTCAAGACTGCTTTGAAGCTAGCCTGACAGCAAAAATCCTTGCTCCTTATTCACTCTCATGGGGGTCCTACTTTCCAAAAGTCTTCTTGTCTCACCAACTGTCAGTGCCAGATCCTAGCCAACATAACGTCTTGGGAAAGTGAGGCCCTGCTCTCTTCCACTTAGCAAACATGCATTGAGTTCAAGGTCTCATGAGAAGTATAGGTTTCATCAATTATCACCATGTTTTATACTCATTGTACATGCATTCCCCTGTGTCTGTGCAAAAGGATACGAAATGTGGGAGAAAAAAGACAAGACTGTTTCTTATCCCGATTATTACATACTAAAAGAATCCTTTTATGTGCCTAAAAACCTTGCCTCCCTCCATCTACTTCCCACTCCGCCTGGGGAGACAGTGTAATATTGCAGAAAAGGTACTAGATTTGGAAAATTAGCAACGTGATTCCAATCCCAGTTCTACTTTTTTACAAGAATGAGCTCCAACAGGTCACTTCACCTCTCTGCACATTAGTTTCTTCATTTGCAAAATGAGAAGGTTGTATGAGCTCGGATGTAACAAACTCACAACTTAGCAGCTTCAAGGGCTCATACAAGTGCCACTAGAACCAGATTAAAATGTAATTGGGAAACAATTAACAAAATAAATTAAAATGCAATACAACATAGATAATATTCATTTGTATTTTTTAAATCAATATGCAGCCCGCGTTTCTATTTAAGCTTGACACCACTATGTTAGATTCCCTCTAAAATTCTTTCCAGTTCTACCTACTATGGAAATTCTCTTTTAACTTCCCACCTGTTTCAGAAATCACTTCAGTCCCCAAGGACTTGAAGAAATTTTGAAGAAAGATATAGAATGGATAAAATGTAGACTGGTTGATCAATAGAATAGGTTAGGTTCACAACATATAGAAAAAAATGTGCACAGTAACCTAGAATTTGATAAATGGAAAGATCCCAGCTCTTAGTGAGCAGAACCAGAAGAAATTTGAATGCAGTCGCAGCGATATTTTTTTGATGAGCAACTGTGGGTGACTTAGTTATTTTCTGCAATGTAGTGATCTAAGACAACCCCAGAGCCTCATGATGTAAGAATTCACTTTTGATAAAAAACTGCTGAGAAAACTGGAAAACCACAGTCTGGCAGAAACTAGACATAGACCATCATCCCACAACACATACCAAAATAAGTTCAAAATGGATATATCATTTAGACATAAAGGTTGATATCATCAAAGATTAAAGGAATGTGGAAAAAATTACTTCTCAGATCTATGGAGAGGAGAAGAATTCATGACCAAACCAGAGATAGAGAGAATTATGGGAGATAAATATGGATAATTTCAATTATATTAAATTTAAAAGGTTTTGTGTGAAGAAACCAAATGCAGTCAAAATTAGGAGGAAATTGGGAAAATTTTTACAGCAAATTTCTCAATAAAGGTCTTATTTCTCAAATATATAGGGAATACAGCCAAATTTATGAAAAATTAGAGCCACATGGACTGATGGAAAGCAAAGTAAATAGAACCAGGAGAACATTATATGCAGTAACAGCAATATTATACAATAACAACTGTGAAGGGCTTAGCTATTCTCAGTAATACAATGATCCACGATAATTCCATGATGAAAAATACTATTCAACTCCAAAGAAAGAACTTAAAAATTATTATATGTAATTGGAAAAAAAATAAAAAATTTTTAAAAGAAAAAAAGAGCCATTCCCCAAGTGACAAATGGTCCTGGGATAGGAACAGGCTGTTTTGAAACGAAGAAATCAAAGCTATCTATAGTCATATGAAAATATGCTCTAAATCACTAATTAGAGAAATGCAAATTTTTTTTTGAGAAATGGAAATTTAAAAATTTCTGATGACCTTACGTCCATCAGTTTGGCTAAAATGACAGAAAAAGAAAATGACAAATCCTGAAAGGGATATGAGAAAATTGGTATACTAATACACCACTGATAGAACTGTGAACTAGCCCAAACATTCTGGAGAATAATCTGAAATTATGCCCAAAAGGCTATAAAACTGTGTATACTCTTTGACCAAACCATATTTAGGTCTGCATTAAAAAGAAATCAAAGGAAAAGAAAAAGGATCACATATAAAGCAGCCCTTTTTTGTGATGGCAAATTATTGGAAACTATGGAGATACCCATTGGTTGGGGAGTGGCTAAACAAGCTGTAGTATCTAATTGTAACGAAATACTATTGTTCTGTAAGAAATGACAAAAGGAATGGTTTCAAAAATTGGGAAGACTGATGAACTGATACAATGCAAAGTGAGCAGAGAGCAAGGAACACAGTAGCAATATTATAATATAAATAATATATATAAAGATATTATACATAAAAATATAGAGCCAGATTTAGCAACTCTGATTAATTCAATGATCCCCAACAACTATAGAGAACACATAATGAAAAATGCTATCCATTTCTAGATAGAAAACTGATAGAGTGCAAACTGAAGTCTATTTTTTCTCTTTGTTTTTCTTTCTTTTTTTTCCTGAAACATGGATAATGTGGAAATAGGTTTTGTATCACTTTATATGTACAATGAGTATTGTAATTCTTACCTTCTCACTGAGTGGGAGAGGGGCTGTAGGGAGGGAGAGAATTTAGAACTGAAAAAAAAAATGAAAAATTTAAAAAGAAAAAGAAAATCTTGAGGAAACCAACACTAAATGATCCTAAATTTACCTCTGTCATCATTTGATGTTTATCGAGTACTCATATAGATGGAAGCAATTAAATAAAACAAAACAAAAAAAGCTAAAGATTAAGTAAAAACATATTGTCTAAGGGAAAGATTATTTAGTA
This sequence comes from Monodelphis domestica, assembly GCF_027887165.1. NCBI lineage: Eukaryota > Metazoa > Chordata > Mammalia > Didelphimorphia > Didelphidae > Monodelphis > Monodelphis domestica. The sequence continues at coordinate 203,223,355 of NC_077231.1, forward strand.
AGACATTAGAAATGCCAGACTTTTGCACATCATGGCCTAGCTGTGCAATTTGGGGCAAGACACTTTACTTTTATATTCCATAGCCTTGTCTTTAAATGGGAGGGAGGAAGGAAAAAATGATGAAAGGAAGCAAAAAAGAAAGAAAAGAGAAAGGGGGGAAAGAATAAGGAAGAGGGAAGGAAGGAAGGAAGGAAGGAAGGAAGGAAGGAAGGAAGGAAGGAAGGAAGGAAGGAAGGAAGGAAGGAAGGAAGGAAGGAAGGAAGGAAGAAGGAGGGAAGGAGGGAAGGAAGGAAGGAAGGAAGGAAGGAAGGAAGGAAGGAAGGAAGGAAGGAAGGAAGGAAGGAAGGAAGGAAGGAAGAAGGAGGGAAGGAGGGAAGGAAGGAAGAAGGAAGGTAGAGAAAAGGAAGGAGGAAAGGAAGGAAGGAAGGATGAAGGAGGGAAGGAAGAGTAAAGGAAGGAAGGAGGGAAGGTAGAGGAAAGGAAGGAAGGAAGGAAGGAAGGAAGGAAGGAAGGAAGGAAGGAAGGAAGAAGGAGGGAAGGAGGGAAGGAAGGAAGAAGGAAGGTAGAGAAAAGGAAGGAGGAAAGGAAGGAAGGAAGGATGAAGGAGGGAAGGAAGAGTAAAGGAAGGAAGGAGGGAAGGTAGAGGAAAGGAAGGAAGGAGGAAAGGAAGGAAGGAAGGTAGAGGGAAGGAAAGAAGGAGGGAAGGAAAGAAGGAATAAAGGAAGGGAGAAGGGAAGGAAAGAAAGAAGGAATGAAGGAAGGAAGGGAAGGAAGGAGGGAAGGAGGGAAGGAAAGAAGGAAGGAAGGAGGAAAGGAAGGAAGGAGGAAAGGAAGGAGGGAAGGAAGGAAGGAAGGAAGGAAGGAAGGAAGGAAGGAAGGAAGGAAGGAAGGAAAGAATGAAAGGGAGGAAGGAAGGAAGGATGAAAGGAAGGAAGGAGAGAAGGAAAGGAAGGAAGGAAGGAAGGAGGAAAGGAAGGAAGGAAGAAAGGAAGGAAGGAGGAAAGGAAGGAAGGAAGAAAGGAAGGAAGGAGGAAAGGAAGGAAGGGGAAGGAAGGAAGGAAGGAGGAAAGGAAGGAAGGAAGGAGGAAAGGAAGGAAGGAGGGAAGGAAGGAAGGAAGGAAGGAGGAAAGGAAGGAAGGAGGAAAGGAAGGAAGGAAGGATGAAAAGAAGGAAGGAAAGAAGGAAGGAAGGAAAGAAGAATGAAAGGGAGGAAGGAAGGAAGGTAGGAAGGATGAAAGGAAGGAAGGAGAGAAGGAAAGGAAGGAAGGAAAGAAGGAAGGAAGGAGGAAAGGAAGGAAGGAAGGAGGAAAGGAAGGAAGGAGGGAAGGAAGGAGGAAAGGAAGGAAGGAGGAAAGGAAGGAAGGAAGAAAGGAAGGAAGGAGGAAAGGAAGGAAGGGGGAAAGGAAGGAAGGAAGGAAGGATGAAAAGAAGGAAGGAGAGAAGGAAGGGAAGAAGGAAGGAAGGAGAGAAGGAAGTGAAGGGAAAGGAAGGAAGGAAGGAAGGAAGGAAGGAAGGAAGGAAGGAAGGAAGGAAGGAAGGAAGGAAGGAGGAAAGGAAAGAAAGATGAAAGTAAGGAAGGAGAGAAGGAAGGGAAGGAAGGAAGGAAAGAGAAGGAGGAAAGGATGGAAGGAGGGAAGGAAGGAAGAAAGGAAGGAGGAAAGGAAGGAAGGAAGGAAGGAGGGAAGGAAGGAAGGAGGGAAGGAAGGAAAGAAGGCAGGAAGGAAAAAAGAAGGAAAGGAAGGAGGGAAGGAAGGATGAAAGGAAGTAAGGAGAGAAGGAAGGAAAGAAGGGAGGAAGGAGGGAAGGAAGGAAGGAAGGAAGGAAGGAAGGAAGGAAGGAAGGAAGGAAGGAAGGAAGGAAGGAAGGAAGGAAGGAAGGAAGGAAGGAAATAATCATTTATTTAGCACCTACCATCTCTCAGGCTCTATGTTAAGTACTTTAAACACATTTTCTCATTTAATCCCCACAACAATCCTGAGAAGTAAGTGCTATTATCTCCATTTTACACTTGAATAAACTGAGGCAGAGATTAAGTGGCTTGCCCTGAATCACACAGGGTCAGGTAAAGAATGCAGTGCAATGGAAATAATGCCAGACTTGGAATTATGACTGTGGGCAAATCACTTAACCTCTCAGAATTTCAGTTTCCTCATCTGTAAAATAGGAGTGACAATACCTGGAGAAAAATGAAACTTACAGGATTGTTGAGAAGATCAAATGAGAGGCTCTGGGTAAAGTGCTTTGAGCCAAGGCAGGGTAATTCCAGTCACTGGGGAGGGTGAGGCTGGTGGATCTTTTGAACTCTGCAGTTCTGAGGTTCTCTGGGCTAAGCTGATCAGGTTTGGTATTAAGATCATGAGCCCCCTGGAACAAGGAACTATTGAGTTATCTAAGGAAGGTTGAACCAGCCTATGCCAGAAATAGAGCTGTGTTGGCCAAACTGAGACTGGGCCCATGAGTACCCCCCTGCACTTCCAGCCTGGGTAACATGTGGAGACCCAGTCTTAAAAAAAAAATTAAGGGAGGGAAGAGGGGAGGGAAATAACATGAGTCATGTAGATTTGGAAAACTTATGTGTAAATTTGTTACTGGAATAAAATAAAAATAAAATTGAGTGCATTGCAAATCTTAAAGGACTATGCCATTTATTATTATTATTATTATTCCTTAACTTATTTGATTGACGAAGGGATAAAATCAGGTAATTAGTATATAAGAAAGTAGGAAGCTAGAGGGCACAATGGATAGAGTTCTAGACCTAGAGTTAGGAAGACTTGAATTCAAATCAAGTCTCAGACACTGTGTGATTCTAGGAAATCACTTAACACTTTTTGCATCAGTTTCACCATCTGTAAAATTATCTGAAGAAAGAAAGGGCCAACCACTCTGGTATCTTTGCCAAAAAAACTCCAAAAGGAATCACAAAGAGTTGTATAACAACTGAAAAATGACTAAACAGGAACAACAAAATTAAAAAGTACTCTAGAAAGAAGGTCACAGATTATTTCATTTTAATAATTCAGATTAATTGTATAATTGTATCTTAATTGTGTGGGCTTTAAATAAACACATTACAAAAATCTGTTGGTATTAGAGTTGTATAATTAGATTTTTCTCCCCAGGAGTCTAAATCACAGCTTCCTATGTTCTTTCTCATGTTACATGCTAATGTAGGGAGGATATAAGTTTTGTGTAGCTCCACCCTCTCTCTCTCTCTCTCTCTCTCTCTCTCTCTCTCTCTCTCTCTCTCTCTCTTTCCATAGGCGCAACTTCAGAAGTAGGCTTTTGGGCCAGGCAGGAGAACTTATATGGTCTTATTTTTGTTAGATAATTAGGTTTTTACACTTCTATTTCCTTTTTATTCCTTCTACTTCAAGTGACTATTAATAAACTTTATAAAATATAATACTTGGAGTTATTGGATATTGATACACACTACCTTCTAAACTATTAACCAAAACATGATTATACCTGCATTGCTCTGTAAGACTCTTAACCAATGTGTTTATAAAACTAGCTGTGTGACCCTGGACAAGTCACTTAACCTCCATTGTCTAACCCTTACCACTCTCTGGCTTTGGAACTAATAAACAATATTGATTCTAAGATGGAAGTTAAGGGCTTTAACAAATAAATAAAATAAAATAAAACCACCTTGTTTACTGAGACGATGATAATAACAAGATAACTTTAACATTATATTTGACAGCTTACCAAGAACGTTCATCAGGGCAAATGTATTATCATTTTGCAGATGAGAATAGGAATTTACTTATTTTATCAAGTCATTTCCCTGCTTAAAAAAACCTATAATGAGCCCCTATTGGCCATGGCCCAGAATGTGAGGCTCAGGATAATCTTAGACCATTTCAAACTGTTCCTCTATGCCAATCCTCCACTCTGGAAAACTGGTTTCCTAATTCCCTAGATATGCTGTGCTCCTTCCCAGGCTCTTCTCTCCCACATGGATTGCTCTTAATAGCTTTCAATCCTACCCACCTGCATACAACTCTAGACTATTAGTGAGCTTCTCCTCAGAGCTCCTCCAGTTTTTACTGTTTATAGCACTGTTACCCCACTTGTGAAGACTGTTTCGGCAGAACAGGCGGAAGAAACCAATAAGAAGGTTCAACGGCTGAGATGGCGACGCAGCAAAGCACTGTGGAGTGCTTAGGGCATGTTGGAGCACAAAAGACAACATGGCCATCCAATGCAGCTGAGGAAGTCTCCAGATGTAACGACTTTTCGTGCCACTGGACCTAGGCTTCCAACGCCGAGAGAATGGGACTGTCTCTGTGCAACGACTTTTCCACTTAAATCTTCATGCACAAGTGTCTTTGTGCACAAAAACACACAAAGACAATCGTCATCCCCGGTTACCGAGAGACTATTACTACTACCCCACTTAATACTGTTAATACTATGACATGACGTTTTCCCCTATGTTTATGTCTTTTCTCAGTGAAATTGTAAACTCACTCCCAGGGGGCAGGGAATACAGCTTACATTTCTCTGGAATGCCCCACAGCTCCTGGCACAGTACAATTTATTTCAAATAAATTTAACAACATTTGAAGAACTCAGAGAACTTTGGAAGACTTATATGAACTGATGCAGAATAAAGTAAAGAGAACCAGGAGAATGATAGTCACAGTGACCTAATTAATATAAATAACACTAAAAGTTGGATCAATTGTAGAGATCAATTTCAGTCACCAAAACAAGTGATAAAACATATATCCCTCAGGCTATGGTGGTTGTTCTGTCAATGGATTTTCCTTAACTATTTTTCTAGTTATAAGAGAGAGTGGGGCAGAAGGGTGTGTGTGTAATTTGAATCTGTTACCCTAAAAACTAGGATCCCCAGAAAAACTATGATTCCCAGAACCCCATTCACTTCCTGTCTTTACGTGCTGATGTAGACAGGATATAAATTGGGTGGAGTTCTGTGTCTAGGCCTTTTTTGGTTCCTGTCGGCGGCTCTGGTGGAGCGGGCATTTTGAGCAGGAAGAAAAACTTAGTCACAGGGTTCAATTTTGTCAGATAATAAACTTTATGAAAATAACACTTGGAGAATTGGATATTCGTTTAACTCTTACTCTTATGGGGTGGGGATGCTGTGAATAGAGGGTGTTGGAAGGATTCTCTATTGGGAAATGTCTATGATAGAAAAACAAAAGGCATCAATAGATTTTAATTTTTTTTAAACCCTTACCTTCCACTTTAGAATGAATACTATGTATTGATCTAAGGCATAAGAGTGGTAAGTCCAGCTAGAATTTGTCTGAGGCCAGATTTGAATCTAGGACCTTTCATCTCTAGGTCTGGTTCTCTATCCATTGAGCCATATAGCTTCTGCCCCTCCATCAATAGATTTTTTAAAAAGATTTTTTATTAAGTAAACTCATGTGGAAGGAATTTTATTTGTGACTAGGAACACAAAGACAAAATCAGAACCATTCTCTGAGACTATATCTTCTATTAAAGAGATATAACATGCACAGATGAATAAATATATACAAAGTAAATTAAGAGGGAAGAAAATATTAACTACCAAGGAAATAAAGAAAGGCTTATTGAGGGCAATGGTGTGGTTATGTGAGCTGAGCCATGAAGGAAGATAATGATTTTAAAACAAATAAAATAGGCACATTCCAGGAATAGTAGAATGCATATGAAAAGTCACAGAGGCAGGAGATGGCCTGCTGAGTTGGGGGGGAGGGGAAGCTTTTAGTTAAGTTTGGCACATAGTAGGTGCTCAAAAAATAGTTGTTGGATTAATTCATGAAAAAATTATAATACTCTGAATTTGTAAACCATGAATCCATAAAGACCTACTGAACACCTACTCTGTAGAAAACACTAAAAGGTAAGACATATTTGACATGAGAGATATGAAAAAAAGGTATTAGAAAGTCTTTGCCCCCATGAAACTAACAATCTAGTTAGAAAGATTAGTGAGTCAGCATAATACAGTAGTAGTACTAATTCTGGAGTCATAGGACCTGAGTTCCTTACTCAATGATCTACACATAGAGAATGAGGAGGGCAGCTAGGTGGCTCTGTGAATTAAGATCCAGGCCTGTAGATGGGAAGTCCTGGGTTCAAATCTGACCTTAGACACTTCCTAGCTGTGTAACCTTAGGCAAGTCACAGCCCCCATTACCTAGTCTTTATCACTCTTTTGCTTAGAACCAAAACACAGTATTGATTTTAAAATGGAAAGTGTTTTTAAAAAAAGAATGAAGAAAATTTTATATGTTTTTACTAGATCTGGGCTCAGGACAGAAGTATTTATGAATCTACAAATATAGATAAGTAGGCCAAACAGAAGGAATATTAAAATATTTGTCAGTGATTTTAGAAGACATCAGAGAAGTTCCAGTCTTGAGGCTTAGAACAGTGATATTGAATTCAAAAGGAAACGGGAGTCACTAAACCATGCATAAAGATCCCTATGGGCTACAAATTGAATTAGTCTTAAAATATGTTATTTATATTTTATTGTATTTTTATTTATGTTGTTAAATATTTCCCAATTATATTTAAATCTGGTTCAGGTGGTACACTGGAGTGTTGTAGGTTGCATGGGGCCACATGTTTCATGTTTATACATTAGAATATGGAATTATTGGGACAAGCTAGTTAATGACCCAATGAGTTTTTGCACGATAGAAATCAACAAAGCTGTGCTAATGGAGAAGTCAAATTAGTGTAGTACCCTCTCTGGGTTACCTCTCCAACTTGGCAATTACAGTTTACAGGTTGAGTCTCTCATGGAAGGCTTACTCCTAGGTTTAAAGGCTCCTTTAGGGCTACACTTCTAAAACTGTGATTCATGAGCCCTAACCAGTATGTTTTCCATTAGCAATCAGCCAGTAGACACAATTAGCTTTTAGCAAAGGCATTTACTAAGATGGGATAGTGAGAGTGATAGCTACAAAACATTCTTCCCGCTCTCAAACTTAAGCCACGACTCCCACAAATATTATAACACCCAGAGAAAGAGCAGGTACAAACTTAGAGTACAATGGAAATGGGGAATACACATAAGGACCACAAGGGGCCAAGTCAGCTCACAATTCCTGATAATAAAGGGACTTTCTCTCTTTTGGAATCCAAACAAAACTTGACTTTTAATTACCAGGGATTACTTTCTTGAATCTCTCCCTCTCTTTTTGGCTTTTAAAAGTCCTGTTCCTTGGAGCTGCCTCTGGTGACTGCTTCTTTATGTTTATCTATATAAAGGGTCCTTTCTTCCTGCTGAGTATGGTATCTCTTTATTAGCTAAGTACCTCTACGTCTAAGTAATATGGCCATACTTCTATATGGGGGTAGTGGGTAGAAAAATTACCACCTTCCAACCTAGAAAAAATTCCCTCTTAAGGACCATTGTTGGCTCCAATTGAATAGCTCTAAATGTATGTGTGTTTGAGTGTGTATATACACATATATAAACACATAGATATAAATAGAATACCATGAACATATATAGTCATGTAGGTATATGTATACACACATGAATATTATATGTATTGTGTAATATTATAGGTATTATATATTCTTTATATGTGATATACATATTATATATGATATATGTATTATATATTTACATATGTATTATATAATTATACATGTAAATGAAATAATTATGACTATAATGTTACTATGTTATATGATATGTTATATAATTATATAATCTGTAAGTTATATTATATAATTATATAACATATACTATATATAAATATCCTAGCTGTGTATTTATATATAATACATGTGAGGTATATATTATATATATAAATGAGGTAAGAATATTATATATATATATACATATATATATATATATATAAGTAAAACATTCCTACCTCACTTTTTTCTGCTTCCCTAAACCCTACTGGAAGTGAGGTCACAGAGCCATCACATAACCAATTATTGCCCCTCACATGGGGCTTGTAGACACCTACTCATCATCAGAGCTGGCTTCTCTCGCTGTCAGGTCTAGGTTCCCAGAGATGGACCACCACCATGCAGCTAAACACAAATTCTCTAAGTCCTAGGGGCAGCCATGTTGAGGGGGAAACACTCCTCTTTTCCACCACTCCAACTGTTGCGTCCACACTGAGGCATTTCTATTTCTATAACTAGTCATTCATAAGGTACCACATCACACTGGGCTCCAGCGGGTGTTGACAGCCCATATACGAAGTGTTACATTTATATATACTAGCTACTCACAGCAATGGCACTTTTAGATCTTAAACATAACCAACAAAACAAACATCACAGATATTCATGTATTGAATCAAATGTATAAATAAAAAATATATGATCAATTACATATAAAACTGAATCACACTTTGCCACCAACACATTCAATTTGTGGGAGCGAGTGGATCCGTTCTTACCGGGGCCTGGTAGGAAAGCACCCGAAGAAGAAAAATCAGTGTGCTTGGGGCAACTCACAACTCTAGAGTACAGGCTTTGAAGTCATTGTCCACTGAGGAATATCTCCACCCTGTGAAACTCCATCTCTTAACTGACTGTTTGCTGGGATTCTACTGTCCAGCTAGACAAATAGATTTCCCTTTTATATGTGAAAATAGCATGGAAATATCTTCCAATTTACAATCACCCATACAAAGGCACTTAGAAAATGTTCTCTTACTGTCAATAGCTGTTCCCTTTAAAAGGCAGAGCTGCAAAAGCTGAAAATGGTGGCCCTTCTGGGGACAAATGGCCAGGTCTAGCCAGTAATTAATTCACTCACCCAGCTGCTCACTGTCCAATCAGAACAGAACTTACAGCAAATAGATCAGGTTGAGTCTCTGAGCAAGGCAAACAAGCCTAGCCTGCTCTTTCTATAAAGCAGAGAAAGAAATGTTTAGAGTCGCTGTCTTTCCCTTTATTGCTTTTTCCCTTTCAAACCAGAGGAGAAGAAAAGGTGGAGCACAGACGTTTCTTTTTTACACCCTTACCTTCTGTTTTAGAATCCATACTGCATATTGGTTCCTAGGCAGGAGAGCAGTAAGGGCTAGGCAATGGGGGGCATGTGACTTACTTGCTCAGTCACACAGCTGGGATGTATCTGAGGCCACATTTGAACCCAGGATCTCCTGTCTCTGAATTCACTGCACTGCCTCACTGCTCCCTACCATATACTTCTGAGATGCTTCAACTCTCTTAAACTCTGGGTAGCCATGAAGAGTAATTACTGAATCAATAAAAATTGAGTAGCCTAAGCCTCCTTGTCAGCTGACTATTCTTGCTAATGGTCAATGCCCTCCTGCCCCCCCCTTCTAACCAGTTCAAAAACTGCTTTTCCAACCTTCTTCTCTTTCTTCAATTTTTACTTGCCAGATTCTTTCTCCTATTTCCTATATCGCCGATCCCCAATATTTTTAGTAGTCTCCTGGTTCTTGGGGTCTTTCCTTTCATTTAAAAGGTAAAAAAAATCCCAAATCCCCACGTTGAAATGGGCAGTTCTTCTTCAATCATGTCAATCATACCTCTGTCTCCAAATGTTTATATGATTTCATTTTTTTTTGTTTTACCCTCTTTAATCATGAAATAGTTATATGCAAATGAGCCAAGAGACCATAATGTTCTGTAGCACTCAGTTCTCAGCATGTTCCTCTAAGGTATTTTGGGTTGGTTTTTTTTTTTCAAACTGTTTCTTTGTAGTCATCTATTTCCAATTTTCGGCAAATAAAAGTTATCTTGGCCCCATTAAGCCATCAAACTGTTTATATATACAAAGTATCATCCTTTATCATTCACAAGGTTTAATGAATCTTCATCCTTATACTACAGTTCATTTAAAAACTACTGAAATCCCATCTGAAAGCTATGGTTCTTCTCATGCATATTCATCCGTTTATACTAAAAAAAGCATTTTTACTTTCAGGTATCAAAATATTCTTATACAACAGAAACAATATCTCACATCCTTTGATTTAAATCTTTTTCTTTACCAAAAGCATTCTTTCTAGCCTTTTCAACACTAAACACAATACTAAATCACAATAGGGTCATAGATTCAGGGTTTAAAAAAAAAGAATTTGGAGGCCATCAATTCCAATCCCCTCATTTTACAAATGAGGAAACTGAGTTCAGAGAGATAAAGTGACCTGCAGGAAGGGATGGAGCTGGCATTTGAACCCATATCTGGATCCAAATAGAGAACTCTTTTCGTTCTATCACAAGATAAAGGGATTCTCCCCCCCCCCCCCCCCACTTGCAAAATAGATTAAGATAATATCAGGAAGCACTCTTAGCTCTACTAGGAAGAGAAGTACTGGAGAAATACCAGATTGCAGTGTTATTATTAAGCAGTTCAAAGAACATTCTGGACAGGGAGTCTGGCACAAATGCAATCTCAAAAGCTCCAAACAGCTTTATTGTGCTCTGAAAACACTGCCCCACCAGCCAGGATATGAGTTTGCCAGCTGCATGTAGGAGAAGTGGGCTGTTCTTGGGATTGGTCTGTTGCTTGTGGCACAGTCCTGCACTGTTGCTATGCCAAAGCGAGCCCTTCGTGCAGGTGAGCTCTTCAATTTGGGCTCGAGGGTAGCTAGCCCTTGCCTCGATTTGCCTTTCCTTCCTCCTAATACAAGGCAGGGATTATTGACTTTGGCATCCAGGGTCTACAGGTGGCTGCTGACAGTGTTTGCCTGTAGGAAGTCAGAGAGAGTCAGTGCGATTAAGGCGAGTCCATAGGCAGTAGTAATAATCCTGCAGGAAACAAACCCTGCCTCCAAAGACAGCTGAGCTATAAATCGAGAAATGACTGTGAAGCTGGAGACCTGCTGGCAGCCTTCTGCCCTAAATAGCCAAAGGAGGCTGTTTCCCAGTGGGGAGAGCTTCTAGGTGGTAGGGGGTGGAGCGGAGAACCCGGCACAGGGGTATCGAACTAGCAAAGGGGGGAGGACGGAAATGATTGGTTCTGGGAGCGCTAGCGTGCATTTCTGTTCCGTTGTGGACCTAGGATGGAGCTCAATCACCTGCCCGCCAAGGCAGCTGGAAGGTCTGGAATCCCAGGGATCCTCAAGGCCTCTGTTTATTGGCTTGTGGTCCATGATGGGTGCCCTCTTTGCCCGGAGTTAGGTGCTAACAAGGTGACGGTCACTCCATGATCCATATAGGTCAGTTGACTTTCAGATAGCCTTCCAAAGCCAAGGTCAGCTGATTCCTGGACCCCAGCCAGACACGGGCGTCTGATGAGAAAGGGAGTAGCCGTGCCTCAATCCAAGCCTGCCCACAATGACTGGGGAAAAGGCTTACAGCACATGGACTCCTAATAGTGGGAGGCAGCTCACAGAATGGAAAGAAAAAAGGATTTGGAACCATCAGACCCGCACTCTGATTTCAGCCCTGATGGGAAAGACTCAGGGGCTTCCAGGTGGCCCAAGGGATAGAGCGCCAGGCCTGGACTCAAAAAGACTCATCTTCCTGAGTTCAAATCCAGCCTCAGACGTTTATTAGCTGTGTGTCCCTGACTCAGTTTTTCCATCTGTAAAATGAGTTGGAGCAGGAAATGTCAAACAGCATCTTTGCCAAGAAAACCCTAATAGGATCACGAAAAGTCAGAGTGAAACATGACCGATTCACAAGTGCAAGATCAAGTGACCTTGGGCAGATTCACTTACTCTTCTAGGACTCAGCTTCCCTACTTATAAAATGAAGACATTTAGACTCTAAGGCTCCTTCCAGCTCTCAATTCAATTAATGACAAACCTGGGTTTGAGGCCAGGTTCTGCCATGTATGGGCTACGTGACCTTGAGCTTCTCAACCTCTCAATTTTATCATCTGTAAAATGGGGACAAATGTGTTTATGCTACTTAATTCACAGGGTTATTGTAAAGAAAATACTTTATTAACCTTAAATGCTATAAGGATGGGATAATAGAAGAGGGGTCGACTGTGTCATACATAATGCATTATCCACATACTGAGTTGGACCTCTGATTGCATTCAGTTGGACATTTCCTCCCAGAAAGCAGATTGCAAGTGATTTATTATGTCCTAAGACCCTTATCCATGGCATTCTATAAATTCACCCTAGAGGGTCTGCCCAATGTAATGGGGACCTCCCTTGATGTAATGAATGCACATTATCCTGCTAGGACAGATGTGATCATATTTGTTTTCATCAGGGGTAACTGAGGCACATGAGGGAGTGAAGTGCTCCACCCCAGGGCACCGAGTAAGTCAATGGTAAAACTGGGAACTGAACCTCAAGAAGCCTGCTCGGATGATTGATCCTGATCTGCTGAGTACCAACAATATTCTTCTTTTTTTTTTAATCCACTCTAGAATACACGAGGGAGGTTCTGCTGGGAGCTGTTATGTAAGGCTCCAGCTCTGGCAAATGTGATCTACGAACATGTTTTATCTGAGCACACTAGCCCCCAGACTACCTCCATCTTAATTGTCAGATTTCACTGCCTTTCCATCTAGACCAATAATCTTACAGAAGGGAAGAGAGGATAGTGATGGGGAAAAGAGAGGAGAATCCGATGGGACTGGGGAGAAGGGAAGAGAGAGGGGTGACGCAAGCAGAATGCTTCTGTGAAAGAAAATGCTTTAAGCCACCTTATCAATCAACAGCCCACCAGAAGGAGCTGCCTGAAGATTTTTAATTAAGATTTTAACATCCAGGAAGGAAATTGCAAAAGTACCCTGATTAGGCAGCCCCCAAAAGGTCACAAGTGATTCGGGTTGTTTAATGTCGACAAAAAACAAACACGTACAGAAAAGTGAGGTTTGGTGAGTTATGTCAGATCTCTTTGATCAGGGAGGCCATTTATAGGACCGGAATTCAGCTCACGTGCCACTCAATGTGTGCCTCAGTGGAGCACGGGTCCTTTCTCCCTCTGAATAACTCAGCAAACCCTGATGAGAGAAAGAAGAAATAGGGCTGACGCTGCAGCATGAATCAGAAGCCCAGGGCCTGGCTTGCTGGTGCACTGCTTTGCAGAAGGGAAATCTCAAGTGTTAACCTCTCTCCAGCCTACTGGGCCGTGCATCGCCCCCTTTTCATCCTCTCTGCTTGGGTCCCCCGTGGAGCCAGGAGTCTGTGCACGCTTAGAGCAGCGTGACGAGGCAGCCCAAACATACCCCAAGGGAGGCTGTGGAAGGAGATGAGGCCAAGCCAGATGCCCGAGTGATTCTCGGTGCAGAATGATGGGGCTCCAGTTTTGTTTTGTTTCTTCCTCCCTCCCTTGTACTTTCTTTCTGGCTAATTTTTAGCTCCGATTCCCTCAATACTGATTGCTGAGCATCAAGGCTGGAAGCCACTCTTGGCACCGTGCCTCCAGGCAAAGCTGGCTCCTCAGACAGCCCAGTTCTGCTGGGGAGAGAATTGCGTCTTTGCAGTTTATGGTGGCTTCTCCGGACTTTCTTCTTGATTGAGAATATGGAGATGTGGGTGCTCAGAGAAGGGCCTGAGACCACATAGCAGGGGATTTAAGCCTTGTCCCGGGTCAGGCAGGGCAATTGGAGCATGGAAGGAGAAGAAGAGGATATGTTGTAAGCTCAGCTATTCAGCACTGGGATGGTTTCGTGGTGGAAGGAAGGTTATGAAATTATCCATTTTTTTATGCCTCTGGGGCCTGACATTCTTTGGTGAGGATAAGGTGGTAAAAAAAAATGGTCATTTTAGGAATAGCTAGGTAGCACAGTAGGTAGAGAGCCAGTCCTGGAGTCAAGAGGACCTCAGTTCAAGTCTGGCCTCCGATACTTCCTAGCTGTGTGATCCTAAGCAAGTCACTTAACCCTAACTGCCTATCCCTTGCTGTTTTTCTGTCTTAGAATTCATATAAAGGCAGAAAATAAGGTTTACAAAAATCCACTTGATACTTTGTCACCACTCTATGCTTCCATCAAGTGCCTATTTTACTAAATAATATTCACTAAAGATTGAACAGACATAGAAATATGATTTATGTGTGGTTTAAGTACCCTCAAATAAAGTAGCCAGGGAAGTAGCTAATAAATGGTTAATAACTGGAGCTGGGGGGGGAGAGGAGAAATGCATGCACAAGCTTTTAAGTTTGAATTATTAACACTTTCTTAAGTCTACAGAATAAACAATTAATCAAGCCCTGATTTGTAGTGATTGCTGATTTTTAAGGTGTAAATGCTCACACTGGAAATTTAACAGTGTGTGTGTGTGTGTGTGTGTGTGTGTGTGTGTGTGTGTGTGTGTGTGTGTGTGAAGCACAACTAGGTGGCTCAGTAGATTGAGAGCCAGGCCTAGAGATAGGAGGTCCTGGTTCAAATCTGACCTCAATTATTTTCTAGCTGTATGACCCTGGGCAAGTCACTTAACCCCCATTGCCTAGTCCTTACCGCTCTCTTCTGCCTTGGAAATAATACACAGCATTGATTTTAAGATGGAAGATAAGGGTCTCACAAACTGGTTAGAGCTGGCTCCAGCACACCCCTGATTATAATCTGGAATTAACCTCAGTTTTAGACTACCAAAAGCTAAGCCTGGATTCAAAGCCCACTTTGAGTTATTATCTTTTCAAAAATATAGCTTAGAAGATCAGAAGATATTATGCTACTTTTCATGAGCCTCAAAATTAAGATATACTAATTAAAAGTATTCATTTTTGGGTTCAATTAGATTATCTTCATCCTTTATTTAGTAAAACTGAAGGAGCTGCTAGAACTTTTGTCCTGTAGCACCCAAGCGAGTAGAGTACTGTATTTCCCATGGTATTCAGGACTCAGCTGGAGATTTCTAAACACCCTCAAAAAATGTGAGCAAACAGAGTCTTGACCCACTTGATCAAGCAAGTCCTGTGAGTTCTACAGTCTAGTCCCTAGCTTTACCCTTAATATATTTGTATGCATACATATATATATATGTATATATATATATACATATATATATATATTTATTCTGGATACTCCCCCCCCCAACAAACCCATCCATCCACTCATTTCATCTTCTGTATTGACATATATCCAACATCTCTGAATGTACCTCACAACTTATCAATAATCCTTGAATTGGTATCACATAGACCAATCTCTGTACCCCTTTTATACTCTTAAAAATGATCAAGAATCCCCGAAAGAGATTGCATGTGGATTACAGGTATTGATATTTACTATATTAGAAATTAAAATGTCTTTGTATTATTATGAAAATAGTTTTGAACCCAGAAGTCTCCTGAAAAACCCACTCAGAGAGCTGCTGGTCTTTAGCAAGAATGGCAAGATCTGTATGATTCAGTTCTCCAGAAATATGTTCACAAGAAGGTCATTGGATAAATATTCCACGTTTAGAGGAAAACAATCAAATTAAAGTTTGTTAATGGTCAAAACACAGATTCTTAGGCTAAACCTGCTTCCCTTCCTTTCCACAACAAAAATAGAAAGGACTTTTACACAGGACTAAAGGTAATCTTTTTCATTTGTTTCATTGATTGCTATTATATTCTAGGTTTTAAAAAAATGATATAGGGCAGGCATGTGGCTCAATAGATAGAGAAACAGGCCTGGAGATGGAATGTGACCTCAGATACTTCTAGCTGTGTGACCCTGGACAAATAATTTTAACCCCAATTCCCTGGCTCTTGCCACTCTTCTACCTTAGAACCAATGCTTAGTATTTATTCTAAGGCAGAAAGTAAGGGTTTATAAAATGATATATTTTTCATGCAGATAGATCATTGATTCATTTGGAATTTATTTTGGTCCATGGTGTGAGATACTGGTCTGCTCACTTCTTTTCCACCAAACTTTTGACTACTCTTTACAAACAATTTTTTCTTTAAATTATGAATATTTTACTCAGTGTTTCTTGACAATGGGTTGACTGCACATTATTCTCGTATATATCTGTCATTTTAGTTCATTACTTTCTAATCTCTTCCATTACCAAACAACTTCAATAATTTTTGTTTTACAGCATAATTTGAGTTCTGGCAGTACAAGTCCTTGCCCTGATTTTTCTTTTTCATACTTTCCTTTGATATTGTTTACCTTTAGTTCTTTCATATTTTTAAAACTAATTTTTCTAGTTATATGAATTATGCATTGTTATGTTGATCTTTAGAGAGAGGAATTGAGAATGGCCCTGTGATGTTATCAGTATAGATAACTCTCACTAATGATGTTGGTTGGAACCCAAGTCCGTCTTCCTGATTTTCAGGACAGTTCTGGAACCACTAATCCAGACTGCTGGGGTGTATGGGGTGTTCAGGGTGGACTAGCATCTCTGGCATGAGGGCTTGCCAAGAACTTTTTAGGGCTGCTCGTCTACCTTCAGTGTCCCCCTTTCACCCAACTCTCATCTGGGGCTCTAAGAAGTGGTAGCTTAACAGGAGTTGCCAAGATGTAAAACATCTGGGCAGGAAAGCTAAACCAGGTCAAGAGTAACTAACAGACCTCCAACCTGTCACTGAGTTAGGTGAGTGTCTACCCCAAGCATGGGAAGACTTTCCCCAGTGGAATGGATGGATGGATGGGAACATTTTGTTCCAACAGCCATGAAAAAAAGCTGAAGTAGGCACTATGAAACACTTAGAGCCTGGTCAGACATTGAAGATGCGAAGGTTAGCCACTGCATCCCTAGGCCATCATGAGCCATCTTGACTTTTGTCCTGCCACTGGACTTTGATGACTCTGGTAGAGAGAAGGAAGCTGATGCTTGTGCAATTCTGCCTCACATCACTCCAGTTTTCCAGCAAGTCAGGAAATCACCCTTATGATGTCATTGGTCCTCTTCCAAAAAGAAGGGTGAACAACAACAACTACACCAGGCTGCCTCAGCATAGCATTAAAGTATAATAACATTTTTTTTAATGATGGAAGGAGAACTAGATTTAAAGTCAAAAGATTAGGATTTTAATCTCTATTTCTTTCACTTTCTTACTTGCTTCTTATATATAAAATTGAGAGTTGGACTAGATGACTTGTAAGTTCTTTTTAGCTCTAAACCTATGATCCTATGGACACTGAATGTCTCTTCAATTATGAAAATTTTCCTTTTATTTTTATAAAAGTTATTTTTATGTTTTTCTTTAATTATTATCTCTCAATAGATTAATTCTCGGCTACTTTGTTTAAATAGTATTTCTCTTCCTATTGTTTTTTTCTGGTTTGAATTAGTCACACACAGAAATGCTAATGATTTTATGCCTTTGTAACTTAAAAACATTTTTTAAGAATATGAAGGACAGAAGTATAACCAATCTTTTATTTTCTTTTTTCTCTCTATCTTTTTTTTTCAACTCTCCTCTTGGCACTTCATCTCTCTTCTCTCTCATTTCCTCTTTTTGTGGCTCTTCTTCCTCTCTACTCTTAGCCTCCTAGACTGGAAACCAGAAGAATAGAGTTCAAGCCTTACCCCTTCTATTTTGTTGGCATTGTTTAATTGTGTACAATTCTTCAGTACCCCATTTGGGCTTTCCTTGGCAAAGCTACACAGAGCAATTTGCCATTTCCTTCTCCAGCTCATTTTACAGGTGAGGAACTAAAGTATACAAGGTTAAGTGACCTGCCCAGGGTCACACAGCTAGAAAGTGTCTGAGGCCAGATTCGAATTCAGGAAGATGAATCTACCTGAATCCAAGCCCAGCACTCTACCCACCGAATCACCAAGTTGCCCCTTCTGTTTATTAACCATTTAATCATGAGCAAATCACTTAATCTATTTAAGCCTCAGTTTCATGATCTCAAAAATGGGAATAATAATATTTGTACTGGCAACCTCACAGGGTTGTGACGATGAAAGCATGGTTAAGCTGCACAGTGTCCTATTAGCCTATTCACTTAACAAACATTAATTAAATATTTCCTATGTTCAAAGTACTGTGCTAGGCGACAGAGAACCAGAGACTTCAAAACAAAAAAGTTCTTCCCCTCAAGGGGTTTACAGTCTCCCAGGGCTGGACTAATGTCACATGAACTCAGGAAAGCATATCAGGCTGAGATTGATGGGGGTAAAGAATACAAGACAAGATGCTCCATAAAAGTGTGAGAATCCTTTCGGCTAAGGACATCCGGGAAAACTGAATGCCAAAAGATGCTTTCAAAGCTGAGCCTTGGAGAGACAAGGACTCCAAAGAGCAGAATTGGGGAGGAAAATGAATTCCAAGAGTGAGGGTCAGCCTGCATGAATGTGTAGAGAAAGGGGGTCAACTTTTGTGGAGTTCACAGAATAGCTGATAAACCACTTGGGCTAGGATGCTGCTTCTGAATGTGAAATGATGTACGAGACTATAAAGGTAGGTTGCTATCAGATTGTGGAAGACTTCCAAAGCCAGGCTAAGGAATCTGTATTTTGTCCCAGAGGTAATAGGGAGCCACTGAAAATTGCTGAGTAGGGGTATGACACCTGTGCCTTAGGAAGCTGTTTTTGGCAGTAATGTGAAGGATAAATTGGACAAAAGAGAATATGCAAGGAGAGAGACCAATTAGAGGGACTTAAAATGTGATTTATTATTTTTAGTCCCCTTCTCTCCCCCTCATTCTTCTCTTTTTCCTCTCTTTCTTTTCTCATTATTATATAAGCCTAGAATATGTCAAACACAAGAAGGGGAGGGGAGTAGCCAGTCAGTGACTGGGGGCCACTTAGGAGGGCCCAAGGGAAAGAACGCTCCCAGGAAAGAGGGTGGGGTCCAAAGTCTTAATACAAGAGAGTAAACAGAAAGCCCTGCCAAGGAAAGCCCAGATCATGGGGCCCGACAGCCAGATCCAAAGAGTTAGACAGGAAGCAGAGAAGAAATTTGTAGCAGAGGTTCAAAGATGTAGAGATTGTCTAGAGTTATAAAGAATGTATTTCTAAGCAGAGGAGTAGGTATGAGTGAGATGATAGTTTGCCATGCAATTTTGATGTGAAGGTCACGTTTTCTACAGTGCAATGGGGGGGGGGGTGTCATACAACATCCTCCGTGTTCCCAACTGCAGTAGCACTAGATGATCTGGAGCAAAACAATCTTATTTGCTCTTTCGTCCGTCCTTCCTTCCTTCCTTCCTTCCTTCCTTCCTTCCTTCCTTCCTTCCTTCCTTCCTTCCTTTCTTTCTTTCTTTCTTCCTTTCTCTTTCTTCCTTCCTTCCTTCCTTCCTTCCTCTTTCTTTCTTTCTTTCTTTCTTTCTTTCTTTCTTTTTCTTTCTTTCTTTCTTTCTTTCTTTCTTTCTTTCTTTCTTCTTCTTTCTTTCTTTCTTTCTTCTTTCTTTCTTTCTTTCTTTCTTTTCTTCTTCTTTCTTTCCTTCTTCCCTCCTTTCCTTCCTTTTCCTTCCTTCTCCTTTCTTTCTTTTCTCTTCCTTCCTTCCTTCCTTCCTTCCTTCCTTCCTTCTTCCTTCCTTCCTTCCTTCCTTCCTTCCTTCCTTCCTTCCTTCCTTCCTTCCTTCTCTCTCTTTCTTTCTTTTAAAAATTTTACCTTCTTTCTTAAAATCAACACTGAGGAAACAGTTCCAAGGTAAAAGAATGGTGAGGAGGGGCTAGGCAATTGGAGTTAAGTGACTTGCTCAGGGTTACACAGCTAAGAAGTATCTGAGGTCAAATTTGAACCCAGGATCTCCCTTCTCTAGTCTTGGCTCTCAATCCACTGAGCAATGTAGCTGACTCATCCTTTCTATCACCACCATCACCAGCAGCAGCAGCTCTTGACTGTAATTTTCTTGAAGTACCAATCTGACCATGTTACTCTCCTACTCAATAAATACCAGAGACTCCCTGTCACCTTTCTGTTGTTCATTCATTTCAGTCATGTCTGAGTCTTCAAGATTTTGTGGGGCTTTCTTGGCAAAGATAGTGGAGTGGTTTGCCATTTCTATTTGATAATGGGTTTATTATGCATTATACTGATAGATATCTATCATTCTGGTTCCGTTTTATCTAATCTCTTCCACTTCCAGACAACTTTAATAATTATTGTTTTATAGTATAATCTGAAAACCAAATTATTGCCTTTAGGATCAAATATAAATTCCTCTGTTATTTATTATTAAAAAAAAAAAAACTCTTACCTTCTCTCTTAGACTTATTCTTGAATATTGGTTCCAAGGCAGAAAAGCAATAAGGGCTAGGCATTTGGGGTTAAGTGACTTGCTCAGAGTCACACAGCTAGAAAGTAAGGCCAGATTTGAACCCAAATTCTCCCAACTCCAGGCCTGACTCTCTATCTACTAAGCCACTGAGCTGCCCTTTCTATTTATTATAGAAAACTCTTGACAACCATAGGAAGGGATGCATTTCCAAAGGGCATCCAAAGTGATGAGGTCTCACTCCAATTTCCCCTCACCATGCCTTTGACACTCTTTTATAAACCTATGCTTCTTTTGCTCCTCACTTTCAATATCCTTCCTCAAAACTTTTTTTTCAATTACCAAGCATTTATTTTCTCTCCTTGAAAAAAACAAAACAAAATGAAAACAAAACCCTGTAACAAATATGCATTGTCAGGCAAAACAAGTGCTCACAATGGCCGTGTCCAAAAATGCATTTCTCTCCAGTGTCCTTCCAAGGGAGATCACATTACATACGCAGCACTGATAATGAACTTTGGGAAGCATCACTGTTCCTGGATGTGCTCTGCCTCTGGAATATGCTCTGGGGCTTAGAGGAGACAAGCTTTGGGGTAAAAGAATTATGATGGCTTTCCTATAGCCAATTCTGACCTTGAGCCCCATCCATCTAGGAAAAGCAAAAGGAAAAAATGGTGGACGAGGAAGAGACAATTGATGGGTACTAAAGAAAATATTCATGGTGCCTGAGTTGAACCTTGTGCTAGGAGTATCCAACCATCAATTACACTACTGTTGAGGGGCAGCTAAGTGGCTAGAGAACTGGGTCTGATTCAGACCTGGGTTCAAATTTGACCTTAGTTAGTTCCTAGCTGTGTGACCTTGGACAAGTCCCTAGCTTCTAATTGCCTACCTCTTACTGCTCTACTGCCTTAGAACTGATACTAAGACGAAGGTAAAGGCTAAAAAACAAAACAAAACAAAACTGAGCCTGAGGGAATGGGGTTCTCCTCTCTCCCTCTGCCTCTGCCTCTGCCTCTGCCTCTGCCTCTGCCTCTGCCTCTGCCTCTCCCTCCCTTCCTCTCTCTCTCTCTCTCTCTCTCTCTCTCTCTCTCTCTCTCTCTCTCTCTCTCTCTCTCTCTCTCTCTCTCTCTCCCTCTCTCTCTCTCTCCCTCTCTCTCTCTCTGTCTCTCTCTCTGTCTCTCTCTCTCTGTCTCTGTCTCTCTCTGTCTCTCTGTCTCCCTCTCTCTGTCTCTCTCTCTGTCTCTCCCTGTCTCTCTCTCTCTGTCTCTGTCTCTCTCTGTCTCTCTGCCTCTGCCTCTCTCTCTCTCCCTCTCTCTCTCTCTCCCCCTCTCTCTCTCTCTCCCTCTCTCTCTCTCTGTCTCTCTCTCTGTCTCTCTCTCTCTGTCTCTGTCTCTCTCTGTCTCTCTGTCTCCCTCTCTCTCTCCCTCTCTCTCTCTCTGTCTCTCTCTCTCTCTCTGTCTCTCTCTCTCTCTCCCTCTCTCTCTCTCTCCCCCTCTCTCTCTCTCTCCCTCTCTCTCTCTCTGTCTCTCTCTCTGTCTCTCTCTCTCTGTCTCTGTCTCTCTCTGTCTCTCTGTCTCCCTCTCTCTGTCTCTCTGTCTCTCTCTGTCTCTCTCTCTCTCTGTCTCTCTCTCTCTCTCTGTCTCTCTCTGTCTCTCTCTCTCTCTCTCTCCCCTTCTTCTCAAAGTCTTTGGTTGGTTCTGTTCCCCCACCCCCATCCTCAGGGCCCCCGAGGGAAAATTGCTTCAGGCTTGGCTTGAGCTCCACTGCTGGGAGAGCAGAAAAGTAGCCCATGCCATCAGGTGGGGTATTTATTTCCTATATACAAAAGAAATTCTAAACACAACATACAAGTGTGCAGATAGGAAAGCCTTAAAACCAGGATCCAGGAACTTTCTTCTAAGCCATTAGATAAACTTCTCCCAGGAGGGGACGTCACTTAACCCCCATCCGAGCATGCAGCATTCTGTGGGGTGGCTCACTAAGAAGTGTTCCTCTTACTTTACTTCTCTACTGTCCCCACAGAGTTCCTATTTACTGAGCAGCCAGGCCAGGGCTTGGACTGTCCAAAACAGAGAGCTGCCTGCCTCCAGCCGGCACCCCTCGGGACCTCTGGAAGCCACCAGCTCACCTCCACATCCCTCCATATCCCTCCACAGCCTGGTGTTTGCTCCCTTTCTCAGGAAAAGAAATACGAGGTAGAAAAGGCAACAACTCGAGTCCAGGCTCAAGCTTACCTAGTTGGATCCTCCTGCTCTAGCTGACACAGGGAGAAGTCACCAACATGTTCTCATCAGGGGCCAGCCCTCCCTCTTCCCTCACAGGAAGTCTCAGAAGTACATGATGTTACCTAGAGAGTCAAAGGAAGAGAGCAACAGGGTGAGAGTCACTCCCTTTTTAAAGATCCACCGAGTCATTGTCTCTCCTTGCTCAACTGTCCACGGGGGACTGTTTGGTCGTCCCCGAAGCTCCCTCCAACGCTGCAAGCAGCCAGTGCCCCCCACAAAGCACCCAACCACTGAGCCAGGACCCATGGCCAGCAGGAAGCAGCTAACATTTACACAGCACTTACACAGGCTCTAGGAATACTATGTGCTAAGGGCTTCACAAATATAATCTCACTTGAGACTCACAACAGCTTTGGGAGATAGGTCCTATGATCATGTCCTTTTTTACAGATGAGGAAACTGAGGCAAACAATTAGATGGCTTTACCCAAGGTCATACAGCTAGGAAGTGTCAGAGGCTGGATTTGAACTCGGGTCTTCCCGACTCTACACCCAGAATTCTATCCACTCAGAAGCTTTTGTGTGACCTCTGGAAACAAATGCTTGGCACTCACGGAGAATTCAGTTCAATCCAGCAAATACTTATTAAGCAACTATTCTGAGTACAGGGCACCGTGCTAGGTCCAAGGCCAAAACTGACCCTACCCTCTATGGGGATACCACTGTGACCGAAGCTAGATGAAAGTCTCCAAAAAAGGGATGTTGAACCAGGCTATTCCCTCATCTCTTCATTACATCAAGGACTACAAGGACTCTCCAAGGCCGTCCACTTGAGACAATTATTCCTTAGGACTAGAACCCCTCACTACCTCAGAGGTCATCTCTTTCCTTCTTTCCTTCTGTGATTCTCAAGATCAGCCACTTCTCCCTGTTAATTATTCCCCCATTATTCACATTTTGGGGAACCAGAGGCCACTGGGAGTTTTCGAGAGAGGGCGCCCATCTCTTCCATTTCCCATTCTCAACTGGACGTGTGGCACACGAGATCCAGTTTTTGAGCTCCATTCTCTATTGAGTTGGCCAAATCATTGGGGAATAGACCATTTTAGGCCACATTTATCCCTTACTCTTTCTAAAGTTTCATCAAGTTACTTTTAAAATGTTTTTAATCAACACATCTGTATTTATTGTCCTTATACCCAGAGGCTACTTGAAGAAGGTCTTGATTTTGAGCAACTGGTAAACAAACAAAAAATTTCCTAATGACCCACAGAGGCAAACACCCAGGTTCCTAATTGGTTGCTGAAATGCTCAGCTTGCCAATAATTGTCCCTTAACAATGTATTTAGTCATAGATTTTGTAATCGTTAAAAGAACCACCACTGGAAAAGATAAATTTGCCTCTTCATTCATTCATTTCTCTACCCTTCTCTAGCTTGTCATGCTGATCCCACCAAAAAAAAATTGTTAAGTTCCTGTGGGCATTCGGTGGTGCTGGGCAGGGAGCTGAATAACAGAATTTAATTGGACCTCATGCAGCTGGATTGTGGCAACCCAAAAAACTTCTCTGGTTTTTGGCACCCAGACCATTTTTGGGGTACTGTCCCTGCTCTGGACAGCACCCTCTTCTCTTGTCTGACAACTGCTGCCTTTCTCCATTCCTGGAACTCTTCATATCTAGAAACCTCCAGGCCAGAAGCTTGTCAACATAAAGGAGGATGGGGAGAAAGACTGGAAATGGTCAATGAGGACCTTGTTTTTATGAGCACAGGCAGCATGTGAAATCGGGAACATGTGCAGGTATTTTTTTTTTCAGTCTGCTTACCCCATGAAGAAGAGGATACTTTCAACTGGCAGCTGAGCAGATCTAAGAATGCTGACAAAAAGCCCTAACTTGATAATTCCGCCATCTTTTAACCCTGGCTACGAGCAAGGGAAAATATGCTGTAAGCCTCTGGGTGGTGAGGGAAGACTTGGATCATAATTTTTGCACTGGGGACCAACATTTGGCCTCTGTTCTTTGTGTCTTTGCTTTTGTTCTTTCTTGCTCTTAAGGAAGGAGCCTCAAACTAGGTTTTGATCTAATGGTCTTAGAAAGGTCATTAGATTGCGCCCAAAGAGGTCTGGGAGTGGATAGCTAGGTCTGGGAGGAGCTTCACCCAGGTTAACAATGGATTAAAAGTGTCAAAGAGGGAGTCACTGCAATTCATTCATTGGCTAAGGGATATTCAGAAATGAACTTAGTGGGGCCAATGCTTTTAAGACTGAGCCCACTCTCCCCAGGGACCAAGGTGAAATGTGGAGAGTGTACCCCCAGATGTTGGGGGAAATGCTTTGTAGTTTCTGTTCTTTAGAGGTCTCCTCAGTAAATACAACCTCAGTAAAAGCTAATTTATGCTAATGAGTTACATGATCCTGGGGTGGTAATCACTGGAAGGTATTCATAATATGAGAGAGATCAGATTTAGACATAGGAGGTCGTGGGGTCAAATATGATCTCAGAAACTTCCTAGTTGTTTGAGCTAACCCTCAGCAAGTCACTTAATCCCCATTGCCTAGCCCTTACTAGTCTAAGAACCAATACTTAGTATTAATTCTAAGACAGAAGGTGAGAGTTTAAAAAACTATAAAAATAATAATAATATAGGGGAGATATTAACTGTAATAATGAAATTATTGAAATGAAATTTCAATGAAATGAAATGGTAATGAAAATTGGAGACGACATACCAGAATAGGAGCCCGAACCAGTGTCATTATAGAAAGCTCCCACTGCCCCTCAGCAGTTTCCCTAGAACAGTGTTGGCGAAATATTGGCACATGTGCCAGCCCCGGCATGAGGAGCTGCCCCATTCCCCCTCTTCTCAGCATCCAAGGACACTTTTTGCATGCCCTGCCCCTCTGTCTGTTTGCCCAAAGCAAGCCCTTCCTCCCTCTGCTCTCTAAGGTGATGTGGGGGCTCACAGACATCTTGACACTGTCCTAGAAGTTTGAGAAGTGAGAAAAAGATAACCTCATTTTGGGAACCTGAGTGATTGGGAGAACAAGTCCAGAGTCAAGCTAATGAACCAATCATTCAATAAGCAAAGATTTATTAAGCACTTATTATGGACCAGGCACCAGGCTAACTATTAGGGAAACAGGCAGTGCTGAAACAATCCTCCTCAAGGATCTTATATTCTAACTGGGAAGACAATATGTGTGTCTAAATACACATATACACACACATACAGAACATATAAATGAATGGAACAGTCCTGAGGAGCACACTAGGAATGAGGGGAGGAATGGGGCTCAGAAAAGACTTCATTTACAATGTGGCACTCAAGCTGAATTTTGAAGGAAATGAGAACTTCCAAGAGATAGAAGAGAGAGGGGAGAGTAGACAAACAGGGCACAGGCTCATGCTGGAAGTTTCTATGTGCTATGCTACCTTGGGAGCTTCCCCTGACCTGTAACATCACAGGTAGGAAACCAACTGGACACATCTGAGTGCCAGCCCTACCCCTTCCTGTAAAATCTCCAGCCCTCACCAGCTTTGTTGCTATCCTAGCAGAAGAGCAAGGTTGTCCTGATGTAGAACGAGGAGAAGTGAACGGTGCTGGGTATGACCTGGACACCTTAGAACTGGAGGGAGACTTCTCATAGGGTCTCACTGACTCTTCTTTCTTATCTTGCTGTGTGGCCTGAAGATATAGCATCTTCCACAGCCCAGTGACTTAGATATTGATATGCTCAGTTCTCTGAACTCCTCTCTGTTTTTTTTTCATGCTCTGGTCTTTGGGTCATCAAGTTAGGCCTTCCTTATGCCTTCCCTTGTGTGACTTAAAAGGTCCTGTAATAAAGACCCATTGCTTTTAGCATCACTAGCCTGCCTGGCTCTTTTATGAAAGTCTCGAAGTCCCAAAGCAGTTACAACAGATTGGTATATATGGATGTACAAGCAGGCACAGAAGTGACTGTTTACTGCCCTCACAGGAGGGTAAAAATGATCCAGAAAGGGTTTGGCAGAAGATTTCCTGAATCTTAATAGTCACAGAAGCTAGGACACTGAAATATTCACGGAAGCTCCCTGATACTGGCTCAACCCCAGGAGAAATCTTCTCCTATCCCTTGCACAGAAGTCAAGTGGTACAAGGTATAAAGATTGGAGTCAAGGGACTTTGATTCAAATGCTGGTTTGGGCACTTAGCTGTATGGTCCTGGACTGATCACTTCACTTTCTGAACCTCAGTGTTTTCCATCTGTAAAATGGAGAAATACTACTTCTATAATATTAAAGTATTAAATTAAAATATTGACTTTTAAGCTTTAAATTTTAAAAATTAAAATATTAGATTTTATATTTATACTATTCAATTTGTATTATATGAAAGCATTAAATTTAAAATTTAAAAATTTTAATTTAAAAATTTTAAATTTAAAAAAAAATTTAAAAATTTAAACATTCAGTTTAGTGTTTAAATATATATTAAATTTATATGGTATAAAATATTTATATAACTATATAACACTTTAAAATCACAAAGTATTTTATATACATGTATTATTATTAGGTAGGTGCTATCATTATCCTAATTTTATGCATGAGGAAACTAACGCTGAAAGAAGTTATGACTTGCCTAGAAACATACAGTTAAAAGTAAATGACTGAGTCAGGATTTAAACCCAGGTCCTCCTATTTCTAAGTTGAGTATCTGATCCACTATGTACTTAGCTACCAAATACTATTTACCTCATCGATTTTTTTAAAATAACCTTTCTTTTCTGTCTTAATAACAATTCCAAAACAAAAGGGCAAGGTCTAGGTAAATGGGGTCAAGTGACCTGCCCAGGGTCACACAGCTAGGAGGCGTCTGAGGTCAGATTCGAACTCAGCCAGGTCCTCTTCCTCCAGGCCTATTGCTCTATCCACTGTGCCACCTAGCTGCCCCTATCTCATAGATTGTTGTAGGGAAAAGGATTTTGTAAAAGTTAAAACACTATGAGTTAATGTCGCATCATCATCATCATCATCATCATCATCATCATCATCATCATCATCATCATCATCATCATCATCATCATCTCCCTTCTCCTGAGGCCCTGCACCATTTCCCCAAAGCACCCAAGTCTTGCGGCAACATTTTACAGGCTTGCCTTTGGCATGTTTCTGTAATCCTAGCTCCTTCTTCTCCTCAGTCCCAATGCCCTTCCAAGAGGGATCACATTACAGAGCTTTGGGGAGCACTGCTGCTCTGCGCTATGCTCTGGCTCTCTGTTTATGTCTGCAGCCAGGACTTTGTTCAACCTCTAGCCTCCCCCCTCTCACCTCTAGCAGGGAAAAGGGGGGGAAAAGGAGAATTCAGAAATAGAGAGTTGGTTTGAGTGCACACCAGAGACTTTCAATTTCTCCTTAAAAGCATCTGTGAAAGTCTGTAAAATAAATGTGCTCTCATCACATCATATAAACCTCATTTATTTCAGCCTTCATTATAGCATTGTTTTGTTTTTTATCCCTTCTATTAGGTCGTAGGAGTCTTGGCTTATTCATTTTCGTATTCCCCGCCCCACTAAGTGCCTAGAACAGTGTTGTGGACATCATGTTCAAACATCAGAAGCATTCCTGTTTTGGGCAGTTGGGTGATCCAGTCCATTAAGTGCTGGGCTTGGAATCAGGAAAACCCGAGTTCCAATCCAGGTCAGACACTTTGCTGTGTGACTCTGGGCTAGTCACTTGACCCTCAGTTTGCTTCCGTTTCCTCATTTGTAGAATGAGCCTGAGAAGGAAATGGCAAACCACTCCAATATCTTTGCCAAGAAAACCCTGAAGGGGGTCACAAAGAGCTGGGCACGACTGAACAGCAACAAATAGCAGTGTCTGGCATGTAGCAGGGACTTATTAAATGCTTGTTCCCTTCCCTTTCTCTCTTCTTGTCCCCTACAGGGTTTCTCTAGATTGCACCCCATCTATGACCTGATAGCTGTTTGGGGGAGCTGCAAAATGCATACAGCAGTGAATGACTTGCCTAGAATCACATCGATAGTAAAGGTCAGAAGGGACATTCGAACCCAGGTCTTCTTGATTCCAGTCCCAGCACCCTATTCACTGTAGCACCCTGCCTTTACTTGAGATTGAAAGGTACACCAGAGATCTGAGTGGGATGGACTCGCAACTCCCGGAGAAAGGGTACATCGCCATCATCGTCTTTTTCTCATCCTCATCATTCCCACCATCTTTTGGAAGTAGTCTGAAGGGGGTTCTGGGCATGCAGATGATGCTGGGCCTGACATTTCAGAGTGCAGAAAGACTTGGTCCATTTCCTCTAAAAGGTGCCAACTAAAGGCAGCTGGGTAGCACAGTGGATAGAGCCACGTGCGACTATGGGAGGACGTGGGTTCAAATCCGGCCTCAGACACATCCTAGCTGTGTGACCCTGGGCAAGTCACTCAACCCCCTTTGCCTAGCCCTTACTGCTCCTCTGCCTTAGAATCCATACTTAGTATGGTTTCTAAGACAGAAGGCAAGAGTTTAAAAACAAATACATAAAAGTTTCCAATTTTTAAAAGCCTGCTACCTGTTGCTATTTTAGCTCAAAAAGTTCCATGAAAGAGCTGAGGCTTGGGGTTTTGTTTTTTTCCAACCCTTATCTTCTATCTTGATTCCCTCCCATCTATACTTTACACATCTTGTAAACACAGTCACTGTCTGAGAGGGGACGTGGCAGGGACCCTGTTTTTGCCTTCCTTGCATGCCTGGCACTTAGCACAGTGCCTGACACGTAGTAAATGTTTAAGAAATGCTTGTTAACTTAGTGGGGGGAAGATACCAGCGGCTGGACCACAAAATCTGATCTTGACAAACGCCTATAAACCCATCCTCACTCATCACAGCGAGCCACCGGGGACACCAGCCAAGCCATGCGCCGTGCTGTTGCTGCAGTGGGCCACCAGGACCCTCTGTTCTCTCTGGATGCACTTGGGTTCTCTCCCACCCAAATGCAGGGTTCTGATTCTCCTACATCTGCAGAGCCAAGTGATTGTGGGTCACTTCCTTTCTCTACCAGCACCAGAAACCTTCCTACTTCCTGGTGTCCCTAAATGCCCTCCTACAGAATTGCAATCGTTTTCCTCCCCAGCTGTTCCTCCCAGGGCTGAGACCCATCCATCCGTCTGTCCATCCGTCCGTCCGTCCAAGGAGTCTTTCCACACTGGTGGCAGATTTAGTGCCTCTCTTCCCTTCCCAGCTCTGCGGTGAACGCCTATCTTCTGACACAGAGAACTTTGACCCCAGTTGTCCATCTCACTGACGCAGGTTGCTGGCGTCAGCACCAACTTGTCAGCAGCCCTGGGAGAAGCCTGTGCAGGAGGGGTCAGGACTAGCCAGGCTAGTCCAGCGTGTTCTGGAAAATAAATAGTGCAGCCCAGAGGCAAGAGAGTGTAGCCCGGGGGTTCAAGTAGAAATGGAAGGTACCTATGTCCAGGGATTCAAAATGGCGAAACCAATGGCAGAATCCAGGGTTTGAAGGATTCCTAGGCTGGGGAGATGTGCTCAGGTCAATATCTGAGGATTTCATCCAAAATGAATTCAGGTCAATTTGATTTAATTCAATAAATATGTATTAAAGACCTACATGCAAGGCACTGAAGGGGGCAGGCAAAGGGCAGAGTCCAGATGAGCAGGTCAGCTGAGGCTCGGAGATCCAGATGTAACATTAGGGCACTGGCCAAAGCAAGCTGTGTTGTTATTGTGCCTTAGTTGTTTCAGTCCTATCTGACTCTTGGTGACCCCATTTAGGGTTTTCTTGGCAGAGAGACTGCAGTGGTTTGCCCTTGCCTTCTCCAGCTCAATTGGCAGATGAGGAAACTGAGGCAAACAGGGTTAAGTGACTTGCCCAAGGTCACAAAGCTAGTATCTATGTGTGTATAGCAAAGATTGGCACCCAGGAATGCAAACCAAACGTGAAAGGAAGAATGAGAATGAGAGGCAAATCCAGGAGCAGCATTAAAGCATTTGGTACTGATGCGTGACCCGACACAAATGATCCATGCCTTGATCTTTGGAGGAGGGTTGTTTGCCCTCTGCCCTAGTTTTAGGCGCACCAATCAATGAAAATCATGAGTGTCCTGGGTGATCCCTTGTCCCATATATTTCCTCTTTTTTTGTGGGTAGATGAAGGTTAACAGGGGTGACGTCTCCTCCAGAAAGAGGTAAGACTTTTCAGCTGCTGCCAGCAGATGAGTACCAAACAGCAGAGGTCTCTATAGCTCATGTCTTCTGAGGCAGACTCTAATATTATTGTTATTGTCTTTCTTAATCAAGAGAGCTGACATGTAGGTAACACTTTCAAATTTGTGAGATGTTCTCTTTGTGTCCCACAGCCACGCTGGGAGGCAAATGCAGAAAGCATTGTCCCCATTTTACAGATGAGTAAACTGAGGCTTTCCCCCCACAGTCACACAGCTAGTAAGTGTTAGAGGCGGAATTCAAATCTGAGTCTTCCAGATTCCAACCCTAATTCTGTAGGTAGCGCATCATGCCACGAGGGCACAGATACAGCTTTTGAGTCTCGCTGATTCAAGCTGGACCCAGAATAAGTGATCCCCATGTCACATCAAGTTCCGGCACCCTGATTATTTCCTGTGCTGTTTCCTGATACGTGCCTAGTTCTGATTCCTTGCCCGAGTCCCCAAACCTCTGACACAAGCACCCCCGAGGGACCACCAGAAGGGTTCAGGAAGGGGGCGCCCTCCAAAGACGCGGCCGGCCGGCTTGTGTTGTTCCTCTGTTCAAAACCTTCACAGAACAGCTATGACAGCAATCACTCGCGTTCCCAGGACGCGCACACACACACACACACACACACACACACACACACACACACACACACACACACGAGCACAAATGCGCAGGACAAGTCACCCAGGAATAACAGACCCCTGAAGCCACACTGTTCTGCCATTAAAAAGGCTCCTATGACTCACTACCTCGCTCCCTCCTTCCAAGATGAGCTCTGCAGCAGCTGTCAAAGCGGCCAGCTTGACAAGCAGAAAGCCAGCTTCTGCCTTCCTTCCTCTGCTGCCTGTGGCAGACTTAGAGGGGAATGGGGGCTTCGGGCGGCTCCAGGGCTGTTGCCCACTGCTGCCCCTAAAGCTTAGCTGCCCGGGCTTCCTGGGCCTGCGGAACCCCGCCCCCTCCCCAGACTTAACGAGTTTCAGCTTCCACAAATCCATCTTGAGGGCCTGCTGGGTGCCAATGGCCATGCCAGCTACTACGGGAAATCCAAAGACTGAAAAATACAAGGCGCTTCACGGCCTCCCGCCTCCGTGGAGCTCGGCCTAGTAGAAGAACATCACCTCTATGCAGATGAACACCTTGTGAGCCAGGCGGTGAGGCAGATAGAGCACTGGACCAGGAATCAGTGAGAACCGAGTTCAGATCTTGACCTCAGACACTGTACGACCCTAGCCAAGTCACTATGCTTGACTTTGCTCACTGTAAAATGAGGATAATTAAAAACTCAGAGCAAAAAAAGGAAACACAAAACAAAACTCAGGGTTGTTTCGAGGAGGATTGGTAAAGGGCTTAGCCCAGTGCCAGGCACATAGTAGGTCTACATAAATACTCATTCCCTTCCCCTCTCCTGGTGAACTCTAGCCAGCGTTTGCTGCCTCTCTGTTGGGGACTCGGCAGCCTCGGCCTTTGCCATGGATCGGCTGCCTGCCTTTCTTCGGGGCCTGCCAAGCTTGTTTACTCTCTTCTTGGCCACTCTGAGGAGCTCTCCCTGCCTGCTTGTTCATCTCCAGCGCCAGCCCAGCCCCTTCCCCCACCTAAGGACCAGACGGGGCACAGCGATTGCTCTCAGGAGCACCTTCAGACAGAGCGACTACCGTTTTTGTGTTAAGTGTTTTTAGGAAGACGCGGCTTGCAGTCACAGTCGTGACTCGGAACTTTCGGAGGAATGATATTCAAGAGAGGTTATAACAAAGAAATGCGTCATCTCCTGGAAATACAGGGACATGTCACCATTCTAAATAACAGCTCTCCAGCAGGATGCCGCTCCTTCCCAGCAACTAACAAATCATCAACTGAGTCATTCATGGTTTTCCTGAAAGATAGGCCGACCCGGGGCCTGGCAGAGGCAGAGCGGTTACCAGCACCACAGCTACGGGGCTGGAAGGAATTCACAGGCCATCCGGTGTGCCCTCGCACGGTACCAAATCACAGAATCTCGGTCCAGAAGGGCTTCCGAAGTCTGACCTGCAGCTGAACAAAACCTCTCCTACCACACGCCAGACGAGTCAGTCTCTGCCTGAAGATGTCCAGTGAATGGAAACTCCCTATCTCTGGAGGCAGACCCTGCTCTTCTGGGCTAGTTCTAACAGTGAGGAAGGCTTTTCCTTCATCAAGACTAAATTTAGGGGCAGCTAGGTGGTCCAGTAGATAGAGGGCCAGGCTGGAGTCTGGAGGACCTGAGTTCAAATCTGATCTCAGACACTTCCCAGTGGGTGACATTGGGCAAGTCACTTAACCCCGTTAGCCTAGCCGTCATCCTTCTGTCTTAGAATGTTTACTGAGACCAAAAGTAAGGAGGTTTTTTTTCAAAGAAAGTCTAAATTTGTCATTGGGAATTCAAAATGTTAGAAAATGAATGCCAAATATTTTTACATGTAACAGAGGAAAAGATAAAAAATGACTGGAGAATTAAAAAAAAAAGACTAAATTTACCTCTCCAATTTCCACTGATTGCCCCTGGTTCTGTCCTCTGGGGCTAATGAGAACAAATCTAATTCCCCTCCTACACGACAGCCCTGCATAGACTCGAAGGCAGCTCTTATGACTCTCCCTGGGTCTTCTCCAGGCAAAACATTTGCTGTTTTTGTTGTTCTCATGACCCCATTTGGGGTTTTCTTGGCAAGATACTAGAGTGGTTTGCCACTTCCTTGTCCAGCTCATCTTATAGATAAGGGAACTGAGACAACAGGAGTAAGTGGCTTACCCAGGGTCACACAGCTAGTAAGAGTCTTGAGGCCAGATTGGAACTCACGGAGAAGAGTCTTCCTGACTCCAGGTCTGGTTAGGCTAAACAGTTCCACTTCCATGAGCAGGTACCAATCAGCTGGCATGCCCTTACGGCCCTTCACCATCCTGGTGGCCTTCTGGCTTTTCAGCTGGTCAATGTCCGTCCTAAAATGTGACACACATACTCTGGGTATGATCTCACCAGAACTGGGGACCCCTCTCATTCTGGATACAATGTCTTTCTTAAGGCAGCCTCTGTTAACATGGATCTCACCAGGCAAGGAAGCATTACCATTGAAATTAAACTGGAATTTCTGATTATTATCACTGTTTTTGTATGTTTGAGGATTAAAAGAAAGATGCCAGGTAATTTGAGACTGGGCTTATATCTGGCTGATGATGATATTATATATATATATATATATATATATATATATATATATACACACACACATATATGTATGACATATAAATATATATAATCAATGGAAATAATAAACATCCCACATAATTTGAAGACAGAATTCCACTAAATTTTCTCATCAAATTAGATAAGTTTGCTCATCCTCTGTAAGACAGAATCAAAATAATTTCAAATTTCAATTTTTTTGATTTCAAATTTCAAATCCCAGTCCCAGATACTTCCTATCTGTGTCCTGGGGAAGTTACTTAATCCCAACTGCCTAGTCCTTGACACTCTTCTGTCAAGCGTTCTTAAAAATGACTTCATGGGGCAGCCGGGTGGCTCAGTGCATTGAGAGGTAGGCCCCAGAGACAAGGGGTCCTGGGTTCAAATCAGACCAGACATGTCCTACCTAGCTGGGCAAGTCACTTGATTCCCATGGCCTAGCCCTTACCACTCTTCTGCCTTAGAACCAATACACAATATTGATTCTAAGATGGAAAGTAAAAAAAAAAAAAAGACTTCAACTAGAAGATGTTTCCATAAAATCAAAATCACCTCTATAGGGACAGATTTAAGATCTAGGATGAAAAAGACACAATTTCAGAATGGGAAGAACTGGCAAAACCCAGTCTTAAGCAGAATTTGAGAGCTGGAAAGGCCCACAAAATAATAAGAGGTAGCCTAATGTGGGAAAAGCACTTTCTGTGGGTCTTTGGAGTTAGAATCAAAGGAACTAGGTTAGCTTCTTACTTCTGTTACTTAGTGCTGACCTTGAGTAAATCATTTAATATATCTGGATTTCCATTTCCTCTTCTGGAAAATGAAGGGGTTGGCTACCCTACATGGTCTCTGAGGCAGGCCAATCTTAAATCTATGCCTCTATCACCTCTCTAGATCTCAGTTTCCATATTTGGAGTTTTTTTTAATTTCTAAATTTATTTGTTTGTTACATTAAAATTTCTAGATACCTCCTTCCTCCCTCCCCTCCTCTATGAAATTATGAAGTGAAACAAGCAGAACCAAGTTTCCATATTTGTAAAATGAGGGCATTGTGGCAGATGGTTTCTAAGTTACCTTCTAACTCAAAACTCTGTTTCCATTAACAAAGAAAAAAAGACAATTCCACCCAGTCGTGTTTGGTGGAGAAACCCACCCCTGAGATGAGTTAACGGAAAGGATACATTAGGGAGATAAAAAAAAAAAAAGCCTGTGACTTTGCAGTCCACTGGGTGGTGTTTGCATGGCAATCTAGGCAAGCACAGTAGATGTCCGGGCTAGGAGGTGGGGAAGGGCTGGGGTCCTCCATTCCGAAAGCCTGCTGTGGTCTGTGGCCAAGATACCAGAGGGGCATCGGTTAACAAGTCCTGTGCAGGTGCTCCTGCTCCAGGAGGTCCGGGTGTGTCAGATGGCGCCTTGGGCGGCATCACAGTGTAGATCATTTGTAGCTTGTCCAAAGCTCTGAGGAATCCGAGATACAAATGAGGGAGGGGAATGATACACAAAAACAAAAGGCAATGGAAACAGTGACCAGCCAGGAGGCTCAGACAGAAGAGAACGCTCTGTCCTTGTTATTGCTTCATGAAGTTGCGGCTCTCCTTCTCCTTGGCAGGCTTCGGGTTCCAGGGAAGGACATGCAGGAGCCTCAGTGAAGCGATGACCAGAAGAGTGTGTTCCCTGGTCCTTGGGACATTTGGTTTCTGGGGTTGCAGTTTTTTTGCTGGGAGGTAGAATCTGGTTTCAGGAGCCTCCTCCTCCTCCTCCTCCTCTTGGGCTTTCAGAGGATCCATTCCTATCCTTTGACACCTTTTCCAAAAGAACCGCCCTTTCTATCCTCCTAAGGGCTTGTTTTTGTCCCTGAGGCCCTGCCAGGTCAGGGTTATGAGGGAGGTGGGTTTGCTCCCCAAGAGATGACTTTAGGAACAGCTTATGGGAGGGAAGAGGCCTTAGGCTGACCAGAAGACCACTCTATAAAGAAGTGCCCCAAATAGGCAGCTGGGTCTAGACTCAGAATGACTCATCTTCCTGAACTTCAAACAGTTATAGCTGTGTGACCCTGGACAAGTCACTTAATTCTTTGCCTCAGTTTCCTCATGAGCTGGAGAAGGAAATGTCAAACCACTTCAGTTTCTCTGCCAAGAAACCCCCCAATGGGGTCATCAAGAGTTGAACAAGACTGACCAACAACAAATAAGACTGATAAATATGGCAAGAGGAAAGTAGCAATCATTGGAAGGATCATGAGAGGCTCAACATACTAACGTACTCTTGGAGCTATGAGGTAGTCCAGTGTAAAAATAGACTTGAATCCAAAAATAGACTTCAATCCCCAGAATTCCTTGCTCCACTTCCCCAGAATGCTTTGTAATATCACTGAATTCTCACCTGGGCCGAGATCTATAAGGGGTATTTAACCTGATTGGAAAGGCTTTTGCGGCCCTTTCCTGTTTCTGCTTGCAAGCAGACATGTCTCTTTTCATAATGTAGGTGAGGTTGTCTATTGTCTAGGCCCCTGGGCCTAGACGCGTGCTTTCTTATTCTGTATTTCTTTAAATCCTTAACCTTTAATAAACCTCATAAAAATAATACTCCTGGCAGAGAGAACTAATTTCTACCTGCCTCAGTTTCCCAAAATTTTAATCTTTACACCAGCCATCCTTGAAAGCCATTTGGATACAGCCCCAGAGTCACCATACTATCTATCCCTATCCTTTGGCTCAATAATAACACGACTAGTTTTCTATCACAGAGATACCAAAGGCAGGAACAGGATCTGTATGCACAAACCCATGGACGGCTGCACCTTTTATTGGAGCAAAGTGACAGGAGCAAAAAGCTCATCAATTGGGAAATGGTGAAGCAAATGATGGCATAAAACGTATGGATTATTTTTGTGCTGGAAAAAATAATGAAAAAGATAAATTCCCAGAAACTAATAGAGAGCAGAAGCGGGAGCATAGTTTCGATATTGACTACAGCATCGTAAAGGATGACAACTCGGAGAGACTTGAGCGCTCTGATCAGTGCAGGGAGCTCCCACAATTCTGGAAGACGGATGATGAAGCCTTCTTCCCTCCGCTTGGCAGAGAAAACAGGGATGGATTCTACTTATAGACTGAGGCACAGCCAACACAATGCATTTGCTTTCCTTGATTATACGTGTTACAAGGGAGAGCTTTAATCTGGGGAGTGGATTGGAGTGGGAAACAAGGAGGGCAGTGACAATGATGAAAAAATGAGAGGAGAGAATGGTACTGATGAATATGAATGTCAAATAGTATTATTTTCTACGTTAATTAAAATATTCAGTGGAGAGTTGAAGAAAGTTTGTAAGGGGGCACAGACCAAGTTACAGTTGTTGTGGGAAAACACACCCAAGTTTGTAGCAGGGTCTCACCCCAAGAATGAGAGGCTCAAAACTCTCTTCAATCCAGAAGAATGAAAGAATTTAATTTAAAGAAGTGGGCTAAAATAGTAAAAAGAGCCTAGGCTGATGGCATAGCCCTTGGTGGTGGGATGGCCATTGGGCTGGTGGAGTGGCCTTGGGGTGGATCAGGGTTTGAGTTTTTATTGAGGGTCTGGAGGCTAGTCAGCTCCCATTCCAGGGAAATCTCCACCTTCTCCCAGAATAGCCCACCCCTGGCCATCTTAGGGAGTTATAGGTAGAAAGCTCTGGAAAATAGGCATTGATGGGGAGGCTACAAATCCAGGTAGAGGTATGTTTTCCCACAGCACGGTGTTGATCCTACTATGTTTAATTTGATGTATGGGGCAGCTGGGTGGCCCAGTGGATAGAGACGTGGTCCTGGGTTCAAATGGCAAGTCAGTTGACCCAATTGCCTGGTCCCTATGGCTCTTCTGCCTTGGAGCTGATACTTAGGATCAATTCCAAGATAGAAGGTAAAGGTTAAAAAAATTGATTATACTTAAAACACACACACACACACACACACACACACACACAAAACCCCCTTACCTCCTGTCTTAGAATCAATACTGTGTATCGGTACCAAGGCAGGAGAGTGGTAAGGGACTTGCCCAGGGTCACACAGCTAGGCAGTGGCTGAGGCCAGGTTGAACCCAGGACATCCTATCTTTTGGTCTGGCTCTCAATCCATACATTAAAAGTATACATGAATACCAAGCCGTACTTGGTAGATTGATAGTTTCATAATGCAATTCTCTTTTTCCATTTTTGTATATGAAATGTTCATTTTTGTTGATTACTGTCAAATTCCTAATAAAAAATTAAAATGTTAACCACATGCACACATATGTATGTAAAATTGTTCTGTTTTTGAACAGTATAAACTCTGGGAGTAAGATGCTTGCTTAGCCTACTGATTTTTGGTATGTTTTCCTCAGTGAGATTTTTTAAAAAGCAGCTTTTTGCTGTGAATTACAACTTGGGGACAGTTTGTACAAAAGAAATTCCTTTATGGGGACATGTTTTTTGATAGAATTGTGTCTTCCCAGTTAAAAAGAAAAAAAAAACAAGTAATATTGTCTTGCTGTCTTTCAAGTCAGTTGCAAAGCGGTAGATTGGATGATAGCTGTGTGAGAAAAGGTGTGTGAGGTTTTGTTTTTTTCCCATGAATTTTGGGGATGAACTGGGTGTCAGGCTGACTTCTTTTCTGAGTGACAGGGGAACAATTGTAATATTTCTCAGGACTTCTTTTCCCTCTCTCCCTCCCTCATTAGAATGTAAGCTCCTTGGGGGGGGGGGGCAGCTGGGTAGCTCAGTGGAGGTTCCTAGGTTCAAATCTGGTCTCAGATACTTCCTAGCTGTGTGACCCTGGGCAAGTCACTTAACCCCCATTTCCTAGCCCTTACCACTCTTCTGCCTTGGAACCAATACACACTTTGATTCCAAGATGGAAGGTAAGGGTTTTTATTTAAAAAAAAAAAGAATGTAAGCTCCTTGTGAGTAAGAATTGTTTGATTTTTTTGTATATGTATTCCCAGGGCCACTGCAATTTATCTAGTCAGAGGACCTGAGTTCAAATCCCAACTCTGATGCTTAGTATCTGTATGACATTGGGCCTATGATTTCACTTCCCTGAGCCTCCATTTCCTTTCTAAGAAAAGAAGGGGGCTTGGCTAGAAGTCCCTTCCAGCTCTATGGATTCTAAGAAATGCTCACTGACAATAACAGTGGAGGAGATAGTGGAAGCAGGGAAAAATCCCTAGTTAATTTCAGAGCAATAATGACGGAATTCTGGAGACCTTCTGAATGGCGATGGGTGAGTCTGGAATTCTAGAATGGGTGAATGAACTTGATCCTGAATGCAAAGCCATTCGAAACCCAAGTCAATAGAGAGGAATTTTGAAATGAAAAATGTTACTTTTGCGGTAGGCCAGAATACAAGGAAAGGGGAAGTATGTTATGACTAGAGATCATAGGATTTCAAACTGGAAGGGCCGAGATGATTTCTAAGGCCCATCTTTTTTCCCCCAAAAAATGAGATAAATGGGTCCCTGAGGGAGGGAAATGATTACTCCAAAATAACAGAGCTAGTGATCAAAAGAAGGGGTTTTGAACCCACATTCTCTGATTGCATCTCTAGTTTTCTCCCTACTATATATACTGTGATGTCTATCAGGCCGATAGGTCTAGAGAAATAAGGGACCAAGTTTATCTTCCAAAATACTTGACCTAGAGAACGTACCCAGGTTTGCAGGTAAACTTAAATGTTTTTTAACATTTAAATCCACTGACTCTGACAAAAAAGAAACACACACCAGGACACACTTTTAAATTCAGTTTGCATCTTTAACATTATCACTTTCTTAAATCTAGACAACCAAGAAAACAATAAATCAAGCTTTGCTGTGTCGCATTTGCTGATTTCTGAGGTGTCAATGCTCACACTGGAAATTTAACACTATGTACGCCAACGTCAGACCTGCAGCTGGGAGGACCTGGATTTAAATCCTCTTTAAAACAGGATCAAAATGATTTAAAATCCTGGCCTCCAACACTGCCCTCCCTGGGCAAATCACTTCAATCCAATGGCCTAGTCCTTGCTTCTCTTCTGTTTTAGAACTGATACTAAGACAGAAGGTGTGGATTTAAACAAACTACAACCACAAAACAGTATCTCAGCTGATTTGTGCAAAGTCCAGACTACCCCTGGATACCTCCCAGATTGGGCTAGGTACTACTTTTCATTCATATATATCTCTGATGGCTTGAAACTCAATACAGGTATCCCTTTCACATCTCCTCAGCCCAAGAAAGAAAATGGAAACTTTGGGGGAGTTTGGCTGAGGTAGATGACATGCAAAGATCAGCTGACAATGCAGAAAAAGCTCAGAAATTCAGAAATGCATAAAATATATGTATAGTATTATATGATGTCAATGTCTTTTGTTTTTCAATACCGTAAATATATATAATTTCTTTTTCAAGTTAAGATAAGCAAAAAGTTCAAGTTTGCAAAAAGAATGTAAAAGGCAAAACATTTTATGCAGATTTTCCAAACAGTGGGGACACTGCATCCCTGACCCTTGCAATGTGGAAGGGATACCTATCTTTAATATTTCTGCATACTAATATTTTACTGAGAAAGAAAGCCTTAAAAATATACATCTGTAGCAGAGTTCCTAAAACCAAGCACTACGGAATCTCCCAGTTGGAAGGGCCTTCACAAAGCATCCCTTCCATAGCATACCTGACAACTTGAAGATCTCTAACAATGGGGAACTCACTACCTCT
Source organism: Monodelphis domestica (assembly GCF_027887165.1). Lineage (NCBI taxonomy): Eukaryota > Metazoa > Chordata > Mammalia > Didelphimorphia > Didelphidae > Monodelphis > Monodelphis domestica. Next base: position 203,263,710 of record NC_077231.1, read on the forward strand.
TTTTCTTTTAAACCTTTGTTTTACAATCGATACTGAGTATAGTTTCCAAGGTAGAAGATCAATAAGGGCTAGGCAATTGGGATTGAGTGACTTGCCCAGGGTCACACAGCTAGGAAGTGTCTGAAGCCACATTTGAACTCAGGACCTCTCCTCTCCAAGCCTGGTTCTCTAACCACTGAGTCACCTTCCTGCCCCCAGAGCTCTCTACCTCTTAAGGCAACCCATTCCGTTTTTGGATAGCTCCCATTCTTAGGAAGTTTCTCTCTATATCAAGTCCAAGTCAGCCTTTCTCTGACTCCCACCTGTTCCTTTTCTAGTGGAGCCAAGCAGGACAAGTCTTATCCCTCTTCCATGTTAGAGTCTCCCTCCCAGTCTTTTCTACTCTAGGTTCAACATTTCCTAGTTTCTTCAGCTGTTCCTTCTCTGCCCTGAACACTAGGCACTCCATCATTCTGGTCCTCTCTCCATTGTAGTCTGATCCCACAGACTGTCATTATTGTCATGACAGGCACATCAGACTCTTTGGGACCTCATTTGGGATTTTCTTGACAAAGATATGGAAGTGGTTTGCCATTTCCTTCTTCAGCTCATTTTTTACAGATGAGGAAACTGAGGCCAATAGGGTCAAGTGACTTGCCCAGGGTCACACAGCTAGTATCTGATGAAAGTTTTGAACTCACATCTTCCTGACACCAATTCCACTACCCCATCCACAATACCACCCGGCTCTCTAGCTTTTCTATGTAACCTATGATTGTATCAGCTTTTTTTGCTGCCATATCACAAGCTTGTGGTCTACTAAAATCTTCAGATCTTTTTCTAATAAACTACTGTCTAGCCATGCAACTCTTGCCCTCTACTTGAAAAACTGATTTTCTGAGGCCAGATATACCTCTACTAAGGTCTGTCTTATTAGGTTTGGCCCCGTGTTTTCTAGCCTGTCAAGTTCTTTTTTGGATTCTGATTTTGTTTATGCAGCATGTTAGCTATCTCTCCTAACTCTGCATCATCTGCAGATTTGATGAGCATATCAAGACCCAGGTGCAGTGGCAAAAAGGGGGACAGCAGACAATCAGCGAGCAAGGTATACGGCAGGCCTCTGATCACAAGGAGTCAGATCCTCCAGTTGGGGCGTGGGGATCATTAAAATGAAAGAGAGCAAGAGTGTGGAGCACAAAGGGACCACCTCGAATGAGTGCCCCAAGGAACGAGGCCATGCTACCAACACTGAGGTCCTGCAGACCTCCTATGAAGAGGCAGCACATTCGATTCCCCAGAAAGATTACTTGAGAGTAATGTGGAGTGGACAGCCCTGGGTCCCTTCTGCTGCCCCCGAAGAACATGCACCCAGGAAAAGGACCAGGAGCCCCTTCTGGGCAGTCGGTGGTTTTAAAAGCTGGAAAATTACTCTTGCCAATCAGAAAGGATTTTCGCTGCATTACTCATCAGAAATCCAAATTGCTGCTGCGTGTTCATGGGCAGAGGAAAAAAGCCAGCAGCTTCTGGTCGGTGGGGATATTCAGCCCACGTACGTTTCACAGCAGCTTCCCGGAAATCAGTGGGAAGTAACAAAACTGGTTGATTGCATACAATTCCTAGGAGCGAGTAAGAGATCGCTCATCTGGGGAGGCATGCTGGGACTTCTCTGGGTAGCTGTCATGTGATGGAGAAACAGGAGCCATTTTGGGGCAGGAGATCCATGGAGGAGACTATTGTTCTCAAGAATGGAAGAGCCCGACAGGAACCTTGAGTCAACCCGCCCCTAGCACTTCAGAGCTTTCGGGAGGCAGGTTTCCTTATGTTTGACAGCAATAAAAGGAAACAGGAAAGGCAGCTGGGTGGCTCAATGGATTGAGAGCCAGGCCCAGAGATGGGAGGTCCTGGGTTCAAATCTAGCCTCAGACTCTTCTTAGCTGTATGACCCTGGGCAAGTCACTTAGCCTCCATTGCCTACCAATATTAGTTCTAGGCAGAAGGGAAGGGTTTTAAAGGGGGAAAAAATAGGGAAAGCAGAGGGCTGGTTCAGTCATTCCGTTGTTTACATATATTGATACAGTATTTGTGAGTTCAATACTCTCTATGTTGCTCTTTCAAAAGACACACAATGATCATCTTTCCCTTGGCAGGTGGAGCACCAGGCTTGGAGTCAGGAAGTTCAAATCCATTCTTAGCCAATGACTAGCTGTGTGACCTTGGGCAAGTCACTTAACCCAGTTAGCCTCAGATTCCTCATCTGTAAAATGGGCTGGAGAAGAAATGGCAAACCATTCCAGTGTCTTTGTGCCAAGAAAATGCTAAAAGGGTCCACAAAGTCAGACACAACTGAATGACTGAACAACAACAATAATACTTACATGGGAAAAGCAGTCATAGAAATAATTATGAGATTGATTCTATCACCATGATGCTAACGAACGTGTGTGAAGCGCAAAGACCAGGTTAATGGTAGCAATCGATCCGAGACATATGCCATAAGGTATTTCAGACTGGTACATCTACTACGGGACAGTGGATAGGATATTGGACTTGAAGTCAAGGAGACTTGGGTTCAAATCCCCCTCCAAACATTTACTAGCTGTGTGACCTCAGTCAAGTCACCTGACCACTCTGTGCTGCAGTTTCCTCTTTTGTCAAATTTAGGGGCTATTTCTGACAGCCTTTAAATCCCCTTCTAGCTCTAGATCCACAACCTTAATCTGGAACCCCAATTAGTCACAAAAGTCCTGCTCCTCAACCTATCCCCTCCTATTGGAGCCTGCGAGTACCCACCTGCAAAGTGGAGAAATAGGTCACATCATCTCCTTTCTCCTTCAAATGGTGTCTGTGTGGAATAACTGGTGGAAAAGATTCCAAAATGAGGGTTTCCATGGAAACAACAGTACTGCCCTGAGGGTATAGTAGGTGTGGCAAAAGACGTAGACTAAGGTTGAGAGGGCCAACCAACAATTTGGCACCCTCTGCCACTGGTTTTCAGTCCCCTCCCCCTTTTCTTTGCCTGGCAGGCTGCTTCCACTCTTTTGAAAAGAGAGTACATCCACAAGCCACGTTTTTGTTTTCTTCCATGGTTGCTATAGCAGGAGCCTGAGTGCCAGCTATCTAATGCTGTCAGAAGGTACAGAAATTGGCCTTGGTAAATAAACATAATTTTAAAACCTACGGGAAATCAGTGAGGAGTGTTTCTTTTTTCCCCTTCACACAACCAGAGATGGAAACATTTATTCAAAAATTATTTACTGAGACACAGAGTACTCATTTGCAATACAGTACCTACTATGTTCTCGGCACCGTGAGGGAGAGCCAAGCTGATCTTGTCTTCAAAGAGCTTATAATTGAATAGGAGAAATGAGAGATAAATATGTAATTCTAACAAAAAGAGCAAAGCTTATGACTGAATGAGAGAGAAGAGATATACAAATAATTTTAATAAAAGGAACAAAAAAACCCCAACAAATGAGATAAAAATGAAGTTTTATTGGGCTGCAGAGTAAAGGAAGGCTTTCTTTCTTTCCTTCCTTTCTTTTTCTCTTTCTTCCTTCCTTTCTTCCTTCCTTCCTTCTTTTCTTTCTTTCCTTCTTTCTTCTTTTCTTTCTTCCTTCTTTTCTCTCTCTTTCTTTCTTTCTTTCTTTCTTTCTTTCTTTCTTTCTTTCTTTCTTTCTTTCTTTCTTTCTTTCTTTCTTTCTTTCTTTCTTTCTTTCTCTCTTTCTCTCTCTCTTCCTTCCTTCCTTCCTTCCTTCCTTTCTTTCTTTCTCTTCCCTTCCCCTTCCTTCCTTCCTTCCTTCCTTCCTTCCTTCCTTCCTTCCTTCCTTCCTTCCTTCCTTCCTTCCTTCCTTCCTTCCTTCCTTCCTTCGCAGCTATGATACATCTGAAGCCAGACTTGAGCCCAGGATGTCTCATCTCCAGGCCTCGCTCTCTATCCATTGAGCCACTTAGGTGCCCCCAAGAGGCTCAGTTTCAATGAAGAGAATCAGGGAAGTCATCATGGAGGAGGCAAAAACTATACAGTGGAAAATTCTGCTATCAGGGCATCAATGGAATATAGGCTTCTTGAGGGAATGGACTGATTTATTTGTTTCCTTCTTTTGGGGACTGTTCCTTGTTTAATCTTGTATCCTTGCCATCTAGATAGTACACTGCATAGAGTAAATACTTTAAAAAAATTTTAATTGGTTAGACTGATTCAGACTGGCACTGAGGCTTGGAGTGGGTCTTAAAAGATGGGTAAGAATGGATAAAGGATAGGATTTGGGGGCAGCTAGGTGGTTCAGTGGACTGAGAGCCAGAGATGCTTCGAGATAGGAAGTCTTGGGTTCAAATCTGGCCTCAGACACTTCTCAGCTGTGTGTCCCTGGGAAAGTCACTTCGCCTCCAATGCCTAGCCTTTACTGCTCTTCTACCTTGGAACCAATACAAAGTATTGATTCTAAAATGGAAACTAAGGATTAAAAAAAAGAAAAGAAAAAGGAAACGAAAGGCTAGGATTTACCTAGGTAGAGGTGGGAAGGTCAGAAGGACAAGTCAGGTAGCAGTAACTGAATGAGCAAAGTATGGAAGTAACAGCCTGAAATTTTCATTTGAGGCACTGCAAATAGCTGAGGCTGGCCGGAACAGAGGGCAGGTTGGATTGGTTAATTTCTTAGGACTTTTCTAACTCTAAATCATGTGACTCTATAATCTTATGTAAAGGACCAGTGAGCAATATAGCTGGAAAGACAGGCTAAGGACAGAACAGAATGGGCTTTGAATTCCACACATTTCACAGGGTGAGTGGCTACGGATTTCTGAGCAGGAGGTTGATACAATCGAAACAGTACTTGGAGGAGAATTAATCTGTAAAAATGAATCGGATGAAGAGAAAGTATGGAGCCAGGAAGAGTTGTTAGAAAGCTATTGCAATCTGGCTAGAGATGATAAGAGCCTAAAGTACAGCTGGGGGAGTGGCAGTGGAAGGGAGGAGACAGATGCAAGAAATATTGCCAAGGAAGGCAGGATGTAGAGGTTGCACGTATGTGTAGAGGGGCTCTCAAGCCATAGCAGAAGAAAGAGGGAAGTCAGGAGCAGGGGATGGAAGGTGGGGAAGAAGGCGGGAGTGATCAGTTTTGTGTTAGACAGGTTGAGTGTGAGATGCTGATGGGACTAGAAGAGGTCCAGCCGGGTAGCCAGAAATGTGGGACTGAAGCTCTCTCCTCAGGGGAAGGGGAGTAATGGCGGATCGAAGGACTCTTAGAGCTGGACGGTACTTCTGGGGTGATTTTACCCAACCTCTGTTTCACGCGTGAGAAAACAAGGTCTGTGCAACAATCTAAAGTGGCTTGTCCAGTCCAGAAATCAATGAAAAAGTTCTGGCTTGATCCAGGTCTTTAGAATGCTAATCCAGCAAGCTTCTGGCAAAACCCCAAAGCCACACAGAGAACAAATGCAGGTCCTACATAGTCATCATTTAAAAACAAACAAACAAACAAAAAAAGGCTTTCAAAAAGCAAGATGGATAAACTTCATGAATTTTAAATAATGAGACACCAGAAGACAGTCTCAGTGAATAAACACTTATTAAGAGCCTACTGTGTGCCAGGCACTGTGCTAAGCGCTGGTCGAAAGTCTGAATGATGGAATATGTTGGAGAGAAGTGCTGTTTTCATTATTTTCAGAAGCACACAGTCATGGAAACTAACAGCTAGCACATTGTTACTAACAGAGCGCCTGCAATGATGAATCAATGACTCATTTATAATTAGCACCATTACTTGCACAGGAGGCTTAAAAACAGTTTGTTCTCTGAAGCAGGTTAAATATGACCCCTCCTACATTCTCCTTTAGCCATTTGATTACCATTCGCCTTCCTCCCCCAGTAAGGCTCAGGTAAGCTTTAGCTCAAACCTAGGTCAAATTACCTTACATTCTATATTAGTAGAGTACAAATTAATGAGGTTTTATTATGCAGCCAACTTCCCATTATTCTCCCAGGGATTATCTGAGCTTGGTCTCTAGAAGTCCCATCATTAGAAGGAGGACACAGAGTGATGACCCCATTTCCAAGGATGAAATTATTTCCCATAGGGAAGCAATAGTACATTTTTCCTGCTACAAAGAGCAGGACTTAGCCTGGATTTAGCTGGGCATCTGGAAATCATCCTATTGGGGATAGGAGTTGATATAGGGATATTTTGTTGTTGTTTAGTCCTTTCAAACATGTTCAACTCTCTGTGACCCCATTTGGTGGTTTCTTGGCAAAGATACTGGAATGATTGGCCATTTCCTTCTCCAGCTCATTTTACAGATGAGCAACTGAGGCAAACAGGGTTAAATGACTTGCCCAGGGTCACATAGCTAGAGTTTGAAGTCAAATTGGAACTTGGGGAAAAGTTTTCATTTCATTTCTCTTTAAGGTCTCAGAACCAATTATGGAGATCTTTTTGCCATTTCATTTTCTTTTATGGAAAAGGAATCTTCCCGATTCAAGCCCAGTATTCTATTCACTGTGCCACCCAGCTGCCTCAAGGGATGTTAACCAAGTATTACAGTTTTATTTATTATTTTTAATTTAAAATTTTTATTATATTAGATATCTTTACATTTTTGCATATATTATATATAATATGCAAATATATTATTATATATTTTAAGATTATTTTTATTTGGGTGCTAATGCTCCTATATATCTAGAGTTGACTGTGTAAATTAAATTCTTACTATGATCAATTTAAAATTATATACCAGTCAATGCTTATTGATATCAATCATGATATTACACATTCATTTTCATGGTTTTCCCAATACCTCAAATTTTTCAAACAAATTTTATATATCTATATAAGGAATTTAGGAGGAATTATGCAGGAACATTTCACTAAGTCCCCCTCCCCTCCTCCTTCACTGACCCTTCAAGAACGATGAGGCTTTGAAGAGTGTACGAATGTTTGTTCATCACTTTGCCTTTTGGGGTTGATCAAATTTGTATATTTTTCTTAGGGTCCCTTTGAAAGAAGCTTTGACCAGTTCTGGTGGTAAGAAAGCTTGAAAGAAATTGACTTTGCTGAGATTCATTTTCTAATCTCTACTTTGGCAGGATAACTAATATTTGGGGTACAAGTCCATTTCTACTTCCCTTTTTATAGCATATTCTAATCTCTTCATTCCCCTATTGGTGTCAATGCCTAATCCTATACTAGTCTAATGGGAGTCCTTTGTATATATGTCCCATTCTTGCCCCTTGTAATATTTTTTCTTTGATTCAGGAATTTGGAGTTTGGTAGTCATAGTTTCAACTCTCTCTGGTAACCCATGGATTTTTGTCAGTACTTTTCCCTTTAGTTTCAAATTTGTGAGTAATTTTCTTTCATGATTCATCAAAATACAGTGTTTGGGTTTATTTCAGCGTGCTTTCCTGGGAGCCCTCCATTTCTTATATTTTCTCTCCACTTCCTACTGTCAGTTGTTTTTTAAAATAAATCCAGCTGAGTGACTCAGTGGATTGAGAACTAGGCCTAGAGATGGGGGGAGGGGGGGGAGGTCCTGCATTCAGATCTAACCTCAGAAACTTCCTAACTATTGTGGCCCTGAGCATGTCATTTAATTCTCATTGCCTAGTCCTTACCACTCTTCTGCCTTGAAACCAATACACAGTATTGAATCTAAGACAGATAGTAAAGGGTTAAAATAAAAAAAAAGCAAATCTCTCCCCTATCCTAATTTTCTACCTTATGAGTTTGCTGTTATTTCTTATTGTATTAATTTGTTTTTGAGTTCTGTTTCTTCCATTCTTTTTCAAGGTGTCCCACTGCTCCTAGCTTCTGTTCTTAGCTTATCTCCCTTCTTTAAGTTTTCATTTAATTTCTTTTTAAGGCCTCAGAACCACTTATGGAGATCTTTTGGCCATTCCATTTTTTATGGGCTTCTGACTGTATTATTCATCAATATTATTCTATTCTAGGGTCTTATCTCAGGCTTCTTGTATCCTCTATTATTTCTTCATTGTAGTATAAGATTCCTTTTGATTTATATCTTCTCCTTTCTTGTATTGTTGTGGTGGTTTTTCTTTTTCTTTCCTTGCTTTTTCCTATTGGAAGTATGATTCTTGGGTTTCTGATTGAGTAGCTGAAGACTATAGTTGAGCCCTTAGGGTCACCTCCACTAAGGATGCTGCTGCTGGGGTATTTGCTGAGGAGTCTGCAGCCTGGCGTTGGGATGGTAAGATGTAGGACCAGAGAGGATATGTCAAAACCAAAGAATTGCAATAGAATGCATTAAAAGACTGCCCCATCTATAGCAAATTCTAATTTTCTTCTAATAATATCTAACATTCATAGAGCATTTCCTATGCTAAATTCTTTTAACTCTTTTTATTTCAGTTGATCCTCACAACGAGCCTGGGAGGTAGGTGTTATTATCACCCCCAATTTACAGATGAGGAAACTGAGGTTAAATGAGTTACCCAGTGTCACAGGGCTACTAAGTGTCCGAGGTTGAATTTGAACTCAGAACTTCCTGATTCCAGGTCAAGTATTCTATCCAGTGAGCTTCCTAGCTGCCTCTCAAGCTTGGCAGCTGCAGAAATCTTAAAGCAGAGAAACTTGTTTTTTGCACTGAAGGGTGACTCTAAAAGAACTCAGTGGATTCCTTCGGGAAGTACTTTCAGTCCTAAAGCTGGAACAGCTCTCCTGGTCTCTGCTGGAGGAAAAGGTTCCAAGTCTCTCCCAGCCCCAGCTGAAGGGGCTGCTTTGAAAGGGACCTACCTAGAGGTGGGAACTGAGAAAGGAATCCAATATACTAAAAGCTGGAAGAGTTTGGGAGGCTCCCTAATGAAAGTCTCCTCCATTGAAGCTAGCCCTAAATTTCCCTCCACACTAAAGCTAATGCCTGGTACTCTGGGGGCTTGGTTTTCCCTTTCGCTGCCTCTAAAGATGTTACCTGGTAGGTTTCTCCTGCCCCCCCCCCATTTAGGGCATGCCTCTCTGCCCCTGAGGATCTGAGCTTTGCTGCCATATTCCAGGTCCCTTTGCAGCCCTTCCTGGCTGCTGCACCAGGTGGGAGATGTGGGGTCCCAGCCCCAGCGTGGTCATGATGATTAACCATTCTGAGCCTTCGTTTTCTCCTCTGTAAAGTGGAATAAACACACTGGTACTACTTACCCCACAGGACTGGGGGAGAAATCACTTTTGAACCCCCTAAAGGAACTACGGAAACCTATTGCTGATAACAAAAACAACAACCTGCGGACTGAGCTGTTATAATCTGGAGCATGATTTCTAAAACATTCGGAGACTTGATCAGAAGATGCTATTAACAAATGTGCAAGAGGCTTTCCTGTAGAGGCCTCATGGTGAACTGGAAAGGGCCCTGGATTTAATGTTCAAGGACCTGAGGGCCGCTAGGTGGCTCAGTGGATACAGTTTCGGAGGACCTGAGTTCAAATTTGACCTCTGATATTTCCTAGCTCTGTGATCCCCAATGGCCTAGCCTTTGCTGCCCTTCTGCCTTAGAATTATACCAAAATACAAGTAAGGATTAAAATAAAAAGTTCAGGGAACTGGGCTTGACCTTTACTTCTCTGCTTTAACACCTGGGTTACCTTGGCCACTAGATCTCAGCCTGTTCATCTGTAAAGCAGGACCTCTATGGTCCCTTCCCACTCTAGGATACTCCATTAAGTCAGGGCCATTCATTCCCCTCAAATCCTGAGAAGCCTTTTCAAGGCTCCTCTGCAGCTGACAGCCCAAACAATTAGATAATGAAAAAAACTGCCAGGGCCTTTCCCCAAACTGGAGGGAGCTGAAGTACTCGAAGCAATTCTTGAGAGGGGGAGGTATTTCAGTTAATATGGAATTGCCTTAGGAAAACAGAGGCTTCTGCGGAAGCCAAAACAGCATAGAAGAAGATCCCAGTGACTGGAGTTTCAGGAGGCTTAGATTCTTTTGGCATTGTCTTTAAAATATACATATTTGTCTTCTTACCTGATTAATCTCCGTTGGTCACCCTATGTGCTAATTTGAATGAACATTCCGTATCAAGCCAACATTTTTGTTTCATTCCTAATAAGGAGGCACATTTAGTCTTTGGTGCATGCCCACTTAAATCTGATTCGTCATTTTCACAGCTGGATCTTGGGGAAAGAAAACCTCAAATATTTTTGGTTGATTTCATAAGCAAACTAAAAACAAGATCTTTTCTTCCTTCCTTACTGATTTCCTTTGCTTACAATTTGCAAGCCAATAAATAAAAAATGTCCCCCTTCACGGTGATGGTTTTCATCCGTTGGTGCTAGGGTTTTTTCTGCAATATTTTTTTTTCTCTTTGTTTTCCATGACCCTTATTAGGAGCCAAAAGCAAAGAACCGAGTCTTTCCTTACCTGGATTTACATTCTTCCCCTCTGCTTCTGCGCCTCATTTTGCTCTTATAATGAATGCTGCTCGCCTGTGGCCTGCCACCCACACCTGACTGTTCTTGACGGTCTGTCCTGTCTTTGTCCACGGATTTGTGATCCACAGGGTTGTTCTGGGACACTCGCTTCCAAACACAGGTCAGTCACTGAGGAAGCCCCAGGATCTGCACATAGGTTTGTTTATCATTGTTAGGTGGTTTGAGGACATTAGATGAGAGCACAAATTTGTTATTGTGGGTCTGCTATGAATGCAGGAGCTGTGTACGCTTGATTATTATTGTAGAGAATGGTTTATGACAGCTGGCTCTGATTTAGTTATTTCCTGAAGAAGACACTTTTGAACAATTATTTAAATGCCTCCTTGTGTAATTATAATAATAATGATGATGTTAATTTTGCAACTGAATCTGCCGTCCAGGGTGTGCAAGCTTGACAGCTTTTGCTTCTAGTCCAGCTTCCTTTTATGTATTAATGTCAGCTGCTGTTATTTAGATTGTTTAGATCAAGAGCAAGGAACTATTTTTTTTTCTGTTTAGGGTTATTGACCTGAAGGCAAAAAAAAAAGGAAGAAAGAGAAATAAGAAGGGCCACAAACAAGAAAACAACTCGGTTTTTATCCCTAAGAACAGAAACATAACATGCTATGTCCTGATTTTAAAACTAAGAACACGAAAGTTCATTTAACAAGTACACCAAATATTATGAAAGAAATTCCATTTCCAATAAGTGGTAGCTTGGGGATTGGGATCATCAGTTAGTCTTAGGCTCAAGTGAGGCCTCCGAGTGGTAGTGGTGAGATCTTGAACAAATACTTAACAAGTCAATGCCCCGAAAGATCCCTCTCAATCTGTACCCTGCAGACCCCACAGACCTGCTCTGACTGAGGAAGCTTCCCTCTGAAGTTCTCTGTGTTAAAGAGATTAAGATTCAGAACCAAAAGAGAACACACCAAAACTCCAGCCCATATTCTGTTGGGGTGAGGGCGGTATAAGAAGCTTGAAAAGGTCTGGGTCCTAGAGGGGATTGGGGAAGAGATTTGAGACAGGGGGGCCACCTGAAAGGCTACTGCAATAATTCAGTTGTTAAGTGATGAGGGCTTACCCTAGAGTGGCAGCACTGGCAGAGGAAAGAAGAAGGCGTAGAGGAGATATGAAGGTAGAGATGGCAGGACTTGACAAATGATTGGATATGCAGAGAGTAAAAGAGAGTAAGGAGTTGAGGATGACACTGATTTTTTGAGCTGTGATCCTGGATAACTGGGAGGACATCCACACACAGTAACAGGGAAATTTGGAAGAGGGGAGGGTTTTGGAGAAAATATAATGAGTTCAATTTTTGACTTATTGATTTTAAGATGTTTATGAAACAGAGGTCAAGATGTCCAATAAATAGTTAGAAATGTGAGACAGAAGGCTAACAGAGAGGTCAAAGCTAGACAAATAAATCTGAAAATTATTAACATAAAGATAATTAAATCCATGAGAGATGATGAGGTCATCAAAGGATGTAGTAGAGGGGGAAGAGAAGAGGGCCCATGACAGGGTCATGGAGGTCTCCCACTGTTAGCAGGTTTGATCTGGATGATTATCTAGCAAAGGACCCTGAGAAGGAGGGGTGAGATGGCTAAAAGGAGAACCAGGATAAAGGAATGAGGATGATGGATAGTGTCAAAGGCGTAGGAGTAGAGAAGGAAGATGGAGAAGAGGCCATCAGACTTGGCAATAAAGAGACCACTGGTAACTTTGGAGAGGGCAGTTTTGGTTAAATGATAGTCTTGAAAGCCAAACTGTATTGAAGTAAGAAGAGAGTAAGAGGCCCAGCTTTTGGGACAAAAATCCACTATTCGATAAAAACTGCTGGGAAAATTGGAAGACAGTGTGGGAGAGACTAGGAATAGATCAACACCTCACACCCTACACCAAGATAAATTCAAAATGGGTGAGTGACTTAAACATAAAGAAGGAAACCATAAGTAAATTGGGTAAACACAGAATAGTATACATGTCAGACCTTTGGGAGGGGAAAGGCTTTAAAACCAAGCAAGATATAGAAAGAATCACAAAATGTAAAATAAATAATTTTGACTACATCAAACTAAAAAGCTTTTGTACAAACAAAACCAATATAACTAAAATCAGAAGGGAAACAACAAATTGGGAAAAAATCTTCATAGAAACCTCTGACAAAGGTTTAATTACTCATATTTATAATGAGCTAAATCAATTGTACAAAAAATCAAGCCATTCCCCAATTGATAAATGGGCAAGGGAAATGGATAGGCAGTTCTCAGATAAAGAAATCAAAACTATTAATAAGCACATGAAAAAGTGCTCTACATCTCTTATAATCAGAGAGATGCAAATAAAAACAACTCTGAGGTATCACCTCACACCTAGCAGATTGGCTAACATAACAGCAAAGGAAAGTAATGAATGCTGGAGGGGATGTGGCAAAGTAGGGACATTAATTCATTGCTGGTGGAGTTGTGAACTGATCCAACCATTCTGGAGGGCAATTTGGAACTATGCCCAAAGGGCGACAAAAGAATATCTACCCTTTGACCCAGCCATAGCACTGCTGGGTCTGTACCCCAAAGAGATAATGGACACAAAGACTTGTACAAAAATATTCATAGCTGCGCTCTTTGTGGTGGCCCAAAACTGGAAAACGAGGGGATGCCCATCAATTGGGGAATGGCTGAACAAATTGTGGTATATGTTGGTGATGGAATACTATTGTGCTAAAAGGAATAATAAAGTGGAGAAGTTCCATGGAGACTGGAACAACCTCCAGGAAGTGATGCAGAGCGAGAGGAGCAGAACCAGGAGAACATTGTACACAGAGACTAATACACTGTGGTATAATCGAACGTAATGGACTTCTCCATTAGTGGCGGTGTAATGTCCCTGAACAACTTGCAGGGATCCAGGAGAAAAAAACACCATTCATAAGCAAAGGATAAACTATGGGAGTGGAAACACCAAGAAAAAGCAACTGCCTGAATACAGTGGTTGAGGGGACATGACAGAGGATAGACTTTAAATGAACACTCTAATGGAAATACTATCAACAAAGCAATGGGTTCAAATCAAGAAAACATCTAATGCCCAGTGGACTTACGCGTCGGCTATGGGGGGTGGGGGGGAGGAAAAGAAAATGATCTATGTCTTTAACGAATAATGCTTGGAAATGATCAAATAAAATATATTAAAAAAAAAAGAGAGTAAGAGGAAAAGAAGGAGACCTTGATTGTAGCAGGCCTTCTCAAGGTTAGCCACACCAGGGAAGAAAGATGTGGGATGATAGCTAGTGGAGAGGGATGGATGGATAGATGGATAGAGGACTTTTTGAGGATGGGAAAGATATAGGTAGATTTGTAGGCAGTAGAGAAAGAGCCAGTTGATAGGGAGAGATTAAAAATTAGTGAGATTGGAGATGACAAAGAACTTTATCTGCTGGGAAAGACAGAAGGCAATGAGATCACTTGTGCATTTAGAGATGTTTGCCTTGGCCAGGAAATGGGGGAAACTCAAGGGATATGGTATTCTTGTTCTTTCAAATTACCCTTCTGGAACTCAGCTTCTGAGCCAATGTGCTAGGATTCTCTAGTTTCTTCCAGGGACCCAGCTCTTCTCCATTCCACAACTGTGTCCGATTTACTATCCTGTGTCTTACTGTGACATCAGCTTGGGTCTATCACTATGATGTCTCTCTCTGTCATCTGCCCCTTTTCACCTTTCCCATTTAAAAGATATTAATGATCAACCCAACTTCAACTTTTCTCAGTTTATCTTGTCTTACAATCAGAATAGTAAGGGCTAGGCAACTGGGGTTAAGTGACTTGCCCAGGGTCACACAGCTAGGATGTGTCTGAAGTCAAATCTAAACCCAGGATATTCCTTCTCCAGGTCTGGCTTTCTATCCACTGAGCCACCTGGCTAGCCCAACTTGTCTCATTTTTATTTCATAAGGATAGTACCCTAGCCCTCTGTCACTAAGCAGATTAATAAGTACCGTCATTGAACAAGACTAACTAAAAGTGACTGTGTCACTAACCAGGCTGTGTGGGATAGGGGACAAGTAGGGTTAAGGCAAAAGGGGATGAGAATGCTATTCAAAAAACTCCACTGGCACCCTATTACCTCTACAATTAAATACACAATCCTCCCTTTGACTTTCAAAGCCCTTCTTCAGTTATCTGGCCCTTTGCTCCCTTGCTAGTCTTTTTTACAATTCCCTCCTTTCTCCCTATTCTAGGATCCAGTGTTCCCAGCTTCTTTGCCTTTCCTTTAGCAGCATACTCCTGCCTCCATGCATTTTTCCAGGCTGCTCTCATTCCACGAATTGTTTCCCTCCTCATCTCCAGGTCCTGGCTTCCTTCAAGTCCTCACTAATGCCCCATCTTCTACAAGAAGTCTTTCTCAGCCTCTGGGAATGTTAGTGCCTTCCTTTTGTGCATTATCTCAAACTGGTCCTCCTTTGGATTTGGTTGTTTGTTTGCATGTTGGCTTCCCCACTAGACTGTGAACTCCTCGAGAACAGGGACTCTCTTTGCCTGTCTATTCCCAGTGTGAAGCACTACATCTGGCACCTAATAGGCACTTCATAAATGTTAGCTGACAAATTGATAGCTAGTGCCCCCCATTTCTGTAGTCCTGGGATTTGTGACCTGGAAAAATATTATAACTGTATTTTAATAAAACTGGCTTTATAACTATATTATACATTTAAAAACATTATTCTGAAGGGATCTGTGGACTTTGTGCCTGAGTGTCAATGGAGTCCATTAGACAATAAAGGCTAAGAACTTCTGCCATTGTCTCCAGTCTATGTTGGGGGCAAATGGATATCTTCAACCAATCCAAACCCAAAGTGCCTGGTGGGCATCTTTTGAGGCACCAGGCTAATGCTCTCTAGAAGATCTGGGTGCCAGTTTTAAACAATGGAGGGTGGGTAGTAGGTGGAAGGGGAGAAAGTGTGAAACCAGGGCAATTATTCTTGAACTATTACACTAGGTTAGCATAATAGATAATGCTAGGGGCAGCTGGGTGGTTCAGTGGATAGAGCCAGGCCTGGAGCTGGGGGGACCTGGGTTCACATCTCACCTCAGATATTTCCTAGCTGTGTGGCCCTGGACAAGTCACTTAATCCCAATTGCTAGCCCTTACCACTTTTCTACCTTGGGACAGATATTGATCCTAAGATGGAAAGTAAGGGTTAAAACAAACAAACGAAAGTTCACTCCTGGTGGATTAAGCTACTTACCTATGGGATTCCAGTCCAACCGATCCTGGCCAATTCAGATTAGTAAATATTTATTAAGCACCTACTATGTTCAAGGAACTGAAGATATACAGACAACAGAAAGGAAAAAATAGTCCCTGGGGATACAGCATATATTCTTTTAGGGGCACATGTAGTGAACAGAAAAGTGAACAAAAGATCATTTGAAGAGGGAGCTAGCACTGAACTGGAGTGGGAGGGGTTCGTAGGAGGTGACTCATGAGCTAAGCCTCAAAGGAAGCTAGGGATTCTCAAACAAGGAAACAGGACCAGGTGTACAAGTTTGGGGGACAGGGTGGACAAAGGGACAAAGATTGGAAGATAGATTGCTCAGTTGAGGGAATAGTGAAGAGACCACGTGGGCTGGAACAAAGAAGGTATAATAGAGAATAATGTGAAATACAATTGGAAAGGTAGGTCAGAGCCAGACTGTGAAGGACTTTAAAAGCCTTTTTTCCCCCTAGAATGCATTTTGTTCTAGAGGCAATAGGGATCCACTAAAGATTCATGAGCACCGGCATTCTTTTCATCAATAAACTGATCATGCTGAACAGGACCTTAAAAATCATCTAGTTCCACCTCCTCATTTTATAGATGGGGAAACTGAGGGCAAAAGCGAGGAAGTGATAGCCACGGGAGGGCCATGTTGAGTTAAACCAGAATATCTCTGACTTTCTTTGATTCAGAGGAAGGGAGGGCTTGATAGAGATGGGGCAATCGTTTGGTCAAAGGCCCAGAGGGACCAGAGGAGAGCAGCGCCCAGAAATGGAAGGTTTCGCCATTGTTACTAGAATTTTGTTTTTTTTGCTTTTTGGTTCCAGAAAGGGGAAGATCCAGCCCACAACACTCCCTTTAGAAAGAAGAGAGAGATCTGAGCCATGCATGGAGCTCGAAACTCAACTGTGCTTCAGTTATTTCTTGCTCCCTTTTGGCTATTTCTTAACGTGACACTCACTCCCCTGCTGCTCACAGAGCCTCAAAGTCAAGCTAAGGCTGGAGAATTTGAAATCCAGGCACTTATGGGATGAATTGGAGACAGTTCAGTCTCTGCCCTGATTTGAACCCATGAACTCTGTAGACTGAGGAGCAAAGAAAAAAGGTCCTGATGCTAGAGTTAGGCATTTCTGAGTTCTGAGACCAACAATAAACTGCTCTTAAATGCAGAATAATCTTATGACAAGATATAATACCTACTTATATTAAACATATATTTAAATAGCATAAGAATGAAGGGATCCAAGGGGCAGCTAGGTGGCTAGGGGATTGAGAGCCAGGCCTAGAGATGGGAGGTCCTGGGTTCAAATGTGACCTCAGACACTTCCTAGCTCTGTGGCCCTGGGCAAGTCACTTAAGCCCATTGCCTAGCCCTTACCAATCTTCTCTTTTGGAACCAATACATGGTACTGATTCTAAGGTGGAAGGTAAGGGTTTAAAAAAAAGAAGAAGAAATGAGTCTTTCCTTAATATGGTAAACATTATCCATCTAAAGCAGATTACTTATCTACTGTAATGGAGAAATGCTAGAGGTCTTTCTAATAAGATTGGGGGTAAAGCAAGGATATACAGTATCACTATTATTTTTTGATGTAGTCCTAGAAATGCAAGATATAGCAATAAAACCAGAGAAAGATGTTGAAAGAATCAGCATTAGCAGTGAAGAAAAAAGTTATAACTTTTTGTAGATAAGATGGTTTATCAATGATACATGTAAGACTCAATGGAATCGCTGGTTGGTTCAGGGAGGGGAGAGGGAGGAGGGAGAAAGGTAGGGAAAAAACATGAATCATGTAACCATGGAATAATATTCTAATTTAATTAATTAAATAAATAAATTTTAAAAAAGAGTACCCTTCACCTCTAGAAAAAGAACTATTGGAGTCAAAGGAATGCAGATCAAGCATATGATTTTTCACATTCATTTACTTATGGTTTTATTTGGGGGTTTTGGTTTTATATGAGTATTCTCTTACAACAATGGCCAATATGGATGTATGTTGCATAACACTACATATAAAAACTGGAAAAAATAAAAGAATGTTCAAAATAAAAAACAAAACAAAACAATGAATAAATAAAAGACCAATAAATTTTTTTAAAAAGTGGTTAAAAAATAGAAAAGCAGATCAGTGGAACAGATTAGTTACAGAAGACCCCAAATCACAGTAGCATAGTTTTCAATAAAATAAAGAGAACTAATTACTAGATAACTCACTGAAAACTTCCAAAGGAAACTAGAAAATTATCTGGGAGAAATTAGACTCATACCATATACCACAATAAGTTCTAAGTGGATAAATGACTTAGATATGAAAGTTTATATCAAAAATAAATAGAAGAGGGGAAACATACCTTTCAGAATTAAGGATAAGAAGATTTCTTGACCAAATAAGAGACAAACTGGCATAAAAGGTGCAATTTTATTGTATGAAATTGAAAAGTTTTTGCACAAACAAAATTAATGCTTAGAAATAGAAAGTAAACTGGGAGAAAAATATCTCAGTAGAAAATTTCTCTAATAAAGCTGATGCCTAAGATATATAGAAAAGTGACACAAATGTATTAGCACAAGAGCCATTTTCTAATAAATAGTTAAAGGATAAGAATAGGATGTTCTCAAAAGAAGATATGTATAGGAATAGGTATAAATGGAGAGGAGAGATAGAACACAGGAGAAGAGATGGGTTTTATTTCTCTTTTTACATATGCAAGCTAAAAATTATGAAATGTTTTGAATCACTGATAAAAATTAAGGTAACTTTGAGGTTCTCCTTCATACCCAGCAGATTGGCAAACATGAAGAAAAAAATAAAATTATAATAACTAGAAGCTTTGTTTGTACAACTAAGGTAAACTGATGAACTGCGGGTAGAGCTTAGAAATGGCCCAGCCATTCTAGAAAGCAATCTGGAACAATAATGTCACTAAATGATCATACCCTTTGACTCAGAAATACTATTACTGGACTTATATCCAAAGAGATAAAAAATAGGAAATGATAAATGTGTACTTTTTGGAGGGGAACAAACATATTGATAGCAGCACTTTTTGTTGGAATAAAGAACAGGACACAAAAACGGGTGTTTATCAATTGGGGAAAGATTCAATAAATTATAGTATATAATGAAACGTCATTGTGGCATACAAAATAAGAGGGATGAATTCAGAGAAACCTGGGAGGTCCTATATGAAATGATGTAGAGTAAAATGAACAGAACCACGGTAAATGCTTATGCCACTACAATATTGGAAAAACTAAAGAATTCTGATCTATCACTATAGTGACTGGTCACGAGTCCAGAAGGCTGATGATAAAACATCCTTCCCACTTCTTGGCAGAGAGGTGGTGGACTATGGTACAGAATGAAACCCACATTTTTGGATATAAGCAATCTGTGAATTTGTTTTGCTTGAGTATGTTTATTTATTACAAAGAAAGGCTTTTATTTTTGAGACTGAGAATTGTGATGGGTAGTGGAGAGAAGTAATGATGTGAGGAAGAGAGAGAAAGAGAGAGAGAGAAAGAGAGAGAGAGAGAAAGAGAGAGAGAGAGAGAGAGAGAGAGAGAGAGAGAGAGAGACAGAGACAGAGAGACAGAGACAGAGAGAGACAGAGAGAGAGAGAGACAGAGAGAGAGAGAGAGACAGAGAGAGAGAGAGAGACAGAGAGAGAGAGAGAGAGACAGAGAGACAGAGAGAGAGAGAGAGACAGAGAGAGAGAGAGAGACAGAGAGAGAGAGGGAGACAGAGACAGAGAGAGACAGAGAGAGACAGAGAGAGAGCTAGCTTCAATGAAACATTTAAAAACTACCGGAGAGCAAAAAGAAATTTAGAAAAGAACACAGACAGATGAGGCAGTGTTGGTAATGACATCAAATTTAACATGTATTTTTTTTTTAAACCAAGCTATACATAATAGAGATTCACTGGTTCACATGCAACTGCCCCCCCCTCCCCACCCCCCTTCATATCAAAAGTCACACATCAAAACCAAAACAGCAAATTCCTCAAATAGCAGAACCTTCTAACCTCTTTGGTGGTCTGAGGTTGCTGCTGCTGCCACCTCCTGGGAGAAAACCGACCTGCTCCAGGACCTTAATTTACTATTTGATCCTGCAGGGCTCAAACAGAACTAAGATCCCTTTCTAACTTAAAATAGATTCTTCTCTTGCATAGCATTTTTTCCTGGCTCTGACCCTTAGACTTTGTCGATAGTTTGGACAAAATGTCTTGGTTTCTTCTTATCTTTCTGCCAATTTTCTGTGGACTGATGATCAAAAGATCTGAATTCTGGTTCTGACATTAACTAGCCACATGACCTTGGATAAATAATTTCACCTCCTGTATCTCCATAAAGAATTTATAGTTGGAAGAGACCTTATTGGTATTTTCATCCAATATTCTCTCCCTCCCTCCCTTCTCCTCTTCCCTTTTACCTTCCATCTTAGAATCAATACTGTGCATTGGTTCCAAGGCAGAAGAGTGGTAAGGGCTAGGCAATAGGAGTTAAGTGACTTGACCAGGGTCACACAGCTAGGACGTGTCAGAGATCAGATCTGAACTCTGGTCCTCACAACTCCATACCTAGCACTCTATCCACTGTGCTACCTACTTCTCTCTCTTTATAAAAAAAAGAAAATGATGGCCATAGAAATTGTCCCAGTTCATTTACTCATCCAGCACAGAAAGTCATAGATTCCTAGATCTCAAGTTAGAAAGGACCTCTGAACTCATCTAGTTCAATCCCCTTCATTTTACAGGATGAGGAAACTGAGGCACCTAGACATTAAATAACTTACCCAAGGTCAGAGGGGGTAACAAGTGGTAGAACCAGGATGCAAATTCAGGTTAAGTCATCCCATACATTGTTATATCTAATGGAACAAAATCAGGATTTAAAACCAGCTACTCTTGATGCCAAATCCAATGTTCTTTCTGTTTTGCCATGTTCCCTCCCAATCCCACCGGTTGTAAAATCAATGGTTTGGACTAGATGACTTCTAAGGTTCCATGAAGTTCTAGCATTTGGTCATTATCTGATTAATTTTAAGCTGAGGAAGATGGAACCAGAATAACCCGCCACAACAGGATTTGTTTAAATGAATGAATTATGGCATCTCACACTCAAAAAAGGGGAAGAGTAAAGTCCTAACCATGTTTAGCTAGCTTTCAAATAGTAGTCATAAGCTTGAGTCAACCAGAGACTCTTGGGTTGTTGACTTCTCTGCCCTCGACGAGGAGCCAAGAATATATATGCAACTGCACCATTTGGTTCTTAGGATGCCTTCCTGCAGCAGCTCCCCTTCGTTCCCTCCCAGTACGGCTCACAGTCCGATTCCCAACGCCTTTTCCTACCTAGACACGGTCATTCTGGTGGGCTGAGAAGCAAGGAGTGCCGGGTACGCATCACCCCCCACTGTGAGTCAGGAGGCCTGAGGCCTCCTTAGAATGCTGCCATCACCACTTCAAGGACCGTTTGTGATCATCCTCTCCCTTTCTCTATATTCACAGCATATTCCGGAGTTTTGCCAAGAATCAAAGCCGACTTGACCGTCCTGCACTTTGCAGACTCCAGTCTTCCCGACCCTGAAATCTCGGGCATTGGCACACCTCGGCTCTCCTGCTCGGCGGCGGCGTTCCAGTATCCCTGACCATAACTGGGCAATCGTTCCCTGGGCGTGGGAGAACGGCTGTGTCCAAAGACTTCGAAGCCCTGGTACTCTGACCTTGCGGAAAACCAGCTAAGCATGCTTAGCACTTCTATGGGGTCCCTGCCAAAATCTTTTCTGGGGATGTTTCCACTCGGAAAGATAACAGAGCTCTGATTACCATTGTGTCCTTGGGGAAGTTATGAGCCTCTCTAGGTCTTGGTTTCCTCATATGCAAGGTGTGAGATGGGGGTAGATTAGATCATTTTGAAGGTCTCTTCCAGCTCTGAAGACTCTCCTTCTAGGACCATAAGATACAATTTCCAACTCTGTTAATTACCAGGTATTTGACCCTGGGTAAATCATTTCCTGTTCATGAGCATCAGTTTCCTTATAGTCAGAATCAAGAAGTTCAATGAGTCGATTTCTAAGGTTCTATCCAACTCCATGATTCGATGACTTCAAGAAAAAAGTCTTAATCAGTGGGATGCTAGTTAAATATTAACAGCTGGCTCTCCAACTCCCCCAACATTCTTAATATATTCTTTTTTTTTTTAAACCCTTACCTTCCATCTTGGAGTCAATACTAAGTACTGGATTCAAGGCAGAAGAGCGGTAAGGGCTAGGCAATGGGGGTCAAGTGACTTGCCCAGGGTCACACAGCTGGGAAGTCTCTAAGGCCATATTTGAACCTAGGACCTCCCATCTCTAGGCCTAGCTCTCAGTCCACTGAGCTACCCAGCTGCCTCCAATATATTCTTAACTTTAATCATTTTAATTATCATTAACAGTGTTTTAAGTCTAGAAAATCAACAAAACAATAAATGAGTGCCAGATTTGTAGCATTTGTGGTTCAAAAATGTAAATGCTCATGCTGAAAATTTCCCAATAAACCTTCCCAAGCTGGTATGAGCAAGCTCGAGCACATTCCTGACCTGAGTGCAATTATCAATTTTTGTTTGGTAAGGGAAACTAATTGAACTGAGTCTTACTCTGTCCTGCCAATGCTTTGGGCATTTCTTCTCTTTTAGGTAAATATTATTTGTTTTAGTAGGCTTTCTGTTTACACTAGGAGTCATTGTGTATTTTGTTTTGTTTTGTTTTGGTTTTGCTTACTTTACTCTCTGCATCATTTCATTAGTTCCTAGAAGTAGAGTTGGAGGGGATCTTAGACCAGGTCCAACCTCTCTTTGTACAATTGAGGAAAGTGAGGTTAAGTGACTTGTTTAAGGTCACAAAGGCAGTAAGCTTCGGTGTTAAGATAAAAAATAAAAATAATAGCTTACATTGAAGTAATGTTTGAAGGTTTATGAAGCATTTCATATTATCTCTGACTGCAGAGCCAATGGGCTTTCCACAGTATTGCGGCATTTTTTTGGAATTATCATATTTGTCATTTCTTATAGAATAATAATTTATATTATATTCTAGAACCACAGTTTGTTTAGCCATTTTCTAAACTGATGAGAGGGAGGAAGGAAGGAAAGAAGAAAATAAGCATTTATTATAGTCCTACTATGTGCTAGGCACTATAGGTTAAATGCTTTACAAATATTATTTCATTTCATCCTCACAACAGTTCTGGACATAGGTGCTTTCATAATCTCCATTTGAAACAGTTGAGGAAACTGAGTCAGAAGTTAAATGGTTTGCCCAGAGTCATGGAGCTAGTTGTGGTCTCAAGCCACATTTGAACTCAGGTCTTCCTAACTCCAGACTCAGTGCTCTTTCCATTTTGTTTCTTGTTCTTTGCTACTACAAATGAGTAAATGAAGATACTTTAAATATATATATATTAAAAAAAAAACAAAAAAAAACCCTTTACCTTCTGTCTTAGCATCAATACTGTATATTGGTTCCAAGGCAGAAGAATGGTAAGAGTAGGCAAGTGACTTGTCCAGGGCTGCACAGCTTGGAAGTGCCTGAGTTCATATTTGAACCCAGGACCTCCCATCTCTAGGTCTGACTCTCAAAGCACTAAGCCATCTTAGTGCTGCCTACAAAGACATTTCTTAAATGCATGCAATGTTTCAGAAGTAATGCTAAGCCCCAAGGATACAAACACAAAGGAGGGAGGGTATTTTGGTCTGGAAAGTGACAAAGAGTAAGTGGAGCCATAAGGCAGGCTGCATTTGATAGTGCCTTTTCCAGAAGCAATGGTAATGTTGGGTTAGAGACAGCTAGATGGCTCAGGGAACAGCGCTGGACTTGGAATCAGAATGACCAAAGTTCAAACCCTGTCTCATATGTATATTAACTGTGTGACCCTAATCAAGACACAACCTACAGCTGCCTCAGTTTCCTTATCTGCAAAATGGGAATAATAATATCTCTTAAGGCTGCAGGGAGGATTTAATAAGATAATGTTTATAAATAGCTTGGTATGCCTTACAGCAGTATAAAAACTAGTTTTTTTGATGTCTATTTCCAGAGCAAAAGAGAAGGTTGGGTGGTGGTGGTGGCGGAGGCTTGGTGAGTGAGGTAATGGAAAAAGCTTAAGTGAAGTGAAAGTTCCAGGCCTAGCTAGGTATAGTAGACCATCACCAGTCAGGACAGGAAGACCCCAGGGCAGGAGTTCCAAAGCTGAGTGGTTTATACCTGGGGTAATGATATATATATATACACACACACAGAAGGAGGATCGGCCCAGGTAAAACATTGCAGAAAAAAATGGGGTAAGATGGATAGGATTTTAATTCTTGCTTATCTAATCTATTTCATTGATCAATTTTTTCTATTTTTTAAACTAATACCAAATAGCTTTGATGATTGATTTTTAATAAATTTTGAATTCTGAAAGTGTTTCATTCCTACTTTTTATTAATATTTCCCTAAATATTCTAGATCTCTTATTTCTTCAAATGAATGTTGTTAATATTTTGTCTAGCTCTACAAAGGTACACCCCTTGGTAGCTGACTGACATGACATTATGTTTAAATCCATTTATATAATAGTATCACTTTTATTATACAGCTGCAGAATAACTATGAACAAAGAATATCCCTTCAATTATTTGTCTTCCTTGTTCTCTGTCAAAACTGCTCTGTGATTATATTTAGAAGTCTTGAGTATATCTTTTGTACATTAATTTACAAAATTTTTATCAGTTTCATAGTTGTTTTAAGATGAGACTTCTCTTTCTATTATTTCCACCTGGGTTTTGTTTGTGATACATAGAAAATGCTGATGAATTTTGTAGGATTAAAAAAAATTTTTTTTAATTATCTTGCTACTTAATTGAAACTATTATCTCATTGTATTTATTCATTCTTTGGGAATGTCTTTTCCTGTAGAAAAATGGATCAGTGTTGGCAAGCTTATAGAAAGGGAAACTATTATTACAATGAGCCAATATGGCATCATCAAGAATAGCCTATAGCCAACGAAGTCATTTCCAATTTTCTTAAATGCTTATTAAATGAGTAGATTGGAGAAATGCTGTGGATATAGTTTGTCCAGATTTTGCCAAAGCTTTTGATACAGTATCTCATCCCTTTCTTATGGAGCTGATGATGGGATATAGATTAAATAGTAAAGGTCCACATTTTTTTGGGGAAAGACATTCTCAGAGAATAAGTAAATTTATTGAGATAATTCATAGTTTCAGTTAAGTAGCGAGATTTACTATACTCTCCCAGTTTAGAAACTAAAACTTTTAACATCATATTATCATGGGAAATAAGTTTAACATAACTCTCCCATCTTCTGAGCAGGGTGGAGGTACATCTTTAATCATTCTTTGTCTCTTACTTCCCTTTTTTTGCATTTGAACCACTTCTCACCGTTATCTGCACCTCCCTAGGGCTTATAGAACCTAGAATTTAACCAGTAAATAAAATGAGGCCATTTCCTCTAGTATAACATTATTTATTAATGGGGCCTGTGATCTGTTAAGAAAGTAGGGTCTATCAGTGGCTCTAGGAGGAAATGAAGCTCCATAAGATACAAGAGGTGTCCTCTTTCTGACTGGCCTGACAGTACAACAGTTGGAAGTCTTCTGGCAATCCACCTGATGGGTGGATATTTTAAAAGAGGAGGTGATCTCAACTCCTCCCCATTTCTTCATCCCATTGGGGAAGACAGGATTACTCTTCGGGAGGTGGATCCTATGGCTTCATTGAGCCACTAACACTGGCCAACCTGCCTTTCTTTAGTATTTTAAGAAATGGAATATCAATGAGTATAAAACCCAGCTTCCTCTAGCAACCTTTAGAAAAGGGCAAAAAAAAAAATATTGTCTCAACTACGTTTTCAGTTGCTCTTTCCCTGATTGTAGACCTGGTCACCCCAAAACTAGATGATATGTTTAGCAAGGACAAACAGGGCAAGTGCTTTCAAATGCCATAGAGAGGGTATTCTTGTTTATAAATAAAGGAAGGAGTAGAGCTATCCACCCAGAACTTAATAAAAGCCAAACCCTGGGAATAAATGACCTTAGCTTGAGAACTGAACTGGGTGATAAAATGATATTGCTAATAAATAATACAACTCAACATTAATTTTCCTCAGATTTGTTTGCAGGATATGCTATCTTGTAGTTGCAACTTTGGTTCTTTTGCTTTTTTGGAATATTCTATTCCATTCTTTTCTCTGATTTCCTGTCACTGTATTGCAATCCTGAGTTATTTGAATTTCTCCTGGCTGTTAAATATAATGTTTGGCATTGAAATACTGAAATTTAACCATTATAGGCCTTAGAATGCCAAGTATGGGTTTTTTCCTTTTTGGAAGTAATCTGTGAATTTGATTAATCATCATTTTGTTGTCTATAAAACAGCATACAATAATATAGGCTTTGGGTAGGTTTATTATATTAAATAGTATATAAAAATATAAAGACTTCCTTGCAATTTGGAATTTAGGTTTTAAAATTCATGATATATTTCTGGTTCATCTATGGTGCTTAAATTATATCTGCAAAGCCTAACTTGGTCATTTTAGTCAGTGTGTAATTCAAGTGTTCCTTCAAAATTATTGTCTTTTACCTTGCATATGCATTATTATTCTCTTATCAGAGAAATCTCTCCTGTGGAGAGATTTTCTACAATATGTTCAGAGTTGTTCATTCTGCCATTAAAATAATCTGAATTGAGAGCACTAAATTCCAACTTAATTTCCCTCTTTTTAATGTGGACCCCTCCTACCATTCTTGCCTACTTAGACCTTACTCACCATCATGTGCTCTGCTTTTTAGTGACTGGTTTTGCTCTTTATCATACAAGATATTTCATGTCTCTCTTGCCTAGAAGGCTCTCCCTTTTTATTGAGAGTTGCTGGCTTCTTTCTTTTTTGTTGTTGTTGAGCCATTTTTTAGTCTTGTCCAACTTTTTGCCATCCCATTTGGAGTTTTCTTGGCAAAAATATGGGAGTGGTTCACCATTTCCTTCTCTAGATCATTTTACAGATGATGAAACTGAGGCAAACAGGATCAAGTGACTTGCCCAGGGCCACACAGCTGGTGTCTGAGGCTGGGTTTTGAACTTAGAAAGAGAAGTCTTCCTGACTTTAGGCCCAGCACTCTAACCACTGTGCAACCTTCAAGTTCCAGCTAAAATCTCATTTTCGACCAAAAGTCTTTCCTTATCTCCCTTAATATTTTAGTGCCTTTCCTCCAATTTATCATTTATATGTATTGTTTGTGCATGTGTTTTATGTAAATTTAATCTTCACATTTATGTTGTCTCCTCAACTAGATTGGGAGCTCCTTATGAGCAGGGACTGTCTTTTACTTTTCTTTGTATCCCTCATGCTTAGCATAATGACTGGGACAGAGTAAGCAAATAACAAATGCTTCTTGACTAATGTCAGTTTTGAAATAAGAAAAAAAGTTTTATTTCTCTTATCAACTATTTTAGAATTTACTCCTATTGTTCCGGGATCTCTAAGAATTTAAAAGAATATTTTTCCCCCTTGAGAAATTTTTCTTTCATTCTCCTTCATAGTATAATAATAGTTCAATGTGTAATGACCTTTCTTTTTTTGATTATATGTATTTTTCTTTCTTTTACTGTTGGTTTATCTGCTTGTTATTTAGGCCTGTACCTAACCTTTTCCCTTTACTTTTTGGGTATCAGCCTTTTAAAAAAATATATTTTTAGTAACTTGTCTCTGGTTTCCCTCTTCATTCTTGTTCCTTTGCCCTTCTATTGCTATGGCACAGAATGTCCTCATCTTCTACTGTTTGAGGAATGTGGGGGATTTGCTCCCTGTCCAAAGTAAACTTTCTTAATTCATATAAAAAATAGTTCAAAATCTTCCTTCACATTGTGGACTCACATTCTTTTATGTGGCTTGGCCAAATTAATTTCTTCTGCCTCTTGTGTTGTAGGAGGGTGGGGATGTTTCAGATTGAGTCACCATTTTTCAAGGACTAGGAAGGGGTCCTCCACAGATGGACCCTGAGACAGAAGCTGGTGAAGTTGTTTGCACTGGAGTTGGCTAGTGGCAGCTTTATGTATTTTAATTCTCTCATGTAATTTCATGAAGCCTTTTCTTCCTTTAGTGTTTGCTGTCATCTTGTGAATTCAACTGTAATGACTATATGTTGGGACCATATTTTGAGTTTTTTTTAACTTAAAGATGTCTAGGGAAGACAAAATACTCAGTCATCTCTTCAACTGAAGGAGTCACTCCAAGGTATTTACCCTCTGTGGTACTAAACTTTACTCTATCATCCTCTACTTTTCTCCTTCAATTGTCCTTTCAGGATCTCTGGACCATGATGGAGGACAATTGCCTAGATCACCATTCCAATTTAGGTATCATCTCATTGTTTCATTGTGTAATTAAAAATATTTTAGCTGAAAAACTTCCTGGAGTATATTGTATATTAGCTCACAGTTCACAGTTCAAATGAATAAGGTACATGTTTAAATGTTAATTATATTTGTTAAACATTTTAAAAATAATTAAATATAGCATAATAGATTTAAATGTAATATGTAATTATGTAATATAAATTAAATATAAATATTACTTGAAATATGAGACTATTTTAATGGAGACTAGGTTTCTGAATGCTTCCAGTTTTTTAATCCAGGAAATGGGAAGATGGTGATAGGATGTGAAGAAATGTGGGTAGTATAAGATACTTACAAAAGGAAGCTAACATGGGGTAATAAAAACAATATTGGAATAGGTATTAGGAATCCTATGTTATATATTGCTTGTGCCATAGATTAGCTGCATGACTTTGGGCAAATTCCTTAACCCCACAAGGCTGCAATCCTTTCTACTCTAAGGAGTTTCCCCTCTCATAGCATTTTCCTAGCTATAAAACAAGAGATTAGATGATCTTTTGAAGCATAGATTTATAGCTAGAAGGAGCTTTAGAGTTCATGATTAATCCATTCTTCTTATCACACAGATGAGCAAACTGAGATACAGAAGTTAAGGAATTTGTCTAAGGTCACACAGATAGTAAGTAGATGAGACGTGATTTGAATCTAGGGTCTCGACTCTATTCACATGCAACACTCTTTCTAGTATACTGTACTAGGACTTCTTGCAGCTCTGCAATTATATGATTACATTTTTAAAAATGGCAAAAAAAAATGATTTTAAATCACTCCTTAGGAAACCATGAGTAAATAGATCTCTGTACTTCAATTTCCTCCTAAGGATTGAAATAATAATAGTGACAGCTTTTAGGAGGGAAAGACAGGCTGGACAATCAAAGAAAGCCAAGTTTTTTGTCCTGAGATGGTTCTGTTTAGAAGGTTAGAAGCACAGAGGACATTCGTGACCCTAAATCCTCCCTGCTGATCCATGAGAAAGCTTCAGCCTTGGCTAGTTTCCTGATTAGAGCAAGGGATGATCTGCCTCTCCCTGGAAGGGCATATTGATGCCAGATTTAGTTTTGGATATCCCATTGAGTTTTGCCCAACTGCAGGCTGCATGGATTTCCCACAGAGACCTCAATTTACCAGCCACAGTCTTCTCCTGTAGAAGAGATTAAAGGTTGGGCATCCTGCAAGTGGCAAGTGTTTTAGCAGCTCCAGTGGAAATGAGTATCTGGCTAATAAATCTTTATAGCCCAAGATACATTATTTATTTGTTTGCCTCTGAACTTTTTTTTTTCAATTTTTCACATATATTTAAAAAAATTAAAAACAGTTTCCCATGTTTGCATGGTTCATTTCCCCCCTTCCCACTTCCCTTCTCCCTCCAGGAGTCGACAAGCAATTCCACTGGGTTATACAAATGCTACTAAGATATATTCTTTAGATAAGTATGAAGAAAACATATTCTCCAACCAAAGCTGTATGGGTACTTAAGGGCCCTGACTTGTGTGAAGAGAGCCTGGGATGTTTTTCAATAGCTAAGTGATTACCAAGGGATGATATCTTTTTGGCTATATTTCTATTTATCTAAAAATTTCTCTCTTTGGTTAAATTTCTACCTAATTATATTACTATGATTTAAAATTTCTATGTGGTTAAGGTAAGGCAGCCATCTTTGTGGATAGACTACCAAAGGGAACAAGTATTATCATGACACCACAAGGGTTCTTGACCATCCCGGAACAGTATTTAAAAAGTAGGACAACTCCATTGCTCAATTTAATTCAATTCGACTAATGTTCATTAAAACGCCCAGCCCATGTTTGCCCAGTGCTACAGAAATAGGATCCTTGGCTGAACAACGGGTGCTTCCCTATAGCAATGGAACCCTGATCTATTCAGGATGGGACCTCCCTGGACTCCTGTGCTTGTCCCTTTCCTGAGCTGGTTTTCAATTCTAGACATATGGACAGGAATTTGAGGAGGGGGGAAGGGAAGGAGAGCAGGGAAAAAAGAAAAGAATAAAGGCGACGACGTGAACATGCCATCATTTCTCCCCTCTTTTAAAATATCTCAGGCACCAGCCTCTTTCCTCATTCTTCTGCACCTATGCCCTCTTCCTTCCATCAGTCCCTTCCCCTCCGGATTCCTAATGTCCTCTTTCCCCCTAGTTATCAGCTTAATGCAATACAGGAATCTCGATTCGAGATATCCAAGGGTAGCAGAGAGGACGGTGTCCTCTCGGGGCTCGTTGGCTCCACCAGGTGCACTTCGGGGAATGATGCTCTAGAGAGCTTCGGAAGGCGTGCGGATGCTGAGCACAGGCCGACACATAGCCGCGAGTGCGCGCCCGCTGCGCCGGACGGGACTGCGGCCCCTTTAAGAGTAAGCCCCGCCCCTGCCCTCCTGTCCCCTCGGCGCTGCCAGCGTCGGCGGCGGCCGCGGCGGCGGGTTGGGAGCTGACAAGATGGCGGCTGGCGGGGCTGGCGCTGCGGCGCCTGAGAGCCGGCTGCTACCTTACGCGCTGCACAAGTGGAGCTCCTTCTCCTCCACCTACCTCCCGGAGTGAGTGCGGGGCCCGCCCGGGGGACTGCGCCCCGACCTTGGGGGCGGCGTAACGGGGGAGCGGGGGCGGCGAGAAGAGGCCCGGGCCTGCTGCTGCTGTTACTGCTGCTGCTGCTGCCGCCGCCGCCGCCGCTGCCGCTGCTGCTGCTGCTGCCGGGGGAGGGGGCGGCAGGGGGAGGAGGGACGGAGGCGCGGCCTTCGCTGCCCCCGGCCTGCCCGGCCTGGTCCGCCTCGCCCGGCCTGGACGCAGGCGTTAGGGCCGCCGCCGCCACAGCGCTCGGGCCAAGCTCGGGCAAGCTTGGCGGGGGGCACGGCGTGCGGCCCGGGAGGCGCCGGAGCTAGGGCTGGCGGAAGGAGAAGTCCGCACGGGGCTGGGAGCTGGGGGGTCCGCGGAGCCTCGGGTGGCGCCCGAAGAGGGGCGCGTAGTCCCAGGAGAGGAGCTTGGGGAACGTGGTGAGCGTCGGTAGAGTTGGGGTGTCGTGAGAGGAGAAGGGTGGGGGCAGAGGAGCGGAGCGGGTTCAAGTTCTCCGAGATCCTGGGAGAGGGAGGAGCCAAGAATAAGGGCGCTGCGTTCTGTCGGGGTCTTGATTACGGAGTGGAGTGTAGACAGGCCACTGCAAATCCACCAGGCAATCAATCTGTGACTACTTGCTAAAGCACCTGGGCCGAGCACTCTACATCACCCGGGCCAAGACTAAGAGGTTTGTCCCTGACCCATTCCCCAGAATAGTCTAATCGAGGCTGGATATTCTCTAGAGGTCAGAGTGTCTTCACACTTATTTGTCTCTGATGCGGGGGAGTTCTGAATTATTCTCCAGATACAAATGAAGAAATGGACTCAGATTTGGACGTGTGAAGGCTCAGAAAAGAAAAAAAAAGTGGAAGAAAGTCTTTTCCCTTCCCCAGCGCCCCCTTTCCACCATCTCACCAAAAAGTTTTTCTTTTAAGACATAATCCCCCTTCCTTCCCAGTTTCCCCATGGATTTGCAGCATGCCAGACAAGATTGTTTTATAAGCAGAGTGGAGTCAGAAGAGATTTGGTTTCAGAAGCCCTGGACCTCTTTCCTAATCTGTAAAATGAGAATAATATACATATCTTGCCTTATCTCCCAGAGTCGTTGTATATATAATGTATTATACATTGTATATTGACATTGTATGTATGTTGTAATACAGTATGTGTATGCTTTATATAATACATATGTATACGTTATACGATGTATATAATGCATATTATTATAACCATTGTATATATGTGAGCTATTATTTTCCTAAATGGAATCAGTGTTTAAACAAGTATATGTAGATATTCATATAAATAGCTACATATATAAATAGTTAGATAACACTTAAAAAAATGTTCTGCCCAGTACCTCATCCTCCTACTCCATAGTTTCATAATGTTTAGAAATTTTGCTGCTCTCTGACAGTTACTAAAAGTGTATTAGGAAGCTTCCACTAGGACATGCTGATTGTTTTGACCCCCAGTCCATTGCTCTTTCCACCAGACCACAGTTTGGCTGTAGTTTTTTTTGCCTGTGACAAGATCCAGCTCTGTGAATGGGGCCAAACGACCTATGGTCAGATTAAGCTTTTGGATTATGTAGACAGTTGCCCCCGAAAAACCTCTTCTTCCTTCTAATTTTGCTGTTTCTGTCAGTGGTGCCACCATTCAGTTAGTTTTTTATATTGAAGACTTTCCCTGTTATCTTTGATTTTTCTTTCTCCTGTATTTCTTAAGGCCAAGATTTCTGTTGATTCCACCTTAAGAGTTTTTTTTCAGAGAGGTGTTGAGCTATATCCCTGGTCACATTGCTATCTTTGAGGCAGGTGGCTTGGAAAACATCTTTCTTATTAGCCTTCTCTCTGCTCAGATGACCACTACCATAGTTTGGCCCTCATCACCCTGAACTCCTCCTCCCTCCAAAAAGAATCTTACAGTAAAATCTTACTTATCCCCTTCACCAATCTTTATTCTCTCCATACAAAAGAAGCTAGATGCTAGCCTACCTTTTCGATTGTATTTAATATCATGTGCTCTTCATTTCAGCCAACCTTTGCAGAGGTTTGTCCTTGAAATTTCCATGCTAGAAATGCAGTCTTCTTGTCACTCCTGACATTTAGAATCTTTAGCTTCCTTTAAGATTTCTATGGGAAACCATTCCTGAATTCCTTAGTAGTGTTTTCCCTTTCCTCAAATTATCTTGTGAGTTGTATCCCCAGTAGAATGTAAGTTCCTTGAGGACTTCAGGCTGTCTATTTCCTCACACTGCTACCACTGTTATAATCATGCACTTCATCTCTATTTATTTGCCTAGATGATTGCAGTAACTGCCTAATGGGTCTTGTGACTGCCTGTCTATCCTTTATATCCTTATTGTTTACCGTGCCATATTCAAAGTTTTTAACCTGGAAAGTCTTCCACATTCTTGTACTTTCTTTTCATTGTTATGTTACCATCCTCCAGCTCCAACCAAACTAAAACATGAATGTGCATTGCACTTCATACTTTTGCTCATACTATTCTCAATGTCTAAAACGTTCATCCTTTCCTATTTTCCTTTTCCAAATTCCTGTATGTTCTTTAAAATATTTGGGAGCCAAATTCTGTTTGATCATGAAGACAGAAAAGCACTCTAGCCCTTAGCTAGAGAGGGGAAAAGATAGTATATTGCTTCTGCTTTAACTTTCTCATTCTTGAAAGGTGTGATATCAGGGAAGCTTACTAAATGCCATCATAGGAATTTGAAATGGAATCTGCATATTTGATTTGATGTTCCTGTTTTTGAGAGACCACTAGATCATGTCTGGTGTCCCACCCCTGAATTTCTGGTATGGAGGTCAGATTATAAATTTGTGAAAGAAGGGATAGAACCCTATTGAATTGGCAGTAGAAGGTATGAATTTAAAACAAGTGTACTTGATCCTGCAGCTAGACTTTGAGGTTGCATAGTCTAATAGTATAGTGCTTGTAGTTGGGACCTGAGACATGGTTATCATTATATTCCTGAATTGTTAACTTTTAAAAATTGAACATGATGTAGTTGAGTCCAGGAAAATTTTTATTGGGAGACTGATTCTGTTTCTTAAGCTGAAAAAACTTTTGTTCCTACTGGAGGGATGCAGGTGTGGTAGTGGTCATATTAAAGGAAAGTTTAAGTGTGCCTCATTTTATAGAAGATTTTTTTTGCCAGACATTTGGGCATCATTGGGAGGAAGGGAAGGGATGGGCCTGCAAAGGTTTTGGAAATATCAAGAAGTTGAAGAAAGTTAGGATCTTTAAGCAACTTGCAGTCTGGCCTGATTAGAGCAATTTCCCTTTTATATTATGTTTTTGATTTCTTATCTCTCCAAATTGTTTGCTGGGGTATGTGGAGATTAAGAACCCAAACCTTTTGCTCCCTATTTTTTCTCATTTTTCTGGGGTAGAATGGTGGTGGTGGTAGTGGTGGTTCTTGGCCTTCAGATCCCTAAATATTTCAAATTTGATCATTTTATGGACAAAGCAAACTTTACATAATTCTTTTATGGTCTTAAGCTAATAAAGTGATATTCTGATCTGTAAAGATTACTAAAATGTGCTGCATACATTTTGGTGTTTCCTCTAATTTTTTACCTCTTTAATTAGAGAGGCAGGACAAATTGAAAAGAGAATCACAGTATTCAAATTGACCTGTTGTTGAAGCAGCTAAGTTGCAGAGTGGATAGAGTGTATGGCCTGAAGTGAGGAAAACTTAACAGTTCAAATCTAGACGCAGTCACCACTAGCTATTTGACTGTGGACCTGTCACTTCATTTTTCTGTATGCCTAATTTTCCTCATTTGTAAAATGGGGATAATAATAAAATCTGCCTCCTCGAGTTGTGAAGATTAAATTAGATATTTGTAAAGCGCTGTACTTAATTAACATAGTATATGGTACATAATAGGTACATAATAAATACTTTTTTCCTCCCTTTCCTTTTCATCAATTTGGGAGGTCCTTAGTCACTTTGACCACGTAGATCCATAAGGAAATAAATCAAGAATGGTAAAGATAGAGGAAAGGCTTTTAGTAATAGATTGTTAATAACCTTGTAATACACATTCATTGGAGTGGTACATATGGAAGCCATATTGTAAGGAGTTGAGTAGTGAGGGGGAGGTGAAAGAATATAGGCAATAACTAGATGACTTTTTCTAGGAGTTTTGCTGTTAAAGGGATATAGGAGGATAGTTTGCAGGAAATAAAATCAAATGAAAGTTATTTTTGTTTTTTTAAAGAACGAGGAGCTGTAGACGGGTTTTGAAATCTTGGAAGGGTTAAAAAAAATCAAAGTATGTTAGAAATCAACTCTTAGGTATAAGTGGCCTGCCTGATTCTTAAGAGAATTAATAGTTCTTAAGACTTTAAGTGTCCTGAATGTAAAAGTGCTTTTAAACTCTGCCCATGCAGGGAGGTTTAAGTTAGCAGAGAAATTAATTGACATAGAAGAAGCAGAAATACGCAGCCTTGCAACAAAGACCGAGTAATTTGAGATAGAGGTGGAATGGGAGCAACTGATAAGCTAGGATGCTGAATTATCTCTGATTTACAACTGTAGAGGCAGGGCCTAGAATGTAAGGGTTGGCCTGTAGAACTCTTCTAACAGCAAATCAAGACATCTCTGAGTATATGAATTGGGGAACAAGGAACTGACTCCCAGGAAAGGTGTTCCATTGGGCAGTCTTCCTTTCAATGTCTTTAGAAGATGAGTTTGTTGATCTAAACCTAATCTCTCCCACACTGTTTTCCAATGTTCCCTGCAGATTTTGTCAAATAGTGAGTTCTTGTCCCAAAAGCTGGGATCTTTGGGTTTATCAAATACTAGCTTGCTGAGGTCATTTACCCTAAATCTATTCCACTGATCCTCCCTTCTGTCTTAGCCAGTACCATATTGTTTTGATGACCACTGCTTTATAGTATAGTTTAAGATCCAGTATTGCTAGGCCACCTTCCTTTGCATTTTTCCCATTATTTCCCTTAATATTCTTGATCTTTTGTTCTTCCATATAAACTTTGTTATTGTTTTTTCTAATTCTGTAAACAAGTTTTTTGGTAGTTTGGTGGATATGGCACCAAATAAGTAAAATAATTTGGGTAGGATTGTCATTTTTATTATGTTAGCTTATCTTACCCATGAGCAATTAATGTTTTTCCAATTATTTAGATCTAGTTTTAATTGTGTGGAGAGTGTTTTGTAGTTGTGTTCATATAGTTCCTGTGTTTGTCTTGGCACATAGATTCCTAAGTATTTTATATTGTCTATGGTGATTTTAAAGGGAATTTCTCTTTCTAACTTGCTGCTGAGATGTGTTGGAGATGTGTAGAAATGCTGATGATTTATGTGGGTTTATTTTGTATCCTGCAACTTTGCTAAAGTTGTTGATTTTTTCCACTAGTTTTTTAGTTGATTCTCTAGGATTCTTTAAGTAGGCCATCATATCATCTGATAAGAGATATAATTTAGTTTCCTCATTGCCTATTTTAATACCTTCAATTTCTTTTTCTTCTCTGATTGCTACTGCTAGTGCTTCTAGTACACTGTTAAATAACAGAGATGATAATGGGCATCCTTGTTTCACTCCTGATCTTATTGGGAAGTCTTCTAATTTATCCCCATTGCAGATGATGCTTGCTGATGGTTTTAAATATATACTGTTTATTATTTTTAGGAAAGATCCTTCTATTCCCATACTCTAAAATGTTTTCAATAGGAATGAGTGTTGAAGACTTTTTGCATCTATTGAGAGAATCATGTGATTTCTGTTGGTTTGGTTGTTATGGTCAATTATGTGGATGGTTTTTCTAATATTAAATCATCATTGTATTCTTGTTATAAATCCCACCTGATCATGGTGAATAATCCTTGTGATTACTTGCTATTATTGTTAAGGTCAATTATGTGGATGGTTTTTCTAATATTGAATCATCATTGTATTCTTGTTATAAATCCCACCTGATCATGGTGAATAATCCTTGTGATTACTTGCTATTATTGTTAAGGTCGAATATAAGGAGAACTAGGAATTCCTCATCGAAGCTACAGAAGCTGGGTCTTAAAGGAAGGCTAACATTTTCTGAACAGAAGGGAAGTAGAGAAATCTATGCAAGGGTATTCTAAGTTAGGGGAAGTTTGGAAGTAAGAATTTTACTTAGTCATATGTTCTGGGGAATAGAGTAGACTAGTTTTTCCAAGGTTATTGTTAATGTTACATATTTTCAACTGACTCCTCACTATATCAAGGCTATCCTTTTACACTCAAACTGTCATACTCATAGTAGCTTTCCCAAACCTTTTCATCCCTCCTTGAAAATCTTACACCTCCCCTGCCCTGTACCCTCTTCCCTGAGACCCTTGCAATTGAAAGCAATTGAAGCCATTTGTAAAACTTTCTCTCTTTTTACTCCCTTCCACCATCCTCAATGCAATTTGAAGGCATGACATTAATTCTGGTGGACAGAAAAGAAAGATAGCAGATAATTGAATATGTGAAACTAGTGTACAGTAGATTATTTCATCCCTGTTTCTTACCAGCATGGTCTCATAGTTTTATCAGAGTGAGAGACTGAAAGAAAAAATGTATAGCAAAGCATAAACGCTTGCTCTCAGATACCACATATATAATTTTTTTCTTTCCTATTCAGATGTAACACTATTTAATGCTACTTTCTTTTATGTGAATGAACCTGAAAAGCCAGGTACATTCCGAACTTTTTGTTCCACACTGAATTTAAAACAATGAACATTAAAAAAAAAAACCAGCTTTATTTGTGTTTATTTGGACTTGAGAACTTAAAGTTCTTGAATTCAGAGACTATCTCAAAGATACCTTTTATTCTATGGTAATATGGACTTTCCTGAAAGGAAAAAAAAAGAAAATCTGTGCCATCTGTACCCAGTTAGATCCTGTTATATAATTATATTATAATATAGCCATAATTATATCACATCTAACTTATAGCAAGAATTGGCCATCGTCTATATTTTCCAATTTATTTTTATTCTCTTTATTTACTGCATTCCTCTTCACTATAAAATGATTTGTAAAAAGGGAAGTAGACCTGACTGTATGATTTTCAATATCTGTCATTCCTGTTAAAACAAGGTTCATTTGCTCAGACTCAAAAATCATGCCCATTTTGCTTGTCTTTCTATCACAATTAGGCTGATGCTTTCTCTAAACTGGGCATCCTAGGACAATTGGGTCAAGGGATGATTCAATGCTGCACTTACTTTTATTGATCAGGTTTACTGAAAAGAGATTTGCAAAAATAGGACCTGGGTTCAGATCTTTCTCAGTCTATAATCTTGCACATTCTTAATCTCAGTCTCCTCATTTGTAAAATGAAGAGATTGTATACTAAATAGTCTATAGATCTCAATGACTCTTGATGAGGATCCTTTAATGGGGGCCTTTCTGGCAGATGCCCTATATTCTTCCTCTTCATTAAAATAAACTGTTTTGTTAACCCTTAAAATATATATGTATATCTTTTCCTTGCTTTTTTTTGGCAACAAAGAAAAACAGTAAAAACAAAAAACCAATAAAGAAAAACAGTTAAAACAAAAAAACCAATACAGTGACCTTGCATGGTAAAACATGCAACATTTTACTTTCTTTTCTCATCAAAATGTTTCATTATCTCTCCTCTAGGACTGTTGGGAAGTTTTTTAGTTATTAAGACTGCAGCTTCTGTTTTAGTGATCCTTTTATCTGTTTTTTTTTTGTTTGTTTGTTTTAGCTGTGTATAGTCTGCTTTTACTTATTTTTCATACACTTGTACATATCTTTATATGTTTTTCCAAATTCCTCAGATTTCTTACTACATTTATCGGGCAGTTTGTGAAGTATATTATCTGAAGTATATTATCAGTGAGTTTGCTGTTGGCCAATGCCATGGGCTTCTGGTGGTCACTTCTCTTCTGATATAACACTTCCTAAGCTCTCAAGGTATCCATTTATAACAAAAAGGATTTACTTCCATCAGCAAGGCACACATTTCTTTCCAGGTTCCTCCAAAGGTTTCAGGCCAGATCATTCTGCTTCTCTTCTGATCTCTTCTGCTTCTGGTTTTTGCCAGCTATAACTGCAGGGGTCTTGATTGCTAGGTGAATGTTTTAATTTTATTCAGAATTGGGTATTCATCAATGATTTTTGATCAGGAGAGTAATGTGACCAAATTTATGCATAAATAAGATTAATCTAGCAGTGCCATGAAGAATGACATGAAAAGGAAAGAGTAGATGAAAAGATACTTAAAATTATATCACAGAATGACTGGCAAAATATTTCATAAACCTTAAAAGGACTGTGGAAATGTGAATCATAATTTTAGTAAAGAGCCAAGCAGCTGCTAGTGAGGGGGGTCAATAGTAAGAAAGTTGCTGTGGGAATAGAGGGGAAGGAGAGAATAGTATGTTATGATTTGGAAGGTATCATGAAGCTAGATTCACTAGGACTTGTAAATTGAGTGG
This sequence comes from Monodelphis domestica, assembly GCF_027887165.1. NCBI lineage: Eukaryota > Metazoa > Chordata > Mammalia > Didelphimorphia > Didelphidae > Monodelphis > Monodelphis domestica. Next base: position 203,302,859 of record NC_077231.1, read on the forward strand.
ATATGAATGGTTAGAGTTTATGAAAAAGCCAATGTTTGAACCATGGGTGAGTGGGTAAATGAATGATGGTGCCCTCAAAGCAGTAGTATGATTAAAAGCAAAAGCAGTTGTAGGCAGTGAGGGTCTTTTTGGAATCTCTTAAGATTGAGGCATTATTGAGACAGCCAGATTTGCTTTTATAGAGATTCTTAACTTTTTTTTTGGTTATAGACTCTTTTGGCAATCTGATAAAGCCTATGGATCCCAACTCATAATAATGTTTTTAAATGCATAAAATGCACAGGATTACAAAAGAAATAAAAAAGTATTTTAAAAACAAGTTCACAGGCTACTAGTTAATTTTTTATTTTAAATTATTTTTCAATTAACCAAAATCTACCTCCTCTTCCACTTTCCCACATCCTCCTATTGAAAAAGAAGGAAAACCAGAGATCTTTTAACAAATAATGTATAGTCAAGCAAAATATTCCTACATTGGCCATGTCATGCACACATGCAATGTGTATATATTTCATTCTGGACTCTTAATTCCATTACCTCTCTATCAGAAGAATGAGTAGAATGTTTCATTGCTAGCCTTCTGGAATCATGGCTGGTCATTGGATTGATCAGAGGCAACTTTTCAAAGTTGTTTTTACAATATTGTTGTTACTGTAAAAATTGTTCTATTGGTTTTCTTCAGTTCACATTCCATCAGTTTATACAAGCTTTTCCAGATTAGTTTGAAATAATAATAATCATGACAATAGGTAACATTTATTTAGTATTATGTGCCTGGCAGTGTGCTAAGTTCTGTACATTCATCATCTCATTTGATCCTTACAATAGTCTTGGGGAGGTAGGTGCTATTATTTCTCCCATTTTACAGATGAGGAAACTGAGGCAAAGAGAAGTTAAGTGATTTGCCTGAGGTCGCACAGCCAATGAAGTGTCTTAAGAATACATTTAAAATTAAATCTTCCTTTCTTCAGGCTGAGTGCTCTCTTCAGCCAGCCAGTCAAGAAAATAGGTATTATATATGACAAATGGAACTAGCAAAGTTTTTTTTTTTAAGTTGAGAAAATAAAAATTCTACAGTAGAATGCTCTCTAAATCATTATGATAGTACAGAAGGCCTCTCTTCATTTTCAGTTTCTCAGAGATGCTCCCTTGCAGCAAATGTATCTCTGCTATAAATATGCTTCCTCTTCCTGCTAGACTCCATGCCCTGCTCTTTTAAGGAAACTTCCATTCCCATATGTATTTAACCAGAGTCTTCACAAGTCAATACTTAGCATCTTCTTATCTGTAACATCACCTATAGGGAACTGATAAGAATCTACCCTTGTCCTTCCTATAAAACCTGTTGTCTCTCCGCCTGCCTAATAAGGGTGCCCTGATGTATACTAGCATGAAAGACCTAGGCAGAGGAGTGCTAATAAATGTTAAATAACTCTCAGGAAAAAAAAAAGTATATACATTACACTTGTAAGTTTAATTTGATTCATTGACATTTTCACTATTACTTTTCTAATCAACAAAACAGTAAATCAAGTCCTGATTGTAGTTGTTGCTGATTTCTGAGGTGTGAATGATCAAATTGAAAATTAAATAATTGATTTGTGGGAGCAAACTGGTTCAAAGACACACCTCAGCCCAGAATCTCATATATTTATTAGAAAGAGATAGAGAGCTGGAAACTTTGGAGTGTACCAAATCTGATGGAAGCTTCTCGGAAGAGCCATTCCCTGTTTTCCTGTGTTGGCCTGAACTAAATATCCTTTTTTCAGTGATTGAAACTAGGTTTTCCTACTCCTGAGGCAGATTCAAATGCATTCTTTGCCTTGAATTTCTTGCTTTATTTTTACCCATATACATATCATTGAGCCTTTCCTTATGAGAGTTAAAATGTGAAAAGTAAAAGCCAATATTGTTTTGCCAGTTGCTGGCTGGCCTCTGAATCATCTCATTTCTTATAATATCTGTCACATTCATAAAGCATAACTTGTTCAGCTATTCCCCAATTGATGGGTGCCCTGCTTAGATTTCAGGTCTTTGCAATTACAAAAAGGACTGTTATAAGTATTTTTGTACATATGGATGGACCTTTTCCTCTTTCTTTGATATTTTTGTGGTATAGACTTAGTAGTAGAATCATTGGGTCAAAGGATATGTATCATGTAATAACATTTTTTGGCATAGCTTCTAATTGTTTCCTAGATTGGTTGTATTCAATTCACAGTTCTACCAACAATACATTAATGTATCTATTTTCCCACATCCCTTCCAGCATCTGTCCTTTTCCTTTTTTGTCAGCTGTGCTAATATGATAGGTGAGATGGTATGTGATACTTTAGTGTTGTTTAAATTTATAGAAGATTTTTTTCTTTTTTCCTTTATGACTTTCAATGGTTTGTGTTTAACTCTGGAAATTACCTGTTCATATCTTTTGCCATTTATCAATTGGGGAAGGATTCTTAATTTCATAAATTTGAAGCATTTTCCTATATATCTTAGACATGAGATCTTTATCAGAGATATTCACTCCAAAGATTTTTTTCCCCTTCATTTACTTTTAATTTTGGGACTATTAGTTTTATGCAAAGCTTTTAAAATCTTATGTAATCAAAATTATCCAATGATGCTCCATTTCTAATTTGATCATGAACTCTCCCTCATCCATAGATCTAAATTGTTTTCTCCTGATTTTCCTATGATGCCACCTTTTATACCTTGTAAAAAATTGTAATTCTTTGCCAAGTTGGTTGATGTGAGATGGAACCTAGGTTTCCTAAATTTTCATTTTTCTTAGTTATTTGCAGCATTTTTCTATGTGTTCATTGATTTGTTTATATGTTTTGATCACATATATTGGAAAAAAGGCTTTTGTTCTTTCACATTTGTATGAGTTCTTTACATATCCAATAATCAAATTTGATCTTTATCAGAGAAATTTGCTATGAAAATATTTTTCTTCATTAGTTGTTTCTATTTGTAACTATATTGATTTTGTTTGTGAAAAAGCTTCATAGGTCATCAAAATATCATGATTCTGTATTCTGTTGTTTTGGGGTCTTGTTTACCTAATTTATTCCTCTGATCATTTTTTCTATTTTTAAGTTATTGCCAGATAGTTTTATAGTTTTACCTGGCCCTAAAGCATCATGGCATAGATATGGATACATACAAGTTGCAAAGAATGTGTCAACCTGCATTAGTAGACAGAATTTCCTCAACTAGGAGCTTCCTATACTAATGAAATTACATGATGTTACTATTATCATTGTCAGATGGATCCGATGATTTCTGTTAGGCTCTGATCATTCTTTCCACTTCCTGAATGATATCTAGTTCTTAAGTAACCCTTTATTTTTTTTTTTGTTTCTGTTTTGTTTTTGTTTTTGGCATAGCACTAAATATTTAAATTGATTTAGGTAGTGTCTTTTAAAAGTTATTATATTGATATGACCCAATTCTGAATAAATTCTAGTTATTTAAGTTTTTATTTCTGTAAGGAGTGTTTTGTAGTTGTATTCATATAAATTCTAAGTGTCTTAGGAACAGGCCTCCTAGATATTTTATATATTCTACAATAACATTGAGTGGAATTTCTTTTCTGTGAGTTTACTTTATATCCTGTTACTTTACTACAGCTATTGTTTCAAAAATTTTTTGATTCACTAGGTTTCTCTATGTAAATGATTTTTTATCTACAAATAATTGCTAATTTTCTTTCCTTTTTGTCCATTCATATCTCTTGATTTGTTTTTCTTGTATTATTACTAGAGCTAGAATTTCTTCATAGCTTCAATGACTGTGAATTCATGTAAGTTAGTAAGAAGCCAGTGGGAAGAGAGAGATTGAAAATGTTTGATAACTGGGGTAATTGTTGGAACAAGGTCTTGGAAGAGGTAGGATGACCATTGTAGCTATAAGGATTAGCTTTAGTGAGGAAAAAGGATCTATGTCCAGAGGGAAGGATAATAGGGGATGATGTTGGGAACTTTTGAAGAGTGGAGGAATATAGTTGAAGGCTCCTCTCTGACCTCAGGCTTCTTTGTGAGTTAGGCTGCTAGGTTATCTTTAATCTCTTCCCAGAGAAGGGACACCCATGTTGGGAGACCATTGAATGTTTGAGAACAGCAGAATTTGATTTCTTCTTCTTTTTTTAATTAAAAAAATTATCTATTTATTTTTGCCAGTTACATGTAATTTCCATATAAGTTTTTCCAAGTTTTATGATCCAAATTGTCTCCCTCCTTTCCATGAGCTGGCAAGCAGTTTGATCAGGGTTCAAAACATAGGTATCACGCAAAAAAACAGAGTATCGTGCAAAACATATTTTCACATTGTTAATTTTTATAAGTGAATAATCTTATAAAACCACAACCCCAAAACAAAAACCCAAATAAGTGAAAAATCATGTGCTTTCATCTTGATTCCGACTCCAACAGTTCTTTCTCTGGAAGTAGATAGCATTCTTTGAAGACATCTCAATTTCTAAGAGCATTTGGAAAGTCAGTAGCAGTTATACCACTGAAAGTAGCACTGAGAGAAGTGAGAAGGAATGCTGAACTTTTTGGTGTGACTACATTGACAGGGTGGAACGAACCTTATCCTGGATCCAGAGGGCCTAGGTTCAGATTCTACTTCTGCTTATTACCTTGCACAAATCACTTCACATTTGGGGGCATTAGTTTCTTCTGTACTCTTGAGAGTCCATTCTAGTTCTAAATCTATGATCCCTTGAAGTGTGTTTTTCTCTTAAGGAGAAAACAAAAGATGTGGGTATGCAGAGTGAAATGAATCAGCAAGACTATAGTAGAAGGCCAAAATATTTGTGGGTGCATTTTTTTGTGGTAGAAAAAAACTGGGAGCAAAGTAGATTTCCATTTATTGGGAATGGCTAAAAAATTGTAGTACATGAAGAGATAATCAAAATGATGACTATAGAGAAGCATATTAAAGACTTATATGAACTAATGCAAAGTGAAGTAATCAAAACCAGGAAAACAATATATATAACCTCAACAATGCAAATAGAAAGAACAACCTAAAAGAATTGAAACTAAAATGAAATCTTAATGTATAAACTTGACACCCAATGAAGAGATACCATAATTCATCCTCCTACCTCTTTGCAGAGGTAGAGGCTAAATACTGTATTTAGCGTCTGACTTCTGTTTATTGGTTAGTTTTGCTAAACTTTTTTGTTCTTATAAGGGCAAATTTTTTTTTGGAGAGGGATTGAGAGGAGGGATATATTGGGAATTGTAAGTGATATAAGAACAAAAAGTACCAATAAGAACTCTCTCTCTTCCTTTTTTGTTTTGTTTAAATAAACAGAGATAAAGGATTCCTAAGCAGTAGTGAAGTCCTTGTTGAGATTATATACTACATTTATATTGAATAAAGTAAATTCACTTTGGTGACTTTCTCTATTGAACTTTAATAGGTAGGTAGCAGATTTGTTAAAATTTGATAGTTTTAGGTTATCCAGGGATGAAGATTAGCAAGTTGGGTATAGCAGCAAGCCAAGAGAATAATTGAATCCAAAATGATGACTAGTTCATTATTAAAATGACAGGCCATCTGTAGTAGAGGTGAGAAAATCCATTTGCTTTCTCCCACCTTCAAAGGTAATGTATGAGGGACTAATGAGGGAACATTGCATATACTTTCATATTTAATTGATATTTTAGTTATGTGGAATTGCTACCCTCCTTTAAATTCTTTGTTATAAGAGTTTGCTCTTTAAGAAAGGTAAAGTGAATTAAAGTAATAAAATAGCATTTTTATTTTATTTTTACAACAGATTGTGGAGTCCAGGGCTGAACATGGGGTTGATAAGATCAGAAGGATAGAGAAAGACTATAAAATAGTGATGGGTCATGTCAGTTCAGTACATGTTTATTAAAGGATTGGAAATCAGGATAATAACAACCAGCAGGTTAGAGATGGGGAGCTAGGAGAGAGTACAGAGTGTAATTTCACAAAAGGGACTTTTGAGGTGTGTTAGAATCCAAGATTCCTAGATAATTTTTTGTTTTCTAGGTCATTTGATGGCCTGTTATATAGTAACTTAATGCTTTTTCATGCTTTAGAGCACCTCTTTTCAGATACATCTCATTCATTGCTTTTTGTATCATTTCTTTTTGTTGCTAGAAAGGCAGCATGTTAAAGTAGGAAGAACATTAGATTTGGAATCAGAGGACCTCAGTTTAAATCCTGTCTCTGCATCTGACTCTTTGATCTTGGGCAAATCACTAAACTTAACTGGACCTTGTTTTCCTCATCTGAAAAATGAAAAGTTTGCTCTCCATAATTGCTGATCCTTAGATTTTGTGAAACCTCTGAGAAAATAAAGAATTGGCAGTCAACAAGCATTTATTAAGTGATTATTGTCTCGGTACTAAGAATCAGGATATGAAGAAAGGCAAAAAGGAAATAGCATAATGAATCATTTTCATTAATAAAATTATTATTGACCTTAATATTGCCAGAAGAGCTTTAGTCTAACCAAATGACTGAATTCAATTCAACAACCTTTTATAAAATATATATTATGGTCACAATATGAAAGGAGATAAGTCAACCTTGTAGGAATGAATTGTTGGCTAGGTTAAAGATTCCTATCCTTCCACAAGAGACTACTTTTTTGGCCATTTCTGGTTGTAGTATGGCACTTAGGAGACAGAAAGAGTCATAGGTGCCCCCCAGAGCCAGGGAGGAAGTTCATATCTTTGATCAAATTGTTTGGTTTGTGTCAGCATTTAATTTTTCCTTAATGAAGACAGTCATAAAGAGGGGATGTAGTTTAGACTAGGAGTTAAGAGAATCTGAAATAGTACCTTGGCTTTACTAGGTAGGTGACTTTAAAGCAATTTTTCTAGGGCTTCTTCTCCTAGCCTTTAAAATGAGGGTTTGGGATTAGGTGATCTCTAGGTGTATTTTAGCTGTAAATTTATAATCCTATGATTAAGAACTGAATGTATTGATTCAAATATAGGCTGCAATCTCTGTGTCATATTCTGAAAAATAATAGCAATTAAAGGCAAAATTGAGGCTGTTAAGGGGGTAGAAATCTCAATTGTTGATGTTTTGGGTACCCAGTTTACAGTTAATCACCAGAGGAGACAACTAAGGCTCAAAAAGTTAGAATTTGGGAGACAGCACACAAAAAGGGGAGAGTGAGGGAGTGCTGGTCCAAAAATGGGCCAGTGTGATTATGTTGGAGACTAGCTTCATAGACAGCTAACACGGAGATAGTGGAATGCTTCTTTTTCCAGCCACTCTCAGAATGGGTGATCACACACATTGCAAAGACTAATGAACAAATAATGCCCAGGCTCATTTGGGAAACTACAATTTTTGAGGGCTACCCAATTTCCAGTTGAACCTATAAATTTTAAGGGTTAGGAAAAGCCCTGCTTCTAATTTCTTATCCCTCAAATGAAATTTATAAAACAAACATGAAATTGTGAGTATAAATAGTGATGTAACCCTTTTCTGTTTTAGATTTTTAAATGTAATTACTTTTAGATCAATCCTGATTTGCTGCAAAATTTGTTGTAAAAACTACTTTGTAAAACTTCACACAGAGAATTCTGAGCCTATTATTTCTGTGTAAATTAAATATAAGTATGATATACTGATACTGTCTCAACTTAAATCTTAAGAGCACTGAGCATATTAAAAAAATTAGGTTTTAAAAATAATCAACTAAATGCCCACATTCTACTTTCAAAGAGGAGGCAGAGAAGCTTAAGAAATTTCTCTCTAAGGATTCCAGAGGACTTTGGGGACCACATACCTACGCATATACTCACCATCACTGAAATTCAGCCACCTCTTGGGAAGAAGAGCAACAGAATAAACACTGAAGTCTAGTATGATGATGTGGGGATAGAAAATTTAGCAGACTACAATCCAATCCATGTAGCTTATTTTAGCTCTACAAAACAAAGATTTGCTAAATGATATAGACTATATTAAAAGTATAAAGAACTCCATTTTTGAATATCTCAGAAAAACAAATTTTTGTCAACCTTGTGAAGAATTAAAATGTCTGGCTCTCTCAAATGTCTGGCTCTCTCAAATGAATTAGAAAACTAAGTTCAATAAGCACAAATGCTCAAATGAAAGAATTTGAAAACTAAGTTTAACAAGCACAAATGGAATTTGTCTTTGCTTATCAAATAGTTTTCCTCAATGGTAGTACAAATAAGTAACATATTGCTAAAACTTAGAAAAAGGGTTGCAACTGACATCAGATTTCGGGGAGGGGGGGAACAAATTATTTTCAATAATCTTCAAATGCTTCAAAAATAACAGTTGTTTGTAAACAACAGACAGTAATTATTCATCTATAGTTCTCAAAAGACTTTCATAGGGTTAACCTAGTCTGAGATAGCTTTGAAAGTAATTATATAATATTTATTTATTTAAAAACCCTTACCTTCCATCTTAGAATCAGTAAGAGTGGTAAGGGCTAGGCAAGAGGGGTCAACTGACTTGCCAGGGTTACACAGCTAGGAAGTGTCTGAGTTCAGATTTGAATCCAGGACCTCCCATCTCTCGGCCTGGCTCTCCCAGCTGCCCCCAATATTTATCTTTAAAATAGTCTATAAACCAGACTTTCCATTAGTTTCCATTAGGCAGTGGGAGACTTCCAGTCACAGAAATTTGCAACCTTAGTTTCAGCTTTGACTCCTTACTTTCTTTCACTCAATGTAATAAGAAGTTGCCAAATCCTGTTTCTCTCTCCTTAAGAGCTCATCTACCCAACTCTTTCTTTTCACTCATGAAGCTACTACTCTAGTTCAGACCCTATCATCTCTTGCTTATTACTATAGCAATATTCTTTTTTTATTTTATATATATTTTTAATTTTTATTTTTTCAATATTAGTTTTAAGAAAATTGTTCCTTGGTTACATGGTTCATGTTCTTTCCCTCTCCTCTTCCCAACCCCCTCCCATAGCCAACATGCAATTCCACTGTGTTTTACGTGTCATTGATCAAGACCTATTTCCATATTATTGATATTTGCACTACGGTGATCGTTTATAGAGTATATATCATACCCAATCATATCCCCATCGACCCATGTGATCAAGCATTTGTTTTTCTTCTGTGTTTCTGTTCCCACAGTTCTTTCTCTGGATATGGATAGCGTTCTGTCTCATAAGTCCCTCAGAAATGTTTTGGATCATTACATTGCTTCTAGTAGAGAAGTCCATTATAATTGATTGTGCCACAGTGGCAATATCCTTTTAATTAGTCTGCTACCTTAATTTTTCTCTCCCTTCTCCAAAATATTCTACAACTGCTATCTATTAAGCAGAACCACATAAAGAAGGAAGAATGAATTTATATTGAAAACTAGCTGCTGAGTTGAAATCAGGCACAGCTGACTTTTGCTAATTGTTTTTTCATTGTATATGGTGAATATCTATACTCAGAGACTCCTGCTTGGGGAAAAAAATTGTTTTGTTCACTGTTACCTTGATTTGGGTTGGTGTTTTGTCTAGTATTCATTAAATAATATCTAAAAAAAGAAATTCACCTTTCTGACTAACTGCATTGATCAAATTAACTGAGTAATTGTCTTTTAAAGGTTTTTTTTCTGACCTTTAGGACTTGAGGACTAGCATAAGCTTTAATGAAAAAGTGAAGCACATTTAATCATATTGCTTTAAAAAAATTTATCTTTTTTCTATCAGCAAAACATCTGCCTTCTTCTGTTCACTCTTTTCTCCCGAGAAGGAAAGAAAAACCAAGACCATGTTACAAACATGGATAATAGTCAAGCAAAACAAATTCCTGAATTGACCATATCCAAACAAAATATGTCATAATTTGCACTCTGTGTCCTCTTCAGGAGGTAGGGAGAATCTTTCATCATGAGCCCTTTGTAATTATGATTGATTGTTGTGTTGAACTAAGTCTTTCAAAGTTGTTTGTCTTTACTATTGTAAAAATTATTGTTTCACTCACTTCACTCTATATGACTTTATATATCTTCCCAGTTTTCTCTGAAATCATCCTTTTCATTATTATTATAGTATAATAGTGTTTTATCACATTCATATACCATAACAATGTTTAGCCATTACTCAATTGATAGGTGGTGGCCCCCCCCCCCCCCCCCACACACACACTTTGGCATTTTCCAATTCTTTGTCACTGAGAAAAGAGTGTATATAAATATTTTTTACATCCTTAGTTGGAGTTAATTTTGCTTAGGACTAATCTTTCCCTTAAATTTGCACTCCTTATTTTCTCTTTTCTCTTTTCCCTTTCCTTTTTGTTTCCTATTGTTAAATATATTTCTGTATGCAGTTTTGTGTGTGTATTGGCCTCTCCTTTGATCAGTTCACATGAGAGTGAGGGTCAAATTTTGCTTAACAGAACCATTCCCAGGTCCTTTGTCTAATTAGATTCACTTTATGACTTCTGATAATGATAGAGTTTTGAGGAGATGCATTTATCGTTTACCAGTATTATATTGTAAGCAGTTCATTCTTGTTTATTCCCTTATAATTGTTAATGCATGTTTACATTTTTATGTTCTTATTAACTCCTTTTTTTGCACTCCAAAGTTTCTTAGCTTTGGTGTTTTCATCAGAAATGTTTGGATACCCTCTTTCATTAAAAATCCAATTTTCCTCTTTTGGATTATACTCAATCTTGCTGGGTATTAAGTTATTCTTGATTGAGTATAGTCTTTACATTTTGGAATAACATAGTCCAAGCCCTCCACTTTGTAGTAGTGGCTGATAAAATGTACATGATATTCCTTGGTGCTACAGTGGCTCCTTGAATTCTTTCTGGCTTGCACTATATATATATATATATATATTTTAACTTGAAAGCTCTGGATTTTGGCTCTGATATTTTTAGAGATTTTAATTTTGGGTTTTTTTTTTTCAGGAGATGACCGCTGGATTCCCTAATTTTCTACTTGCCCTCTTGTTTTAAGAAATCTGAAAAGTTTTCTTTTTTGATTTCTTGAAATACGAATTCTAAGCTCTTTCTTGGTCCTTGGTTCCCAGTTAGATCATTCTTAAATTCTCTCTCTTCAATTTGTTTTCTATGTCAGTTGTTTTTGCTATGAGATACCTTATATTTTCTTTTCTTACAGTTTTTTAAAACTTTGTTTTAATATTTCTTATCTTGTACAGTTTTAACTTTCTCTTTGGTTCATTCAAATTTTCAGGAAGTTTGTTGCTTGGGTGAGATTTTATGATTCTTGTGCCAGCTTGTCAATTTTCTTTTCCACATCTCTTTTTTTTTTTGCAATTTTTTACTCTAATACTCTCATTTATAAAAAATGTATATAACTTTTTAATGTTTGTTTATGCCTTAACTGTGGTTTTTTTTTTTGAGGCTTGTAAACTTGGAGATGTTTCAGAATTATTCTCCTCTTCTGAATACTTTTTGAGCATCCCTGTCACCTCAGCATTTTATAGTGGGATCTTTTTCATGTTTGTTCATTCTTCCAGCCTAACTTAAGACTCTTTGTTATGACTGGCTTTTGACCACTTATGAAAGAAATATCTGAACTGAATTTGTGTCCCATGGCTGCTTTCTTGAGTTATTTAGTGTTGTGTTATTCCAAGATCTCAAAGATTGGTCAGACAGAGGACCTATACAAATGGTCTAATCCATGGCCATAGGATTACCATCTTACTAGTTTGAGTTCTGGAAGTTATTAACCTAAGTTTGAAACTGAGCAACACATTTTGTAGACTCCTATTGGACTCAGGTAAGTTTTGTCGATTCAGAATGTCAGTTCTTTTTTTTTGGTTTGGGATTCCTGCCTTGCTTGTTTCTCTGCTTATTTTAGACTGGGCTTTGAGGCTCAAACTGAGACCCACTGCTTTGCTTTTGGTGTCAAATACACACGGATACTACTTGTTTTTGAACTTGCTCCTTGTTTACTACATAGCCTAAGGTCTGAGACTACTTCTTTCTGGAAAGCCACATCTTTCCTTATCTGTAATGTAGAACTGGGTAGTAGGTGACCAAACTACTAGTTGGCACCTGTTATAGCTCCCAGAATAATGTTGAACCTTTCTGTGTCAGACTGGAACTTCTTGTAAAGCCTTTCTCTGTGTTGAAGTGGTATAACTTTTGGTTGAAATTCTTAATTTATCAACAAGTTTTTCATATAATTTGCTGGGGGCAGTAGATATACTGTGTTGGTTAACATAGGTGAAGTTAATAGTATGATAAATTATTCAAAATTAATAAGTGTTCTTTTATAGAAGTATAAGGGTTAAGGGGAAAAGTAAATCCCTAGGCTAAAGTATTAATTTTGAAAATAAACTGTTGATCACTGGATCAAAGACTTAAAAGCAGGAGGATACTTAATACAGCCTCCTTATTTTTATTTTTATTATTATTTTTTAAAACCCTTACCTTCCATCTTGGAATCAATACTGTGTATTGGTTCCAAGTCAGAACAATGGTAAGGACTAGCAATGGAGGTTAAATGACTTGCTCAGGGTCACACTGCTGGGAAGTGTCTGAGGCTAGATTTGAACCTAGGACCTTGTCTCTAGGCCTGACTCTCAAACCTTTGAGCCATCTAGCTGCCCTCCCCCCCTTATTTTTAGATGAGAAAACTGAAGTTAGCAAGGTTAAGTGATTTTTTTTCCTGAGATTATACAGATCGTAAGCATCAGAGATTAGATTTTAAACCAAGTGCTTTTGATTATGGAGTCATTCTTTTTCAATGCTTTCTTCCTATGAAAAATAGAAACATAGAAAATTTTTTCTCATTTTCCTTTACCAAAAATGTAAATAATTTATTTACATTACTGTTTTGAAAGTCTACAAACTAGACAAATATCCCAATATTCTCAAAAGGAATTTTGATGATGATAAATTCTACCATATGGGCCTCCTATTTCTTAGTTCCTTTTTGGTAATTTCTCTCCTTTTCTCTATTTTCCCTTTTTGGAGAGCTGGGGATTCTTTGCCAGTAATGTCTTGCCATTTATATGCAAGACAGAGGAGTAAGGTAATAGACACAGCTGTAGAGAAATTTTGAAAGAATATGTTAAGATTAGAAAGACAGATTTGGTTGGGATTATACTATCTGTATAAAACCTTGACATTTAATATAGGCAAATAAGATGGTACCACTATTATCTCCCCTCTACTCCCCCAAACCTTACCCAAACCTTTGTATTGATGATTTTTTCTTTATATCAATTATTTTAGCCCCTGCCACCAGATTGAAACTTTCCTTAAGACAAAGAACTATTTAAGCAAAAATATGACACAATGCCTGTATCTGATAATGTATACATTTTTCTGCCAGTCATCTTTTCATTTACGTTGTTAAAGCTCTTCATATTTCCCCTAAAATTGTTACTATAAGATAATAAGCCATGACTTCCATATTCCATGCTACTGGGTTTGGGCTTCACCCCCCCCCCCCCCCCAACTTCAGGTTTTAAGCAACAATTTATACTATATACTACAAAAGATTCAAAATGGTTATGTAACTATCTCTGAGTTACTGAGTTATGCTTTCTCTGGTACCAAAATGTTTTTTCTTTCCTAGTGTCAATTAACTAAAATGTATGACAACCCCCCCCCCCCTTTTGTAGGAGTCTGTTTCTAGTTGATTACAATGTGTTGCAATAATTTGAAATTGGGGTTTATTTTTGTTAAGTGTTCTGTGGATTCCCTATATTTGCATTTTGCTTTCAGCATCCTATATTTCTTATGATTTGTCTGTGATTAAAGTGTTTTAAATTTATTTAAAAAAAACCCTTACTTTCTGTATTAGCATCAGTACTCAATATCAGTTCCAATGCAGAAAAGTGGTACAGAATAGGCCAATGATGGCTAACCTTTTAAAGACCTCATGCTGTGCCCCATCTCCTGACTACATACAATGTCTGTTCCTCCCCTTCCCTCCCCCCTCCCCCCCCACTGAGTGCTGTGCTTCCCCCTACCCCCTACCTTATCCCAGACAGGGGAGGAAAAAAAGAAGGAAAATAGCCCTGGAACTCAGCTTAGGGGAGGGAGTAAGCACTTCCAATGGGCTGCTAGGCAGAGGGGCAAGGAGGTGCAGTGGAAAGAGGGAAGGGAGCAGCTCTGCACAAGTCCCTCTGCCTTTCTATTAACCAATTCTGGTGGGTGATGGTGCACATGCCCACAGAGAGGTCTCTGCATTCCATCTTTGGCATGCATTCCATAGGTTCACCATTACAGGGCTAGGCAATAGGGGTTAAATGACTTGCCCAGGGTTAAACAGCTAGGAAGTATCTGAGTTCAAATTTGAACCCAAGACCTGCCATCTCTAGGTCTGGGGCTCTATTCACTGAGCCACTGTTTCTTTTATGATTTTTTTTTGAAGACTTACCATTAGCTTAACCTTGGTGATAGTTCTAATAGCTTAATGGTTATTCTCTCTTATTACAGAAACCTTTTTTGGTAATATTTAGTTGAAAAAACTGAGTGGCTTGCTCTTTACATCCTGGTGCCCAAGAAAGATTGAAGTCCTTAGTCCTAGAGGGTGGGCTACTTCTTGGTACGGAGACTAAGGTTGTTTGTAATAGGGGGTGAAGTTCTATATGGATCATCTTAGGTTTCTTGTTTGATATTACTATTCTGTTAATCTCTTCTTACTTTTCTAATTTTTCCTCTTTGCTTCCCTTGACCTGAAAAGTATTTTTATATAGAGTGAATAGGAGTAAGTTTAATAATGAAACGCAGGCACTCCTCAGCTTCTTATTGCCCTGGTTTCTATTACCATTAAAAACAAACAAACAAACAAACAAAAACAACCTAAAACCTAAAACCTAAAAGGCTGAATTTTTCTTCCAGAAAGAGTACCTGTTGGTTCATGACTTTTCCTGTATTCTCCTTTCTTCCAGTGGTATTTCTTCAATTACTCTTTTTACTCTCATTTATCCAGGAAGTTCAAATTTACAGCCATACAAGGTACAAGCAATGTGATCTGTAGTAGGAAATACTCAGGTGAAGATACTCTTTCCACTCCTTCCACTAACTCAGGCCATCACCTTCTCTGAATTTAGGCTTTCAGTTTCCTAGAACACTGAGAGGTTGTCACTTGCCCAGTCACACAGCTATTATGTATCACAGGAGAAAGTTTAATCTAAGTATTTCTTATTTTAAGACCAACTCTACTATGACATACTACTTTTCCCCCTCCTCCCTCCCCCATACACACACGTATTTAAGTTAAATTTTAAGGTTTTATTCAGAATTTTTTATTGAAGGGTTTTTTTTGTCCAGTTAAATTATAGTGTTCCTACTTAATTAGTGGGGCATGTTCAACAGTTACTTCCATATACTTTCTAAGGAGAAACGGTTGTCCTTTTTTAGTTCAGAAAAGACCTTCCTTGGCTCTTTTTTTTTTTTTTTAAATGTTCAAATACCCTTAGGTCTTGCTGACATTAACGTAACTATTCATTTTATTTTTACTCAACATATGTTTAATAAACGCTTTTATTCACTCATTCATTTCAATTAAGGTTTCTAGCAAATTGTAAAGCTTTTCAAGTTTCTAGTTGTAAGGAGCTTTAGAAACTTCTCATCTAGTTTAATCCCCTAGTTTTACAGCTGAGGACCCTAAGGCACATAAAAGTACATAAATTATTTATTCATAGAAAGTCAGAGATTGGAAACTGGTTTAGTAGAGGTAGACACTAGTACTTAAGTTTCCTGAACTGCAGCTCAGAGTTTAGTACTATATTATTATACATATTGTTGTATAGTAAAGTACCTTGAATATTTTAACAAGAAAGTTAAGGAACTTCTCGGAGATAAATCAATTAACTATATAGTATCATTTATTTTAGTACAGTATCATTATAGAATACACTATAGTTACATTTTCCACTCTTGTATAAGCATATAATCATATCTACTTGTAAGCCTTTTGGGGGTTAACACCTAAAATTGCCATTTTGGGAAGCAATGTGATGAAATGTGTAAGTGACCATAGTTATCTTGGAAAGGAGAATTTCCCTATTGTTACTGATCCCTGCAATATTATCAGTTACCTCTAGGTGGTGGAAGATGAATCTCTGAGTAGATCTCTGAATTCTATTTATTTTAGAAGACCCATGGAATATTAACAGCTTTTATGAAACTATTTTCTTCATTAATTTATATAACTTTTTAAATAGTACAAACTAAATTCTAGATGCAGAGTGGATACTATGATTATTTATATTATTCCTCTTATCTCCTCCCAAGTGTTTATTATGCTCCCATGTGGATCCAGAAGGGCATTTTTTGGTAATTCTGACATATAGTTGGTACTTAATGAATGCTTGTTGACTGACTGACTAGAAATAAGTGAGAGTCCATGCCCTAAAAGAACTTAAGTCTAATTAGGGAGATAATACATGTGAACAAATAGAATATCAATCACAATATAGTTACATAGGACAGACCTGCAGGTCTCAACCCATCAGTGACCATAGGAGTATGTCTACTCCAATTATGTGAAGACTTCCTACAGTGGAATGGACAGGTGGGAACAGTTTAAGAGTCATGAAGATGGCCAAATCAGACTGTGGGGAGCTTAAAGCTTAATCAGACATTGGAGATACCAAAGTTATCCACTGCATCTCGGACCATTGCAAGTACTCTTGACCTTTCTTTGTCTCACCACTAGACTTGAATGATTCTTGGTGAGCCTGAGGATTTTGTGCAATTCTGCCTCACTTAAATCCATTTTGTGTCCAAGTCAAGGCATTATCTGTGATGTTAGTGTTCCTCTTTGAAAACAAAGGATGAACAACAGTAATATAGGATCCTAGACTTATGACTGGAAAGGGCTATTGCAGTCTGTTCCTCATTTTGTGTATAAGTAAGTGGAGGATCAGAGAGGTTTATTGACTTTCCCAAGGCTACACAGCAGAGAAAAAGAACCTATGCTTTTCTCTTGAGGAGTAGAACTTGAGCTGGTGAAAACATTAGTTATTCCTCCTGAGATGTAAGTAATTCCAATGAGAAAACTATAAGGAAAAACTACATTATAAAGAGATTTTACTGTATTGGTCTTTGGATTGTTGATCTATGGCCTGATTACCTTACTTTCAAGCATTTACATAATTTTTTTGCTATCCATAATAAAAGAATTATGTGTAATACTGCAAATAAAGTAAATTTTTGGGAGTGATTTGAACTTAAGATGTTTTTCTTTTCCTCTGTTTTAGGAATATTTTAGTGGATAAGCCAAATGACCAATCTTCACGATGGTCTTCTGAGAGCAATTACCCTCCCCAGGTAAGAATCTGATTTTGCTTTATAGGTTTAGGATGGTTTTCAGTAGTCATAAGTCAGGATTAATTTAGCACCATCCTCATTTGACACTAACTAGGTCAATTGATACCTAGAAGTTTTTACTTCTTTTCTAAGTTTATCCAGATTTCTTCATAGCAAGCTAATTAAATTTCCCCTAAGTGTTGGAAAACTTATAGTCTGCAGTACTGTTTAGAATCTTCTGCTTTCTCTAAATCAGTAATGGAAATCTGATTTTTTTTGTAGGACTCAGTTACTTCATGTGCTTTAGGAAATTTAGTTAATGTATATTAAGAAAAACTAGCTCTCTGAAGTGTAAGAGCATTTATTGGGGCAGAAGTTTTGATTTTGCATATTTTGATTTCCCTTTTTTTGCCTAATTTAGTCAATCTACAAAGTATAGGAATTATTAATAGATTGGAGCTTCATATTGCTGGCTTTGAGTTGAGGTTAGTTCTGTGGGATTGCTTTGTTTTTGGAAACATGTTTATAAGTTCTTTTAGGTATTTCATTAATTTAATTTACTTGGATGATGTCAGGACTTTGTACTGATCTCCTGACAGAAAAGACCCCAAATTGCCTGCTATACTGAATTTGGTGCAATAGGAAATAATGTCAATAGTGAGTTTCTGGAGAAGTTAGTAGTATAATTGGTTGTTTTGTTCTTTTTGTGATACATATTTTTTGCAGAATTATTTGTTTTAAATGGTATTTTTTGTTCATATTTTATTTTTTCTTAGTTTTTTCATTTTACCTTATTTAGGAATTCTCCTGTGCTCAGTTTCTTATGTGTAATTAGAATTTGCTCCCCCTGCTCTCTCTCCCAGCATCCCATTTACATTAGTACATTAACACAAATACAGAAATGGGATGCTGAGAGAGGGAATATTGGGGAGTATGGGTTGTAAAGGGTACAATTTTTCTTTTAGCATCTTCAGGAGCAAATTATAATTAAACACTTATCTAGCTAGTTTGCCTTCTTTTTCTATGTTTAGTTGGGAAAAAAAAGTCTTTACTATTAGAAACTCTTCACTATGATATTAAAATTTTATATTTAGCCATAGTATGAAGAACAAGTGAATTTTAGAATTTTCTCTTATTTACAACTCTTTGATTTTTTATTCAAAGGTGGAGGTTAGACATTAGAACTTTTCAGGCTTTGTACAACTATATTGGTATAACTTTGTTTTAACATATATAGTAACACCTCAGTTGCCTAGAACAGGGATTCTTAAAATAATTTTTTAAATTGCACTTCTATAAGATTAGTTTTTTTAAATAATTCTGTTTTATTTTTTTTTGCATTTAGAAACATTGTTCAGAGAAAAGGTTCACAGAATTCACCATACTGCCAAAGAGGCCCATGACATCACTCCTAGAATCCCTGGTTTAGAGTTAAGAAGGATCTCTTCCTGTGTCAGTTCCTCTTCTTCCTCCCTGAGATGGGGTGGGAAGCTTTTCAGTGGCCAGAGTGTAATTTTCAAAATCTATGAATATGTCCATGCCTTTCAGATCCTCATTGCAACTAGTTTAGATGTAATACATCTACTTTCCCAGTTCCCAACAATGTAGCTATTTTTGTGTATGTGGATGGGAGTGGATCAGGGAGTTGTTAGAGGCAAGCAAAAATAATAGCTGGATATCTTGACAGCAAAAAGAAATGGAAATTTTTTTTAAAAGTAGAAACAATTGGAAGGTTATTGTAGTTTGAAACTATTTAGTGTAAAGGTAGAAGACCTTCCATATCTAAAAAGTGATTTATTGTACTGTGGTACCATACTGCATACTGTTAATTACCATAATTAAAGCATATGCTATTCATAGTGATGAACCAGCACAGTTAAATTATAATTTCATAAATATTTTAAGAAAATCTGAAAAAGGGGAAGAAACTCCTTTTGTATTAATGCATTTAAAAAAAACTTCCATCAAAAATTTCTGAAAAGGAGAGCGTACTACGTATTTGGAAAAAAATACAAAATATTGCTACAAAATAAAAAAAAGAAAATACTAGTAATTATTGACTGATATGGAACAGCTAGATGCCACAGAGGATAGAGTGTTAGGCCTGGAGTCAGGAAAGACTCATTTTCCTTAGTTCAAATCTAGCCTCAGACTAACTGTTTGACTTGGACAAGTCATTAAACCCTATTTGCTTAAGTTTCTTATCTGTAAAATGAGCAGGAGAAGGAAATGGGAAACCACCCAAGTGTCTTTACCAAGAAAATCCTGGTCCAGTCATGAAGAATCAGATACAATTGAAAAAAGACTGAACAACAAAATTGACCTATATGCCTGCTTTACCCTTTATATAACATCTTAATAAGAATTAATTACATATATAATTCATGATATATGAACTTGCTACATATATATAGTAAGGCCATTTTAGTGCTGTATTTGACTAAAGTTTGAAAAGGGAATTGACAAACCTTTGTAAAAGATATTCTATATAGCAGATCCCATAATTAATTGTCACTCATTTGACTAGGATACAGTTTCTCAGGATTCTTATTATAGTTGTTTTTTATATAAAGGCATTTGACTTACTAAAGCAAAGTGGCACCTTAAAGTCTTTCCTCCAACAGTTGTTTCCCTTGCATAAATTAAAATAATACACAAGTCCTTTAAGAATATAACAAACATAAACATTATTCAGCTATCTTTGTGTTAATATTAATCATAAAACAGCTATTCTTACAAAAGATATTTGCTAGATAATGAGTTATTTTAGATGCCCCTGTTTGTGGATAATGTTAAATTGATTTCATTGAGCTCTAAACATTGTAGAGCCTCCTAAATGAAAGTTATGGATCACCCAGAGGGCAAAGGGAGGAGAGCCCCGCAGTGCATAATGAATAAATAGACTGCAACAGAAAGAGTTTCTCAGTAAGAACTATGTAAAAGGACATCTTTAGAAGGATATGCAATTGGGAATGTATGTCAGATTGTCATGTAGCAAGAAATGGTTATCTTGAGGGCTCCATTGATAGTCACATGTGTGAAGAGATCCAAGAGTAAAGCTGAGTGGATTCTCTGTGGAGAGTTTACAGGAACACATGGACAGGGCTTGTATAAGGGGAGGAGAAATGAATTGGAGCTCAGTGCATAGATTGCAATCTCTATCCACAATGATGAGTGGATTTATCATAATTCATAGATCTATCAAAGTGTGTATAAAAAATAGTTCCTATTAACCATAATGGTCCTCTTTTAGAAAGATTGCTTTACTCAATCTCAGAAGACCTGTGTTTGAAGCCACCCTTGCTGCTAACTGCCTACATGACTTTGGGAATATCACTTTCTGTATGGACTTTATCGAAAAGATGAGGTGGTAGTACTAGATAATCTTTAGCTGTCCCTTTCATCTCTAAAAGTTACCTATTCTAAAATTTGGTGTTTCAAAGGGCCAACTTTGGTCATCTGGAAAAGCCATTTTTAAACTATTTCATTCTATGATGTTGAATAAAGGACATTTTTAAGAAATGAGGAATATTGTTTGTTTTCTTAATGGATTCCTGATCATTTTGAATAGGTTGTGTTGAGAATGGGAGACTTTTTTTTTTGTTCAAAATATAAAATTTCATCTATGTTATTTCTTTTTTCCCTTTTAAACGTGATACTCCCTACATTCCCATATATTTCATGGGTGGAATTTCTAGACCCCCCTCCCCCCATTATTGCTTTTTTTTCCCCCCTTAGCAAATATTCCAATTTACCAAAAACACCATTAAATTTTTACCTTTTATACCTACCCATTATTTGTTCTTTTAAAAAATATTGCAAGGATTAGTGAAATAACTGTTAATTCTTCATCTCTGTTATAATAAAGTTCCAATTCACTTTGCATATAAAAAAATTATTGATGCCTTCTAAAAAAATCAATATTTCTACATAGCCTTCTGCTCTCTCCTTTTCCCATCCCTCTCTCATCATTTATTGAATCTTCCCCTCTAACTAAGAAAAATTATTGAGGAAAAACAACTGATAGAGTGACCGTCTGGAATTCACACTGTTCCTTTAGACCCTCTCCTCTATTAAGAGAAAGAAGCAATGCTTTATTATCTATTTTAGAGCTTAAATTGGTTATTATAATTATTTGCATTTCAGCTTCCACTGAGTCTTTTCATAGTCATTTGGTCTCTTTTGCTTATGTTCTGAATATTTTACATCCATTCATACGGATTTTCCTATGTTTATCAAAATTCCTCATATTTCTTACTACAGAATAATTTTCTTTTACATTCACATAACCTAGTTTGTTCATCAGTCCCCCAATTGGTAGGTACAAACTTTACCCAAAAACCTTTAAATCAGTAATTTCACCCTTTCTAAGCACATGTATTTCATAAGGGTCAGATAACTTCAGAAACATACATTTCAGATGAACTGGAACATGTTATGTCCCTAGGTTAGTTAAAATTTAATACAAGTAAAAAATTTTTTTTAATTTTAGAAAAAATTTTAAATTATATACAAGATTGATTCTAAGTGGCTTATTTTCATTTTGATCTCTTGCTAAGGAAGGCCATTTAAAAGAGAAATACCTAATATCTTTGTAACTGGTCATAAGATGTTAGTGTGGCAAACTGTCCTTTTATTTTTCTCTGAGTGCACAGATGCCTAACTTGCTCTATAGTTAGTATGAATAGAGAAATAGGCTGGGTATCAGGAGATTTGGATTTTAACTTCTACGACTTTACTTTGCCATGTCGAGGCCTCATTTTTCTCATCTGAAAAATACAGGTGGTGTTTTAGGCTTTTCTGCTTTAGCATTCAGTGATATTTGAGCTGTGAAAATAAAGACAGAACAACATACATTTTTTTGTTAGATATTTTTATTAGCACTAAATGTACTTGATAAAGTTTTAGTACTTGTTTTATATAATTTTAAATTTTTTCTCAAGTGAAAAAGATCATAAATGTTCTTCACTTTAATTTTTTCTCCTTTGATGGGGAAAGGGGAAGGATATAAGAGAAGGTGACCTAAAACTTGTGAATGTATAGAAGGTTTCTCTTTATGGATTTTTTTTTAAGATTTTACCCTACCTCATGGGATTATAGTAAGGATAAAATAAGATAATATTTTTGAAGTCTATAAAGTATTCTATAATTAGATGTTATTATATATGTATAATTATCTGTTTTTCTTTTATTGATCCCTTTCATTTTTATATCACATTAATTTTCATAAATTCCTCTCCCCACTAACCCATGCCCAAATTATCCCTTCTAACCAGTATTTTTTTTAAAGAGGGGGAAAAAGTCACTTAAGCAAAATCAATATTCCATAACCATAGTTAACTCTTTCTTCCCCACCACCCTGCATTGAAGGAATATGCCATTTTCTCAGTTCTGCTCTAAGGTCAAACTTGGTCATTATAATTAGATGATGTTATCTTTTATTGTTCTTTCTATTTACATTGTTGTTGTCATCATGTATATTTTCCTAATTCTGCTTATTTCACTTTTAATCAATTCCTGTGCTTCTTTGAGTTTTTCATATATTTCATTTCTTATAGTGTTATAATATTCCATTATGGCTACTATGTATCTGAGTTTGTTTAGTGGTTGTCAGTATTACTATTTTACTGTCACAAAAAATGGAGGGGGTAGAGGTATGGGCATGTAGTTTCTGTCTAATTATCTAATGCTAGACTTGAAGTCAGGAAGACCCTAGTTCAAATCTTGCCTTTGACACCAGTAATAATAACTTTTATTAAGCACTAACTGCACTTTACAATTATTATCTTATTTGATCCATACAATAACCCTAGGCGATAGATACTACTTTTATCATCCCTATTATTCAGATGAGGAAACTGAGCACAAATGACTTATTCACACAGCTAGTGTCTGAGATCCTATTTGAACTCAGGTCTTCCAGATTCTAACTCCTGTTTATCCACCGCGCCCCCTATCTATGTCTAAATGCAGTTTTAAATCTTTAATGACTTCATAAGTATATGTGCTACAGACTTATAAAAGAATGTCATTTGAAAGGTTATTTACATTTCTTTTATAATTTTGTGAATTTTGAATAATAAATTTTCATTTTTAACTAGATGGGTGCTTTGTCATATTTTGTGTGTGTGTGAAATAGTTTTTGAAAGATGGTCTCAGATTGTGGATCAGTAGAAGAGATCCTTTTGCTTGTTTACCTTGCTCACTTGATTTATTTCCATTAGTCTTTAATTGTGGGGTCACATCGAAACCTTCATGTATGCATTAAAGCCCCATTCTTTGTTTGGCCTTAAGGCTAGGATTAAAAGTTCAGTCCTTTCAGTCATTGAGTAGCACCTGATGAAAATTTTTACAAGTTTAGAAAATTGACTAGAGTATTGCACAAAGTGATGGTTATATTGAATTTTAATAAGAATCACTCTGAAAAATTTTAAATAACCTGCCAAATGTTGTTTTTTTATGTGTTTGAAATGCATATTTCGGAAGTGGTTAAAACCAAAACCTGCCCTAAGACTTATGGGATGTACTTTTGTGATCCTGAGTATGTTGTATCATTTTCTGAATGGAAAGTTCATAGTAATTTGGAGCCAGCAGCTCTGAGTTTGATTTCTGGCTCTTTTTATTTCATTTGGAGCCTTGAGTGAAGGGAGAAGAAGGGAATAAGCTTTTATGTAATACCTCCCATGTGCTCTGCATTGTAAACTTCAAAAATATTACATAACTTGATCTTTACAATAGCCTTGTTAAGTTTATGCTATTATAATCCCCCTTTTACATTTGAGAAAACAGACAGACAAAAAATTTAGTGACCCACCGAGAATCACATAGCTAGTAATTGGCTCATTTCAAATTTGAATTCCTTTTCCTTACTTCTGACCCAGTGCTCTTATCAACCATATTATCAGATATATAAATAATAAATAAGTGCCTATAAACTGTCATTGTAACTTCCTTTGATCTCAGTTTCCTCATCTATAAAATGAAGGAAGAGGTGACCTCTAAGGTACCTTCCAACTCAAAATATATGATCCCATGTTCCTTTTAATAAGGAAAAAAGTTCTTCCTTTCCTGATGACACCAGAATGGAAACCATTGTATTGTTCATTCTCCTGATAGCATGGTATCATCTGGGAATGGGAGAGAGGGAGAAACTTAATGCTGAATTTGGGGGATCACAGGAACTTAGATTTAAAGCTTGAAATTTTTTTGAAGACCATATTATAGATCCACCCTTTCATTTTTACAGGTGATAAAACTGAGGCCCAGAGAGGTTAACCTACTCATGTTGCATAGGTAGTAACGGAGCCAGAATTCAAACTGAGGTCCTGAAACTCTGTATGCAATATTTTTATATTTCACACTACTGAATTGCAAACAGGATTAGAATGATAAAGATATAAATTAGCTTCTTCATAATTGTTTAAAAACAAATCTTTATGATTTGGGAAAGTATAGCTAGTTGGTAAAATGATGGTGAAATTTTCATAAAGCTCTGCATGGATGGTCTTAGGACTGAGTCTCTGTGTCTCTCCCTCTGCTTCTCCTCCCTTTCTCCTCTCTCCCTTTCTTCTTCTTCTACCAAGTGCTATATGGTAATACTAAACCTCTTCTAGATAAGATATAATTTCCATTTTTTTATTGTAGGGAAGTCATGAAAGTTTAAATAACTTTCCCAGGGTTATAGGTTAGTAAATGTCAGAGGATGGGTTGCTGCTTTTTAGCATCATGGATGTGAATAGATTGAAGTTAGACTTCCTCTTGAGTATGTAGTGGGATAAATTGGTTGGACGAAATAGTCTCATGAGAATTTTAGTTAGATCTATCACCTAATTATTTTGTGTGCCATACATGTAACTATTTTCACACTCTTAAGACCTTATTAACAAGTAGTGAAACACATTTTCTTTCTCTTCTCTTTATTTGCTCTCTGGTGGAGGTATGAATGAACAATGAAATGAGTAAAAGATAGGTGACAGGACAGAAAAAGATGAAAAGCCATGGCTCATCCGCAGATTGGGTCATCAGAAGAAGTAAGGTGCTAGGTAAGCACAGATAAGTATCATTGTTCCAGTAAAAGCACAGAATTTACCAGTTCAAAAAACCAAAATTATATCTGATGAACATTTCCTTTTATGGGACTTGTGAATAAATTTTTATAGAGAAATGTAGTACAAAAAATAAAATTTATATAGCATGAAGGCATGTTTTAATAACTTTAGGAGTGTTGAATATAATATCTTGATATTTACATAAATGACTATATTCCCATATAATTAAAAATTACTTGTTTTAAATAAGCAAAACAAATAATTGGATAGGTATGGAAATTACATCTATGATGTGAAAGTTCAAATTTCCTTTAGTGACCAAATTGTAATTTACTAAGAATGTTTAATAAATTATGTTATGGTAAGCATTATAAGTGATATTATCTTGAATGTATGATGCTTGTATATTGTCATTAATAGTTTTAAAATTATGATTATGAAGGGGAAAATTACTTGCTAGTTGTCATTTTTGAGTTCTATACATATGCAAAGAAAGTTCATTTATTGATAAGCATGTTAAACATTTTAAGTTAAACTTAAAGAAAAATATGAAACAGGTAGAGTAATAGCATGTTTTAGCAGTGGTTGATGTTTTAGTGATTAGACAAATTCATACTGCAGAATAAAATATCAATATACTCCTTGACTTACTCAAAAGTAAACTTGTGATAGTACATTTTTTGAATCAAGTAATTATTGTGCCTCCAGGAAGTGCTAAGAAAACAGTGGTTCTTAAATTGATTTTGTTTTGAATAGTTGATAGTGTTCATCTGAATAACAAATTCTAGATGCCTGAAAATAAAACAAAATGAAATTTTTCTCCTCACAAAAAAATTTTTTTTCTTGTTTTATGAAAAGTGGACAATTTTAGTTGAGTGCTAGAAAAGGAGACTTAATTGCTAGACAGAAGCCCTGTGCTCTGTTTCATAAATGCCTCAGATACCAAATTACTATCAAAAATTAAAATAAGCAAGTTCTATGGAAGTTTCTCTAAGGAATCCATACTTCTTAAGATTGTGCATTGCAGGCTTAATTGTCATATCTGATTTGTTATTGCTGTTTGCAAAGAAGCATCTTTAGAATATACCTTGTATACCAGCTATGTAAATACTCTTTTGTCCTATGTTCCTGGAATTCTTGCAAGATGATATTATGGATTTTTTTTTCATATTTTTTTTTTCTTATCCCAGTGCTGAGAAGAGGGAGGAGGGAACTGGATAATGGAGTTAGCCTCTTTTAATTTTGTCCCAGTTTGCACTACTTCCACTCTTGTTTCTTTTCCCATGCTTGTCCTACAACATGGAGCTTTTTTTCTTTTTCAAGTCCAACTGTATTATTAAAAAATTTAAGAAGTATAATATTGTGATTATTTTTTATCATTTTTTACTGGCTTTTATTCTATTGAAGGACATCCTATTGATGCTATACTTTGATGCTTAATTAGGAAGGTGACCTTGAATTCTTAAAGACTTTGCCAGTGGAGTATAATTTTTGCCAAATTGCACATCTGTTGTTTAGAAACAACTGAGCTAAGTTTGGAGGGGCTCTCTACCAGATCATTGACCATCAGATGAGGAATTGAATTTTTGGTCACAATGACTTATGAAGACCCAGGTTGCATTCTGCCTGGTTTTTCTCACACCCTAGTAAAATCATAGGTGTTCTTGGAAAAAAAATGATTTTTTAAAACTCTTACCTTCCCCCTTAGAATCAATACTAAATATTGGTTCTAAGACAGAAGAGTAGTAAGAGCTAGGCAATAGGGGCCAAGGTCCCCCAGCTAAGAAGTGTCAGAGGCCATATTTGAACCCAAGACTCCATCTCTAGCCCTGGCTCTCTCTACCCACTGTGCTATCTTGTTGCCTCTGTTCTTGAAATATTGAAGTAAGTGTAAACATTAAACAACTAGTTAATTACAATAGAAAATGATCTAGTTTTCTAAGTATTTAATTTTGTTTCAAGACTATTTTTAAGGATGGATTTTCTTCATGGATTCCTTGTTTGAAAAAAAAATTGAAAATGTTCATCCTTTGCTTTCAACAGAATGCTTAAATTTTCTGGGAAATTGATTCTGGAACGTAAGCCCATGTTTTTTAAATTGTACATATGTCATTTTCCAAATTATTTGATTCTCTTTCTCAAAGTTCTTCTTTTTGGCAGTTCACTTTTTTTTCTTTGTGGTCATTTTTAGGATCATAATATCATACATTTTAGAACTAGAAGGTACCTTAGAGGACATCTTGTCTAGCCCTCTAATTTAAGGATCTCATTTATTTACTTACTTATTTATTCATTCATTCATTCATTTATTTATTTATTTATTTATTTGTTTGTTTATTTGTTTATTCATTTATTTATCCATTCATTCATTCATTTATTTATTTATCCATTCATTTAGTTATTTGTTTTTTTATTTATTTATTTTCAGCCAAGGCTCAACAATTGTGATTTGTCCAGTCGGGGTGTGAACCTATAACTTCTTAATTCCAGTTTTAGTGCTCTCACCACTACATTTAGTTTTATTTAATTTTATATTCCTTACAAAGTAAAAATAAAGTTGCATTTTTTTCTGCCTGTTAGAAATTTGAGCCTTTGAGCAGTTTCTTGAACTAGTAATCAAATTCAGTTATTTTTGTTGACGGAGACCCCAGTCATTTTGACACCAAGTCGTTGTTCTGTCTTCCAAATCTATCACTTTATCTACATATTTTTAGATTTTTGAAGTTTGTGTGTTTTGGTGGGGTTTTTTTTGGCCATGTTTTGTTTCATTCTATTAGTAGTCCTACTTTTGGTTTATCCATTGATGCTTTCAATTCTTTTGTCCTCAGTTTTTGTGTCTTATTGTTTACTGGAGATTTCATATCTACTGTTAGTTATTTTCCTCTTTTAATTTAAAAACTTGCTTGAATTCTTTAATTTTTTTGTATGTTAAATATATAAGTATGTCTTTAAGTTTCTAACCTAGTTTGTGATACTATGGTATTTTTTTATATATTAACTAATTTTATTAGTCTTAAAATTTGTTATTGTACTGGAGTCTGCCCACTTTTTTAGTTAGCTGCATTTGTTTCAAGTCTGAAACTTGCTTTAGTAGGTATTTGTTAGCAAGTATTGTATTAAGTGGTTACTGTGTGCCAGGCATTGTGCCAGGCCTTGAAATTTCAAAGAAAGGAAAGAACAGGGCTCCTGCCCTCAAGGAACTTGCAACTACAGTTGGGGAAACACCATGCAAACAACTATGTGTATGTAAGATAAATGCAATGTAAAGGGAAGGCACTATGTATTGGAACAGGAACCTCTTGCAGGAAGACAAGATTTGGACTGAGTCTTGAAGTAATCTGAAAAAGCCAGACACAAAGGTGAGAAGGGAGAAGAATGGTCCATAGTCAGTTAAGCAAGGATCCTTGTATGAGAAACAGCATGAGGAGGGTTGTAGAGTGTAAAAAGAATAGAAAATTAAGACGGAATCAGATTGAGAAGGGGTTCCTGGAGGAACCACTGGAGTTTTTGGAATAGGCTTGTGCTTTAGGAAGTCACTTTGGAGCCTGACAGGAGGCTAGATTGAAAAAGGAAAGGAGGGGGAAGACTTGAGGAAAGAAGTCATCCAGAGGTCCTTTTAATGAATGAGCTGATGAGCACTTGCAAGTGGAGAGAAGGGAATGTATAGGAGAGATGTTGTTTCTGCCTTTACAGGTCTTGGCAAGAGAAAAGTCCAGGATGACACTGAGGTCATAAGTATGAGTAACTCAGTGGATAGTAGTGCTCTTGACAGTAATTGTTGTTGGTTAGTCTTTTTTTTTTACTCCTAATTGACTCTTCCTGACCTCATTTGGGGTTTTCTTGGCAAAGATATTCGAGTGGTTTGTCATTTCTTTCTCTAGTTGATTTTACAGATGAGGAAACTCTTCAATAGGGTTAAGTGACTTGCCCAAGGTCACACAGCTAGTAAGTAATCTGAGGCCAGATTGAACTCAAGAAGAGGAATCTTCCTTACTTCAGGCCAGGCCCTCATGACCACTGTGTCACATAGCCACCCTGATAGTATTAGGTTAGAGCAGGAGAGGGGAAGGTTTGGAATTCTGTATTGGATTAAGTGGGAGTGGGTAGATTAGTTAGCCACAGATAAAGACCTTTAACTCTTTTGAGAGTATACTTTTAATGCTTTAAAAAAAACAAAGGAAAAGATTATTTTTCCTATTGAATGCCAAATGTATGACTTTTCACACCCAGGGGAAGCTGTCCTTGTTGTTTGTTCTTTGTTTTCAAAGAGGACTAATGACATCATGGGGTGAAATCTTGACTTGTAAATGAACTGGATTTAATTGAGGCACAAAGTCCCTAGCCTCTTTCCCTTTTCCAGAGTCCACCAAGTCCAGTGGCAAGATAAAAGTCAGGATGATTGGCAATGGCCTGGGATGCAGTGGATGACCTTGGCATCTCTGATGTCTGACCAAGCTCTAAGCACCTCACAGAGCATGCTTTAGTTACCTTCATGGCCACTGGAACAAGTTGTTCTCATCTGCCTATTCTTTTGGGGGAAGTTTTCACAAGATTGAAGGGGGAGACTTTCCCTTAATTCATCAACAGGTTAGAAGACTATTGTTTACCCTCAACTTGGTTTAGTCTTGTCTGCCTAGATGGTTTTACTTGGGGCATGGTTTATTTGAAGCCACAGGTGAGAGCTGGGTGAAAGATGGATGAGGAGCCCTGAAACAGTCTTGGCAGCTCTCACCACAGAGGTGGTTGTCTTTTCTGGACACCCCATACACCCCATATAGACTTTCAGTGCTTACCTTGTATTTGGGAAACACTTAAAAATCTTATTGAACACATTTATGTATTAATGTTGAGTCACAACTGTTAATAAAGGTGGTTATGTTTTAATAACATGCATAGATACATACACATGATGATTACCATCTTCCAGAATTTAAAGGGAGTATGTAAAGTTGAGTTTAGATTGTTAGTGTGACATGCTTTGTGTAGGAATTTATATGAAAATAGTCATTGTGGAATTGAAGAAATAATAAGAGCTAATGTGTTAGTGTAATACCACAGCAAAGTGAAGAGCAGGTGTACAATTATTTATAATATATCAACAGTGCCTTGATACTCTTTAGTATTATTTGATTTTGTGAGAGGGATGGATATAATATCTTCTTTCTTGAAGTCCTAGTACATATTAGAGGTGACATAATATTGTGTAAGCCTGATTTTCTTTACTGAACTTTCCATATGTTCAGAAATATGGAGCATTATTTGGATTCCTGAGCCATAAGGAGGTGGAAGAGTACTGCTTTAACTATTATGGATTAATAGGCACCATTTTGGATAGAGGACTACTCAAAGCTCTTGGGGCACCACCCAGTGTCAAAACTGAACATTGCAGCTTATTTCAATAAATTATTCACTATATTTATAGAATCAAGGAAATTATTTTAGCTGAAAGAACCTTTCAGAGGTTATCATTTTTATGTCTCCAGTCTAAAGCCTTTACATATACATATGCATGTATTTCCCCGAGGCTTTGTTCTAATTTAACAGCATCCAGTAGGTATTAATTTCTTTTGATGTAACAATAAAATTATAGGTTTCCTCTGACTTAAATATTCTACAAATGGAATAGTAGGTACTTAACTTGCTAATTAATTATTTAGTTTGAATGTGAGGAAGCCACTATCTCGTCTGTATAAAAAAACACAGCTTAGTGCTTTATAGTCTGTTAGAAAATTAATTTCTCTCCTATGATTTTATTTAGACAAATAACTAAACTCATTTGGAGGAACACAGGACCTGCTCAATTAATGAGAAAAATGAACTAATGAGAAAAAATATGACTGGAGGGAGCATTGTATTGTCATATTGTAAACTATTAAAAAGCAGTGGTCATAAAAATATTTGAAAATAGATCAGTGGAATGGTCTAGATAAGACAGAAGTAGAAGTAATTGAAAAGAACCCATTTATGTGTGATTTGTGTGAATTTAATATAAATTGTACTCACTTTATTCTATTTGAAAATGGATTCTTGATACTAGCTCCATCCTTTGGATGCTCATGTGTGGCTACCTGGAGTCCTGCCATACATGGAAGGGGCTGGCAGAAGTCCCAGTGTGATGGGTGTGGATGTCAGGTCTTGGGACCCAGCTGAGGCTAAAACCTGCCAAGTCAGAAACTCCCAGAGGAGTGACAAATACTGGCTTTATAAATGAGTGAGAGGATGCCAGAGCTTTCTTTTCCTGAACTTTAGCTGCTCTTGAGCCACAGCTAGGTGCTGGAGCCATAGAAGTGGTTTTTAGTTAGAGGAATCTGGTGATTTTATGGTCTTTCTCTTTCTCTCTCTCTCTTGCTAACTTTAATAATTATAAAAAAATAAATATATAGTCTCCAGAGAATTTTATCATTACAGATTTATCCCAACAACATAAATTGTTCAAGGCGAAGGGCTCCAGATTTGACATGAAATTATGGGTGAATTGGAAAGTACTTTTGCAGAAATTAAATTTGGATTAGCATCTTACACCATATACCACAATAAGCTCAAAGTGATAAGACTTAAATAAAAAAGATTTTATAAAATTTTTTGAAGCTAACAAATTGGATCCCTTTCATATTTATGCCTAAGAGGAGAATTCTTAACAAAAAAGGAAAGGGGTAATCATTAATACTAAAAAAGACAATTTCAACAATGAAGACAGACTAAAAATTAGATCCTTCATTAATAAACTCCCAAGTGGGAAACATTTTATCATTTATCACTGATAATAGACTGACCTCCAAGAAAGATGAGGAAGAGAAATAAATTTATGACACCAAGAGCTATTTGCCAATGAATATATGGAGGTTTTCAAGAGAATTGTAGACTATAAACGATGATCAGTTGGGTACAAGAAAGTAACTAAATTGTTCTTATCTATGAATCTAGTAGTCCCAGTACTGGACCAAAAGGAAGTCAAAGACAAACATAAGTCCAATATATACCAAAATAGCCATAACATCATTTTCTTGTGCTAACAAGCAAAAGCCCAGCAACTGTGTAATGACTGAAAAAAACTGGTAACTAGTAGAGAAGCAGCATGCCAGAAAGTCTTTAGACATCAGAGTCAGGAAGAATGGCTTAAATCTCTTTTCTAATACCTAGGTCCTGTGTTACATACCCTGAGCAAGTTAGATCTCAGACTAATATAATATGCAGAAGAGGCATAACTGATCATTTATTCACTGTAAGTTCCTATAACAATTTAATCACTGGTTTAATCCAAAAACCTAAATGTAGTGGAATATTATTTTGTAGTAAGGAAAGAAGAATATGAAGATCCAGAAAAATATGGGCATATGTGTATCTTACCCTATATACCACAATAAGCTCCAAGTAATATAAGGCCCAATATTTGCATGACTTTTAATTTCTACCTTCATAGTATGTCTAATGTAAGTTTTCTCTTCTCACAGAGTCACCACTGGTTCAGGCCCTCATCTTGCTTGGATTATTTGTTTTTATTTGGCCTCCTTTTACCTCTCCAATCTTCTTACATTTCACATTTCTTCCACATACTTTTATGTTCCATTGATACAGAATAATTTGTTGCCCCTCACACACAACACTCCATTTCTGTGCTTTTGTGCTGGCTGTTATCCATGCCTTCCCATATTTGCCTTTTGACATTATGCCTGGCTTCCTTTGTGACTCAGCTTAAATCCCAATTTCTTCAGGAGTTTTTTTCCTTGTGCACCCCGACTCTCAATTATGGCAGCTCTTAGAACCCTCCCCTTTATCTTCCTTCTATTTTTTATCTTGTGTATGCCACTTATATGTGTTGCCTACCCCAAATAACTGTAGAGGCTCCTTGAGGCCAAGAGATTTTTTTAATTTTTGTGTTCCTGCCTTTTCTTTATATCCTCAATAAACCTAGACCATGATTTACAGATTATTCTTTTTCCCTTTTTGAAAGTTGAGACAAATTTGCTCCTCTTCAGTCTTTTGGTACTTTTTCATTTTCTGTGATCTTTCAGATATTGCTGTTAAAGTTTTACTAATCTTATCTTCCAGTTCTTCAGGACCCAAGACTGCAGTTTTAGGGTGCCAAGTAACTTGAATTAATGCAGGATAGTCTTCTGTCTTACTGTATAGTAGTTTCCTTTAAGCATTTTTGTTCTTTAATTTCTCAGTATGTTATTCTTTTCTGTAGAGGGAAAAAAAAATGAATCGACGAACCTTTCATTTTGTCAGCACTTACCAGTCCCATCTACTACATACAAAAGACCTTTTTTTTTGGTCTTTTTTACACTATAGCCACTTAAAAAAATAAACAAAAAGATCTTTTTGTAGAGCTTTGTTCTCCTCAGACTATTTTTAAAAGACCCATGCTCTGTTCTTATCTCTGCCTTCTTGTGACTTGACTTCATTTCCATCTTCTCAATATATCTTTTTTAAGTCTTAAGAGAGTCGAAGAATTCCTTATGTATCCATACCAGTCTCTTTAGACAAGTCTCATTTTTCTTCCTCATTGGAATTGTTTCCTTTATGTTTTCAGAGTTTCATTTTTGAGCATATCTCATCCCTCCTGGGCTAACTTCCCTGGTAGTATTTTAGTATTTTAGTGTTTGGGATTCTTCTATCTCTGCTCTGAAACCTTTGAAATCTGCTTTCTTTAAATCTAAGTCTTACATACATAAGATTACACTAACATTTCCTCTTCTCTATCAGAAACCCTGGGATGGAGTGGCTACTTCTTTCCACAGTTACTTGGCTCAGAGTTCTTTTTTTTTTCTTTTTTTTCTCTTTTCTTACCATTGTAAGTGGTAGAGAGAGGCTGAAATTGTGGAGGTGAATTGTTTGGGAGGGAATTTAATAATTGCCTGTGATCATTGCCTACTCACTACAAGGGGGAATATTTGAAAAGAGAGTTGTGAGGATTTTTCTTTGTAGATTTCAAAGTGCCATAAAAATGTGAATTATTATCCTTCTATTATAACTATTTGCTGATATAGATGGTGTAGAAACAGAACACTGAATATTGACCCCTAAACAGTGTGACAAGGAAATCACTTTAAAAGACTGATATATATTAATTTAAGGTTGCCAAGGAATTCAGCTATGTAATTCCTAAATGAAAACTTAAGTCAGCAGTCAACTTTTTATGGAGTTTAATTACAAACAGGAGGAAGAAAGGTATTAGAGATAGAGAGAGAGAGGGAGAGAGAAAGGGGAGAGAAGGGAATAGGGCTTAAATACCCCTTCTGTTTAGGCTGGGCCAAAAGGCCCAAGCCCTTAGATAGCTGAGGCAAAGAAAAGAGATCAGTCCCTATCACTCACATGACCAAAATGGAGAAACAGTCTCAGGGGCCTCTACCTCCAGCTTCCTTCAGAGCCGACTCTCAAAGCACCACCTCTCAGAGCCAAAACCTCTCCAACCCCCCCAACCCCTCCCCCCCCCCCCAGTCCTCAGACCCCTCTATCTTTAAGGAAACCATCCAAGTTCCCTCCCCTCAGTTCTCACATCTATCAATCACTGTCCATGTCTTCCCTGTGCCAATGGTGGCTCTAGCTTAACCCAGGACCACCCAGAGGTCTGTGGCTTTGCACATGTCTGTTGAAGGTCATATTCTCAAATAATTAAATCTTGATCCTTTGCTGCAGCCCTTCCTAAATCCTGTTAGGACTGAGTGGGGTGGAAATTGTATTTTCCTGGTTCTGTCATTCCAAGTATCTCTATTGTATCAATTCTAAAATCAATCATGACTCAAAGGACTTCCTGTTCTATGCTTAAGCATAGGTCAAAGCCCTTTCCATTGTTCAGCAAAAGGTTTCTGTCCTAAAGTAATCTTAAGAAGGGAGGAGGAGGAACCTCCCATGCCAATGGGGTTCACATTCCAATAGAGTTCCCACTATCAATAGGAAATTTTTCAAGTATGAAATTTCCCAATGGTGAAATTTCCAACATTTATAAGTCTAAGAAATTTTAAGGTTTACAACAGTGCCCTTCTGAGGGCAATCTACTCTTCAGTTACTTTTTTTGTTTTCACAAAATTCAAATGAACAGCATACAATTGCATGAGTTTTTCATTGGTATAAGAGATCTGTTTTTCTGCAGAATTAATTATTGAATTAGAATCTAAACTGGTCTCCTAAGTGACTTTTCTAGGGGATAGAGACTGGGAATTGTGATATTATTGGAAGCTTGATTCCCTTTACTGATTTAAGTGTGAAGTTTTCTAAATTTATTAGTATTTATTAGTATTAAGCAGTTGGATGGGACCCTGAAAGTTTGCACTAAGTATCAAGAGACCTAGCAAGTGGTTTTCTTATTCTGAAAGTCAACAGTGTCACTTTTTTTAGAGCATTTTAAAGCATTACTTTTGATATAGTTGCAGTTGTACAACAATCCATTACAGACAGCTCCTTGTTAGCTTTTTACCTAGTCTTCTTTTTTTTTTAATTTCCCCTGAGATTAGTCTTGACTTGTGAAGAAATAAAAATGTCAAGATTTTGTACTAAGTTGTTCTAGAATACTCTGGAGCCTAGAAATTCTAAATTAATTTGAAGTGATACTAATGCAGATTTGAGAGAAGCCTATAATTTTCTCCTAAGCTTTCCTTAATATTTGACTTAAAATTCTGCAATAAGTTTAAAAATTGTGTCTGAAATCTGAAATTGAAAGTTCTGTAGAGTACTTGTACAATGGTTCAACTTTCTCATGCTTTTGGAATAACATTTTGAATTCTGAATATCATCTTGTTTTCCCTGATTTAAATTGGTTTAATTGGCAGGAAAAACAATGCTGAAATTATGAAGTACAAAATTACAAAACTATTCAGGAAACTTTGTTTTACAGTTTTCTGTGTTAACAAATATAAAGTCTTCTGATTACCAAAGAAGATATTTTAGAGGTATTTGAAGCATTTACTCATGAAAAAACTGACATGCTCTCTTTTTTTTTCTTAAATAGTTATTTGGGTGTGCAAATACTTATAGGGGATAATGGTTGGAAATCATTGTTCAAACGAACCAGTTTAACTATTATGAAATTATTCTAGAGGTGATTTACAGAAATGAGTTCCTAAAAAAACAAACAAAAACAATTATAGAATCATCATGAAAAATCATATTTTGTTCACCCTGGCCATTTCCAATCCTTCAGTGGATGATCTCTACTAGTCAGAGGATTTCAACTATCAACTCTCAGAATTTTAGATAAAGATTCAAGTAGTTAGTTTCCCAAAATAGCTATTTTATCTTCCATATTAGACTTGGAGTCAAGAAGATTTAGGTTAGATTTGGGTTCAAATCTTGCCTTGGACTGGTTTAATAAGTCACTTCTTTATGCCTATCTCTGCATCTATAATGTAAAGGATTTGGACCAATAACCTCTAATGTTTTCTATCTCTGAATCCAATGAAATTATGTTCTCGTAGAATTACAGATTTTAAACTTCCTAAGTTCCTCTAGAATAAACTTCCTAAGGGCAGGAATTCTTTGCTGTTTTGAACATTCCCCTGTCCCTTGATTCACAACAGTATTATATATTTGATATATAAATATATGTTGTATAATTCTCATGATAGAGGATTTGAGGTTAAAGTTCCACAGGTTGAAAAATTAAAGAGATCAAAAGAGCTTTTTTCACTGAGTTCTCAAATTATAGTTTTGATTAAGATATAAAAATGTGATTCTGATGTATGTAATATTTAAAGCTTTGAAGTATAATATTTTTAAGAGATGTGTTTTCCAAATGATTCAGAGTAACTTAGGAAAACAAAAAGAAAAATAAATCTGGCTTTAAGAATTTGTGAACCCTATAGGTTTTAGATTCATGGATTAGAGAAAGTATTATGAATTCTATTTAGCCATTTAATTCATGCTGAGATTCTGTAGCAGTTCTCAGGAAGCTTTCTGCCTTTTTCAAGCCAAGCAAACTTTATTTTCTTTATTTTTTCTGGAAAGACTTTTGAACTTTAGCCTCAGATATCTATGTCTTTGATTTGACAAGCAATTTTTGAAAGATATTTTGTCCTATCTAGGCTTCTTATAGGTTTTTCATAAGGTTTAATCAGTATTTGTGAAACTGGGC
Organism: Monodelphis domestica; assembly: GCF_027887165.1. Taxonomy (NCBI): domain Eukaryota; kingdom Metazoa; phylum Chordata; class Mammalia; order Didelphimorphia; family Didelphidae; genus Monodelphis; species Monodelphis domestica. The sequence goes on from NC_077231.1 coordinate 203,340,220, forward strand.
CTAGGAAATTTTTTGAGAGACTCATTTGGGGCATTTTATCTCAGATACTGTATATAGTATCTTAGTCATTCATTTTTTAATTGGAAGTTTTACAGCATGTTTGTAGTTCCTTGAATTCCTCTAACACTCATTTCTGCTACTGGAAAAACCCATCTTGTGGGAGACAGATACTAATATATGTTGTATTTCTATTATCTTTGGGAGATGAACCATGGGATAAGATACACAGATGGGTGCAGCCTAGATATAAGGGTGAAATTAAAAGGATCAGGGGAGACAAAATAAATGTGATCAGAATTAAGAAACGTCAAATAATTATGTACATAGTGGTAAGTAGTTGGCCATGAGAATTAAGTTGACAAAAAAAAAACCCACAAGTAACAATGGAATAAGATTTTATAAGTGAAATTTAGTTGAAAGGATACTTAACATGTATTAACAGGATGCTAGGACAATAGCTTTTTAGCTGAAACCTTCATTTTATAGGTATTCTACTATTTTTAGGTATTCTAATTGGTAGCAATGTTTCATCCTGTTTTTAAAAATGCTACATTTTCTAGTTTCTATTTTATCCAAATAAAATTAAGAATTTTCCTTAGAAATTTAAGAAAAATTAAGTGTTCTTACAACAAAAACAAATTTTAAACCTACAATGTAATGTCAATCTAATGATCTTCTTTGTGTGTTAATAATAATGCTTACAGAATTACTAATTACCAAAACCTTATCTGAAGAGAAAAATGTCGATGCTACTGGAAGCTATCAGTATAGACAAAATGGTGCTTGGTTAAGTCATATGCAAAGCAGGTTTGACTGATCTTACTTACAAATAAAAGGGTAGAAAGATTATTAAAACTGATATTGGAAAAATGTTTTGCTTTGTAGACTTATTGCTTACAGTGCTATATTAAAGGAAAATTTCTAAGTTATTGACACATTTAAATTAAGAAAATATAATATGAAAGAATTGTATTGGATTTGTCCCTAGAAACCATTTGGTGTCTGGATGAAATGGAAATTGTCAAGTACTTATTTAAAGTGTGGCCCCTTTGGTAATTTGGATATACTATATATTACAAAGATAATCACTTTATCAAAAAATGAGAGAGTCATAGATTTTTCACATTGCTAGAAAAATAATTTTATGAAAAACAATGTTTTAAAAGGGAAAAGTCCTTATAAAATTGCCTGATAGTAATGGGACAGAAAGTAAGGCATTTCTGTATTATTGCAAAATATGCTGGCTTTCTTGTGCCAGAGTACTGCCGAGGATAGTTGTTTAAAAGAAGAAATTGACATTTTTTTCATTGCTGATAACAAAGGTGAAACAAATTCATTTTGTAACAGAATTTATATGGAAATTTCCTCTAGCAGTTGGTGTGTTTGGATGTTGTTTTTTGTTTTTTTAACTTGGTTCCTAAATAATTCAGTTTAGAGTCCTCCTCATATGTCAATTTTTATGGAAAACAACAAGAGCACTATACTTATTAAATTTATAAAATAATGTTTCCCGATTTAGAAAAATACCTGCCCTATAATCAAAGTAGAAGAAAGTACTTAAGCATTTGGCTGATCTATAGAAACAATTCTCATTTTAGATCTAAACTAAGTTCTAAACATAATTTTATCAAGTTTTCTCCCAGCTGAAGTGAAAGTATTCCTACAAAGCAAATGTGATAAATCTTTCCGATCCATTAATAATAATACTTGCCAATTTAGAGTTGTACAAATAAAGTGATTAAAATGTCCATCCCTTTTGACTCAGAGACCTCAAGGAAGTCATTGATAAGAACAAAACCCTATAAAACCCACTTACATATTTGTGGTAGCAAATGTAACAGAATAGTACTACTCTATAAGAAATGATGAATGCGATGAATTCAGAGAAGCACAGGAAGATCTATGAGTTGATATAAAGTGAAGTGAAGCAGCAAGAGCCAAGAAAAAGAACAATCACACTCATAAGTCAAAATTGAATGTAACAAAATTATAAAAATCAAACAGTACTTAAATGAAGAGTATTAGAAGATAGATGTTGCACGTTCCACATTTTCAAACTTTTCCCATTGTTTTGATTTTAATTGTGCTCCTCCTTCCTTTTCTCTCTTCCTTCCTAAAAAGTGCAATATGAATTACAACTGATTAATTCTTGAGTACAGATCAAAGCACATTTTTTCCATTTCTTTTTCCCTTTTGCTGTTGTTAATAGGGGAATATGCTTTTCATACTTTCACATGCTTAATGGCTTGCCATCTCCATGGGTGGGGAAAGTGGGAGAAAAGAGGAGAATTTGGAACTCAAGATTAAAAATGAAATGTTTTTAAAAAATAAATAAAAAGCTTTAAAATTGTTATATGTAGCATTGCTTCTGGGAGGGAGAAGGATCCTGGGGAAAATCTTTAAAATCTTTAAAGATCTTTAAAAAAATAAGTAAAAACTTACTTTAAATGCTTACAGATCAGTGATAAAACTATCAGATTTTCATTCATTTTTGGCTAGAGGCCTTTTGGCTTTGTGCTCTTTTTCTATTTAAACTGCCTTTCTTTTTCTTCAAAAAAAAAATTTTTTTTAAGCCCTTATCTTCCATCTTGGAATCAGTTCTGTGTATTGGTTCCAAGGCAGAAGAGTGGCAATGGTGTTTGAGGGACTTGTCCAGGTCACACAGCTAGGAAGTGTCTGAGGCCAGATTTGAACCTAGGACCTCCTGTCTCTAGGCCTAGCTCTCAAATCCACCGAGTTACCCAGCTGCCACCTAAACTGCCTTTCTTGTCCATGATATAAATGTTTAGACTGGTCCAATAATTTTTTCTTCAAATCAGTATTTATCAGAGAGGGATTTTTTTTTTAATTTTAAGAAAATTAATGTGTGTTTAAATTTGCATTTAAATTTTGAACATTTCAAATGGTTATAACAATTCTCAAGTTATTTTATTCTTTTACAGTTGCATTTCAAAGGGGAAACTAGCTTATTTTGTTGTTACTAACACGAACAATGTTGAGTATGATGGCAAATATTTTTATTTAAAACTTAACTTTCCCACCAAAAAATTGTTATTTAGTTTACATACATCATGATCAGTTAGGGTTAGTTAGGCATTTGCCTAACTAACCATTTGGCTTGATATATGATGAAGGTCATCTTTGTCATTAGTCTGTGCTGACTTATCATAGTAGTAGATTCTTTGAGATTCCCACTAAGCACTGACTTTATTTGTACATCTATATTAAATAATTGATGGGCTTATTCATTGTCATTTAGAGTGATTCACCATATTAGGTTCACATTTATTGTAATTTAAATAGTAAGTTTTGTAATTTTAAAAAATTTGGCATGAGTTTCCCATGAGGAATAACATTCTTAAAATTATTTAGGTCCCTCTTCATTTCTGCAAAGAGTATTGTATAGTCGTAGTCATGTAGTTCTTGCTGTGTCTTGGTGGATTGATTTTCAAATATTTTATACATTCTATAGTTATTTTGAGTGGAATTTCTCTGTCTCTTTGTGGGTTTGGTTAGTAATTGGGAAGGGAAATGAATATGCATTTATTTAGCACCATACCAATATGCCAGACACTTTGCTAAAGTGCTTTGCAAATATTATCTCTCATATATAAAATATATTTATATATACACACATGCACATACATATATGTAGATGTACAGTTTGTAGATCGATAGATATAACAAATGATAATGGTTTATATTGATTTCTTCTATGGCCTACTAGTGCCAAATTTATTGTTTCAATTAATTTTTAGTTGATAATTTAGGGTTCTTTAAATAGACTGTTGACTCAAAAGGAAGTTGATTTTTTGTTGTTGTTCCCTCAATTTCTTTTCTTGGCTTATTTCATAATAGTATTTCTAGTATTGCTAGGTTTTATGCTTTAGTGTCTTTTGATATAATCATATGAATTTTAATATTGTTGTTACCTAGTATATTATATTTTTCTCTGAATGGAACTAATCCTGCATTTCTGGTATAAATCCTACTTGGTATAATCTTGTAAATAGTATTGTAACTTCTTTGCTAAGTTTTCTATTTGTTTTTTCCTTTTTGTTGAGGCAACTAGGTAGTACAGTGGTTAGATTGCTGAGTCTGGTGTCATGAAGAGCTGGGTTCAGATCTTGGTCTCAAAAGCTTACTGATTGTATGACCCTGGTCAGATCACACCCGTTGTCCTTTTTTCAGCTTAAAATAAGAAACATAATAGCCCCTGTCCTCCAGGGTTTTTGGTTGATGAAATGAGATAATATTGGTAGAACACATAGCACAGTAAAGCACACTTAGGCAACTTGATAACCTCACCCTTTCTTTTACTCTTTTAGTTATTAAGATCACATTTGTATTATTAAGTTTGGGATGAGTAGTTTATATTGTTGAAGTCATCATGCATGTCATTTCCTTGGGCGATTATTTCATTCTTCAGTTCATGTAGATCTGCCTCTGCCCATGCTTCTTTGTCATTTCTTACATTGCAGTTCAATACTTTTCCATTACATTTGTGTACCATAGTTTATTTAACCATTCCCTTGTCAGTTTCCACTTGTAGGAGTAAAAATGAATAAATACTCCCAAGTATTTAAAAATAGAGAGATTTTTAATACTAAATCAAGAGAGGGAAAAGAAAAAAAGGTTCTTTCTGTCAAGTGAGCAGAACAAAGAGAGGCAGAGACTCACACCTGTCGCACTTTATCAAAAGCACAAGTTCTGAAAAAAGAGCCCCACAGTGTGGGGCTCAGCCAAATTTATCTCCTAAGCATCCTTATGTAAAATGAAGACATAACTTAAAAGGATGCTGTGAATGTAGCTCAGGTGTTGCAAATTTTCCATCTACACACAGTCCATGATTGTATAAAGTGTTGCTGTAACTATTTTCACACACAAGAGAACTTTCTTCTTATCAATTACTGCAATAGAATTTCCAGGTCCAAGGTTATGTACTTTAAATCATCTTATTTGCATAATTCCAAATTACTTTCCAAAATGCTTGTACTTATTCATAGCACCACCCATAATACATCAGTATTTATCTTCTCACAACTCTTCCCAAGGAAGACCTTTTTCATTTTTGCTCATCTCTGCCTTTTTTGGATTATGAGGTAAAACCTCATGTAGTTTTAATTTGCATTTCTCTTATTAGTGATTTTGAGCATACTCACATGAAAAAATAGAATATACTTCAAAATCCATCTGGTCATGGAGTTTTTTGATTTGGGACTTTATTTGTGGTTTGTTAATTTTATTTTTTTATAACATTTTTAAATAACTTATTTCTTATGTTAATAAGTATTTATCCATTTCATCCAAGTTATTGGGGTTTGGAGCATATAATTGGGCAAAGTAGTTTTTTATAGTTCCCTTTATTTGCTCTTCAGTTACTCATGCCCTTATCTTGCTTCTCTGTAAGATTTTCACAGAAGAGTTTATATTCTGAACTGGTATTGCCCTTTTCTGCACATTTTTCTGATCAAGTGTTTGCTGATGGAGGTGTTTTTAAAATCCTTTTGGTTGTATTGTAGTAATTTACATCTAGTAGGAATAACTTCTGTACAAAATTAATTAATATGCTATCCATCCCTTCTCCTATTGCCCATTTTTTTTGTATCAACCACTAATTTATATAGATCAGCTTGTTTGTTTTCTTAATTTAAAGTTTAGTTTTGTATAAATGTTAACTTTTGCTATAAGAAGACAACAGTCTGTATGGAGACAGCTATTTTTAAGAAGACTCTTGTATTACTAACAAAGTAAATTCTTTTTAAAAATATAGTCTTATTCATTTTTTGTGATTTTTTTTTTTAAATTTTTGGGTGCTTGCCATTTCCAGCATTTTCCTCCTTTTAAAAATCATACATTTGTATATTCTTAATAGCTAATAATAATCCAAACAATTTTTTATACAGTGCTTTAAAGGTGTATGAAGATTTTTACATTATTTTCTCATTTGATTCTCTTTGTCAAATAGGTACTTTTTATTTTCTCCATTTTACCATTGAAGAAACTGAGACACAGAGAGGGTAAATGACTCATCCAAGGTCACACAGCTATAAGTCTCAGGCCACATTTGAACTCATCTTCCTTGACTTCAAGTCCCATGCTTTACCAGCTGTGCTATTTAGCTGCCTTCTTTAATTGTTATTCTTGCATGTGATTTTGAAATAAACCTTTTTGTAATTCTGTATGTCAGTAAGTGCAGAATAATTTAAACAGAATTTTCTTTTTTACTGTATTGGAGCAAGCCAGCCACCAATATTTAATATGTATCGAACTTAGGTCTTATATTATTTCTTTAAAAATTTGCTTATACTTCTGTATCTTGACAGATCAACAACAATAGGTTTAGTGTCTTTTGTTGTTGTTTTTAGGGAAAAATTTTTCTTCTCCCTTGATCAAAGTTTGGTGGTACTTTACTATCAGTTTTATATGATAGCAACATAATGGTTGGTACATAATAAGCATTTGATAAACATTTTTTTATTTCTTTTTTGAATCTCTTCAGCACTTATAGGTGTTAACTGGTCTATTGTACTTCCTGTTACCATTGCACAAAACAAGATTTATGCTATAAATACTGAGGTAGTTTTAGTTTAATTTTTGTGTTAATGTCCCATTGTTTTTAGTTGTGTCTGAGTCTTTGTGATCCCATTTGGGGGGTTTGGATTGGAGTAGTTTACCATTTCCTTCTCCAGCCCATTTTACAGATAAGGAAACTGAGGCAAACAGGGTTAAGTGTCTTGCCCAGAGTCACATACAGCAGTCTGAGGCCAGATCAAACTTGACTCTTTTGACTGTATTACTAACTGCCTTATTTAATTCTCATAGTAGGAATATTTTATTTATACCTCATAACTGAGTATTTCATCTAAAGTTTTTAACTTCTCAAAGAAGAGCTCAAGAAATTAATTTCAGAGACTTGTTAGAGCCTGAAACTTTAAAACCTCTTAAAAATACATGATCTTACTTATTTTCAAATGATTGAAGTTGTCTGGGCTGCTTGGGCTTTAGGCCATTAAAGTTGAAGTGATAACTTAAGTAGATTCACAACAGTACATTGTGAAGAAAAGCCAAGCCGTCTTTCATGTTTTTGTTTAGTCACTTTAGTTGTGTCTGAGTCTTCCTGACCCCATTTGGGGTTTTCTTGGTTTATCCACACCACCTCGCTATCCTATCCTTCACGTTAAGCAGATGCAATTTTGGTAATGCCTTAGGTAACACTAGTTCATTGCTTTACTGTTTTACTGAATCTATTCCAGGTACAAATCCTTCACTTCATTTCATTCTCATGTAGGGATGACCACATACACTAGGTCTTGGTATTACCCAAATATACTCAGTCTACTTCCCTACAAACAAACTACTCTGACTTTATATCCTACCATAGCCTCTTATCATCCTACTTCTCCCTGTGCTTTACCCCTCTTATTCCAAGACACAGATTCCCTTAGCACTTTTCTCAGGGCTATTCATAGAAGCCCTGACTGATTCAAGGTACAACAAAGTATCATTTTCTATAGGAAGCTTTTGTTGATTCTCTCCAGCTATTATTGCCCCTCACCCCCATAAGAATTAATTAGTGAATTAAATCAATTAGTGAACAAGGATGTTTATAAGAAGGTTTCCAGCTCAAGGAAAGAGTTTGAGGTTTACCGTAATAGAAGAATGTTCAAAGGGTTTTTTAAGAAGTATTTCCAGAGACCCCTAGGAAAGGACTGTTGGTATAATGGAGCACTCTCAGGAAGTAGTTGGTTGGAAATTTCTTCTTATCAGTCTTGGAAGTTTGATGGTTAGATATCTTTGTAAAATATCTATCTATCTAAGGAATATTGGGGAGTACTTGGAGCTGTTCTCTACAGAGCTCCAGGTGGCATCAGAGAGCTTTGTCTGTGAAAACTGACAGACAGGTGAGAAAGCTGTATTTTATATATTTATTTAAGGAGATGAAAGATTTATAAATTTATAGTATAAATAGCTATAGTAAGATTATTTAGACATCTAGTGTAGTTATTAAGTTAGGCTTGATTATCTTCAAGCAAGAAGAAAGTCCCATGAGGGGCAATGGGTTCAGGGTTAAGTCAGAAACCTTAGCTTAAGGGAAATATATCTCCTATAAATTTCAATTCCCATATCCTTTCCCTGATATTCTCACTATTAGTAATAAATAGGTTTTATAGTAATTTGTCTCCAGCAAACTTCATCTACTGCTAGAAACTGTTGGGCCTTAATAGCTTTAGTGGAATCCTAATTAGTACCAACTGGCCAAAGGTCAATACAAAATCATTATCTACCATAACAAGTGGCGAGCCAAATAAGGATAAGAACCTGCAAGTTTATACAAACAAAGGCAGTAAAAGTAAAATAAGAGGAATCATGCTCATGAATAAATGAGTCTGGGAAATACAACCCAGATTTTCACTAAAAGGATTCCTGGGTTTATCAGAAAGCTCCCATTCCCAAAGTCAGGCCTGGACATCTTATGTCTGACAGTACTAGAACTTTTGAAGCTACCACCACTAGATGAATGTGGAGTGCTGTTAGGGTTAATGCTTAAGGTGTTAATATGCTATATCTTAAATCAAATGAAATGAGGAGAAAGAAACAACTGAGGGAGAGTAAAATTGCTATGAGAATAGATTATTTGGAGACTGTAATACTAAGACAAGGCAAAATGATGGAGCAGTACTTTCAGGGCACTAAATTAGACAAGGAAACTGTTGACTTGATCAAGAATATTGACACTTTCCTCCCACCAAGTGAAATTTCCACATTAACACCTGAGCATGAGTTACTTAACGTCAGGCATCATAAGACATTTACTCAGACTGACACGGACAGTTTTAAGAATGGAACTTCTTTTTTTGAGGAGGAACCTGTGGCAGTCATCAAGAAGTTTGAAAAAATAGTAAAACAGTTGATCCCACCTACTTGGACTTTGAGTTTTTACTCTTTAAATTGCTCACAAAAGAGAGAAAAAGAAAAAAATAATTAGGGAAACCAACTAGGTTTACAGAATAGCTGGTTGGCCTACTCAGGACCCAAAATAGTGTATGAACATTGAATAGGGCAATGCAAAATTGGTCAAAGTGAGGAAGCCAGTCATAAAAACGATGCACCAGTGCTTGTATAGGCCAGGGACCTGTTAAAAACTCAAGAAACTGAGGCAGGAGAGTGGAGGAATCCCTCTGCATTTGTGGACAGAGTTACAGAGATGGGAGAACGATCCATAGACCTTGATATATTGAAATAATGAGACATATGTCATTTAAGTAGACAATTTGTCAAAAATACTTGTTCTGTAGTGAAAAACTATTTCAAGATTCAATGCCCAGACTGGAATACTATGGAATTAGATGAATTAAGGTGTGTGGCTGCATATATTTTTAATGCAGACAAAAAAAGACCTGAGGAAAGGAATAATGAATTGATAGAAGAACTGAGAAGGGAGATAAAGGATTTAAAATTAAAAGTAAACAAAGTTGAAAAACAAGAGACAACTGTGGCTGCTGTTAGGGAATATAGATCACCAAGAAGATTTAATGCACAGGACCCTACATGCTACATTTGTGGGAAGAAGGGTCAACTTATGAGGGATTGCAGATGTGGGGGTCCAGTATTTAGACAGAATGGGAATGGCTTTAGAGGAGGCTTCTTTTGATACAATAATGGTTATAGAAATGCAAATAGGTACCACTGAGGCAAGGGGTTCGGAAATAGATTTGCAAATGGTTACCAAGATAAAAGGTACAATTAGATACCAGGCTAGATACAATTACCAGGGGAATAACTGAGCTGAAATAAATCTAGTACAAAATTATCTAAAGAATGGTGCATGGCCAAAGTATTCCCAAGTGCTAAATGCAAATACTCAGAAATGGGAATCCCAAAAAGTGGCATGTGAAGATTTACTAGAGGAGATGAAACTGCAAGAATTGAAAATAAAAGATTTGAAACACAGAATTTAGAAAACTGAAGCACAGGCTAATGAATATAGGTTTCCTGATCTTGAACTAATGGCTTTAGTAATTTCAGTTCACTCTTTCCCAAACGGCACTGAACCGCATGTTATGTTGAAAGTGGGAAATACCACCTATGATTGTTTATTAGACCTGGGAGCTTTTAAATTGGTGTTAATTAATTCACCTGACAAAGAATGCAATACTGTAGGATCAATGCAGGTTGTAGGAATTTCTGGGACTCTTTTTGAGGTGAAAAAGCTGCCACTTTAGTTTCACTGGGACCATTATCTGTTGAGCACTCATTTTTATTGATGCCAAACTCCCCTGAGAATTTGCTGGGGAGGATTTTATTGTGCAAATTGAAGGCAACCATAGTGTCTACCCCTAATGGTGATATCTCTCTGAAACTACCAAGAAGAATCTTTAACTTTATTCCTAGTGTTATTTTTAGAAGATCTAGCAATGCAAAAGAGTCAGACTTATATAATTCCAACAGACATCCCCAAAGCTTTGTGGGCACCATCTTCCACTGATGTGGGGTTACTAAAATGCATTGCTTGTAAAGATTACAACTAAAGGTGGTCCAGTTCCATCAATACAGCAGTATCCATTATCTAAAGAGGCCATAGAAGGAATAACACCAGTGATAGAGTCCTCAATAAAACAAAAGATCAACATCCCTTGAAAGTCTGAGTATATTTAACATGCCAATTTTGCCATTGAAAAGCTGAAGTTAGATGAAAAAGGAAGACCCATTTTCAGATTTGTCCATGATTTAAGACCAATCAACAACAATGTTGTCAAGAGACATCCTATGTAGTCACTTCATCATAATTTCTTCTATCCAGAGCAATGCCAAGTATTTTATGGTGGAGGATTTATGCTCTGCATTCTTTTCTATCCCTATGCATAAAGACTCCCAGAAGATCTTTGCCTTTACATGGAAAGGATTTACATGGCTCTGTTTGACCCAGGGTTTCATAGAAAATCCTACATTGTTCTACCAAATTTTAACACAAAACCTGGTGAATATAAAAGTCCAAGAGAACAGTGATCCACTTTGTGCATGACTTGATGTTAGCATCTCCCTCTGCTGCAGCATGTCAGAGATAGCAAGCACCTTCTGATGGAATTATTCTAAAGGAGACATAAAATTTCTAAGTCAAAAGTCCAGTGGGGTCTCCCCAAAGTTGAATATGTGGGATTTGTACTAACAGAAGGGTCAAGATACATTTCTGAGAAAAGAATTCAGACATTCAGAAGATCAGTGCACCGAAGGGAAAAAAAAACCAACTCAGGGCTATTTTAGGAACAACAGGCTTTTGTGGGCAGTGGATACCTTGTTATGGAGAAATCACCAAAACCCTAACAGAATTAACAAGAGATACAGTAACAGAGCCACTGAAACTAAGCAATTGCAAAATTGAAACAAGCTATCATGTTAGCCTTTGCATTAGGAATACCTGATTACAACAAACCATTTGTCTTGCATGTGCACAAAAGGAAATGTGTGGCTTTTGGAGTATTTTCACAGTCTTTGGGTCTACTGCAAGGACCAATAGCTTACTACTTAGCTCAGCTACATCCAGTCGCAGTAGGAGATCCTCCATGACTCCAGGGAATGGCTGCCACTGCACTCTTAGTCACAAAAGCTGCATATCTGGTGTTGGGATGTCCACTGACAATAATGTGCTCACATGAAGTAGAGGCTTTGTTACTAAGACACAGAACTTAGGCATTCTCAGATCAGAGGCTGACTAGATATGAGATCACTGCTAGAAACTGAAAATATCACATTGAAGAGATGCAACAACTTGAACCCAGGTACCTTGTTACCTGATTTACCAAGAGATGGAGAATCCTTAAATAACCAACCTCTGCATGATTGTGAAAAAGTGACAAATATTGCAGAAAAGGCCTGTGACAACTTGCTTAATACTCCATTGGAGAATGCTGATTTGATACTTTTTACTGATGTAGCATCCATTTTGAGATACTGTATAAGGTTCACAGGTGCAGCTGTGGATACAGAGTTTGAAACAATTTGGTGTGCCTCACTACCAAGCAATCTTAGTGCACAAGCTGCTGAGTTAATAGCACTGAAACAAGCATGTTTAATATCAAGGAATAGAAGAGCTACCATCTATACAGACTCTAAATATGCATTTGGTATTTGCCATGCTGTAGAAATTCTGTGGCTGCAACGTGGTTTCTTAACATCATCAGGGAAGACTATATGAAATGGTAAAATCATTAATGAACTCTTAGTTGCTCTACAGTGACCAAAAATGTTAGCAGTTGTCCACTGTTTAGCACATACTGGTGGCAAGGATTTTATTTCAAGAGGAAACCAAAGAGTATACATAACAGCAAAAAATGGCAGCAACGGAAGATCTTGCAATGATTTTAAATCTCTCATTCATAGATAAAACTTATTTTGCAGAAGCTGATAATGAGAAGGAAGTGAAGAAATGGATACAGAATTTTAAAGCATAACTAATGAATGGAGTTTGGGTGGCATCTTTTGGAAAGCCAATATTACCAGGAGTGTTTTACAATGAAATTCGCCATGCTATATACAGGAAGGATCACTTTGGCACACAAGGCATAATGGATTCAGTGAAGAAGACATGGATAGCCCCTGGTATTACAGTATAGCCTCTAAAATCTTTGCATCTTGTCAGACATGTCAACAATTCAACCAGTATGTATTCAAATTAAAGGCATTCGATGGGAGACCTCTGTCTTATACCCCTTTGAGCATTTACAGATAGACTTTATTTAAATGCCAAAAGCTGGGAACCATAAATCCTGGTTGGTTATTGTAGATCAGTTCACAAGGTGGTCAGAAGTTTTTCCATCTAACAAGAATACTTCAAAATTTGTGGCAAAAGTATTATTAAGAGAAATTACACCTAGATTAGACCTGCCAGGTTCTGACAGAGGTACACACTTCATTGATACAGTTTTACAACAAATATAGGAATGCCTCGGGATAACACCAAAGTTTCATGTGTTTTGTCATCCACAAAGATCTGGTCAAGTGGAAAGGATGAATAGAGAGATCAATTCTATGATTGTTAAAATGTGCACATAGACCTGATGTGTTGCCATTGGTATTATCCTATAGAAGAACCAGATCCATAGGAGACCTACATATATTTCCTTATGAAATGCTATTTGGTTGTCCTCCATTTAGCCCTGTATATACATCAATGCTAGCTGGAGATACAACCACTGCTGAGTACATTAGAGAATTGAAGAGTAGAATCAAAAACTTTCAACAATTAGGATTAATAGTACAAACTGAACCTATTGACTTCTCATTGCATGACATAAATGTATATAAAATTTTTTAATAGAATGGGGTAGACAACCTGCCTGGGAAGGTCTGTATCAGGTACTGCTGACAACTCCATCAGTATGTTATTGTAAAATTGCAAATGTATATAAATATAGTTGTCTGTAACTAATATGTGATTTGCATTTAGCAGAATTTTCCTTACTTTCATTTTTCTTTCTTTAACTCTTTCTGTTGTACTTTTAAAATAAGATTAATAAAGTCCATTGCTTCATTAAGAAAGAATCATATTCTTTTCAAAGAAGCACAGGAGGGAATATAAGAATTAATTAGTTAGATTAATTAGAGAATAAGGCTGTTTCCAAGAAGGTTTCTAGCTTAAGGAAAGAGTTAGAAGTTTACCTTAAGAGAGGAATGTTCAAAGGGTTCCTTAAGAAACATTTCTAGAGACCCCTAGGAAAAGACTGTTGGTATAATTGTATAGTGGAGCACTCTCCTTGGGAAGTTTCCTCTCAGGAGTAGTTGGTTGGAAATTTCCTCTTATCAGTCTTGGAAATTTGATGGTAGATATCTTTGTAAAATATCTATCTAAGGAATATTAGAGAGTACTTGGAGGTGTTCTCTATAGAAGCTTCAGGTGGTGCCAGAGAGCTTTGTCTATGAAAACTGACAGGCAAGTGAGAAAGGTGTGGTTTATATATTTATGTAAGGAGATAAAAGATGTATAAATTAGAATAGCTATAGTAAGTAAGATTATTTAGACAGCTAGTGTAGTTAAGTTAGGCTTGATTTTCTTCAAGCAAGAAGAAAGTCCCATGAGGGACAATGGGTTCAGGGTTAAGTCAGAAATCTTAGCTTAAGGGAAATATATCTCCTATAAATTTCGATTCCCATAATCTTTTCCCTGATATTCTCATAATTAGTAATAAATAGGTTTTATACTAATTGGTCTCCAGCCAACTTCATCTACTTCTACACTCTAACAGGTTTAGTGGAATCCTAATTAATATCAGTTGATAACCAACTGGCCAAAGATCAATATCTACCATAACACCCCCAAGTGCCTTGCTTTTAATTATCTTAAAATTACTTTATTTTATCTATTTTACACTCATATGTGCTCAATACATATAGGAGCAAGATAGTATGTTGGATAAAATACTGGGCTTGGTATTGGTAAGAGCACACTTCCCCAGATACTAGCTTTGCAACCTTGGGCAAGTATCTTTAACTTCTCAGCCTCATGTATAAAAATGAGGATAATAAAAGCACCTACCTTACAAGGTTCTTTGGAGAATAAAATGAAATAATATTGGGAAACACCTTGCAAACCTTAAAGCACTTCATAGATACTAGCTTTTATTAGTAGTACTATCAGCAATTTATCTTGTAATAGAATGTAAAATTCTTTAGTGTATCACTAGAACAAATTGTTTGTGGGGTATGTATGAGTTTTATTAATGCAAGCAGAAGCTACATGAGAATATGTATAGATGTTCAGTTTTTTTTTCCCCTGTTAACATTAGAGTGAGATTCATGAAAGACCCCTTTTCCCCTTTACATTAATATATTCTTTTTTTATTTACCTCTAACTATTAAGAATATTATTCTTTCCTCATTTTATTTTTTCTCTTATGTATTCCTTTTCTGTCTCCTCTTAAAAGAACAAAAATAGAACACAACCAAAATAAAAAAACCCTCACTTAAAAAAAAAAATCCCTCCATGATGGTTGAATGTAGGGAGATTCTGAAAGCTTCTTTAATATTTTTTACATACTATACAACTTTAAGAATTGTTTTCTAAGATATGCAGGTTTAATTTTTTGTTATAATATTTAACTTTGAATCCCTAAATCTTAATTTTATTGTTTCTTATATTTAGTACCTGATTCTCAAGCTTGAAAGACCTGCTATAGTGCAGAGTATCACATTTGGAAAATATGAAAAGACACATGTCTGTAATTTAAAGAAGTTTAAAGTTTTTGGTGGAATGAATGAAGAAAATATGACAGAGCTATTATCCAGGTGAGTTGTAATTTGGTCAAGGAAAAAGTTGTACCTTGCACAGTTATGATTTTGATAGCTGTGATTACTCATGTTTGAATTTGTATGTGATGTGATTTTTTTGTCCATAAATATTGCTTCTTAGCTTAAAAGCCATCTGTTGTTTTTTTAAGTTTAGATAATACTTTTGCCATAGCAAAAAATTTTTTTATTTTTTTCCCTTTTCTATCATAAAAAGATATTTTCTTTATATATTTATTAATATCAACAATTATATTGAATAATTAATATCAATGTATCATCTTTTCCATATTATAAAATATAAATATTATAAAAAGCAAATATTAATTTTAATACTTTGTAAATTTTGAATTGTCATTACCAAATAAATCTTATTTCATCATAGAAATGATATGATGCACTGAGCATTGTCTTAGACTTGTAAGTTAAAGTAAGAACTACTATTTTTAATCTGTTAGTATGAGGGGATTCTAATGAATTTGGGCTAACAGAAAGCAACAAGTGTTAAGGTAGATGGATTTCAATTTCTTTTTATTTCTTTATTTTTTCTCCTCTAGTACCTTTGAATTATTCACAGTTAATAGCCATGTGAATTCACTTAAATGATTGTGGAATTTAAAGATCATCCTTGAGCTCTAACACCAGTCTCATATTTATTGTTAGTAAAATGTTCCATATATAATATAAGCACACATTTGCGTGATAACCTCAATTGTTAAGTATTTTAACTTCAATTGTGTTGAGATGACAAATCACTTGATTTAGGAAGAAAGAATAGATATTATTGAAATGACTACTACCAAGTGGTGATGAATCTTTCTGAATGTGAGTTATACTGGAAAAGAAGCAGTCAATTATTATTTAGGCTTGAATTATTAGTTTTTGTGAAATACCTAATATCAAGCTCTGTTATAAAAAATATTTTTTCAGATAAATAGGATGTTTCCCACCTTTTCCTTAGTAACTGACAATATCACCTTCCTGTGTATCATATATTTATAAGTATGTGGAAAGTGATTTTCAAGAGCTTAGACTGCACATATAAAGGCCCTTGAACTCGAGGTGTACATATTTAAATGTTACATAAACATTCTTAAGCTCATGATAAAATGGTGGCATTTTAAGCTATTACATAATTTAGCCCTTTGTCAATAGTAATTGCTTTGTTTTACCTTTTCACATGAAAATTGGATTTTGGTATAGTCACAGCCCAATTAGAAATCATGATAATACATGTTAGAAATATGAAAATTTCAGAAATAATTGTCACACAATTTCCCATTGTCATAATAGGTCAGTAACAAAGCTGAATATAGAATTAAGAGACTTGAGGTACAGTTCCATTCTTTAATAACTAGTTACACAGTTTTCTAGCACTTATGAAACATTAATAAAATAAATCTAGCATCATAATACTTTTTCCTTCCTGTGTTTAATAATATTGAGCAATTATGTCACATTTGGTAACCTTTTTTATTTTTTCTCACAGTGGCTTAAAGAATGATTATAACAAAGAAACATTCACCTTGAAGCATAAAATTGATGAACAGATGTTCCCATGTCGATTCATTAAAATAGGTAAAAGAAATTTTTTTTTTAGCATTCTGGGATAAAAAGAAATTCACTTTATATGAATTTTCATATTGAAACTGACAAATTTTGTTTTATTCAAGTAGGCCTCTTTCCCACAGTTTTCTTATTTGAAAGTTTTCTAATAAGATCACTTGAACTATATGTAATTCACAAGTGCTGATCCTGGGCTGCAAAATTGAACATTTCTACCAAAAATATAATCTTATATCTAGACTTCAAATGCCAGTAACTGCCTAAAGGCACATATAGTTCTTTAGCCAACTCTTTTTAAAAATATTGGTACTTGCTGCCTGAAAATTAAATAAAATTAGATACATTTTAAGAATATTTTTTCCTAATCTGAGATTAGTAGGCAAGTTGTATCATTGTTCTGTGTATCTCTCTAAAAGTTTTTTGTTGTTAAAATGAAGTAATGGTTAATCAGATTCTTCCCCAAATAAAAATAAATTTTTTTTTGTGCAAGGGACCATAATTTATCTGTGTTGGGGATTTTTTACATAGTTGCTATTTTTTCCTATTATTATTTGGCTTTTTTAGTGAGTGAAAAGACATTAAAAAAAGAAAGCAATATACAAGAGATTTCTCAAGACTATACATATGGGGGAAACTGCACTCACAATATTCTTTTTTTTTTTAGATTAGCTTAGATCCAAATTCTAATTAGAAAAAACTTTCTTCCTGAGCTGTGTTTTTCATTTGCAATCCTAGTTCCTTTTATAATGGAGAGACAGTGTTGCATTGTAAAAGGAGCAATGGACTCTATTGTCCTGGGATCTCAGTTCAAGTCCTGGATCTGTAGCTTACAGATTATATTAAAGACTTGGACAAGTCTTTTAAGGTCTATGACCCTTCTTTTGTCATCTAATTGGGAAGAGAAGGGTAGTTTGTGATTCATGGCTATTATGTAAAGGTTTTTTATTTTATACTGGGTAGTGTAAGGTAAGAGAGAAAGAGGTGTGAGCTAAGGAAAAAGCCAGAGTCCTAGCTGCCTGGGGTTTAAGCCCCAGCAAAGACTCCTCTGGTAGAGAGATTAGCTAATTTATAGACAAATGCAGCCAGGATATAACACAGGGACTTAAGAAAAGGGAACATCGGGATGAAGCCCTAGGGTACAAATTTTTAAAGCACACAGTAGTTAAAACTTTTAATATTCTTTGTTGTTTATTCATTGTATTACTCATTAATATAATTTGTTACAATAAGTAAGTTATGATAAGTAGTGGTTACCAAGAGGCATATTTTAGTTTGGTGTTATGAAGATCTTTCTTATGATTGTAACTGTCAAAAAATGAAATTAATTTCCTAGGTACATGGTGAACTCCTTGTCAATATAGTGTCTCATCAGAAGGTGGTCTACTATTTATTTTTCAGGATTGAGAGAATTTATGCTTCAGGTGAGAGTTGGACTTGATGGCTTCTGATGCCCTGTCCAACTTAAATATTCAATGAATCTATGAAATTAAATTTATGCTAATTCTTATTAGGATATATTTGACAACAAGTTTTGGAATTACAATGCCTTCTGAAATGGATTTCTCTGATTTTAGACAAGAATTTTTTCATGTCATAAGATACTATGAACATGTTGTATTGATAAACTTTTGACAATTTCCAAGGCCCCAAGGACAGAAAAATAATGATTCTACCAGAGAATTACAATACAGGAGCAGTACTGAAATGAAAATATACGTGTACTAATGTCTCTTCATTACAATTTCTTTCCTACTTTAGTTTTTACTAATCCTATTTCTACTTTCCACTTAATAAGTAGTTCTAATTTAATGAGGAAGCAACTGCTATTGAATAGCTAATTTTGCTCAACTTCTATATTATATTTCTAGTCTTAAGTTTAAGTGTTTAGCAAGTTTTCTTGAATTCGTTTTTCAATGCTCCTATCCCATGGTTTGTATTTTAAATAATGTTATTGGTCTTATGTTGCATCCTTTTCATGACTTAAGATCTCTTTGAATTAATATATTTGCTTTTATTTTATAAAAAATAATTAAACTTATTTTGTGTTACTTGTTGCTTAGACTTTCCAAATACTTTATCTCACCTCATTTTGTAGAGACCGATGATTAAAACAACCATATGAATGTAAAAGGTGTGAGAACTGAAGTAATATTTCTACCGAGATATATATTTTATAAAGTTTATTAGAAAGGGTAGCCAATTATTCCTCTGAGTAACCTGCCCTCACCTGCATGTCTCTTCCTTCTTCCCTCTCACCTGCCTGCTGCTCTGTTTCCGATTTCTCCCTTCTTTGTTCTCTTCTTGATTTTCCTTCTCTCAAGCCCCAAAGCCTTGACTTTTATTGACATATGGCATGTAGAGGGACACAAACCTGGCACAACTGTTTTATGTCAAGAATATTTAACAGACAGGTCAAATTACTCAGGAGGGAGAGGGAATGAACTTCCTTGACACAAAGGCATTTACTTAGTTTTGCTTTTTAAAAATTTTCAGAAAAGAAGTGTTATCTATTTGACCTAGATTGCTTAATTATAGAGTATTCTACTGATATTATCACCTTGTACATAACTACATGTTGCCCAGGTATAATGTTTAAAAGAATAAGAAGGGACCAGGAACCAAGGAGACAAATCAGACTTGACTACAAGGCAATCCTCTTGATGCATAATGTTATGCTGTTAACTTTCTAGTTTGAATTTTATATTGATCTACTTTGCTGTTCTACCTTGAACAATAATCACTTTATGATGTGAGGGTGTGGGCATTGTTTTAAGTTTTTTTTTTTTTTAGTCCTCTAACATTAAAACTGAAAGCTCAAAGCAAGGTGCAAATGACATTTTGTTTTTAGGTTAATACTTTTGCTAAATACTCAATCTTCCGTTTCTTTAAACATTTTGGTTATTTAGGTATTTTGCATCCTTCACCTTTGAAGGTCTATAAGCTAGCTGTTGTAGGAAAGTAGCAAGTCAGTGAGCCTGAGTGTTAGTTGACATTTTGGGGATGAAAATTATTTCAGAGAACAAAAAGCAATTCGTGGAATGCTTCTGTTTAACTATTGTGCTTGTTTCTTTCTTTCTTTTTTTAATTTTATAGTATTTTATTTGATCATTTCCATGCATTATTCATTAAAGACAAAGATAATTTTCTTTTCCTCCCCCCAATCCCCCATAGCCGACGCGTGATTCCACTGGGTATCACATGTGTTCTTGATTGGAACACATTGCCATGTTGTTAGTATTTGCATTAGAGTGTTCGTTTAGAGTCTCTCCTCTGTCATGTCCCCTCAGTCATTGTAGTCAGGCAGTTGCTTTTCCTCGGTGTTTCTACTCCCTCAGTTTGTCCTCTGCTTATGGATAGTGTTTTTTCTCCTAGATCCCTGCAGATTGTTCAGGGACATTACACTGCCACTAATGAAGAAGTCCATTACGTTCGATTATACCACAGTGTGTTTGTCTCTGTGTACAATGTTCTCCTGGTTCTGCTCCTCTCGCTCTGCATCACTTCCTGGAGGTCGTTCCAGTCTCCATGGAATTCCTCCACTTTATTATTCCTTTTTGCACAATAATATTCCATCACCAACATATACCACAATTTGTTCAGCCATTCCCCAATTGATGGGCATCCCCTCGTTTTCCAATTTTTGGCCACCACAAAGAGCGCAGCTCTGAATATTTTTGTACAAGTCTTTTTGTCCATTATCTCTTTGGGGTACAGACCCAGCAGTGCTATGGCTGGATCAAAGGGTAGACATTCTTTTATCGCCCTTTGTGCATAGTTCCAAATTGCCCTCCAGAATGGCTGGATCAGTTCACAACTAAACCAGCAATGAATTAATGTCCCTACTTTGCCACATCCCCTCCAGCATTCATTACTTTCCATAACTGTCATGTTAGCCAATCTGCTAGGTTGGTTTCTTTCTTTTTAAAAAATATTCTAGTCCAAGTTAAAGCAAGTCTGTCTCAAAGAAACAGTTTCTAAATGTGAATAGCTCTGCAATATAAGATTTAGTGATTTGTATGCTCATATCATTCAAAGTTGGCTTTCATATAGGCGGTATAAAAGAAGTATCTACCTTTTTGAAGAGTTTATAATTATGTTGAAAAAATGTAGATAAATTCAATAGAAAAAATTTTAAGGCTTATGGCCCTCTTTGTTCTACCAAAACATTTTCTTGATGATACAAATTATATGACACTTTTGGTTTTTAAGTATTTATTAGTTAAAAAAAAAAAAGAACCTTAAATCAGCTTATAAGATTATGACACAGACTTCTTAGACTGAGATTTTCTTTACATTAGTAGTGCAGGAATCTTGCAATTTAGGTTTAGTGGGTAGAGTTATTTATTCATGTTTTATGTTCCAGGATGGTTAGAGGTAGTTCTTGTTTATTTATGAGAAGATAAAGGGAATGTTTATATATAGATTTATATAAATGTATTTTATGGGAAATTGATAGCCTCTAATAACTCCTTTTTTTATATTTTGAATGGATTAATGCAAGAGGAACAGGGCAACTTTTCCTTGAAACTATTCTTCATTGTCCTCCAAGTGGTAACATTGGCACAGATATATAATACATGATGATTTTACTTGGGCTATATAGATGAGGGCCAGCAAATGTTAGTAAGTCATCTATTATGTGATTTTGTTTTAGTCATGAAAAATTGAGCTGTTTTGGCAGGCTTTTTAACAACTCTTGTGCTATGACAGAAGCACTGAATTTTAAGTCATAAGACTTAGTCATAGGGTCACTTAGGAAGCATAGTGGATAGAATGCCATGCATGGAGTCAGGAAGTCCTAGGTTAAAATCTGGCCCAGACACTTCCTCACAATGTGACTTTGGACAAGTTAACTCCTAAATTCAAATTCTGGTCCTGTCATCTATTAACTGAATGATCTGTGGCTTTTATTTTATTTCTCTAATCCTACAGTTTCTACCATTGTGACTTCTTGTGAGGATCAAACAAGATAATTTATGTAAACCATAAGGCTTTCAAATGTCAGCTAATAATGTTATCATAATTGTTATTGGTAGATATATTATTAGTGGTGTTTCTAGAATACATAAAGTACATTTTTTATTATAAAGATATTTTACCAATTACATTAAACTTCCACATAAAATTTCCAATGTTATATGATAAACTGTCTCTCTCCCCTCCCTTCCTTTCCTCCTTCTTGAGCTGGAAATTTGATCTGGGTTATATATATTATAAAACATTTCCATAGTGATCTTTTTTTTAAAAGAGAATAATCATAAAATCAAAACACCAAAATCCAAATAAACTAAAATAAAAAAATTGCTTGCTTTGATCAGCATTCCGACTCCAACAGTTCTTTATCTGGAGGTGGATAACGTTCTTTGTCTTAAGTGCATTTATTTTTTATAGATCACTTTTACATATGTTCTGTTGTATTTTGCCTCAAATTGGTCTGTCCCTGCTCTGGGTCTGTTGTTTTTCAGACAGGTAGCATAGGATTGAGAAAGAATGCTATGGGCACCTTGTAATCCGGAAATCTGAGCTAATTTCCTGTTTCTTATTGACCTTCTTCTCCTTGGCACCACAATCAGGTCACTGAACCTCTTTAGTCTTCCATTACCGTGTATATAAAAGTGGGTTACAATCTTGCACTTTCTCTTCACAAGGTGGTTTTATGGAAAGTATATGGAAACATAAACTGTTCAACTAAATTGTTGTAATAACCTTGAGCATGTCCATCAGCTGTGTCATAAATACCTAAAACATCTAGCTGAATCTGGAGCGCATAATACTTGTTAAAGAAATACTTAAGAAAATGTATCAGTGAATTCAGCTATAAGTAAATACATTAAACTCATCAAAATTATATCAAGCAAATATATACAGAAGATAAACTTGAAGAAATGAGGAGTGTAATGTGATCACTGGTAATTAAGTTGGAGATAGCTGATATATTGACTTACGTTGCATTGTTGAATAATGCTTATATCTGTTTTAGAACACATTCTCTGTGTTTTCAAAGCTATTCCTGCTTCTAACCTCCCCATTTCAGTATTATGATACTGCCATTTTTTCAGGCATCCAAATTCATAACCTGGAATCATTCTTAATTCTTTGCTCTTATCTTGGTTCTCATATCTTTGCTAAATTTTGTTATTTCTGCTTCCATATAACAACTCTAAAATTTATCCCCTTTCTGTACAGTCATAACTGAAGAAATAAGGTTCCTAATCAAAGGAATAATGTAGATAGATGGTGTTATCCACTTTAGGGAACTGTCTAGATACCCAGTTGTTGAATGTGGTTATCTCAACTTCCCTTTTGTGAAAGGAAAGTAGGTTCACTTTCCCTCACTGGGCCAGTAGGCACAAAAGCCTTGGAGACTATGTTCTAGGGAATGCGTATCTATATTTATTAGAAATCAAGGTTAGGATGGGAGGATTAAACAAAAAGGATGCTCTGACTCTTAATTTCTATACTTCACCCAACCAATCTAAGTGCCTCTCAAGAAGGATGCTTCTGTTCTTCCAAGCTACATTACCAGCTCCATGTTTCTAGCTAGATATTCCCCAAAAGCTGACTAAGCCAACTGGCTATAATCCTCAAACTCTGGTTGAGTTATTTCTCCTAAAAGTTGCCTCCAAAATTTGCTAAGAGTAGACCCAAGATGATTGAGTTGTAATACTGCATTAAGTTCTCCTGGAGGCAGAGTTAGAAATTGAGGAGTGAGGGGAAGGGGGTAAAGATAAGACTTACTTTCCGGTTTCTGCAGTAACCCCAAGTAAGAATGGTGTAGGGAATGAATACATAAGAGTCAGTTGAAACCAAAAAGTTGAAAGAGGAATCTTGATGTTAATTGTTAGTAGAATTACTGAAAGGTTGGGGTAGAAACTGAAAAATAGCTCAACTCTCCCCATTTAGTGCAGCATCCTGACTAGATTCCATGTGCTCCCAATTGCTGATAATATTCTGTCTTTTTTTTTTTAACTTCCTTCCATAGCTTGCATTTCAAATGCCATTGTTGTTTAGAAATTACTCTTCCTTCTTTTAAAGGCAGAACCTTACAAGATAACTTTAAGTAATGCCTGGAGCTAAACTCCTGAGATCTTAAGTCCTAGTCAAACAGATAGGATCTCAAAGTAAAACATCCAGGCAAGTTGGTAAACCCAACAGTTGAACAGGAACCTCAGAGAATAGTTTGATGGTTTCCCTTCCTCCACAAAAGGCTTGAGATAGGAAAGCCCCAGAAAAAGCTCTTTCTTTCCTAGTTTAGGACAGAAAGTAGTGGTTGTTCCTTCAAACTCCTTCCTCTTCAGCATACTGTATTCCAGAACACTTTCCAGGGTTCCTTAAGCCAGATCCTAAGCCCAGCACTTTGGAGACACTTTCCAATCCTCTCAACTTTAATCTTATCAAAATTCAATTCTCTATAATCTTATTACTACATAAAAGAGCTACCCTAACTTAAATACTCATCTGGAATATTGCATTAGTCACCTATTCATTATGCACTAATCTACTCTTCACATAGCTACCAAATTTAAATGTTTTTTTTTTGTAAAGTTATTTTACCAATTACATATAATAAATTTCCACATGTTTTTTGAAGTTATATGTTCCAAATTGTCTCCCTCCCTGGACCCCTTCCCTTCTCACTCCCAGAACTGGCAAGCAATTCGATCTGGGTATATATATGTAGCATTGTGCAAAGCACATTTCTATAGTGTTCATTTTTGTCAGAGAATAATCTCATAAAACTCTATTAAACTTAAATGAAAAATCATATTCTTTGATCTGTATTGTAACTCAAACAGTTATTTCTATGGAGGTGGATTGTATTTGTTGTCATAAGTTTCTTAGAATTATCCTGGAGTATTATATTGCTGAGAGTAGCTAAGTCTAACACAATTTATCATTCCACAACATTGCTGTTATTGTGTACAATGTTTTCTTGGTTCTGCTTATTTCATTATGCATCAGTAGATAAGGGTTTTCTCAGTTCTTTCTGAAATCATCCTGTTCATCATTTCTTACAGCACAATAGTATTCCATCACCTTCATTTACCATGACTTATTTAGCCATTCCCCAGTTGATGGACATCCCTTCAAATTCTTTGCCACTACAAAAAGAGCTTCTATAAGTATCTTTGTATAAGTAGGGCCTTTACCCTTTTTAAAAACTCTTTGGGATACAGACCTAATAGTAGTAATACTGAATCAAAGGGTATACATTATTTTATAACCCTTTAGGTATAGTTCCAAATTTCCCTCCAGAATGGCTGAATCAGTTCACAACTCTATCAGCAATGCATTAGTGTCCTACCAAATTGAAATTCTTAAAGTACAGATCTGACTGTGTTACTAAGTAAACACTAATGGTTTATTTTTAGGATAAAATAAAAATTTGTCATTCAAAATTTAACTTCAGACTCTTTCCAAGTTGATTACATGTTCTTCCCTTATACCCATTCTATGATCCAGACAAATTGGCAGCTATTCCCTAAGTAAAACTTTCCATCTTTTTGGCTCCATGCCTTTTCATAGTCATGGTGTCTATGTATAATGCATCCATGCATCCATCCCATAATTGGTTCTAGTATGCTCAGTTCAATTCATTAAAACTATGTCCTGGGCTCAGTGCTAGATAATAGTTACAAGCATGAAAATCATTTTGGCAGAGATAGTAATTGTCCTTGAAGAGCTTATATTCTACTAGAAGATCATCTGATTTGTACATGGATCAGCAAATATAAGATTTATACATAAAAAAAAGATTAATGGGGTGTGGGGTGGGATGGAGAATGAAGACCAACAACCAAGAGAATCAGGACAATTTTTCCCCCTTCCTCCCTCCCTCCATCCCTCGTTGGAGTCCCCGGAATAGATTTTCACACCTATGGCATTCCCTGACAGGTAGCAGTTGTAGAGGGTGCCCATAGTCAAGACCCGATGATTTACATTCTTCTACAATAGAAAGTGCTCTTTCCTGCTTGCTTGCTGATCTAACTCACTACTCAGGTATCCTACTTGTTCAACTTGTGTCTACAAAGGAGCTTGATGAGGATTGGATCTGCTATGGTCCTTACCTCAGAATGGCCCTCTTCCTATGAGAACCATTTATGATCTAGAACATAATAAATAGATCCCTTTTCCAGAAATGAACCTTAAAGTCCTGATCCTAGAGGGCAAGGATAGAGAAGGGATTGAGGGGGTAGAAGAGGATAACTCAGGACTCTAACAGAAATGAGGTCCAGTCTAGAAGCAGGGGTGTCTCCTCTTGGAATTCTGAGACAAATGTTTAATCCTTTTTGCCTTCAATTAAAAAAAAAAAGACCTCTTGCTAACTATTTCTCCCACTCTGGGCTACAACCTGACTTCAACCTCTAAATACTTTACCTTTGCTGTTTCAGATCTTTAAGTGTGATTTCCTAATATGTTCTATTATAAATACACACAATTAAAAACACTGTATAATATTGAATGAGACAGACTTTTAGACATGAATGTGTCTAGATACTAATAGTGATATAAAAGGAAAAAAAAGGAAAAGTGCATCAATTAAATACTTTTAAAAAATACTCCTGAAGGAGACATAGACAAGCAAGGTAATGTGTGGTTTATTTTATTGAATTTAATATACCCTAGCAAATAAGTATATTTATTATTAGGTACTTGCTATGTACTCTACATTATTAAAAGTACTAGAGAATGAAAATAATCCTTTTACATCCTAAAACGTTCTCTATCTTGTTTGGTCATAAATTCTCCCTAATCCATAATATTTGACCAATAAACTATCTCATGCTCCCATGTTTTGCTTATGATATGTATCTGACAAAAACTACTAGGAAAACTCAAAAGCAGTTTGGCAGAATCTAGGTAACAAGAAAAAGTCAAAATTAGATACATGATTTATAAATAAAGGGTGACGGCAGCTAGGTAGCACAGTTGATAAAGTGCTAGGTCTGGAATCAGGAGGAGGATCTGGGTGCAAATATGACCACAGACCCTTCCTAGCTGTGTTACCCTAAGCAAGTCACTACACCCCAACTGCCTAATCCTTACATAACACTCTTGGCGGACAGGTGGAGAAAAGAAGAGTTGTTGCAAGCCCAATTCATTGATGCTCCTCCCTCTATTTTTTTTGATATAGGCACTCAGGGATATAAAAGTTCTCTGTATCCCATAGATTTTGATATGTAGTTTCCTAATTTTCATTCTTTTCACTGAAATCAGTAATTGTTTCTGATTTGTTCTTTGACCCACCAGTTTTTTAAAATTTATTTTTAAATTTTATTTAGTCAATTTAGAACATTATTCCTTGGTTGCAAGAATCATATTCTATCCCTCCCTCCCCTACCCCCACCTCCACCCTTCCCATAGCTTACTCGCAATTCTACTGGGTATTATATGTGTCCTTGTTCAGAACCTATTTCCATGTTGTTGATGTTTCCACTAGGATGTTCATTTAGAATCTATATCCCCCTTGACCCATGTAGTCAAGCAGTTGTTTTTCTTCAGTGTTTCTACTCCCACAGTGTTTCCTCTGAATATAGATACTGTTCTTTCTCATAGATCCCTCTGAGGTTTTCAGGATCACTGCATTGCCACTAATGGAGACGTCCATTACATCCGATTGTATCATAGTGTGTCAGTCTCTTTGTACAATATTTTCCTGGTTCTGCTCCTCTCACTCTGTATCAATTTCTGGAGGTTGTTCCAGTCCCCATGGATTTCCTCCACTTTATTATACCTTTGAGCACAATAGTGATTTTTTTCTAACTCTTGCTTGGTTTTAAAGTCTTTTCTTTCCCAAAGATCTGACAAGTATACTATTCTGTGTTCACCTAATTTACTTATAGTTTCCTTCTATATATGCAGGTCATTCACCCATTCTGAGTTTATTTTGTTGTAGGGTATGAGATGTTGAACCAAACCTAATCTCTCCCATACTGTCTTCCAATTTTCCCAGTAGTTTTTATCAAATAGTGGGTTTTGGTCCCCAAAACTGGGATCTTTGGGCTTATCATAGACTGTCTTGTTGAGGTCATTTACCCCCAGTGTATTCCACTGATCCTCCTTTTGGTCTCTTAGCCAGTACCAAATTGTTTTGATGACCACTGCTTTATAGTATAGTTTGAGATCTGGGACTGAAAGTCCTCCTTCCTTTTCCCCATATATTAATATAAATAATTTGATTTTTTTGAAGCCCATAAAGAAGAAAATCTGATTAAAAAAATTTTTCCCCCTTTTCCCGTCTCTTTCTTATTTACCTTTTCATATTTCTCTTGATCTTTGTTTTTGGATATCAAACTTTCCACTTAGTTCTGGTCTCTTCTTGACAAATACTTGGAAATCTTCTATTTTGTTGAATGCCTATAATTTCCCCGGAAGTATATAGTTTTGATGGATAGGTGATCCTTGGTTGAAGGCTCAATTCTCTTGCCTTTCTGAACATCATATTCTAAGTCTTGTGGTCCTTTACTGTGGAAGCTGCCAGATCTTGTGTAATCCTGATTGGTGCTCCTTGATATCTGAATTTTTTTTTTCTCCTCTTGTAAAATTTTCTCCTTAGCTTGGAAGAACTTAAATTTGGAAATTACTTTCCTTGGAGTTGTCTTTTGAGGATTTAGTATAGAGGCTGTTCTATAAATCCTTTCATGTTTATTTTGCCCTCTTGTTCAAAAATATCAGGGCAGTTTTATTGGATAATTTTCTTGTAGTATGATTTCAAGATTTCTGTTTATTTCTGGGTTTTCGGGTAGACCAATGATCCTCAAATTGTCTCTTTGTCCTCTGTTTTCCTGATCTGTCATCTTTTCAGTGAGATATTTTATGTTTTCTTCTATTTTGTCAGTTTTTAGACTTTGCTTCATTAATTCTTGCTGTTTTGCAAGATCATTGGCTTTCAACTGCCTAATTCTGGTCTTTATAGCCTGATTTTCCTTTTTGGCTTGTTCTATCCTGCTTTTCATGGTCTCTCACTATTTCTCCAGTTGGGTGTTCTTGTCCATTAAACTGTCATTTTCATTTTGAACTATTTTCCACTTTTCTTCCCAGAAGGCTTCCATCTTTTTTATAAGCTCCAATTTAAATTCTTCAAGAGCCTTTGAACAATTTCCATATTTTTGTTTGGGAAGTTTTGGTGCATTTATTTGTATTTCCTCTTCTATTTTCTCTGTAGCCTGGGTTTTTCCTCTGTAAAAATTATCCAGGGTCAACCCCATCTTCTTGTTTTTCTTGATGTTGGGAAGTTGTTGTTCCTGGGTACTGTTTACCATTACTGTGGTGGTTTTTCCTTTCTTTTCCAGTTAAAAATCTGAGTGAGATGGGCAGGCTCTGTGTATGCAGCTAAGGAGCAAGGATTTTTGCTGAAGCCAGCTCTCATGTCTCTGCAGTTTCCTGTCCCTTCTCTGTGCTGTCTCTGTGCCATTCTATGCCTCAGGTTCAGCTGCTCTCAGGGCTAGGTCCTCAGTGGTCTCAGTCAGCTGCCAAGGAGCCAGTGGTGCCCCTCACTTGCTCCAGAGGTGACCCTCGCTTACTCACTGATTCTAGTTCTTGCCAGCTCTGACTCTATCTGTGTAGGTTAGGTGGGGGAGGGTGACTAGCTCGAGTTTTGGTGGAAGCTATTTCTCATCCCTTCATGGTGTGGAAATGCCTAAATCCCACGTACCTTCAATGCTGAGCCCTACTGTAGAGTCCCTTTGTTCATATGAATTTTTTTTCCCACTTTTTGAGGTAATCTGTATTGGTAGTTGGTGAGGAGAGGAAGAGTCCTGCGTCTAGACTGCTATCATTTTTATCCGGAAGTCTGCAACAACCCACCAATTTTGAAGAATTAAATTATTTAGTTTCTAATTAATTTTAAATTTGGCTCTCCATGAATCCTTAGTAATTATAATTTTAGTTGTATTATGATCTGAAAATGTTGCATCTATTATTTCTGCATTTGTTTGTGATGTTTTTATGCCCTAGTACATGGTGACTCTTTGTATATAGTATGTGCTGCTCAAAAGAAGGTATATTTGTTTCATCCCTATTCAGTTTTTCCAGATTGTCTAATTTTTGTAACATTTCATTTACTCCTTATACTTTTTTTCTCATTTTATTTATTGATTTGATTCATGTATTCTAATAGGGAAAGTTTGAAGTCCCCCACTAGTATGGCTTTACTATCTATTTCTTCCTTAAGCTCCGTTATAGTTTTTTCTTTAAAAATCTGGATACACCATTTGGTGCATAAATGCTTAGTATTATTAGATGTAATTTCCTTCCTCTCTCTTTTTATCAGATCCTGCTCTATTCCCTTTTACTCCATTCCTCCTCCTCACCAGTGTTTTGGTTTTTTATCACCCTCCCCATTTCCCTCCCTCCACTTACTACCCCCCTACCCCCCTTCCCTTGTCTTATTCCCCTTCTGCTTCTCTGTAGGGGAAGATAGAATTCTGTACTCCAATCTGTATTTATTTTTCCCTCTCTGAGCCAGTTACAATGAGAATATAGTTTAAGCCTTGCCCATCACCACCCTCATCCTCCCCATTCCATAATGATTTTTCATGCCTCTTTATCTTATGTAATTTACACCATTTTATCTCTCCATTTCCTTTCTTCTCAGTGCAGTCTTCTTTTTCACCCCTTACTTCCCCACCCTTATTCTAAGTATATTCCTTCTATCTCCTCTACTATGAAGAATAATATTTGGGAATTATAGATATCCTCTTTCCATGTAGAAATGCAATCAGTTTGACTTTCACGAGTCCCTCAAATTTTCTCTTATTTACTTTTATAGGCTTCTCTTGGATCTGGTGTTTGGACTGCAATTTTTTTGTTTAGGTCTGGTGAAGTCCACAGAAATGCATATAAATCTATCTCTTTGAATGTTCATCCCCCCCCCCCCCCCCCAAAGTATATACTCAGTTTTGCTAGTAGGTGACTCTGAGTTGTAAACCTAAATCTTTTGCCTTCCCAATTATCATATTCCAAGCCTTCTGATACTTTAATGTGGAATCTGATAAGTCCTGTGTGATTTTGATTGTAGCTCCATGGTATTTGAATTGTTTTTTTTCTTGCTGCTATCAGTATTTTCTCCTTGGCTTGGGGTCTCTCAAATATAGCTATTATTCATGGAAGTAGTTGTCTTTTGAGCATTTCTTTCTGGAGATGATTTGTGGATTCTATTAATATTTATTTCATTTTCTTTTTCAAGATTATCTGGGCAGTTTTCTTTGATAATTCACTGTATTATGATGTCCAAGCTTTTTTTTTTTTTTAATCTTGGCTTTCAGGTAGTCCAGTTATTATTGAATTGTCTCTCCTGGATCTATTTTCCAGGTCATTTTTTTTTAAGCGAGGTATTTTATGTTTTCTTCTGAGTTTTTTTTTTTAATTGTTGTTTCTTGCTATTTCATGAAATCATGAAATCATTAGTTTCTAGTTGCTCAATTCTAATTTTGAAGCATGATTTTCCTCCTTGAGAAAAAAATTTCTTCTTGCATTCCTTTCATTTCTACTCCCCACTTTTCCTCTTCCTCTCTTAATTGCTTTTTGAGCTCTTTCATAATCTGAGTCCATTTGCTTTGCTTTCACTGTCCCCTTCTTTGTACCTTTGTCCTTGTCTCTGTAAAAATTCTTGAAGTTAGGTGGTGTTTTTTTTGGTTGTTGTTTTCTACTTATTTTTCCTACCTTTTTTATAGGTATACTCTGTTCTTTGAGAGGTATGGGCACCCTCCTAAACTTTAGTCCTTTCTTGATGCTAACCATAGCTTCTTCCAGGATGGTATGAGAGCCTGAGAGCTGGAAGCTCTGGGAGCCACCTCCCACTGCTGATTCAGTTAACTCTTGAGATGCTGATAGCTGTAATTTTTGCCTCAGACTTGGGTGTAAGACTTTTGTTCTCACTCTGTGCTTGATCAGGTAAGGGACTACTCACATTCTAGCTTCAGGCTTAGGTGTAAACTTTTAGTCTCATTGTGGGCTTGATCTTATCAGCCACACAATGTAGGTTGCCCTGTCCTGGGGCTTCACTTTGAGCTTTTGGCAAGAGGATAAGGAGGGAACACCCCCCCCACGCAACCCCCCATCCCTTTGTTCTACCAATTACCTCAAACTGGGATCTGTGTCCTTGTCACAGGCCCAGACTGGGACTCCTAGCATTATTCTTTGGACTAGGCAGAACAGGCTCTTTCAGCAAAAACTGCTCTGCCCTGGGATTTGGCACTTCACTGCAGGTTTGGAAGTTCAAGCTTGTGGGTTGATTCAACCTCTTGTTTGCCCAGGATGGGTTTCAGGATCTGAATGTTGGTTTGTCCTTAGGTTATGAACCTGGAACAGCAGATGTGTGGTGGGGGGTGTGTGGCTTGCTCTTCACTGCTTGCTATAGCCTCCTGTTTCCTGTGCTCTCCTCTCACCCCAGTGCCTTACATGTTCTCTGCCTACTGTTTTAAGCTTTTTCTCTTTTTGAAAGTTGTTTCACTCTTTCTCCTTTTTGATTGTTTCACTCCTGTATTTGTTTTGTGGCATTATTTTAAGATTGGTCAGAGAGGATTCTTGTGGTGACCTTGAGCTTCTCTGATTTACTCTGCTATCTTGGCTCTACCTCCAACTTCTTGAACAGATTATTGAGGGTCTTGACTGTTAAATAACTGAAATTGGGCAGAGGAAATTAACTTTGTAATCTTCGGATAGATACTTTTGGGTTTTAGAATTGCTTAATTTGAAATTAGATAGGAAGTAGGGAAGAGAAAGAGCATACAATTTGCAGTATGTAGCAAAAGAAAAATAGACCGTGTTCAATGAAGAACTTGAATTCATACAACCTGGGTTACTTCTACAAGTAAAGGAAGTAATCTACATATTGAATATAGATATTTAGAAAGTAATGAACTTTAAAAAAAATATTATTTCTAATATCAGTTTCATTTTGCTTCATGAAATAATCTGTATTAAGACATTAATGATAGAATGACTTTTCCAACCTTATTTTTAATGAGTTCTTTCATTTTTATATTATCTTTATTTCTAAATATGTCCATAACACTTCTGCACAGAAATAAATGTGGATAAATACAGAGTCCAGGAAAAACCAAGCAGCACATCAACTGTGCTGGAAATGTATACAATACATATTCCTAGAAAAAAATCTGCACAATTTGAAGGAATTGTATCTTTTCACTTCTTTCCCTATGGTTATGTTTGCTGACTTATTTCTAATAAGCAATTTTTCCAAGAATACACTTGAGTAAAATGAACAAAATTATGGTGTTATACTGAGTGCATTTGGTTCTTGATTATGTGAGGATTCATGCATCAAGAGGTAACTTTCCTGCATGAAATAGCCACTCGTTTATATAGAATAATATAATTTGCAAAATCTTCCTTACAACATCTTTTTAAGTCAGTGGGTCCATGTGATATTCCCATTTTATAAGGAAACTAAAAATAAATTTTAAACTTAGGATCTCACAATTTAGCTACTGATCTGTGACTTCAACCCTGATTTCCTGACTAATACCAGGCACTTCATTGACTTCTTCCTGTGTTGATAGATTTCAAATCCCTTGTTAATGTTTTGATCTGTTCACATAATTTCTACAAAATTATGATTGTAGTCTTTTGGACTTTGGGGACTGATATTATTCTGGCTGTTCTGTTTCTTCCTTAGCTGTAATTATGATTAGAAGTAAGTTTTAAAAGGTATTGGAAAATAAATGATAACTTGGCTTTTGTTACCTTATATTTGTGAAATGAAACCAAATCCATGGTCATTCATGTTCATCACAGACAGGTTCCAATGAATAAATCACAGATTTATAAATGTATTACATATGCAAGTGCCTGATTGGTTACATAGTACTTCTGCTTTCTACATTTTTTATCCTCCATTCTTCTTAATTGAGGTAGTGGAGAACTGATCCATTCTTTCCTGCCATCACTTTTTTTTTCCTATCCCATCAAGGCTTTGTATTCTTTTTTTTTTTTATTTATTTAGAATACTGTTCCATGGTTACATGATTTATGATCTCCCCCCACTCCCCAAGCCAACAAGCAGTTCCACTGGGTTATACATGTATCATTGTTCAAAACCTATTTCTGTGTTATTTATATCTGCAGTAGATCAATCCTGTAACATCAAAACCCCAATCATATCCCCATCTCACTACGTGATCGATCATATGTTTTTCTTCTGCATTTCTGTTCTCACAGTTCTTTCTCTGGGTGTGAATAGTGTTCTTTCTTATAAATTCCTCTTGATTGTCCTGGGTCATTGCACTGCTGCTAGTAGTCTCTTACATTTGATTGTGCCACAGTGTATCAGTCTCTGTCTACATTGTTCTTCTCCTTGTTCTGCTCCTTTCACTCTGCATCAATTCCTGAAGGTCTTTCCAGTTCATATGAAATTCTTCCAGTTCTTTATTCCTTTCAGCACAGTAGTATTCCATCACCAATAGATACTACAATTTATTCACCCATTCCCCAATCAATGTATACCCCCTCGTTTTCCAATTTTTTGCTACCACAAAGAGTGTCTCTAGAAATATTTTTGTTCAAATCTTTTTCCTTATTATCTCTTTGGGGTACAAACCCAGCAGTAGTATGGCTGGATCAAAAGGTAGACATTCTTTTATAGCCCTTTGCACATAATTCCAAATTGCCCTCCAGAATGGTTGGACCAATTCATAACACTACCAGCAGTGTGCTAGTGTCCCAATTTTGCCACATTCTCTCCAATATTTATCATTTTCCTTTGCTGCCATATTGGTCAGTTTGCTAGGTGTAAGGTGGTACCTCAGAGTTGTTTTAATTTGCATTTCTCTAATCAGGAAGGATTTAGAACACTTTTTTCATGTGCTTATTGATAGTTTTGATTTCCTCCTGTGAAACCTGCCTATTCATGTCCCTTGACTATTTATCAATTGGGGAATGGCATAATTTTTTTGTAAATTTGAATTTGTTCCTCATATATTTGGGAAATGAAATCTTTGTCAGTGAGCTTTGTTATAAAAATGTTCTCCCAGTTTGTTGTTTTCCTTCTAATTTTGGTTACATTGGTTTTGTTTGGACAAAACCTTTTTAATTTGAAATAATCATTTTATTGATATAATTCATTTTATATTTTGCAGTATTTTCTGTCTCTTGCTTGGTCTTAAATTCCTTCCTTTCCCACAGATATGACAGGTATACTATTCCTCACCAAATTTATTTATGGTTTTACTCTTAATATTTAAGTCATTTACCCATCGTGAATTTATCTTGGTATAGGTATAGGGTGTTATATATACCTATATTGGTATAGGGTGTAAGATGTTGCTCTAAACCTAGTTTTTACCATACTGTTTTCCAATTTTTCCAGCAGTTTTTATCAAATATTGAGTTCTTGTCCCAAAAGTTGCAGTCTTTGGGTTTATTGAATGATATCTTGCTGCGGGCATTTATTTCTAGTTTATTCCATTGATTGACCCTACTGTTGTCTCTTAGCCAGTACCATATTGTTTTGATGACCACTGCTTTATAGTACAGTTTAAGATCTGGTAATGCTAGGTCCCCATCCTTCACATTTTTTTTCATTATTTCTCTTGATATTCTTTGATCTTTTGTTCTTCCATATGAACTTTGTTATAATTTTTTTCTAATTCTATAAAAAACTTTTTTTGGTGTTTTGATACGTATGCACTGAATAAGTAAATTAATTGTGGTAGGATTCTTATTTTTATTATATTAGCTCATCCTACCCATGAGCAATTAATGTTTTTCCAATTGTTTAGATCTAGTTTTAATTGTGTGAAAAGTGATTTGTAGTTGTGTTTATATAATTCCTGTGTTGGTCTTGGCAGATAAATTCCTGAATACTTTATATTGTCTAGAGTGATTTTAAATGGAGTTTCTCTTTCTAATTCCTGCTCCTAAGTTTTGTTGGAAATCTATAGAAATGCTGATGATTTATGTGGGTTTATCTTGTACCTTGCAACTTTGCTAAAGTTAATTATTTCCACTAGCCTTTTAGTTGATTTTTCTGAGGTTCTTTAAGTATACCATCATATCATCTATATAGAGTAATAGTTTAGTTTCTTCATTGCCTACTTTAATCCCTTCTATTTCTTTTTCTTCTAGAATTGCTATCTTTAGTGTTTTTGGAACAATGTTAAATAATACAGGTGGTAATGGGTATCCTTGTTTCACTCCTGATCTTAGTGGGAGGGCATCTAATTTGTCCCCATTGCAGATGATACTTGCTGATGGTTTTAAGTATATACTGTTTATTATTTTGAGGAATGAAGGGCTTGTATTTTTACCATACCTTTGTTTCCCCTGACCCATTTTAGAAATTGGGATGCTTTGGAAAAAGAAACTAAGATGCTTAAGCATAATTGAAATCAGTAGTTCTAGTAATTAAATTATTGGTCAGATAAGACAGCTTAATTTTATATAGTATGTTACCCCAACTCTGTTACATAGTCTTTCATTCCACAAGCTTCATTTGCAGATCCAAAGACACAAAACAATTGGTCTTTGCCTTTAGGTACCACTTAGGATATTTTGTATTTAGTTATGTACATAGTCCTTTCCACCAATAGAACCTAAATTCTTTGAGGGCAGAAGTGTTTACAAGGTATAATACAAAGCAATTTTTGTTGGGTGGGAGAAGGAAGGGCACCAGCCAGGGAATGTATCCTCATAGACCTATTCATGTGTTATTGTTACAATGGCACAGAGATGGAAAATAAGATATTAGAGATCTGGAACAGAGAGTAAGAAAAGAGGAGTAAAAGGTAGGCTTAAACAAGGTGCCATGAAAAGTGGTGGAAAGCACTGTTGCTTCTTGGGCAGAAAGGCTGTTTTGATATGGTCAGACCATTGCTTTAAGAATTTAAATTTTGTTAATTGTGTCAATATTGAATTAGAGAAAGAAGCCGCTGGATACAGGAAACCCATTTAGGAGGTTCTTAAGAGTTGAGAAGTGATGAGGGTTTGAATTAGAGTAGTTCTTGTGTGAGAGAAGGCATTTAAGATGAATTGTGAAGGCAAAATGAACAGAATGAAGGCTGACTCCCAAGTTGTGTATTTTGGAAAGATGCTTGAAGGTAGAGTGATATCCCCTACAGAAATTATGGAGAGAAAAGACTTTGGGGAAAGATAATCAGTTCTGTTTTGAACTTGGTAAATTTGAAATCTTTATGGGAGACATTCGGTTATTCAGTTTGAAATGTAGAAATGGCCATTGGTGATGAACGATTGGGACTAGGGAAAGATTAGACCTGTAAACCTGAGTATATTTTTCTGGCAGTCACTTGCATAGTCATGATAGGCAAACCTTTGAGAGCTTACTGAGACTAGGACAATCTTACTTTTCCATAGGTTCAGTCTTGAGTTTAGATTGGTTTCAGGATCAAGCCATATAATTTCTTTATTTTAAAGATATATTGATGCCAAGGGAGCTTGTGTGATGTTTCCATGATCATGCAATAAAATAAGTAGAGACTCAAAGATTCAAATCTAATTTTCCTGATGCCATGTCCATCACTCTTAACTGCCTCCTGTTGTTTATTACCTTTTTTTACAGTTGTAGACAATTATACTTGGAAATTTTATGACTTCCTCAAGAAATGTATGTGACCCCAAACTCACCCATTTAAACATTTAAACATTTTCATTATATGTATGTAAAGCCCTGTGCTTGTGCAGAATTTAAATGAACTTCAGTATCTGCCATTATGTCACTTATAGTTTAGCATTGCCTAGGTACCAATAACAAACATGATGGAAAATAATACCATATAAATGCGGTTGACAGGTGCAAAACTCTTTTCATTGGAGAAGACATTATTCATCTTGGGCATTAAAGAATACTATTAATTCAGCAAGCAAAGAGTAGAGGAAGGACCTTTTAGAGAACAGGAATTGTACAGACATTAAGATGAGAAATAATAGAATGCGATGCTTTGATAGTGAAGTAGTCCACCTTTTTAGCTAACCCTAATCTTTCTTCTGATCCCTAGTCTGGTATCACCAATTACCTATTGAACATTTTTTTCTGTTTCAATATTTTTACTCAAGGTCCCTTCTGTTTGTATATCTATGGTCCTATGTCAATTTATCAACAAGTATCTATTCAATAGAACTAATAGTTCCTTTAAGAACTAGTGCTTTTCCAAAATTCCTTATTTATGTCAAGGGCACTAGCTATGGGCAGTGGCCCAGATTCACAATCTGGATATCATCCTTAAGTGGAAACTTTCCCTAACCCAACATCTTCAACCAGTTGCCATTTCTTGTCTGTTCTACCACCACAATGTCTTATCAAATCTTTTCTCCTTCCTCCACTTAAGTGGTTACTACCCTAGCCTTTATTATCTCTTCGCCATTGCAAGTGCCTCCCAATTGGTCTTCTTACCTCAAGTATCTTCCCCTTTCCAATTCCTTTTCTACATAGTTGCAAAAGTGATTTTCCTAAAGCATAGATCTGATCATGTTTTTCCCTGAACTCGTTTTTCCTTATTGCCAATAGTATCAAATATAAATTCCTCTCTTTGTCATTTAAATCTCTTCACAACCTCACTGCAATCTACCTTTTCAGCATTATTATATAGAATTCTGATTATACTGTACAATCCAGCTAACCTGTCCTTCATGCTCTTCATCTCATGGCTCTATACTTTTGCATTGACAGTCCTTTATTTCTAGAATTCATTCCTTCCTCACCTGTCTTCTAAAGTTCTTCCCTCCTTCAATTTTTTCAATCAAAATCCATTCCATTCAATTCTTTCCTTCAAAATTCAACTGAAATGCCATTTTCGATCTGCGACATTTCCTGATTCCATCCCACTTCCTTGCTGCTGATATTTTTCCTCCTAATTTGTTATATTTATTTTGTATATATTTTGTATATATGTAATACAGACTCCTTGAGGTAAGAAATAGTTTCATTTTATTTTTTTGTATCCCCAATGCCTAGCACAGTAGATGTGTAATAAAGCTTATTGGTTTGTTAATTTGATTAGAGGGTCTTAAATATTAGGCAAAGGAATTTAGTAGGTATTGGGATGCCACAGAAGGTTTGTCAGGCCGAGAGATATGATAAGACATACTTGTAAGAAAGATTAATTTGGCAGCAGTGTGAAGTTTGAATTAGATAGGAAGAGCATGGCTGTGGGAAAATCTGCCCGAAGGGTATTTTAGGAATTCAGGTGACTGTTAATGAAGGCTTATGCTATTATCATGATAACTTGTAATGAGAGAGGAAGGCACAGATGTAAAAAAGAACCTGTGTTT
Source organism: Monodelphis domestica (assembly GCF_027887165.1). Classification (NCBI taxonomy): domain Eukaryota; kingdom Metazoa; phylum Chordata; class Mammalia; order Didelphimorphia; family Didelphidae; genus Monodelphis; species Monodelphis domestica. Next base: position 203,379,316 of record NC_077231.1, read on the forward strand.
CCTGAATGGATGATCCAGACTCTCTGCTAGTCTTCTTCCTTCTATTTCTATACTTAAGATACATTGCAGATTGAGTATATTTTTATGAAGAGGCCTTAAAAAGTCTTAATACCATCTCTAATTTTCTGAGAGATGTTTTCTAATACCCAAACAAATATCTTAGGGTGCTTTTTTACACAGCACCTTCCTAAGTCTATTGTAAGCACAAATGATGAAATAGAATAAATATTTGAAGCTAATATGTATTTATCCTTTTAACTGTAATTGATATTTAACAAAAAAACAGCCGCTTGTGCTGTTGAACAAGGTATTCTGAGATGGCTCAGTGTGGATAGAGTGTCAGAAATAGAGACAAGAGGTCCTGGGTTCATATGTGGTCTCATATACTTCTTAGCTCTATTATCCTGGGCAAGTCAGTAACCTCAATTGCTTAACCCTTATTGCTCTTCTGCCTTGGAACTGATACTTAGTATTGATTCTAAGATGGAAAATAAGGGTTTAAAAAAATAGACTAGTTATGCTTATTTTAAGACTTCTTTGCTCGTCCCCTTGATATAAATGCCACTATTTTCCATAGACTTTCATGCAGTGTTCATGCTATAATTCAAATATGCCGGGGAGAGTGAAAATACCTGGTTAAATATCTTCTTTTAACTTTTAACAGTTAGTTTTTTTGTTTGTTTGTTTGTTTTTTTGGTATAAGGCCTACATAGCACAGTGCTGGAGTGGACAGTGTTCTGAGTCTATTGAGTTCAGTAGATCTGGACTCAGATCCCTACTCAGACACTGAGTCTTTAAGATGCTTGTACCTCTTTTGTCTGAACCCACTCCTTAGTCCTACTAAATCATAGACTGGCTGTGATCCAACTTCTGATCTTCACCACTGGAAGGAGTTCCTATAAATAGCTCTCTAGATCATAGGTTCCTCCTGCATTTCCCATGTTTTTAGCCTTTTTTTGTTATTTGGTAGTGTTTGGAATGTACACATTAAATTTTTTTTCCTTTTCTTTTCCTTCCTCATAAGTTCCACTCTTGTCCTGGGGACCCAGCTTTAACTTTAGCATCTGGTATGTTGAACTTAATGGCATTGATGATCCTGATGTTGTGCAGCCCTGTCTCAACTGGTATAGCAAGGTAGGACTTAATTCTAAAACCCTTTTATTGCATTTTCAAAACACTTTTAAATCATTAGTCAATAAAGAAATAGTTATTAAGAATTATGTTACTATCCTGCGAGTTATATACATTTGATCTTGATCTTTTACCCAAAAGACCACTATTATCATTGTTAGACCATTTCTAATAGGTGATAAAACAAATATTGATTCTAGAAGTCTATATTTAATATAAATATATAGACTTTTATTCTTGAGAAGCAATATTATACAGAGTAGAATCAATAGGCAAGCATTTCTTAAGCTCTTACTCTATACTAGATACATTACTAAATATTGGAAATAGAAAAAAGAAAAAAGCCCTCAGTAGACTTACATTTTAATAATTGGGTAAGACAGTTCACATAAGAAGAGAAGAAAAGTAGGAGGTAGGATGGAATGGGATTGTATGAAGATCTAGAAATTCTGAAGCAGAGCTATCAGGAGTATGAAGTTTAGGTTATCTCGGCCCCTGCCCAAAATGAAGGTCCCAGGAGAAACTCACTAGTGGGGATATAGCTGTGTTCTAGGAGTGAGAAACCTTAAAAGGCAGATAAAATGAACCTAGTACAATGCTCAAAAGAAGACAAAAAAAAAGATTGTTTTACAAATTTCTAATCTGCTACTTTGAAAAGTTAGGCTCCTGTTTTATTAATTAGAATGATATTTCTCTCATTATATTATCATTTGGAGATATTTTAACATTATTTCTTATTGTACTTCATTTGATGCTGCTTCTCACACTTTAGCTTCCTTCCTTTCTCCTCCCCTTGCTATGGCAAATGATATACTTGTCATTTGCCTTTTTTGTCCAGTTTTTAAATAGCTGCTATTCATTACCCCAACAGAATAGAAAAGACCTTCCCCGACAAAAAAAAAATCAGCAAATTTGTACTAGAAGGGAATTACATTCTATATTCTAGACAATTTCTTGAGATTGTATTTCCTGTTTCCCTTTACATTTAGACTTCCCCACCTGTTTTGTTTGCTGACCCAATAGTATTGGATCCATTAAAAACTAAATCATCTTTTCTAAGGCCCAGCATGCTTGGCCCATGTACTTTGTATTTTAATACATGTACCATGTATTTTATTGTTTACCCTTAAAGATCTTGCTGCCCTTAAGACTGTCTGTTTATCCAGTAAAGGAAGCCATCTGTGACTACTAATTCAATTTGATGACACAGCTGAATCTTTCTCTTTTAAGTTTGTAGCTCTCCAATATACTCGTACCTCAGTTTTGCCCAGGGTAACAAGATTTTGAGAATTGCTTTAAAGAGTCTTCTCACACATATATAATTTTCTCCATTCAGATGTTCCAGGGTGCTTCTTATAGTGGTTAATAGAAATATGACTTAGGTGGAAAGGAAAATCATTGGTATTATATTCTATTGTATCTATATTACATTACATGTATTACATTACAGTACATGTAACATTACATGTATCTATTATATCTATATTATATTCTAATTATAAATTTTCCCATAACTTGCTTTGTGGTTGTGTGCCAGTCACTAAATATGCTTATTTTCCTTGTGACATTAATACATGTGCTTGAAAGGACAAATAGGATACAGAATTCCTGGCTTGAAAAATGGCACAATAGATAGGGAAGTATAGTATTTTTCTCTGTAAGATTTGACCTGGGAAAATTTTTTTTTTGTCTCTTAAAACAGTTCAGTTATCTTTTGCATCATGCATTTTGACAGCTTGATGACATTCAGTTTAGAGTTTGGCTAATATACTTATTGTGTATTGTCCTCTATAATTTATATGTCTTGTCTCTTCCATTAGACTGTCAATTCCTTCAAGGTATATTTTTGTGTATCCTGTATTCCTTAGCTTAGTGCCAACTCTAGAAAATGTTTTCAATAAATACTTGTGTAATTGAACTGAGTTAATCTATAATATTATCCAACATCTGATAGCCTCTCATTTTTGTCATATTTGTTGGTTTTCCCTGTTCTTTAGCATGATTTCCTCCTTTTAGACAACAGAAGATACTTTTGTGTTGTTCACTTTTGCATACTTATATTGAGTATAATATAAGCTTCTTTAGAGCCTTGGCTATGTTTAATACTCTTCCCTTTTCTAACTATATATTAAGCCAGAGTTTCTTCATTTACTTCAAAGAAAATAGCTTCTCACAACAGATATGAGAATCCAGTTCTCTTCTGCTAATCCAAATAGTAACGAAATTTGCAAACATGTAAAGCAATGCCATTCTTTTCACTAAATTGTTTTGGAAAATATTGTTATTTTAATAAAAATTATATTTATGTTGGCATGTAATGAATTTGTCATATTTTTAATGAATAACATTTTAATACTTTTTTTTTCAGTTTACATTTCTTATACGGTATCAATAGATATACCTCACATAAACAAAAATTCTTTGCAGTCCTTAGTAAAATTCAAGAGTACAAAGGGGTCCCAAGACTAAAAGTTTGAGAACTATTGACTTAAGCCAAGATTCCATCAATTAAAAAACATTTTAATGAATCCATCCCCTTTATGCATGTTTGTTTATAAAATATATACATGCATTGGCATACTGATTTTATTTACTTTATGAAACATATACAATTGAAACTAAATGATATGATATAATGATTAAATATTATTAGATCTTAGACTCAATAGGGTGTCCCTGGGGTTTGAATAGGACAATGACATAGTCAGACTTGTACTTTGAGAAAGTCACCTTGGAGGGGTAGCTAGGTGGCTCAGCAGATTGAGAGCCAGGCTCAGAGATTGGAGGTCTTGGGTTCAAATTTGGATTAAGACACTTCATAGCTCTGTGACCCTGAGCAAGTCACTGAATCTTCATTGCCTAGCTTTTACCACTCTTCTGCCTTGGAAGCAATCAATGCTCTGTGTTGACTTTCAGACAGAAAGTGAGCTTAGAAGCTTTGTTGAAGGGTAGATTGGAGAGGGGAAAGATTTGAAGCAGGGAGACCAATTAGTAGGATACTGCTATAATTTAAGTAAAAAGTAACAAGGGCATGACATAGAATGGTATCTACATCAGTAAAGAGAAAGGGCAGGATGCAAGAAATATGGAAGCAGAAATGGTAGGATTTGGAAATTGATTGGACATGTGGGATTAGAGTACAGTAAAAAGTGGAAGTCCTCAGGACATTCCTGTTTTGAACTTAATTAATTGAAAGGATAGATAATATCTTCAAATGTAATAGGAAAGTTTGGATGTGGGGTGGAAAGATAAGGTATATACTATCTTACACTATCCATTTCTCTATTTTCTTTATCATTCATTCTTCATCCAAAATGAAAAATGGACAGGGTCAAGTAGACACTCATTGCTATCTGAAGGGTGAATCCTTAGTGTAAGGACTAGATATACTGGGATTGGGATATGTTTCTTGGTAGTATCTGCAGGGATATTGCTGTGGGTGTTTGGGTAGCAGTTTGTTTTTAACTATCCTATTTAGCCCCTGCAAGTTCAGAAGGGAAGAGGTTGAAAGCTAATATCCTAGAGAGATTAGGTGGAGAGTAATCATAAATATGGTTTAATTGGAGTTGTAGTTTAGTTATTTTCAGTCATGTATCACTCTTCTTGGCTCCTTTGGGGTTTCTTGTCAAATATACTGAAGTAGTTGGTAATTTTCTTCTCCTGATTTGACAGATGGGGAAACTGAGGCAAATTGGGTTAAGTGACTTGCCCAGAATCACAAGCTAGTGTTTGAGGTCAGGTTTTCCTGACTCCAGGCCTCTCCATTACATCACCTATCTGGAACAAGTCCCATGATTGGCTATTACAGAGAAGATGGTAATCTGAACCAGGCTTTCAATTGGTTGATATCATAACCTTTGGGGTCAAACCAGGTTCTTACTTTGGAAACTATTGACCTATACTTTTTAATAAAACATTTCATTTTCTTTTTTCCATTCTTCATATTATGGTCACAGCAATATTTTCAATTGTGTTTATGTGACCTTCCTCTGCTCAGAAACTCCATCTTAGTTTCCAAGTATAATTCATATTCCTGTGTCTTGTATTTAAGGCCCTCTACAACCGGGTCATTCTTTCTTTTCCAACTTTATATCATAATTCTTCCTTTCAAGTATTCTACCCTCCCAAAAAGCTAAACTAATTAATTTATCTTTATCTTTATCTCCTTTATCCCCAGGAGCAAATCCTTCCTTTAACAATATCTCTGCCTTTTGCTCACACAGATTCCTTTATTTGCAATCTCTACCTCTTCACCTATTCCCCAAACTGTTCCTTAACTTCTCCATTCATTTGATGTAATTCTTCCTGCCTTTAATGCCTAATTCAAATGCTGTCTCCTCTAATAGAATTTGCTGATTCATTCTTTCAATAAAGCTCTTTCTTGGACTTCATTGCTTGTGGTTTTGTGCCTCTCATGAATTTGGGTTTATATATTTTTGTATCATATTTCCCACTTATACTGTCTTATCCAAATATAAACAGTAAACACTTTTTAAAAGTTTGTTAAATTCAATTAATTGGAATTTATAGAGATAATAGTTGAAGCCATAAGAATAGATGTGAGAGAAAGTAGAGAAAGGTAAAAGAGCTAATGGTAGAACCTTGTAATCTTTTTCAAAGATTAAGTGATATTCCTTCTTCACTAAATATAGGATGACAATTTTAAGTTTTGCCTGTTTTCTTTTAATGTCATTATTCTTATTAGTAATTCTTATTGTATTGTATGGTGCTTTAAAAAGTATGTTTCTGACTTCTTCATCCTTTCCTTTGTAATAGCAGATGGTAAAAGGAATTAGAGGTGGAAAAAGCAATTAGTTGATATCCCTTGTTGGATAAAGAAGCATGTCTAGTTCATTGAAGTTTTGTTATATCATCTTTTTGTGGATATAGGGAAGGATGTGGGCATTGAGGAACAGAGAAGCTGAATGGGTCACATAGATACAGTCTAGTATTACATATACTAGTGGTAGGAGTATGTAAATATCTGATAACTGTTGCTTTATTTAAAAGTGATGGTTATTATAAATATAAATATTTCTTGAGCAACAAAGCACAATGAACATGATGACCTAATTCACCGTCACATTATAATGAGGTTAGTTCCCAAATGTCCTATGTTAATTCTTATGTAATCTGTACATTTATTTGCTTCTCTTTTAATGAAAAGGACTAATTTTTTTCTTCCAAAGTATGTAGTTTTATTATTGTTCATTGCCATACTTGTATAAATAATTTTAAATAGTTATAGAAATGATTACTTATATATTACCCTTATCCAATGATCATCAGATGCTTGGATAAAGTTATTGTCTTGACATTTATAGAGGAAAAAAAATAATTTATAATGTCGTAAAGTGGGGGAAGTTAGTATTGTTACTCCTGTGAGTAATAGATTTCCTGACTTTACATTGGTATTTTGTATCATTAACAGTTGCAACAAAGCAAATCTCTCCTTTTACTTTTTCTTGTGTTCTAGTAGTACCGCGAACAGGAAGCCATTCGCCTTTGTCTAAAACACTTTCGTCAACACAACTATACTGAAGCTTTTGAATCACTACAGAAAAAAACCAAGATTGCCCTGGAACATCCCATGTTAACTGATCTGCATGATAAATTGGTGTTGAAGGGCGATTTTGATGCTTGTGAAGAGTTGATTGAAAAAGCTGTAAATGGTAAGGTAATTTAAATGTCAGTTTAGGTTGGTTTGGGAGGAAGGGACCTCATACTCTGTGGGTATAAAATTATTCTATTTATTTTGATAATATGATGCTTTAATTTACATCTCATCTTCTTAATAAAGTAACTTCTGTGGGCAGAAGCTCTTACTATAAGGTTCAAACATACTTTTATATGTTCAAATGAATATTGTACTCAGTAAGCACTAGGGGTAGGCATCTTGGGATGATAAACTTTAGTTTCAGTGATGCTCCCCATAGCATCTTTATTCTTACTAACATCTAATTGAAATTTAGCATGTACTTTAATTAATTTTTAAAAATTATATAATTATATAGTGTTATATAATTATATTATATCCATAAGTTTCATCAGATTACCAAAAAGAGGATTAGGATTCCAAAAGAGCCCTGACCTAGCTCTGTTTTTTTTTTTTTAAAGGCTGTCTCAGTGAAGTAATTATGATTGATTTTTTTATGTAGGCAGATTACAAAGTGGTTTTGAAAATGATTCAAAAATATTTTTTTATTTTTTATTTATTTATTTTTTTAGAAGCCTTTACCTTCCTTCTTGGAGTCAATGCTTTGTATTGGCTCCAAGGCAGAAGAGCGGTAAGGGATAGGCAATAGGGGTCAAGTGACTTGCCCAGGGTCACACAGCTGGGAAGTGTCTGAGGTTAGATTTGAACCCAGGACCTCCTGTCTCTAGGCCTGGCTCTCAATCCACTGAGCTACCCAGCTGCCCATAAAATATATTTTTTAATGTTAACAGAAATGCTAAGACTGTTGTAATATATTGCCTTTTAAGATGATAAGTTTGAAAAGAATGTATATAAATTCTTGTATTTTTTTTTAAACCAATCCTATTACATTATAATCAAACTATACAGTGATATAGCAAAGTATTGATCTTGTGTCATTTACTGTGTGACTCTGGGCAAGATTTTTAACCTCCTGTGCCTATTTCTTCATCTGCAAATGGAAATAATTTTTATAGACTTCACTTATAGATGAAGAAATAGGCATAAATTAAAAACTCATCTTGAAGTTTATAAATTCTCATGTAAATGTGAACTGTTCTTATTAACACACTGTAGTGCCTAGGACTATAGTGCTAAAAGATATGAGACACTCAGCAAATAGTTGTGGCATTGACTTGAGTGTATCTAAGTACTTATCAAACATTGATATTTCACAGTTTTGCATGACAGGATGTGAATACCATAATTTGACAGAAGAGTAAATTAAGGGAAATGTAGTTAGCTTGGTAGTTAATGATCCTTTGTTGAGTTGAGATGACCTAGGGTGGCTGTACCTTCAGTTTCTTTACTACAGTGTTTGAGACAGAGTTGTTATCACTGTATGTTGTTGAGCACACACATGTATCAGATACCAGGGAGTTTACTTTGTAACCAGACAATAAACTGGGTATTGGCTTTCTAGGATATTTTGATTTATTTAAAATAGTGCTTAATTCCAAAAGAATAGCTTTTAGCTCTACTAAAGAACATAAAAGGTAGAATAAAAATAGATGGGAACATTCAAAGTATAACAAGAAATTCAGATTCTTTAACCAGATCTATGTAGAGATTTAATATTTCTCCTTTTTCATTTAATTGTTTTTTAAACACTTTACTATGTACAGCCCTCTATTCATGGCCAGAATAGATACAAAGCTGTTATTAAGATATACTTCCTGTCTTTTTAAAAACCATTACTTGAGGTAATTTATTTTTAGGTTGTTATGAGAAAAGAAAGAAATTATAATCATAAGTGGATTATACCTATCTAATAACTAAGTTAAATATAGTTTCATTAATAATTGCACTTTGTGTATCAATTTTCTTCTTTAAATTCATTTATTTATTAATTTCCTATAACTCAGGTGTTAAATTTAATTGTGGTTGAGACTGAAATATTAATTAGGTGGTCGCCAGGGATCTAATTTGTAAATCCCAAAATGAATTACTAAAGTAAATGGAATTTATGGTAGTTTATTTACAATAGAGGGAAGATATTAAGGAAGAGAGAAGGAGAGAAGAGAGACAGAGCTCTACTTCCACTGATACCAGTTAGAAATTCTAAGCCCCAGCCAGAAGAAAAAGAATCTCAAGACAAGGGGCCTTTCCTGGAGGCTTCACGCCTCCAGAAAGGCAGGGTCACTAAGTCAGCCTTTCACTCACCAATATTGACTGTCTAAAAGGAAAGCAGTCTGAGGTCTCCTGCACAAGTTCCTCCAGGGTTAAATTCCTCTTCCAATCTCTCCTCAAATGTCTGTCCTCCAGTCTTTACTCCGAGTCAGAGTTCTTCCATCCAACTGGAATCTCGAATCGAATATATATCCATTCTTTTAGCCTCTGGTCCTCTTTTTAAAGATTTTTTCTCATGTGTCACCTCCCCTAAATTTCACGTCTACCAATCACAGCAGATGCTCCTCTCCAGCACTGCCCACTCTTTAATTCACACCTTCTTTGGTTAGATTGTACCTTTTTTGGTTACTTAACACCTTTTTTGGTTAGTTCACCTTTTTGTAGTTAAAATGGGTAGATATACTATATATGAAAGAAAAAAAATCTCAAAAGAAATTGGTAGCAACAGTTTCTATGAGATATATATTCTAGGCATGCTTTGAGTTCTTAGCTGGCTCTGCAGAATCATCCAGTTAGTAAACATTTCTTCCAAGATTATACAGGTTTCTGCTTACTTCATTGATGATGCTGTTGGACAAATAAGGAAGTAAGTGGCATTCCTTTTGGCTTCTGGGAGATCAGAAAGGCCAAGTCTGCAAAATGGGAAAGACTCAATTACAGAGATCATTTCCAATTTCACATTTTTTGTAGAAAGGAAAACAAATAACTATTGTTTAAGATGGTGTTCCAGCACCTTTATTTAAATATAGTGTATATTTAAAGACTGTAGATCTGCATTTCACTTTTTTCCCCCCTAATGGAGTTCTTAGTATCCTGGCAGTAGTCTCTGCACTTCCATTGGATTATTGAACATTCTTGAATTAGTAGTTGTTTCCTCTTGTGTGGTATTGCTAGGAGGAAAAGCAGTGTCCAGTAGGCTTCAGAGGACAAAATTAACCAGTTGGAGATGGAAATGTTACTCCTAAAACAACAACATTAACAAAAATCATACTAAAAAAAAAAGGTGAAGCTACATTTATATACCAGAAAAGTGAAAATATGTATTTTTTTTTGTAATTTTTTTGTAATTTGTTAGGGAAGGGAGCAGTGTTTAAATCTCTGAATTCCTTAAGGCTTAGTTTCAAACATACTGACAGATTATATACACATTTGTATTTTCCTTCTGTTTGTGAGACTTTCTCATATTTCTAATATGTATATCTTTTTTTTCATTCAGTAAGTATGTTGCTTTCCAGGAACCCATAATATAAATGAGACTAATTTTTCCTTCATTCAAAAAACATCAAATGTGCTTCATTCTCAGAAATGGAATTTGGAGATCAAATAATACCCCATTACCTATGTTGCATTTTATAGATTATAGTACACTTTTATGTATTCTAGTTCATTTATAAATTATCAAACACTAAACAAATGTCCTTGTGAGGGAGTCACAAGAAGTTGTGGTGCAGTTATGACAGAATAGGAAATTGAGGTTTGGTGAGATGGTAACATGACAAGAGCATGGGCCTGTACTTTTTTTTTACCGATTCCAGCAACTTGTAGTAAGTGCAGTTGTTAGCTTATGTTCTTAGTTCTTTTAAATGGTCTAAATGTGTACTATATATGCAGATTATATAAGGGCCCTTATTTAGTATAACATCTATGGGCAGAATGCTAGAGTTTTGCTCTCATATAAATGTTAATTGAGCATAATTAATGATGTTTCAATGCAGAAAAGCTTATTGGAAAGGTATGATTAATGTGGCTGAAATCTCTTAGAAAGTCATTCAGGGAAATTTGACTTTCATATTTTTTATTGATAAATTTTCTTGAAGTTAACAACAGTGATACTCAATGTAGTTGGTATGTTCATCATAATAGTGTTCTTCCTCTACATACAGCTTTCTTTAAAGAGGTTAATATCTCTTCCTTTAAGAGTTTTCTAATTCTTAAGTTTAAAGTTACAGTATGACCTGATTATGATAAAACCCAATTAAGAATTCTTATTCAGAAATAAATATTAAGTATTTCACTTGATTGCCTTTATTGTGAGCACTTAAACACTTTAAATTTTAGAGTTGGAAAGAATCTTTAAATCCATCTCTTTTCAGTATTAACTGTTGTTTTAGATATGAAGAGACTGGAAATTTAGAAAAGTAAGATAACCAGTCACTCTCTGGCTCAATGTTCCAGCATGAATTATACTATAGGTCTTCTTTATTGGAACATCTGAGAGCAACAAAGGTTAGCACAGGCTTTTTTATTTTGGGTTGAGGAGTTTCAAAGTATTTCTCACCAGATTGTCAAACTAGCCACATTGAGGATATAGCCAAATAGAGTAAAGCTCAACAGATAAAGGTAGTAAGCTTTGAGGGAAGTATTGTATAAGGACTTAACACACACTGTTTGAACATAGAATAGCAGGCAGTGTTTCCTAGCAATTGCATCAGAAAAGGCTCATCAGAAGGCTAGCCAAGTTATTTGTGTGAAGATGTGTTTCCTTTTATTGTGCAGGACCATTGGCATTTCACATTTATTGTAACACTGTGGTGTTGGCTCATTATTTTTTTGGTCCTCTTAGCCAATCCAAAGATTTTGGATAACTGCCTCATTATTATTCTGGAATGAGGAATGGTTCTTAACCATTCTTTGTGTGCCATGGACTTTTAGGACAGTCTCGTATAGGCTATCAAGGCCTCGGAATAATATTTTTAAGTTCTGTAAATGTTAAAATTAATGGTTGGGCGATGATTATATGAAATTATGTGGTTGCCAGTATTATATCTTGAGTCAGAAATTTATTTACAAATATTTACAAAAAGAGAGGAAACAATAAAGAAGAGAAATAGTGGAGGGCGGGGGGGGGGGGGCATTGAGAGGGTATCTATCCTATCAACCTAAATGTTTTACTCTGGGTCTGCTTAATCCAGGCAGAGATTAATTAGCTCTCAACCAGGAAGGCTGGTAGTAAGTAACCATACAAATGGAAGCTAGTCTCTCCAGAAGCTAGGGAAGGGGTCAGCTTTATACTCACCCAACGAAATAATCCAAGAGTCAGAGTCCAAGTAGAAGCCTAGCTATGAACCTATGAACCAAGCCATAGTCTCCAGCAAAGCTTCCTCAAAGACTAAGACTATCTCCAGAAGACAGTCTTTTCAGACTATCTTCTCAAAGATAATCTGCCCTAAGAGAGTTCAGGACTTGCTTTTTATGGTGACTCCTTGTTCCTGCCCCTCTTCACAGGGGCCAATCATAGTTTCCAAATTGTCTAGCACTGCCCAGGGGGCAATGTCTGTGGGATGGACCTTCTCACCTTCTGAAGGTTAAGTTCTCATCAAAAGGATTCACAGTTGAGGGTGTAAGTTTTCTAAATCTCACCTTTTACTAAGTATAGGTCTTCAATCTTCTGTTGATTTTCACTTTAAAAGAAGACAAAGGAGAGCTAATCCTGTCTTCAGTCTAGTGAGGTACTAAGTAGGGGTACTTAAGTTATTGTTAACTGAAGTGTTAACTCATAATAGACAAAGGGAATACATAGAATTCCCTTTCACAAGTGTAAACTCAAAGAGAGCAAAGAATTCCCTTTTATAGTTCATAAAATATAATGGTTAGACTCACAAGGGAAACCAATTATTTTGACCTACAGTTATCTGAATATTAAGTAGACTTCAGGTTAAGAATCCTCACTTGAGAATAAGTATGATCTTTAGAAAAGTTAGCTTTTGGTTGCCAAATTCTTATTTACCGTGTTGGTCTAAATAGAGACTGTATTCATAAAAGAAGATCTCTGAAAGGTAAAATTTTATGTTAGAATATACTGAAAGTAATCACACAAAACTGTTTCCACATGGAGAGCATTTCTTTTAATTCAAATAAAAACATTTTAGCAATATTTGTCTTTATTGCTGTCTTTACATTTTTATTGACAGTTTTTCTTCCTGAAACTTTATTTAATATGTCATGGTCATGACTGTCCATTGCTCAAAGCAGGGGCAAGCAAATTTCATCCTCTTGACTGTTTTAGTATGGCCAACAAACTCAGAATTTTTACTCCCACAATTTAAAAAATAATAAAACTTTATTCAGAAACAAAAACTATCCCAAGTTCACAGACCAACCACTGTCTTAAAGAATAATTACAAGCTTTTGATTTTGTACAACATAGATGTTGGCGACAGTATAGCAAATGGTCAAACACTCCAGGTGAAGAGAGAAGAGGACATAATTTTAATTTGAAATGGCTAATTTTATTCTGTTATTATTGACAAACCTAGTGCTTAGTCTTTATTTTATTTCATTTTTAAACCCTTACCATCTGTCTTAGAATCAATACTGTGTATTGGTTCCAATGCAGAAGAGGAGTAATAGACAATGAGAATTAAGTGACTTCCCCAAAGTCGTACAGCTAAAAAGTATTTGAGGCCAAATTTGAAGGCAGGACCTCCTGTCTCTAGGCGTGGTTCTCAATACATTGAACCACCAAAATTTTTATTTTGAAGAAAGAACATTATTAAGAATGCATTTTTTTTTAAGCCTTATGTTTTACTTGTTCATATGACTTTCAAACTCCTATCTAGAATTTTGATTTCCTATGGCTTTGGAGAAAACTCTGAAGGAGATGATATTTGAAATAGAATTAGCATCTAACCTGGGGGAGATGCTAGTCTAAGGACACTGTGTACAAAGAGCAACATATTCAAATACATGGATGTGCCGAGTCTTCCCTTGTGTGTGTGTGTGTGTGTGTGTGTGTGTGTGTGTGTGTGTGTGCGCGCGCGCGCGTTTGTGTGTTTTCTTTTTAGCTTCAAATCGTTATTTTAAATAGTTTTTGGCAGACAAGTTTACCTTTCCCAACTCTTGTATTTTCTTTTCATGTATTTTCCAGAGATGGGCAAATGAAAACACTGAAATTTTATTTCTCCTTTAAAATAAGTTTCCTTATATTCAGTTTACAAATGTGGCTTAATATCTTGCATTTGTATTTTTCCATGAGATTGCCAGACAGTAGAACAAATAGCATTATATTTTTGTGATTGTAATGGTCATTAATCTTATGTTAAAAATTAAGAATCTAAATTGCTTTATGAATAGTCACATAAATACTTAGAAGTATATACTGAAGTTTGAAGAGATGCAAAAAGACCTTAACCAATTTTAGTAAATTTGTTCTGGAGTTCAAACTGTCAGTTTTTTCCTCTGTTTTTCAAGGTGGGGTAATTAGGTTCTGGAAAGTATATAATTGCCATAGGGATTTTATAATTACCATAAAACTAAAAAATTTTTTTGAGAAAGAAACGTTTCAGGAAAGAGAACTTGGTAACTTCTTTAATCTAGAAGATGAATTATTTAAAGAAGGCACCACGAAGATGCCTGGAGAAGTCTCCACAGCATCAGAAGATCCCGCATAAAACTTTGGAGTATAAGTGATTGAACTTTTGGGGGTTGAATATAAGTATTTTGAATGTAAACTTGTATGCCACAGGGGGTTGCTTATTGTCAATGCCCCTAGAAAACATTGGTGAGCTCTCTCACTCTCTCTCTCTCACTCTCTCTCTCTCTCTCTCTCTCTCTCTCTCTCTCTCTCTCTCTCTCTCTCTCTCTCTCTCTCTCTCTCTCTCTCTCTCTCTCTCTCATTTCTAACTACTGTAGTTCAAAATGATCCATTAGGGAGACTTGTCTCCCAAAGGATCACAGAGGGGATTGTGAAAGAGATTTTTTTTACTCTATTGTCTATCCTGAGTTAACACTAAGTTAAGTACCTCTATAGATGTGAAGACAAGATTAACTCTCCTTTGTCTATCTTTTGATTGAATCAACACAACCTTGAACTAGGTGGAGGAACTGTAAAAATTAAATTATTTCTTTAATTAAAAATATTATATTTTATGAGGTTTATTAAGGATTACTAGAAATCAAGGATACAAAATAAAAGCCACATGCCCATGGCTGATTAGCCCATTCAAAATCCCCAGGCTTAGCTTACCAATAAAACTTACTACATCATTTCAATGGAAGAGAAGAGAGCATTGGAGGCCTTACTGCCAATTAAATACCAATTGTGATCTTGCCAACATGGAGACTCAGGTGAGATTATAGGGAATTCTGGGAAATACCAAGGACTTGTGGGGATTGAAGTCTAGGGTTCAAAATCTCCCTTTTTACAGAGCTCACAAACCACTTGGTGAATTCACACTCTACTTCGTGCTAGGTGAGAGGCCAACAAGATACTTGGAAGAGCTTTTTTACTCAATCAGAAACTTGGGAATTCTTTTAAGAGTTCACACCCTCAGAAACTCAAATCAGTCAGAAACTTATATGGTTTCACACCCTCAGAAACTGTTCAGTAAGGAAACTGTCAACTCCCAGGACAGTGCTAGACAATTTTGAAAATTGTGAAGAGGGACAGGAACAAGGAATCACCATAAAAGCAAGCCCTGAACTCTGTCTTGGAGATGGTCTTTGAGAAGATAGTCTGAAGAGATTGTCTTCTAGAGGTAGTCTTCTAACTGGGGAGAGTCTTTGAGGGAGTTTGCTGAAGACTGTGGCTTGGAGTTCGGCTTCATCTTAGATTCTGACTCCTGGAGTACTTCGTTGGGTGACTGAAAGGTTGACTACTTCCCTAGTTTCCTAAGAGACTAGGTTCCATCTTGGAGGAGGCTGCATGGATACTCACCATAAGCTTTCCTGGTTGAAATAGGACAAATAACTTCTATCCCCCTCACATTTCTCTGATTTCTTGTTTCCTCTCTATTTATGAATACTTGTAAATAAATTTCTGGCTTTAGATATAATAAATATTGGCGACCACATAATTTCATAAAAAATTCTCCAAACATTTTGATCCTTACAAAAGGCATATGGAAATGCTTTTACAATAAAATAAGATTAATACATCCAAAATGTTCATTTTTTTCTCTTCACGTTATATGTGATTATTTTTGTTTGACTCACCTTGTTAGTGTAACTGATGAAGCTGATACTGTTGCAGGTCTACATCTAAAACATTAAACTTCTCTCCCTGGTGTGTGTGTGTGTGTGTGTGTGTGTGTGTGTGTGTGTGTGTGTGTTCACTCCCATGTAAAAATAAATGTTCAATCATATTAAGTTCATGTTATCTTCCAGAAGAAGAAAATAGGAAGAATTTACCTTTTTATTAAATTTATAATGTGTTTGCTATACTGTTTCCCTTCAATATGTCTGTAAAGGTCCTTAAATACCAGTTCTGTTTTATTAGAAGTAACTAACTAAAATCCCATCTGCCCCATATATGATCCTCTTCATTTGTTGTTTGCTCAGATTTGTTTGATCAACCTAGTTTTCCCTGCAAAAAGCAACAAGTGTGATTAAAGAGTATTTTAATTTATGAAATGCATCATCCTTAATAAGGATTAATAATAAAGTTAATAACTAAGTCACCACTTTCCCTGTGAGGTAGTTAAATGACAATGTAATTCTTACCAGTAGATCTAGAAACCTAATTTATTAATATCACTCACATATCTTCACTGATTACATATAGTTGTGCTGTCTCAAAAACTACAAGATTGTTTCATGGATAGATTAAACAGACATCTCAAACTGTCTTGTGCCCTGTTCAAATGTGAGCAGGCGAAATATGGAATTTCTCCCAACTGATGGGAATGTTTCTGGTAAGGGATTTGGAGTATCTCCAAACTAGTTCCAGAGAATAAAAGAAGTATTATAAAAAGAAACTGAAGATACAATAGAAGAGAATTGTCATTTCTTCACAGGTATAGTCTGTCATAATAGAGTAATTATAGTGTTTTTTTTAGGTCATAGTATGATTTTTCTCACATTTGTTCTGATTGTGACGGTACAAACAATATTCTTTAGCATAAAAGTCCAAATATTCTATGTTAAAGCATCTGGAAGGTTTCATATGTTTCAACCCAGGAAAAATTCCCTTAATTAAGGCTCTTAATATAATATTTCACCTTAGGTTGAGACAATAGAAAAAACATAATGTTTAAATGCAATCCATCTTCTAACTCTGGGATCATAGATTGTATGATAGGCTTTAGAGTTTATTTAGTTCATTTCTCTCAATTTACAGGAAACTCAGACCCAGATATTAAATAACTTACTCATGAAGCCATTTTCAGAGTTGAAATTCCCAACCAGTTTTTCTGACTCTAGATCCAGCATGTTGTATGATATATAGATTTGGAAATTGGAGCTACATTCAGATAGTTGCAAATAGTTGTTTATCCTGACTATTAAAAAAATGTCTCTTAACCTTGAGAGAACATCAAACTCATTAAGGGAAAAGGAGAATAAACAAATTCTCATTATTTCTTCAAGTAATGCTGAATAGTGTGTCAGAATTTTCAGGTTTATATAATGCATTAGGAATATGCTTTATTTGAAGTGAATGTTTCATGAATAGTTTATTTTAATGCAAGAAACTTGGTAACATATAATATGACTCAAAGGAAATGTCAATTTAGTGGCCAGAGAAAGAACTTTTTTCTTTTAAAAAATATTATGCGTTGAGTAATGCCTATAGTACTAAGCTCTTATAATCTTTTGTTAACCTTAGGATAGGTCAGTCCTATTTCACCCAACGAGCTCTAAAATAATTGCTATATTAATTTACTCTAATCATAAAGCTTATTAAGCTATGCTCAGTTTTACATTGTAGGAAAAATAGCCCAGCAAGGTTTACTGTAATGTCTTTGGGCATGTTTGACTTTCTACTGTTATTCTGAATATAACCTGCCAATTCTAGTAAGTAGGGCAGTTTTTGAAACTGTCAAGCTGTCTTAGCACAGATGGTAGCACTGCACTAATGATTCTGTAAAGACTCTGTTGCCCCATTTGGTTGAAGATTTGGATACTTGGCTAATAGAGGGAATTATATGCACATTCACTTTAAACAAAATTCTAACTTAACTAACTGAAGAATACAATTAGATTTTAATTGACATTCACAATAGCTTTATATAGTGTTTATCTTTGATTTTTTTAATGTGGCCTTTTGCTATATCAAGATCATTATTATGAAAACCAATTATCAGCTTTTAGATAAGTGAAAGTGCTGGTTAGTTTCAGTGGATTAATCCTGGGTAAAACATTTTTTACTGTATTCCCATAATTCAATAGATTAGTGATCTTGTTGATGTGAGTACTCCCTCCAGTGGTAAAGACAAAGCCTATCCATGCTTTTTCATCCAATTCCATTAATTGTACTATTTACTGTAGGAAAATTAATGAGCTTGTCTGTCTTTCTACTTCATATTTTCTCATCTTCCTGGTAATAGATTCATAGCTCATCTAAAATTGTAGGAAGTAAAGCCTTCTTATTCATAGTTTAGGAAAGGTTTATTGTAAAAATATATAGAATCAAGGGGATAGCTACCCCATCATCTGAACAACTACTCCATCCTACAATATTCCCAATTCTGAAGTATATAGTGAGTGTGCCAATTGGGGAATATCTGGTTTTAGATCATCCAAAACTAAAAGATCTACCAGTCTTCCCTTTTTACTGGGGTATGTATACCCATAGGGAAGGACTGGAACTCATGATTCTTTGAGTAGGTATAAATATATCTTTATATGACAATATACTTCTCCTTGTTACAGTCTTGTCTAGAAACTTTCCAGAAGTAGAGTGGGAACATTGGCAGTGGAGTCAGTAAAGAATTCTGTTTTCCATGCTAGTGTAGTAATGTTTGAGTTTTTTCCACTTAACCAAATCTGTATTCATTACTTTTAAGGGGGTATTTCTATGGAATTTAAGGTGGTTAAAAATTCCTTTTTGAGAATGCACCAAATAATTCTTACAGATTTTTTCATAATTCCTTAATTAAAAAAAACAACTTATGTCATAAGGAGAATAAAAAGAGACTTGCTTTTAGAAGCTTTGGTGATTTAGCAGGCCTGGTATTGGAGTAAGGAAAAATTCAAATTTGGGCTCATACATTTACTAGATGTAATATCTTGGGCAAGTCATTTCACCTCTGTCTGCTTTGGTTTCCTCAGTCAACTATTAAATATGGATAATAATAGCACTTCATAGAATTGTTGTGAATATCAATCTGGAATGTAGTATGTTCTTAATAAATGCTTGTTCCCAACCTTCACTAATTAAACATGATCCTTACTACTAGAAATTTATGGTTTTTGATAGTGGAAGTTGCCACCTGACAGGTTAGGAAAATTTTTGTGGATTTGAAAAACTCATTGAATGTTGAATTATTTTTGGCTAACAGACAGTTGAGTGGGAAAAAAAAACAAAGGGTGGTTGAAAAGGCAAGCAGAGAAGATAGTTAAAATGTCCAAGTTAGTTTAAATTGTCCGACTTGGGTTGGGGAGATCTAATTGATAGGTTCATATATGACTTAATTTATTTTGACTTGATTTATAAGATATTCTAGTTATATCTATAGCTTCTAAATAATCCCAACCCTCCCATTAGCTTTGTATGCTATTCTATTTAGAAATAAATTTCCTAAGATTTAGTCTAATCATATTAAGAATTAAGAGAGGGAGAAGTTGTGAACCAGGGTGGATCAAATAATTATTATTTCTGAGGCCAATGATAGAATCTCATGAGTTCATATATTTTTTTTAATATTTTAAATTTTTTATTTAAAATTTGTAGCTTGAACACCAAAAAAGAGCATTCTCTACAAAACCATACTATTTCTTACTGGTTGCCTTTTTTAAAAAGTAAATATTAAATTCAAAAAATTATTTTCAAAACCATCTCACTAAAAGGACCAGCCAATGTGACAAGGAAATCACTTTTAAAAGACTGATATATATTAATTTAAGGTCGCCAAGGAATTCAGCTATGTAATTCCTAAATGAAAACTCAAGCCAGCCATCAACCTTTTATAGAGTTTAATTACAGACAGGAGGAAGAAAGGAATTAGAGATAGAGAGAGAGAGAGGGAGAGAGAAAGGGGAGAGAAGGGAATAGGGCTTAAATACCCCTTCTGTTTAGGCTGGGCCAAAAGGCCCAAGCCCTTAGATAGCTGGGGCAAAGAAAAGAGATCAGTCCCTATTACTCACGTGACCAAAATGGAGAAACAGTCTCAGAGGCCCCCACCTTCAGCTTCCTTCAGAGCAAGCTTCTCAGAGCACCTCTCCAACCACTCAGAGCCAAAACTCTCCAACCACCCCCGCCCCCCCCCCCCCCCCCCCCAGTCCTCAGACCCCTCTATCTTTAAGGAAACCATCCAAGTTCCCTCCCCTCAGTTCTCACTTCTACCAATCACTGTCCATCAATTTCCCTGTGCCAATGGTGGCTCTAGCTTAACCCAGGACCTCCAGAGGTCTGTGGCTTTGCACATGTCTGTTGAAGGTCATATTCTCAAATAATTAAATTTTGATCTATGCTGCAACCCTTCCTAAATCCTGTTAGGACTGAGTGGGGTGGAAATTGTATTTTCCAAGACCTGATTCTGTCATTCCAAGTATCTCATTGTATCAATTCTAAAATCAATCATGACTCAAAGAAATTCCTGTTCTGTGCTTAAGCATAGGTCAAAGCCCTTTCCATTGTTCAGCAAAAGGTTTCCGTCCTAAAGTAATCTTAAGAAGGAAGGAGAAGGAACCTCCCATGCCAATGGGGTTCACATTCCAATACACTATCAGTAAGAGATTTTCCAAGTATGAAATTTCCCAATGGTGAAATTTCCAACATTTATAAGTCTAAGAAATTTTAAGGTTTACACCAAGATGGCAGAATAAAGGGAACATTCTACCAGAGATCTAACATTCCCCTTTAAACAACTTTAAAACAACACATCAAATTAAATTCTCCCTTAAAAAAGGCACAGAAGTAAGAGATTTCACATTGTAAAGGAAAATGAAGGGAGGGGATAGCAATGTTTGAACCTTACTTTCATCTGAACTGGTTCCAAGAGGAAAGAAAATTCTGTCATTGTGGTTCTTCCCCTGTGCTCTCTCTATCTTCCTGCCTCTCTCTCTTTCCCTCTCTTTGTCTTTTTCTTTCTGTCTCTGTCTCTTTCTCTTCCTCTCCCCTCCCCCCTTCCTTCCTCAGAAAGGACTGAGAAAATGTAGGAGAGGCCAGAGGGAGGATAGATTATGTGCCAAAGTGATCTTTGTTGAGGGACAAATACTGAAGAATAAACAAAAGCGATAGGCTAGAAGGAAATAGTTAACAATCATAACTGTGAATGGGATAAACTCACCCATAAAACGAAATTAATAACAGAATGAATGTTAGTCATTTACAAGAAATATTTGAAACACAAAAACACAGTTAAAATAAGGGGATAGAGCAGAATCTGTTATTCTTCAGCTGATGTAAAAAAAGGAAGGATAGCATTCATGCTCTCAGACAAAGCTAAAGCAAGAACAAACTTACCTAAAAGAGACAGGCAAGTTACATTTTGTTAAAACTATCCTACTTGGTCTATACTTCTTTCTGAACTTCTGTTTCTGCTGCCAATTTGAAAAAAGAAAAATTTAGTGGCTCTCTCTCTTTTTTTTTTAACCAATATTATTAAAGGTTCTTTCCCCAAGCACTTCCAACCCTTATCCCTACTAAAATAACTAAGAGAAAGTTAAAAATGCTTAGAATAAATAAGCAAATGCAAGTCAAACTAATCCTCACAGTGGACAACTCAAAAATATGTGTCACTTGCTATGCATTTAGGATATTTCCTCTGTTGGGAGTTAGATAACAATGTTCCTCATATATCCTCGGGAAATATGCATGATTATTACATTGATTAGAGATCTTAAGTGTTTCAGAGTTTTTTCTTTTAGTGCCATTCTCCTTGTAGATTTTGTTCTGCTGATTCTACTAATTTCATCCTGTATCAGTTTATACAACTTAGAATTTTATTAAATTGTCTGTTTTGCCAGTTCTTGTATACTAATACTCCTATCTATCTATCTATCTATCTATCTATCTATCTATCTATCTATCTATCTATCTATCTATCTATCTATCTCACAATTATTTCAGCCTCTCTCCAGTTGTTTAAGAGGTGATCTAATACACACCCTTAGAAAGTTAGGATCACTTTTCACTTTTAAATCCCCTTCAGGATCAGGAAATTTGTTTATAACTATTCCTTCCCTGGTTTTATCCTGTCTCTTAACGAGGCCTTCTAAACCTGTCCTCTAAAAGTGATGTAGTTCTACACCATATAGTGCCTCTTTTCAGCCTGCCTTTATCCATTTCATAGAAGAAAAAAAAGAATTATACATTGCCTGTTTCCTAAGTCCCCCACCCCTTGTTCCATGTTTGTATATTCTCATGCACTCCAATTAGGAGAAATGGTAAGTTTCATCTTCTTTCCATGCCTTCTTTATATGCTAGTATATTCTTTTTGCTCTACTTTTTCTTTCCTTTCTTCAAATCATAGAATAGTTCCTCTAGGTTTTTGTTTTTTTCTTATTTAACTTCCTCTATACTCTTTTAAAACATTAAGATTTTAAGAAAATTATAATATTGAAAATGTTTTGCTGAATGTAATATTTAGAAATTGGTTTGGAAATATAATATTAGTTTAAAAAATTGTTGTGGCCATCGTTATAAAATAATTAACCCTTAAGTCATGAGGCTGATAGTAGCTTTTTTTTTTTAACCCTTACCTTCCATCTTGGAGTCAATACTGTGTATTGGCTCAAGGCAAAAGAGTGGTAAGGGCTAGGCAAGGGGGCTAAGTGACTTGCCCAGGGTCACACAGCTGGGAAGTGTCTGAGGTCAGATTTGAACCCAGGACCTCCCATCTCTAGGCCTGACTCTCAACCCACTGTGCCACCCAGCTGCCCCCTGATAGTAGCTTTTAAAAATTTAGTTTTAATATAAATATAGTCTAAGAAAGAAATAAAGAGGAAACTGTGAGAGTAAAAAAGGAATGAATACTAATTAAATTTATAGGATTTAATAACAACAAAGTGAGAGAAAAAGGGGTTTCTTCAGCCAAGTGAGCAGAGCATAGAGCCAGAGAGAACACACTTGCTGCACTTTACCAAAGCAAAAGCCCAAAAACAGTGGGTTTCAGCAAAATTTTTTTCCCAAATGTCAGAACTAAAGTGAGGACTTAACTTAAAAGGATGCTGGGTAAATGTAGTTCAGATGTGTCAAATTTCTATTTGCACAGAAGGAAATGGAAAAATATTTCCCAGTCCACGAGTGTCATCTGCTTGAGCCACCAGTGCTGAATCCCAGGAAAACCCCCAGCCAGGGACCTCCAGAGAAGAGTCTGATCTCCTCTATCGTCTCATTTTTTGTAGTCCTCTTTCTCTATGTCACTTCCTTTCCCTGTGTGCTGGTCCCATCACATCTCAGGATCCAATCAAAGTCTCTCTTACTTGGCCCCATAATCCTTAGTTCCGGGTCATGATCCTAGGCTCTTAACCTGTGACCTCTGTTTGGAACGTTCCAGCCAAGCTAATGGGCTGGATTAGACATAAGCAGACAGTTCATGATCCCAGGAAGAAGGGGTTCCCTTTACACAGAATCTATTTCTTCCTCTCCCTCATTACAATGTTAACCCTGAATTTTGACTCCTTAGAGTTACTCAAAGTTAACCTTTATTTTTCTGTGGACTCTTGTATTTGTATTTTGAAGTTTTTGTCTCAGCTACAATTATTTCATCAGAAATGCTTGCAAGCATTCTATTCCCTTATAGAATCATTTTCTTTCCTATGGCCTTGTGCTGAGCTTTGCATAATGTTATTCTTGGTTGTAAGCCTCTTTCTTTTAACTTTTGGAATGTTGCATTTTAAGATCTCTCATTTATAGTAGAAGCTCCCAGATTTTGTATGATCATGACTATGCCTTTTGAAACTTCAGTTGCTTCTTTCAGGGTGCCTGCTATATTTTTTATTTGAAATAGGAGCTCTGGATTTGGGCAATGAAATTCCGGGCAATTTTTTTTTTCCTTTGGGATTTTCCTCTAGGGGGTGAATGGTGAATTATTTCTATCTTCACTTGTTTTCTGTTTCTAATAACTGAGAAGTTTTGACATGATTTCCTGATAAAAAGTACAAATCCTTTTGGGATAATAGTGTATAGGGAATCCAACAATTTTAAAGTTTTTTTTTTAAACCCATATCTTCTGACTTAAAAGCAATACTAAATATTAGTTTCAAGGCAGAAGATTGGCAAGGGCTAGATAGATGAGGTTGTGACTTGCCTAGGTCACACAGTTAGGAAACATCTGAGATCAGATTTGAACCCAGGACCTCGAGTCTCTCAGTGGCTCTCAATCCTGTGAGCCATCCATCTAGTTGCTCTCGTTAATTTCTTAACCTGTTTTCAGTTCTTTTTTTTTGAGAGAGCGTGAAGTGGCACGAGAGGCAATTGAATTTCTTTAACTTATTTAGGTTATAAGTGAAGCTGCCATTCATACGCCCATGTACTCTTGAATCAGCTGGTGTTACATTGGTAATAGGCTGATAGGTTGGGAGGGGTGCTGAGTGAATCAGTGAGTTTCAGTTCCTAGATTTGTTTGCCTTTTTAAACCTTCCTTTGAATTCTTAGTGTTCTAGTTAATGAAAATAGCTGAAATTATTTTTCTTGGTGCATAATTCTGATTTGGAAAGGTTTGGGAATCAAAGAAAATATCTAGTCCACCATCTTGTTGCTCATGTGAACCAGAAGTCTGGCAGCTAGTTATTCTTGTATAAATTGTATCTTGAATTAATCTTTTAGTGTTTTGATATTACCATATTTCATTATAATTTACTTCATTTGTAATCCTATTATTTTATTTTATGCATTTGAAAGTATTAGAAGAGGTCTACATGTTTGGTCACAGTGCCAAAAAATTAGCTACATACATGAGAAGCTTAAGAACCTATGTGCTAGTTGATCTCTTCAAATTTCTTTGAGGTCAGTTTCCATGCTTCATGGTACTTTTTTATATTTCCCTCCCTTTGCCCCTTGACACCCCACATTAACCATAAATTAAACATTTTTAAATGTTATCTTTATTAATTGACCTCCTCTTTGAGGATTATATATAGAATTCTAGATTCCACAGGATTCAAAGCCAGAAGTTATTTGTGTTCGTGTAATACAATCACCTTATATTACATTTGAGAAACTTACAAACCAGTAAGGGGAAGTAACTTATACAATGTGACATAAGTAATAAGTAGCATTACCTAAATTGTTGGGTTTGGAGTGGGAAAACTTAAGTTCAAGTTCTGATCCAGTTATTTCCTAACCTTTCTGGGCCTCATTCTTTATTTATTAAATGAGAATAGACTAAAGAATTTGTCAGTCCCTTTCTAGCTCTGATCCAGTGACTTATATTTGACCTTCTGTCAGAAGTTTCCTGTACTTTTTTTTTTGTCAGAGGAGGCAATAGTTCTGTTTGGATATAATCTAGGCCTTAATTAGAAAAAGTATATTAGAAATGAGGAAGGGAACTGAGAAGTTGCCAGTGAAATATCTCAATTAGATATTTCTAATAATTATCACATTCTCTCCAGAACCCTGGATTCATAGATTACATTTGTGTTGAGTGAAAATAATATTAAAACTTAACCCAGGGGGCAGCTAGGTGGCTCAGTGATTTGAGAAGAGAGACCTAGACACGGGAAGTCCTGGCTTCAAGTTGAGTTCAGACACTAACTAGATATTTTGCCAGACAAGTCACTTAACCCCCATTCCCTAGACCTCATCACTCTTTTGCCTTTGGACTGATAGTTATTATCAGTTATGAGACAGAAGGTATGGGTTTAAAAAGAAAAAGAAAAGAAAATCCAAGTATCTATTACTGTATAGGTATTCATATTATTCCTAATTATTTTCTTTTTAAGTATAAAATTGCATCTTCCCCCATCTTTATTTGTATCTTTCCCATTCAGAAATCTTAAGTTAGACCATTTTGCTATTTGATCATACTTGTCCTTTTCCTCCTAATTTAAATGTGGCAACAAATTTGTAACTAACAGGTGCCACAGTAATGAGATGCATACCAACTTTGATATGAGCTGCCACTCATGCAAAGCTTTTGAATGATTATGGCAACTAACATAGTACCATTTTATTTGGGATGGCATGGAAAATGAAATGAGACATATTTTGTGAAAATATGCCACTAAATTGACTGACATGTTATATATTTTATATTATGTATTCCTGGGGAGAAAATCTTGAATAGCAAGTTTGCTTAATACAGACTTTTAAATGCTTATCTATTTTACTTTAATAATATAAAAGTATAAGCAAGTTAAGGATTTTTTTTTTTACATTTACAGATGGTTTGTTCAACCAGTATATCAGTCAACAGGAATATAAGCCACGGTGGAGTCAGATCATCCCCAAAAGCACTAAAGGTGAGTTTGAAATTTCAGAATTTAAATGCTTTTATTTAAATGCATCTATCATGCAGTTTGCCACAATAGGAAAACTTTGAACATAAAAAGTTTTACAGTAAGTTTTTAAATGGACTGGGCAGAAAAGGCACTACCTTCCTTCTCCTGGTGCTTACCCAAATATGCTGTGCTTTTTAATACTGGTAACGGATTTATTTTAAAACTTTCTTGTTGCATTTTCATACCCATAAATTTACTCATTTTAGCCCATGTTACAAATAAAAACTTCCAGCAGATTTCTAGAATATAGTAGTAGTATGGACAAATGAGATTCATAGGTACTGCCAAAAAAGAGTAATTAAACCTTTTTTTTGTAAGTCACCTATGCCATTTCTGTACCAAAGACAGAAAAACTAACCAATTGAAGCTTTACCTTCCTTGTCTTTCTATCTTTTTTTTCCTACAATAATGAGATGAAATATCCTTAAAACTGGTAAAAGGAAGAGAAAGTTCTTCTGGATGATCAGCCTTGAATAGAAGTCGGTCTCACATTTTTCAATCACCTGTCTTATTTCTTAGGGATTACAAACTGACTTGTCATCCTTCTGTCTAGGACCTCCTACGATAGATGAGAAGCTCATATAATCCTAAAATGCTGAAACTGGGAACTGACTTGTTAAATCATTTATTAAAATAAAAAAAAATTTACTTATTACACATAATAACAAATTTCTACACAAGTTTTCCCAAGTTATATGATTTAACTTATCTCCCTCTATCCCTTTCCTTCCTTCTCCCAGTGCTGGCAGGTGATTTGATCTGGGTTATACATGTATTATTATGAAAAACATATTTCCATATAGTTCATTGTTGTAAGTAAGTAATCTCATAAAACCCAAACCCGAAAACATAAACCCAAATAAACAATTGATAAATCATATACTTTTATCTACATTCTGACTTCAACAGTTCTTTTTCTGGAGGTAGATAGCATTCTTTGTCATAAGTCCCTCAGAATTGTTTTGGATCATTGTATTGCTAAGAATAGCTAAGTAACATATTTAATCATTCCACAATATTGCTGTGATTGTGTACAATGTTATCCTGATTCTGCTTATTTCACTCTGCAACATTCCTATATGTTTAAATTTTCGTACAAGTTGAAAATAGAACTCCAAAGTTGTTAGATTCCTAGTCAAAAGCTACATGTGATACTATAATCTCTTGACTCAATGGAAGTAAACATTATGTTTTCATCTATTTAAAATTACATCTATTGAGATTAGATTTAAAATTCAGATAGTGAATATTATCATTTGCCCTTTTAAAGGAGAATTATTGTCCTTTTAAAATGTTTGATCTTATCTTTACTATTGCTTTTTGTTAATTAGATTAAAAAAAACAAACAAAAAAAACAAAAACAAAACTCTTACCTTCAATGTCCAATCCAAAGCAGAAGAGAACTAAAAGGCTATGCAGTGGGGATTTAATTGACTTGCCCCTGATCACATAGCTATGGAGTTCTGAGGTTAGATTTGAATCCAGAACTTCCCATCTAGAGTCTTGGCTCTCTATTTAGTCACCTAGCTGCCCCCTTTCAGTTAGATTATTATTGTTAATCTTCTGTCTTTTTAAAACTACATTCATTTTTGAGTGTATCTTTTCCTCCTAGCAAATCATGCATATTTTTTGCTCTTCTCTGGAGTCAATCTTGCTCAATAAAATTATGGCAGTTCTTTTTTTTTTTCTTTTAATTGAAATGGCTTTCATATCATATTGTTTTTCTTATTCTAATTACTATATCATGTCATATAAAGTTTTCTGTTTCTAAATTCTTCATGTTTATTGTTTCTTATGATCTAGTAACATTCTATTGTATTCATGGATTATAATTTATTCAACAATTCCTCAGTTGATCTGGGATGTCTTTTGTTTTTATAAAACATTCTTTTCTTTAGCCCTTACCGTCCATCTTAGAATCAATATTATTTATTATCTCCAAGGAAGAAGAGCGGTAAAGGCTAGGCAGTGGAGGTTAAGTGACTTGCCCAGGGTTACTCATCTAGAAGTGTCAGTCCAAATTTGAACCCAAGACCTCCTGTCTCTAGGCTTGGCTCTCAATCCACTGAGCCACCAGCTGCCCCACATTCTTTTCTAATTATGTCCCTCTTCCATCATCTACCCAATGACATCTTTAGGGAAATATTTCAGTGTGCATGTTTAAACCTTGCCATTAAGCTTAGTGGTAAGCATAAGAATCACAGTGAAAAATAGTCCACCATTTTACATATTACTATTTCGATAATTAAGTTCATCATGAGTTTGTGACATGATTGCTTAGAGTTATAAATAAAAATTAATGTGGAGACTTATTACTAGATTTGTAAGCATTTATTAATAAAGAAGAAAAAAAGAGCAAAAAAGGGTTTTCAGCCTTTCTGACTTTAGGTAAGATCAAATCCTCCATTGCAATTGGCACTCTGCTTGTCAGAGATAGCCCAGTGAGATAAGAGAGCAGATAAGAAGACAGTGCCAGCCCCAGGGGTTGAATTAATTCAAGAGCCACCTCCAGAAAAAAGAGACCTCAGCTTCTCCCCCCCCCCCCCATTCCAAAACTGTAGCTCCTCCCACTATAGGTTCATAGGCCAATGGCTTTCAAACACCTGCAACATTATGCTTGCAATGCTGGGATGCCAGGGCATCAGGCCATAAGATGGGGTGTGTGTAGGATCAAGGTCTCCTAAATCTTTACTTTACACAGCCATCTTAGATTATAATTCCTCAACCATTTAGTGGACTGTCTTCATTAGTTCCAGTGGCAGAAGAAAAAAGTACCTTTAACCAACATATTTAGTCATTGAATCTATATATCTTAGTTTTATGTAGAACCTGCCATAGAATCCTTTTAGTTCATTTAGCCTTTGTTTGAGAACCCAAGGGAATCTTCACATCATAATGGAGACATTTGTCTGTGACTTTATTAGAATAATCAAATCAACCATAATTCTTAAATTAGTGGTAGAATGGAGTGGACTGTGAAAATTTTTTTAGCCACCAGTTTAAGTATTGTGATTGAAAAAAATTTAAAGCACTTATTTTTATAAGATATAGATTCTATATCCACAAGCAGAGGATAAACTATAGGAGTAAAAACACTGAGGAAAAGCAACTGCTTGACTACAGGGGGGAAGGGGATACGACTGAGGAGAGACTCCAACTGAACACTCTAATGCAAATACCAACAACATGGAAATGGGTTCGAACCAAGAACACAAGTGATACCCAGTGGAATCATGCGCCGGCTATGGAAGAGGTGGTGGGAAGGGGGTGGGGGGGGGGGAGGAAAAGAAAATGCTCTTTGTTTTCAATGAATAATGTTTGGAAATGACCAAATACAATAATGTTTAAAGTGGAAAAAAAAAAAGATATAGATTCTAGTAGTTACCATACTATGTTTTGCAAAGTTAAAAACCTGCTCATTATCCCTATTCCCCTGAAAAAAATTCATAAATCCCAATTACAGGTGGTTCATAACGATCATGTTATTATGTTTTTTCCTTTTATGTTGTTTGAAGAATTTGACTCAAGTTTTGGAAGATTGAATACATTTATCAAGTATTATAAAATTCATCTTAAATAAATAGAAAATGACGTCTGGTGAAAATAATGAAATATAATTTTAGTTTTAAAAATATTTTTCCATGGTTCCATGATTCATGTTCTCTCTTTCCCCTCTTCTCTCCCCCTTCTCAGAGCTGACAAGCCATTCTACTGTGTTATATATGTATTATCCTTATTATCTCTTTGGGGAAAACAACTTGCACAAAAATATAGCCATGCTCTTTGTAGTGGCAAAAAATTAGAAAATGAGGGGGGTATTCATCAATTGGGGAATGACTGAATAAGCTGTGGTATCTGTTGGTGATGGAATGCTATTGTGCTGAAAGGAATGTTGAACTGGAGGAATTCCATGTGAACTGGAAAGACCTTCAGAAATTGATGCAGAGTGGAAGGAGCAGAACCAGGAGAACATTGTACACAGAGACTGATACACTATAGTACAATCAAATGTAATGGACTTCTCTTCCAGCAGCAATGCAATGATCCAGGACAATCCAGAGGAATTTATGAGAAAGAACACTATCCACAAACGCAGAAGAAAAAGATATGATTAATCACATGGTTCTATGGGGATATGATTGGGGATTTTGAGTATAAGTGATCATTCAATTCCAAATAATAATAATATGGAAATAGATTTTGTACAATAATACATGTATAATCCAGTGGAATTGCTCATCAGCTCAGGAAGGGGAGGAAAAAAACATCAATCATGTAACCATGAAAAAATATTCTAGATTAATTTTAAAACATAAAATAAAATATTGTGAAAGATTTTAATATCACTGATTCTCCTTATCACCCTAGGTGATGGAGAAGATAGCAGACCTGGAATGAGAGGTGGACATCAAATGGTTATTGATGTTCAGACAGGTAAGCATTATTTCTATATAGAAACATTTTATTAAAAATGAGTTAATTTTAATATATTAATTTCTTTTTTTCAAAAATATCTTTTTGTCAAATGATGCCTTCTCTTATTCAGAGAGGGAAAGAAGCATTATACCTGGGAGTTTTAGTATAACAAACAATATATTAATTTCATTCAAATATGACTGTACTTTTCACCGAGATGCATAAGTATGGTGGGCATTGCCTAATTGGGAACTAAAGAAATTTTTAGATTGACTGAAAAAGCTGTAAAAATAAGCATTGGCACATGGCCTAAGAGAAATTTATATTTACAAAGAAATTTACATAAATTTACATGCAAAATTACATCACATATAATTTAAAAACTTGTTTCTTTTTCTCTCTCTCTTTTTTTTTTGGATGAGTTTTCATGAAAACTTGGTGGAAAGGAGTAATCTGTGTTTTCAATGTGATCATGTGGCTTTTAATCCAGTGAGATGGGATTATTAGAATCAGGGCATTGGATTAAGGGACATTAATAAATATATGAGCAGCTGATGCAGATATGGTGGCCCAAGTTTTATTTGCAAGCAGACTTCATTTTATTAATGGTCAAACCCGTCTGACAGGAAGTCCAATCTGAGACTAAGGACACCTGAGAGAGAAGTGATAACAACGAAGTTTATTTAGTGGAAAGAAGTGGGTAAAGGGGAATAGGAAGCCAATGGCAACAGAAGTGGCAGTGGGTTGGAGAGGATAGCGGGGGGTGGGGGGGCACCTGAAACCAATGGATATCTAGGGATCTCCACCAGAGTGGAGAAGGGGGCAATCTTTTATAGCGTGGTTGTCTGGGATGAGGTAATCTGTGTTGCCTCTTGGTCAAAGTGTGGTTACTTGGCTAAAGTTCATTGGATATCCCAGATGGGGTTGGCTTTGGGGGTGGGGGGCTTTTGGTTCCCAGGCTTGTGCCCAGCAATACAGTACAGTAGGCTGAGGGGCAAGATTTTGGTGTTCTGCCAGGTATTGTTGAAGCAGTTTCTGTCCCAGGCTCAGGCAGATGCTTGGGGAAGGAGAACTTTGGTTTTAGGAGCTATCAGTTAACATTTTGGTAATGATGAGCCCTGCATCAAGGAAGAATACTTATATTTCTTCAATCTATCTTAGTGAAAGTATATTGAGGTTCATAGTATTTTAATAATTCAAAATTAAAATAGTTTACCATATAGAAAAGGAAATAACCCCAAACACTTGGGATAATGGTATTTTATTCTTATGTGTCTCTTTATTGTATGTGTGTGTGTGATACACACACATACATACATACATTTACATGTATTTACTGAGTTTAAATCTCATAACTTTTTCTGCCAACTTAGGAAATGAATAGTTAGCATTTATATAGTTCTTTAACATTTGCAAAGTGCTTTACAAATATGAACTCATTTTATCCTCACAAGAACTTTGTGGATTGGTGCTATTTATTCTCACACCATTTTATAAAGAAGCAAACTGAAGCGGACAGCAGTTTTGTAACTGACCCGGGACCACACAGCTAATCACTATCTAATGCTACATTTGAACACAGGTCTTCCAGGTTCCAGGTCTAGCCTTGTATCTCCTGTACCATATTATCATTTGTGAATTGTTTGAGTTTTGGAAACTTCATTTATTTCTAGTTAGATTTTTTTTGGACTCATTAATTTGTGCCATTTTTATATTATGTTTGACCTCTGGGATCCATAAACATGACTGAGGTTCTATATGTACATCTGTATAACACAGCGTTTCCCAGCAGCAGTAAAGATAAAGAGAAAAATTCCAGGAACACCACCTTACCATACTTTGGACAGTTTCACTATTATTGTGAGCATCACTTGGCCATTGTTACTCAATTGTCTCACTTGTTGGATTTCATATAGTCCAGCACAAGATAAAATATGTCACTGTAGGCAGGTAGGTGGTGCAGATTCAGAAAAACTTCTGCTACTAGCTATGTGGACACACTAAAATCCCATCTTTTACTAGAAATTGTTCTCAACCTTCTAATTCTGGTACCTCCCTCTTTTTATTATTTTCTATTTTTCCCACTAGATTGTGAGCTCCTTGAGGTAGAGACTGTCTTTTGCTTCTTTTTATATCCTAGAACTTAGCATAGTGCCTATCAAATAGTAGACACAATAAATGTTGATTGATTGGCTTGAAGGAAACAAGGGGATGGTGATAAAGAGGGAAAGCATTCCAGGCATGAGAAAATGCTTGGAACTGAGAGATGGATTGTTCATGGGAGAGCAAGGAGACCTGTATCCTTAGATCAAAAAGTATGTCAAAGGGGAAGATATAAGGAGACTGGAAGGGGGTTGGGTGTTAGGTTATAAAGGGCTTTGAATGTTAGGGAGAGAATTTTGTACTTGATCTTGGAAATAATAGGGAGCCACTGGAATTTATGGAGTACGAAGGTTACATGGTCAGACCTATGCTTCAGGGAAATCACTTTGGTGGCTGGATGGAGGGTAAATGGATTGGAATGAGGCAAGAGTAGAGGCTGGAAAACCCACCAGCAGGCTATTATAGTAGTCTAACAATGAGATGTTGAGGTCCTATATTAGGATAGAAGTAGAAATTAGTGACAGTATCAGAAGAAAGAAGAGGATGTATTTGAGAGATGTTGCAAAGCTGAAGTTGACAGACCTTGGCCTTAGGTTGTGTAATGATGAATGTTAAAACTTTTATAGATATTGATCAACTGCATTGATAATGATAAAGCTTTAAGGCCAAGCTGGTTCAGGCAGTGAATGAACTTGCTGGCGGGAAACTAATACAACACTATTTATTTTCTTTTAAAGTAGGGAGAGTAAAAGTAGGAGAGAAACTAAATAGGAGATCTATTAATACCCTAGCACTAATATTTGACTAAATAACCAACCCAACGAACTGTCCCTCATGAGACTTCTTGTTCACTGATCCTGCACTCACTATTCTCTCTAACTAAAGATTATCTTCTATCTTAATAACTATTCTAATTTATAAATCTTCTTATCTGTGTGTGTGTGTGTGTGTGTGTGTGTGTGTGTGTGTGTGTGTGTGTGTGTGTGTGTGTGTCTTCACAGTTTAAATCAGCTCCATTAAAGCTCTCAGCTTTAAGAATTCCACTTTCTGTGTCGGTTTCACAGACAAGCTCTCTGGCTCCACCTGGGGCTGAGAGAGAGGAAAAACTTCTTATCAATAACCCACTCTTCTTAGTTTTGTATTTATCCCAGCTTTTTCTCAGCTCTCAACAAAAGTATATCAAGTAATTCCAATCTTCTTCAGCTGTCACAGAGTAATCTCGCCACCAACCGTTTCCAAACCAAGTCCACGACCCAGAGCTGGAAATCTCAAACTTCCAACTCTCCTCCTTTAAAGTGACCTCCCCCAAGTTCTATAGTCTTCTGTCTTAAAGGGGAAATGGTAAAAGTGAATAAAACCCTTTATCTTGATCTTAAAACTTATTCTAAATAAAATCCATATCAACAGATGCATATAGGGGAGTGACAGATAGTCTAAGTTGACACCCAGTGGGGTAGCCTTTGTGACTGGGGATATGGTATTGCCCTTGACGATAATAGGAAGATTAGGAAGGAGAGATAGGTTTTGGGGAGAAAAATAATGTTCAGATTTTGAACATTTTGAGTTTGAGATTGTCTGAAAGACAGAAATCTGAGACAAGGTTAGCAGAGACATTGGAGCAAGATAGATAATCATTACATAGAGATGATAATTAAAATGATGAGTGCTGATGAGATCACAATGATATATAGTATAGAGGGAGGGGAGAAGAGAAGTGGACCCAAGATGAAACCTTGTGGAACTCTAACCTGTGACCTGGATGTCCAACAAAGGAGATTGAGAAGGATCAGTTAGGAGAGTAGGAAGTGAACCAGGAGAGAGTGGCTCCCTGAAAACCTAGAGAGAAGAGTGTGAAAAAGAACAAAATGATCACTAGTGCCCCAGGGTTCAGAGAGATCAAGAAGACTGCAGAAAGGTTATTGGATTTGTCAAATAAATGATCATTGGTAACTTTGGAGAGGAGTTTCATTGGAATGATGTCAGAAGTTTGATTGTAAGGGGTCAAGAAGAGACATTCACTTTACAGTAAGTATATTTACTTTGAAATAATTGTTGCTTCCTGTATGGGAATCATTGTTCTATAATTAAAAATATTTCATAGTAAAAACAGTAGAGAAATTCTAAGCCAAATGTTACATGAGATCTGAAGAAGATAATTTACAAGGAGTGGGCACAGAGATGCTTAGAGAGATTTAGGAATGTCTTCATATATAGAATGACATTGAATTGAACTTTAATGGATGTTAGGGATACAATAAGCAAAGGGAAGAGGGAGGACATTCTTCACATAGATGAAAGGGTGTCAGAATAATGGAATGCAGTTCTAGGGCTGTTGATGAGCATTAAAAGTAAAGATTGAGGTGAAATGTAATGGAATTGCAATTAACCATCAGGAATATGTAACAAGGACATGAAATGGGAGAGAGAAGGATTGTTAAAGATAGCACCAACATTTGGAATGTGGAAAACTAGATAAATGGTAGTGCCATTAAATGGAAATAATGTAGTCTGAAGGAACCAATTCGGAGGAAAAGATAATAAACTTTATTTTATGAAAGTTGAATTTAAAGATCTAGTTGTGGGATCATCTACTAAATCTATATGCTGAAATGGTAAATTCTTTTTCCACTTAAGTCCACATGACCCTAAAATATTCTTCTTTCTCCTTATTTTTTATTTTCTTCCATTTCAGATCCTTTATTGGGACAACTAATTTTTAAAATCAGATTTGTATGGATTGAATAGGAAGAGACTGTTTCTTGTATCAGGGAGAGAAAGGAAAAAGAAATAAATTAGAATACAAGAAAAGATCAAAGCCATGTTTTGTGTACAGCCTTTCAAAGGGTTTAACAGTTAAAGTATAATATTGTTGAATAGACTTATAATGAGGTGGGGGAAGGAGCAGAATTAGCTATATAACTATACAGATCAATAACTCATTGAGATAACATTAAACATTATTTTAAGATAAAGAAACAATATCTACCCACATAACTTTGTTATTGGAAGGGTTTAAAGTTGTCAAGTGAAACCCCTGATATGGATATTAGAGGGATTACATAAGGATTTTTGGTTTCACATGCTAGCGAAATTCCTCTATCCCTTTTAAGGTGTTTAAAGACAGTTATTTAGGAAGAGATGCTATATGAATCCTTTAATTTGTGTTACAATTTTTAAGGTACTTCTGGGGATAGGATTCAGGAAGAAATGATGATGCCTTTTAATTAATTCTCAATCTGGACACTTACAATCTAATATTTTCAATTAGCATGACTTATTCAAAGGCTGTAGCCCTGGTCTCCATCTTTTTGGCATTTCAGCCCAAAACTGTATTTGTCTGGCCTTTCACTGAAAAGTCATGCTGATGGTTTGTTTGTCTGTCTAGGAAACTGTGCACATTGAGTTGCTGTCCACCTTTTGGTAGTGAGAGAAAGGATACGATAGAGTTCTAAGAATACTTAAATATAGACCTTAGATTATATTCATAGATGTTTTTTAAAATGCTGATTTTTTTCCCCTCTAGATTGAGTCTATCTTTATGTTGTCCTATTCTTTTGGTCTTTAAATCTTATAATGATCTTTAGCCTTCCTTTTCACTTTTACATTGGATAACTTGCTTAAAAACTCCTGTAGTTATTTTTGTCTTTGATTTGGTTTTGGTCTTGAATTAAATGTTTTATAGTTTTTGCTTATTTTGGGGACAGCATCTGGTGCTTCCTTCATTTAATTTGACTTAAGATCAGAAGCAGAAGGATTTCTGATGTTTTTTCTCTCAAAGTCCTCCTACTAGTGGTGTGAAAAAGTTAAAAAGGAGCATTTATCTTGTTAAAATTAATTTTTATACATAATGTGCTAGAGCCTTACATTCAACTATTTGTCCTCATCAGTCTCATTTTTAATTACAGTAGGCAGCCTGGTGCAGTAGAATGAGTATTAGAATCAGAAATAGACCTAGCTGGGTTCAAGACCTAGTTTTGACACTTATTAGCTTCATTTGCCAGGGGATTTACTGTGAACAAATTTGTGAATCTCAGCTTTCTCATCTGGAGCATGGAGATGTTGTTTAGAGTGCAAACTTTCTAGGATTGTTGTATGGAAAATATTTATAGAATTTAAAGCATTGTATAAATGTAAATTATTGTTGTCAATAATAGTAATGCACGATTCTTTGCCATGTACCCTTAAGGGAGTATTAGAGGGAATGCTTTAAAGAAGTTTTTAAAATATATATATCTATATTCAAATTATTTCACCTAAGGTGTTATTTTTAGGATAGTTTAATAAATAGCTCATAACTTAGAAAATTTTACTAACTTTTTCTCAATTAGGAGGATTAAAAATTAAAGAATTTTGTTCACTTGATCTAGGGAAAGTTGGAAATTTAAAGTTACAAATTTTCTCTTCTGGCGGAGTATTTTGTCACATGTGTTTTCAGATTTCTTAGGCAGGAAAGTGTTTAATAAATCAAGCCTGGTAACTGTTTTTTAAGTATTTATCATTGTTAGTCTTATTTTGTAAAACAAAACATTATATGTGCTCATAGAGCTATAGATCTATAGTTGAAAAGTGGCTCAGAGGCCATCTCATTTACGCCTGCCATTTTACAGAGATGGAACTGAGTCCAGTGACTTGTTCCAAGTTATATAGACAGTGTTTCTCAAGATGGGTTTTGAACCCAGGTCCCTGCAGTCCTGGAGATAGTTTTAAATTCCTCTTTTACATCTACAATAGGGCTCCTGTATCTTCTGGAAATTTATTTTAAGCACTGGAGTGCTTAGAGTTTGGACAGACCTTAGAAGTGTATCATAGTCATCGATTTCATTCCAGACTGTAGCCAGTCACTTCAACTTTTGTCTTTCCACTGAACACTGATGACTAAAATAAAGAGGCTGACAACTTGATTCAACTCTCCATCACTTAAATTCAGTTCATGTACACATCAAGACATCATCCCATGATGCCATTGGTCCTGAAGGTCCTGAAAGACAAACAACAAGTTTTCCCTCATCTCCCCCTCTGTTTAATTTTTTTGTTTTCTTGAATTTTCTAAATTTCTACTTTTTTTTTTTCAATTTTTTTTTCCTGTGGTTTACCTTGGGTAACTGAATCAGTGGATATGGATGCCCTATTGTATTTTATATCCTGAATGCATATTTGCTATTGCCTTCCTCTTTTGGATAATGACAAAAGCCATACCATCAAATCATTGGATTAAGGAATCTAGAAGTGTAGTTTATTAGGCAAATGAATCGTCTTGCTAATCAAGAATTGCCTATGTTATTGTGAATATTAAAGACACTTCTGATTTTGTTGAGATGAAATTGTAAACAATTATTAGCTAAAAGTTAATTCTAAATGGCTAATCATTTTTCTTGTTTATTTTTTTCTCACAATGATAACTTTGTTACTTTTTTTACTTTTTTGGTTGAAATTTGAATTTAGTGTAACTTTTAGAATGGAAGAAAAGTCACAAGAAAATCTTTTTAGTAAAATCTTTTTTTAAATTTCAAGAAAAGTAGAAATGAATGTATAACTGTGCTTTATTGGTAAAGAGTGATAGTTTTTTGCTTGATGGAGTCTATAACACTTCCTAGTAGCATTCATTCTTCACAGTGGTACATATTAAGTCAAATGCATATACAAAGTGCCAATTCATACTTTTGGAAGCTTTTAAAGTAAGTCAATATCAATTTATGTGAAATTCTTCAAATTGTAAATAACAGTAGCTTCTCAATTGTTCCCCAACTTTTTTCATAATTTTTCCTTGTTATATTACTGTACACTAAAGTTATTAGTTATTTCAACCTACAGTAGTAGTTTCAGGTTTATAAAATTCCAAGAACAGAGGAGCTGTAAAAAGAAACTCATTGTAGCATAAATTTCCTTTAAAAAGTTTTTAAGGATTTCTTTTGAGGTGTGGTTGGAGTAACTATCCAAGGGGAATTCAAACCTCCATAGGGTAATTGGGACAGAATGTTTTATTTTGTTTATCTTTCTATGTTTGCTAACTTTGTTTATAGCCTCCACACCATGTTCCTTTATGCTTAGATTATTCGTGTCTGGTAATGTGTAGGGTGAGTAGGAATTAGGAAGAAGCAGTGTTCTGAGTGTTGATGTAGGGGAAAATAATTTTTTTTATATATCAGAAGTATATTGCTGACTGTTTAAATGTCCTTTATACACAGTTGTTCTTTGTGTGATTTCTATTGAAATTTAGGATGTACCATTAGAAACTTTTTGATTCTATTACTATAGAGTCTTAGTGTTCTGACAAAACCCTAGTATTACAAAAGAAGATGTTTTTAAAAATTCTCTTTGGAAACTGAATAAGTTAGCTCTTCTTTAGCAATTAAGGGAAAATGGCTTTCTCGGTCTTATTAATAACATTATGTATGGTTTTAAACCTTTTTTTAAAAAGATTTAAAATTTTTTGAACCTTTTAAAAGAAAGGTGGTTTTTCTGTTGGGGAAGGAAAATGTCTTGTATAAGAAATACTTGAAGCATACATTTGCCCCTTTCAAAACTAATTACTCAGAATTATGGAATTTCTGAGTAACAGACTTAATTGTTTAAAAACCTATTCATCCTTTCTGCATAACCATTGCCTATCCTCTACCACTCTTCTTTCTGGGAACCAATACACAGTATTGATTCTAAGATGGTAGGTAAGGATTAAAAAAAAAACAGACTTATTCAGTAAATTCCAGTAATATTGTTACTTTGAGAATAAAATATAAAATCTACTGTTTACTTTTTCAAGTGCCATGTAAACTGTCTCCTTTCTAACACCTTTCGAGTTTTAATATACCTTGTTCCTATCCATTTACTCTAATGCAGGGACACTGACCTCTTTTCTATTACTCTTAAGACACTACTACATCTACTGAGGAAGCATTTTCACTGACCACACCTCTCCTAGCCCTGGAATTCACTTCCTCATCTCTACCTCCTTGCTTCCCTGACTTTCAGTCTCAGCTAAAATCCCCATCTTCTAGAAACTTTCCTGGTACCCCTATCTTGTTTGTACCTTGTCATTTCCACATCTTTCCCTTTGTTACAATTACATTAATATATCTTCCCAGTTATTATGTGACCTATTCTCCATTAACTTCTTCCTCTCCCTCCTTACCTACCTGCCCCAGAGTTCCTCCAAAATCCCCGATCATTCCCTACCCCCTCTCTTTTTTTGAAAAAGGAGGGCAGTTGGGTAGCTCAGTGGATTGAGAGCCAGGACTAGAGATGGGAGGTCCTAGGTTCAAATTTGACCTCAGACACTTCTTAGATGTGTGACCCTGGGCAAGACACTTGACCCCCATTACCTTGAAATAAAAATAAAAAGTGGGGGAGGGGCAGCTGAGTGACTCAGTGGATTGAGAGTGGATTGGCCTTAGAGACTTCCTAGCTGAGTGACTCTGGGCTAGTCACTTGAGCCCCATTGCCTAGCCGTACCAATCTTCTGCCTTAGAACCAATACACAGTATTGTTTCTAAGAGGGAAGGTAAGGGTTAAAAAAAAAAAAAAGCAGATGCTGCTTTTGCATTTGAGGAATCTTTAAGGACAGGTCAACCCTCCAGAAGGGGGAGGGAATGAACTTCTTTGACACCTTTAACTATTAGCTCTTTGAGGGCAGGTTCAGTTTCTGCCTTTCTTTCTCTCCTAGAGCTTAGTACAGTGCCTGGAAGTCTGGCACATAACAGATACTTAATGAATGTTTATTGATTTGACTTGACCTGAAACAGAGACCAAAATGAAACAATTTCTCTTTTCAAGTTGTTTGCTTTCTAATAAGAGTAGGGTTCCAGTGGAATCGCGTGTCAGCTATGGGAGGAATGGCGGGGGTGGGGGTGGGGGGGAGGAAAAGTTTTAAATGATTTTTGTTTCCAATGAATACTATTTGAAAATGACCAAATAAAATAATGTTTAAAAGTAAAAAAATAAAACGAGTAGGGTTCAGGGCAGAAATGTAGAAGATATACAAAATCATTTCAAGAGACATTAGCATTTGGAGAAATCAGAATAGAACTTTATTTGGGGTTGGAACTTGAGCTGAGGTTTGAAGGAATCTGTAAACATTCTAACATGTAGAAGCAGAAAGGGGGTACATACTTAAGGGGAACAGCATTTCAATGGAGAAATGACCTGATCAGACGTCTGGCAATCACAGCATTATAGTGAGAGGTTGGCAGTCTCAGAGGAGTGACTGAATAAGAAAATAGAAGGAAGAGATGAGATAGAGGCAGAAGAATCAGGAATGACTGAGATTGCAGAACTGCATAATTGGAAGGATGATGGTACCTTCCACAGAAATAGGGAAATTCAGAAGAGGGGTGAATTGAAGGTTGGTTTTTAGATGCCTATAGAACATATAGTTGGAAATGTCCAGTAGTCAGTTAAACATTTTTAAAAATACCTACTATATGCCAAGCCCTGTGCTGAAGATTCAAAGAGGGCAAAAGGTCTTTCAAAGAGCTCACAATCTAATGGAGGAAGACAATACATAAAAAGAATTTGAAAATTCCGAAGTGGGTCAAAGAATATGAATAGGCAGTTTTCAGATGAAGAAATCAAAGCTATCAATAATCATATAAATAAATGTTCCAAATCCCTCCTAATTAGAGAAATGCAAATTAAAACATCTCTGTGGTACCACCTCATATCTATCACATTGGCCAATATGACAGTAAAGGAAGATGATAAATGTTGGAGGGGATGTGGCAAGGCTGGGACATTAATGCATTGCTGGTGTAGTCATGAAATGATCCAGCCATTCTGGGAGGAAATTTAGAATTATGCCCAAAGGTCTATAACATAATGAATACCTTTTGATCCAGTAATACCACTACTAGGTCTGTATCCCAAAGAGATGGGGGCGGGGGGAAAGGAACGGATTTGTTTATACAAAAATATTTATAGCTGCTCTTTTTTGTGGTGGTATAGAATGGGAAATTGAAGGGATATCTGTCAACTGGGAATGACTGAACAAATTATGGCATATGATGATGATGGAATACCATTGCACAGTGAGGAATGACAAAACAGAATGATTTCAGAAAGAGCTGGAAAACCTTAAGTGAACTGATGCAGAGTGAAATGTGTGGAACCAGGAAATATGCAACTGTCTTCAGTTTGTTAAAGAGAGGGGAGAAAAATGGTGAACGATAACCACCTGTCAGGAACCCCTGGAGTCTCAAGTGAGGCTAGACCTTGCCCATTGCAGTATCTCACTCATCATCCATTTTTCTCCCCTCTCTTTGTAGCAAAATCATTCATCTTGAGTGAAACCTTTATTGTCAAGAATCAGTAATCACAATGCAAGAATATAAAATGTTAATCAAGTGATTTGTTAAAAGTTAATGTATTATTTTTCCAATTATCTCCATTTAGATGTGTGGAATCAGGAAATTATTATACATAGTAACTGCAATATTGTGGAATGAACAAATGTGATAGACTGCTATTAACAGGAATACAGATGTCACCCCATAATGTGATTCCATTTCTAACCTAATATCCTTTATTTCAAGATAACCTGAGAGAGGTCTAATGAAGTGATTTAAAAATGGGTAGAATTCATGACCTATACCTTTTCCCCAAAAGCTCATTTGACTCTAAGGTCTTCTGAAAAGAATTGAGATTTTTATACTAAATACTGGAAGGCAATTTGGTGTAGTGACTAGAGAGCTGATCTTGGAAGTTCAGAAGGTCTATGCTTCTTATTTGTATGACCCTCATAAGTCATTTAACCTCTCTATTATATAGGCAATTCTCAAAAACTATAAATGTCAGACCTGCATTAATAGGATTTCCTAAATAGGGTTAGACTCAGTGAAATCACAAGTTCAGTCCCTATATGAAATGCTATACTTAATGTACTTTTAGTTTAAAAGATAAAATTTTCTGTTTTGTTTCCCAAATTGGCATAAAACAATCTATCATTATGTCCTCGTTTTATAAATGGAAAAACTGAGTTTCAGAGAAATTGGGGTTTTTGATGTAGGTTACACAAGTGAACATGGGAGAATGATTCAAAATCTAGTAAATAATTTTTTTCTCTTAACAATATTGCTTAAATGAGAAGTAAAACTGCCTCCCCATTATACAGTATGTTTGTTACCCATCCTAGATTTTCTTCAAAATCAATGAATGATTTTAATTCTGGGGCAAGGCTATAGGAACTACAGTAGATGGGTTGCTCTAATTTCAAAAATGAAGTGAAAGTATACCAACTTGTAGGAGATTATATGGTTAAATTACACTATTGAGAGCATAAGTGTCTTCAGGATGTAGAATCTGAAGACAAAGTTGTAGTTTGATCCTTGAGTCTCCTCATGATAATGTAGAGAATTAATATGGGCTAGAAAAATATATTTCATCTATTCTCTATTCAAAATTTACCTCAGGTCTATTCTTCTGCCTTCACTTGCATGATTACTCGTCTAGATCTGGCTCTTGTTACCTGTCATTTGGATTGCTAGGGTGGCCATATCATTGGAGTCATGGCTTCCAACTTTCTCTTTCTAATTCACAGTCGACATATCTAGTTGCCAGAATGATTTTTCACTGAGGCCATGGGAATTTCATCACCATGCTCAAGAACCTTTAGTTAACTACCTTATTGCTTCTAGTATAAAACATAGATTTCTTAGGTTCTCACATAAAGCCTTTCACAATCTGGCTCCAACC
This sequence comes from Monodelphis domestica, assembly GCF_027887165.1. Classification (NCBI taxonomy): domain Eukaryota; kingdom Metazoa; phylum Chordata; class Mammalia; order Didelphimorphia; family Didelphidae; genus Monodelphis; species Monodelphis domestica. Next base: position 203,422,796 of record NC_077231.1, read on the forward strand.
TACCTTTTCAGGCTCATTTTACACTTTTCCTCTTTAAGCCAGCTACTTTCTGGCCAAATTAGCCCACTTGCCACCCTTAAAGCTCAGTAGTCCTGCTCATCCTTCCTTTGCCTCCATACAGGATGCCTTCTGTTCCTGGAAGGGTACATACAGCCTTCTCACCTCTGCAGCTTAGGTACCTTAGCATAAGGTTCAACTCACATGTCACCTCCTACAGGAGTAAAATTTTCAAATCCTCCTGGTTCATGGTGTTATTTTCTTCCTCAAATTAGCATGAATTTCACTTTTCATTTTACGTATTTTTTCTCTCTCCACTGCCGAAAAATATAACCTCCTTGAAGACAGGATCTTTTTTTAAATTTTGGGTCATTGTATCCCAGCCCTAAGCTCATTGACTTCCCCATATTCGGTGTTTTATAAATGCTAGTTAATAAAGCTTATAGTATGCCAATGTTCTCTACAATCTTCATCTTACTCTTCTCTTTCTTTTCACCCTACTTCCTTTTTGCATTCCTTATTCTCATAAATGGTGTTAGTACTCTTATGTGAGAGAAATTAGTAACTTATTTCCATATACTTTTGTGGTTTGGGGTATCATTTGAAAGGCATTTGGTAAATTTTTTGCTCTTTACTTTCATGTTGGTATTGCATTCCTGAATGATTATGAATGATTTTGTTTTTACTAAATTTTCATTCAGGTATATAAAAAGGTCCTATTTCTGTTTCATTCAGATTTGTTCTTAAGCTTCATCTGAGGCCACAAAGCTTTCATGGACTGGAATGGCATTTTGGCTGGATTCCAATAGGATGCTAACTCTCTGCCAAATTTTATTTTGCTCAGCTATCAATGAGGCTGTTGTGGTAAATGTGGTTTTTTTTTGCTCTGTGAGAACTTATGTGTACAAAGAGACCTGCTTTTCAGAGGGAACATTGAGAACCCAGAATCTAAGAGGAAAGGTTATTAAAGTTAATGAACCAGGGTAACCTTATCAGAAGGGTGCCCAGAAATACTACTAAAGAAAAGGTCAATTGCTGTTTCATTTATCTATTCCCCCCCCTTTTTTTAAAGCATCATAAGTGAGTTGTATTAATTAGTTTTGTCACAAAGACTTGGAAATTAATTTTTATGCTAGATAAAAAGTCTCTTAAAGTAAAATTTCATAAAATTTTCTGTGTTTTTGAATTCTTTTAAATGTCATTTACCTAGTAGTAAAATTATGTTTTTAAGGCCTAAAATATGATAGTTTTGGTCACTGAAAAATTGTCAATGTTGAACCTTTTAAGTGCAATAAAGGTTTTAGGTTCTGTATTCAGTATAGAAATTAAAATAGCTCCTACTCACTGGATTCACATTCTAGACATTTCAAAAGCATTGAGAAAAGTTGGTAATACTTAACCATTAAAAATGTATGACATTTGCCATTTCTATCTTTAAGTTTCCTTCCCTTCACTGGCCACAGCCATTTGATAAATGTAGAGAGAGGCATAAGAATATAGTTGTGTTAATTGAAACATAGGCCATATTGAATTTCTATATACTGGTGGTGACTTATAATTCTGTAGAAAATTGGGTAGATGTCTTTGGAGTATACAAGTATTTTAGAACAGTAGAAAGGGAAGAGGTGTTAAGAGATCATCTAATTCAATACCATAATTTTTTTACAAAATAAGTAAAGTAAAAATCAGTAGGCCCAACTTCCTTTGGACTTTAAAACCATGATTCCTCAAGTTCTGGCTATTCCTGGAATTTCCCTCAGTCCCTAGATCCTTCCTGACTCTCTTCAAGGCTGGTTCATCTATTCCACCAGGGGCTTCCTCCTGGATCCTCCATTTTTGTACAGGGGCCAAGGCTGGCCTACTTTCATTCTGCCCATATCCTTGTTCTTGACTTTTGCTGAACCTCAAAAACCTCATCCTCTCTTGCCCTCCTCCAGTGTCTTTCCCCCTTAAAATGTACCTTGAAGGCAGGTACTATCTTTCTGTTTGCTTAATTTGCTTCTGTAGTTCTTATGACAGTTGTACTAAGGTATTAGGTACTAAGATACAAATATAAAGTGAGAATAGTCCTTGCTCTTCACGAGTTTATATATAACTGACTATGGGAAGATAGCATATTGAGAGGAGGAGTGACCAATGAAGGAAATTTTAATCTAGGGAGTCACAGGAATGGTGAGTGGAACCACACTTATTTCCAAAAATGCTGATAATATTTATTGAAATGATTACTTTTTCAGAGTGAGTGGAAAGCAACTCAGGATGAGAATTCGGGATGGATGGTAGGAGGAGGAAAGAGTTAATATAAATTATGACAAAACAAAAGGATCAGGATATTTGGGGTGGATGAATATATATGTATATTCAGACCCAACTGTGCATTGAACATTTCTAAATGTATTTAGGCATATCAGACTCATAATAGATAATCAATAAATGCTTATTGATTTATTTCACTAGTTGTAGCAATTTGACTAATATTGGCTCATGTTGATTCTTTATAGTACATTAAAATTCTGAGATCTTTTTATAACCACCAGGAAGCTACAGGTTACTTTTTCTTTTATCTTGGATATCTGTTCTTTTGCTTATGCTAGGCTAACAAATATATCAAAACCAGCACTATTCATTTTATTTTCTGTGACCATTACTTACAAGTCCTCTCTGCCAGAAAAGCCTATGTTCTTTAGTTCACTCCTTGACCCTCAAGAAGCTACTTTCTCCAAATATCACCTTTTACAGGAAGAGTTTCATATTCGTTACTTCAGAAGTTTTGATAGTTGCATTTTGAATGTTTAGATTTTTTTATTATATTCTTTTATACTTTGCAGTTTGTATTTGTATTAAAAATTTCTTATTGGTTTCATTTTTGCAAATGTTTGCATTTGGGGTTGATCTTTGTAACAGTTTATTGTAAATTCCATATGGGGATTTCTTCGTTTGTCTTCAACATCCTTAGATCCCTACTCTGTCTAAAATTCCCCGCCACCTGACTACCTGACACTATTAGTCCTCCCAGATAACTTTTGGTAACATATATAATCCTTCAGAATCGTTTTAGGATGAACTCTTTATGTTAGGGTTCAATCCTATCAGGGTTGGACCTTTGACGGTTTCAGACCTTCCCACAGCAGACAGTTTGTTTACTAGCTTGCCAGCACCGATCTTCAAAGCAGCAGGGAACATTCTGTCAGTAGACAGGAAACATTTTTTTGGATCTCAAGGAATGATGGATTTCTTCAAATAAGGACACCAGAATTGTTCAGAAGTAGAAAACCAAAACCCCTCCTTGGCTCACAAAGGTAGCCAGTGAGAGGAAGTATCAGCTCCAAACCATCACAGCAACAGAAAGTCAAAGAGACCCCTAGTCACTCCTGGTGTCCAATTTTATCTGTTCCCTGTGTTCCAAAATTCAGTCTCTGCCGTTCCAGAACATGCGGTCAGGTCCAACACACTTCTCTCTCTGCAAAATCCTCTTTGTTTCCTGCTTGCACCCTTTTCTCTCCTTTCCTCATTATAGTATCAACTCTATCTTTGAATCTGTAGTTTTCTTCCAGACTCAGTTCCTGTGCCAACTTCTAGAAGCCTTTCCTTATCTGGTCAGTTGTTGGCCCTCTTTCCACCTTTGCATTATTTTTTATTCATTTATTCATATAAATGTTTTATACCTCTAGTAAAATATAGTAAGCTCCTTAAGTGTCTGAACTTTTTTTACTTTTGTAAAGTTGCAGTACTTAGTTTTTTCACTTTTTCTCTAGGACAGAAACTGACTTTCACCTTGTACAAAAATGCAAGTAGCTTGATATTTAAAGAAAAATATAGTTTGGTCTGAGTGCAGTACAAAATTTGCCTTGTCATTCATGCTTTATTGAACAGACATGCAACCTTATACTAACAAATCTGTAATCTTCTGTGTTACTGTGCCTGCTTGCTGTATGCTGAAGGTTTGGAAAGAGGCTAAATTTATTTAGAGCAGGCTTCCACCTTCTTGGGCATTAAGACTCAGCATTTTATTCAAATGTTTCTAATTAATTATTGGCACATTTCTATAGATTTCAAGTAGAAATGCAGTAACTTCATTCCAGTAACTCTCTACCTTTTTTTCCCTACTTGCCCCTTTTGTGAGGCATTATTGCATAATGGTAAGAATACTAGATTTGGAATCAGATACGGTCACTTTGTGACTTTGTACAAGTCCCTTAACTTCTTTGTATCTCAGCTTATTCCTTTATAAAATGAGGAAGGATTTGTTGAAGCTTGGGCTTAATGTTTTCTTCCATCTGTAAATCTATAATTCAGTAAGATTTCTAGGTATCTCCCAATACTTTCTAGTGTCCTTGGCTTCATGTTTTAGATTCCTGACTTAAATGGTGTTATGGCATAATATAAATTATATCTGTTGAAAACTTTCCTGAAATGGCTTCCTTAACTTCCATTTAAACTTCCATTGTGTTTTTGTTTTCCTTTTTGAAGAGCTGGAAGGTTATCTTGTTGATTACTTGATATTTGTAAAGTTTTATGAATATGAAAAATGCCATTAGTCTTTCCAAAATTTGCCTTTTAAGTGGTAAGCCTAGTCAAAATGGAATATGAAGTCCTGGAGAGCTAATTCATGAATGAGACCAGTAGGTGGTGAATTTGTAAAAAATGAATGGGGGAGCAGCTAGGTGGCTCAGTGGATTGAGAGTGATGCCTAGATTAAGGAGGTCTTGCCTCAGGCACTTCTAGCTGTGTGGTCCTGGGTAAATCACTTAAAGCTCAGAGCATTTCCTGGGCATTACCACTCTTCTGCCTTGGAACCAGTTCTCAGGATTGATTCTAAGGAAAGTGTTGTTTTAAAAAAACCTAGTGGTGGATATCTTTCAATAAAGCTGTTGAGTTTCCGGTCAAGATGGCGGCTTAGAGAAAGCTAAAGTCCAGATCTCCTGAAATCCTTCCTTACCGATCTCAAACCGAATGCTCCTAGGGCACCGAAATTCAAAACGATCAACAGCATAGACCCCGGGAGTCCTCCTCCTGGACCTGGACCTGGATCAAAAGGTACACCCCCCCCCCAAAAGCCAGAACCCGAGACCACTCGGACCTAAGGGGTAGGCAGAAGGAAGGTCCTAGGACCCATCCCCCCCTAACTCAGAGCTCCGAGTCCGAGTCTGAGGCAGCAGAGGCAACCTCAGAGCCCCACAGCCTGCTATTCTGAAGGCCGCTTCCTGAAAACAACCTGACCCAGTCGAGGGGGCACCCAGACAGCAGGGAAACAGAGAGGGACGGGGGAGCTCATAACTCCCTGGGAGGAGCCCTCGGAGCTCCTGGAAGCCGCGGCCCCTCTCCCTCAGAGAGCAGGGTCTTCTGAAACAACAGCAACCCTCAGGGCTGGCAAAAGGGCCTCGGGAGCCGGCTATTCTGAAAGCCACATCCTGAAAACAACCTAACCCAGTCGAGGGGGCACCCATACAGTAGGGAAACAGAGAGAGACGGAGGAGCTCATAACCACCTGGGAGGAGCCCTTGGAGCTCCGGGAAGCCGCAGCCCCTCCCCCTGCAGAGTGCTTCCGCTGGCCAGCTGAGGCACAGGAACAGGGACCAAGCCAGGCTTAGAGCGTGGAAGTAAGGCAAAGGAGAAGCATCAGGAGGGTGCCGAAGAGAGGAGGGCAGTAACAGGGACACACCAGCAATTCCTGGCTAGCCGGGAAGACAGAACAACAACTGCATAGAACGGACAATCTGCCTAGGGGTAAAACCTCTGAACGCCAGACAGAGATAAGAAAAGCTAGTCCCCCCCTCAGATAGAGATGTCAAACTCCACAGAAGCACAAAAGTCCCAAAATTCAAAAAAAAAAAAAAACAAGAAGAAGGGGGCGACTTTGGACACATTTTATGGAGCAAAAATACAAAGCACAGAAGAGATAGAAGAGGAAACAGAAGCAAATGCTCCGAAACCTTCCAAAGGAAATGGAAACTCTCCACAAACCCATGAAGAATTTGAATCTGAAATGATAAAAAAGATGGAAGCCTTCTGGGAGGAAAAGTGGGAAATAATGCAAAAGAAATTCACGCATCTACAAAACCAGTTTGACCAAACTGTAAAAGAAAACCAGGCTTTAAAGCAAGAACTAATAAAGCCAAGCCAAAAGACCAAGAAATTAGAAGAGAACATGAAATATCTCACTGACAAAGTGACAGATTTGGAAAATAGAGGGAGAAGAGATAATTTAAGAATAATTGGAGATTTAAGAATTTAAGAATAATTCCAGAAAAGTCAGAAATAAACAGCAAACTCGACATCGTAATACAAGAGATAATCAAAGAAAATTTCCCAGAGATTCTAGAACAAGGGGGCAATACAGCCACTGACAGAGCTCACAGAACACCCTCTACACTAAACCCCCACAAGACAACCCCCCGGAATGTAATTGCCAAATTCCAAAACTCTCAAGACAATTTAGATATAAAGGAATGCCAATCAGGGTCACACAAGACCTTGCAAGTTCTACTCTGAATGATCGTAAGGCATGGAACATGATTTTCAGAAAGGCAAGAGAGCTGGGTCTTCAACCAAGAATCAGCTATCCAGCAAAACTGACTATATACTTCCAAGGGAAAGTATGGGCATTCAACAAAATAGAAGATTTCCATGTTTTTGTAATGAAAAGACCAGAGCTCTGTGGAAAGTTCGATATCAAAAATCAAAGAGCATGGAATACCTGAAAAGGTAAATATGAAGGAAAGGGAAAAGGAGAAAAATGTTATCTTCTTTTACTCAAACTCTCTTCTATAAGGACTACATTTATATCAATCTATGTATACTAACATGTGGGGAAAATGTAATGTGTAAATAGGGGAAAAAGAAAGACCAAATAGAATAATCGTTCTCACACAAAGATTCACATGGGAAGGGGAGGGGAAGAAAACCCCTATAAGAAGGAGAGGAAGAGAATTTTTACTTAAACCTTACTCTCAGGGAAATCAGCTCTGAGAGGGAAAAACATCCAGATCCATTGGGATCTTGAATTCTATCTTACCCAACAAGGGTAGGGAGAAGGGAAAACCAAGGGGGGGAGGGGGAGAGGGAAAACAAAAGGGGAGGGAAAGAGAGAGGGGGAAAGGGAGGGACTAAAAAGGGAAGCATATCAAGGGAGGGGGGGAGGGGGACCAATTTAAAATAAATCACTGGAGTAAAAGGTAGAGCCGAAGAAGAAAAGGTTAGAACCAGTGAAGGATATCAAAATGCCAGGGAGTCCACAAATGACAGTCATAACTTTGAATGTGAATGGGATGAACTCACCCATAAAATGTAGACGAATAGCAGAATGGATTAGAATCCAAAACCCTACCATATGTTGTCTTCAAGAAACACACATGAGGCGGGTTGACACCCACAAGGTCAGAATTAAAGGATGGAGTAAAACCTTCTGCGCCTCAACTGACAGAAAGAAGGCAGGAGTGGTAATCATGATATCTGATAAAGCCAAAGCAAAAATAGACCTGATCAAAAGGGATAGGGAAGGTAATTATGTTTTGTTAAAAGGGACTTTAGACAATGAGGAAATATCATTAATCAACATGTGTGCACCAAATAATATAGCACCCAAATTTCTAATGGAGAAACTAGGAGAATTGAAGGAAGAAATAGACAGTAAAACCATATTAGTGGGAGACTTGAACCAACCATTATCAAATTTAGATCAATCAAACCAAAAAATAAATAAGAAAGAGGTAAAAGAAGTGAATGAAATCTTAGAAAAATTAGAATTAATAGACATATGGAGAAAAATAAATAGGGATAAAAAGGAATACACCTTCTTCTCAGCACCACATGGCACATTCACAAAAATTGACCATACATTAGGTCACAGAAACATAGCACAGAAATGCAGAAAAGCAGAAATAATGAATGCAGCCTTCTCAGATCACAAGGCAATAAAAGTAATGATCAATAAAGGTACATGGAAAACCAAATCAAAAACTAATTGGAAATTAAACAATATGATACTCCAAAATCGTTTAGTTAGAGAAGAAATCATAGAAACAATAATTTTATCGAGGAAAATGACAATGGTGAGACATCCTTTCAAACCTTTTGGGATGCAGCCAAAGCGGTAATTAGAGGTAAATTCATATCCCTGAGTGCATATGTCAACAAACTAGGAAGAGCAGAGATCAATCAATTGGAAATGCAAATAAAAAAACTCGAAAGCGATCAAATTAAAACCCCCAGCAAAAAAACAAACTAGAAATCCTAAAAATTAAGGGAGAAATTAATAAAATCGAAAGTGATAGAACTATTGATTTAATAAATAAGACAAGAAGCTGGTACTTTGAAAAAACAAACAAAATAGACAAAGTACTGGTCAATCTAATCAATAAAGCTGTTGCAATGGAGAATTTATTATTATTATTATTATTATTATTATTATTATTATTAACCTATGATTTTTCTATTTAGAACAATGATTATTAAGAGCTAAAGTCCTAAAGGATTAACTTTGTGGTTAATAAAAGTTGCTCATACAAAAATTGGACTTTCTGATCACAGGACCAACAAGATTGAGGGCTAGATATTTCTCTTCCCATGATCTCTCAAATTTCGTAGCTTCTCCAAAACAAAAATTATGTTCCAGTTCAGCTCTTTCTATTGCCTAGAAAACGTGCCAAATTTGAGGCCTTCAAAAAATCTCCACAAGGGGGCAGCTGGGTAGCTCAGTGGATCAAGAGCCAGTCCTAGAGACGGGAAGTCCTAGGTTCAAATCTGGCCTCAGCCACTTCCCAGCTGTGTGACCCTGGGCAAGTCACTTGACCCCCATTGCCTAGCCCTTACCACTCTTCTGCCTTGGAGCCAATACACAGTATTGACTCCAAGACGGAAGGTAAGGGTTTAAAAAAAAAAATCTCCACAACGAGGTCCAAGGTAGATTAAAATGTAAATGGAGGAACACTTTAAGTAATACAATGGATAGAAAGCCAGGCCTGGAGTCAGATGGATCAGGATACTTTCTAGCTTTCTAATCTGGGCAAATCACTTAACTTGTTTATCTAGCCTTATGTTTTAGCATTGTTACTAAGACAAAATAAGGATTAGAAAAAAAAAGAAAGAAAGAAAACAATTGGAAAATCTTTAACAAAATGAATGAAAAACAATACAAGGAAGGTAATATTAATTTGTGGTTGAAGTCTACAAGAATTTATTTCTCTTTGAGTCTGACATCATTGCTTTAGAAAACTTAGAATCCATAAGTTTTTAAACAAACCAACAAAACATATTCTGATGCTAACTCTGAACCTACTCAGTACCCTCACTAGTCCAGAGGGAGAACCTTGCCGGCAAAGCTGTGCCAGGCTCAGGGCTTAGAACACAGGTGGCGTAGAAGCAGCTGGAGGAGAAGCGCAGAGGAGGTAGCCCAGGCACAGCTGAAACACTACATCTTTCTCCCCACCTCCCACCCCCTTTCTGGAGGTTTTGGCCTCAGAAGACAGCCAGCTTTGCAGATCAACTCCAATCTGGCTCATTCTCATCAATAAGGGCAGATAAGAAGCCTTCAGAGGACTGGGAAGCTCCAATACCCCTTCCCCACAGAGTGATCTGAGAGCCCCGCTGACTGAGCTCCAAGGGCAAAGGCTACAACAAACTATAGGCAATAACCTTGACAACAGGGCAGGAAGCCCAGCTCCTTTTCAGCTTCTGCTGTCAGCCAGGGAAGATCAAACTACCTGATCACACAGCAGAACAGAGAAGAAGCCCCTTCAGGACAGAATGGCTCAAACTCAGAGATCCAGCACAAAACAAGAGGAGCAAAACTACAGGCAACTAAAGGGGGGAAAAGGGGAGAAATATGAGTAAAGAGTAGAATAAGGAAAAAAAGAAATTACAATCCACGGCTCCTGACCAGGCAATGAACAAAGAGCAAGAGAAACAGAAGCAGATCAAGGAACACCAAACAAAAACACAGAAACTCCAGCAAATTGGTCACAGGCTTTGGAAGAACTCAAAATATAATTAAAAAAAAAACCAACAACTACTAAGAGGCTGAAGACAACTGGGAAAAGAACTTAAAAAGGAAAATAAATCACCTGGAATCAGAAAATGGTGTCTTGAAAGCCAAAATTAATCAGCTTGAAAATGAGACAAAGGAGATGAAAGATGAGGCAAAGAAGATGAAAGATGACCTCCAAAGAAAATAAAAGAGGGCACCACTGGGAGGAGGAGGAAGGACATGTGACATTTGTCTAAGATGAGGGGGAAAGCTATACTAAACATATGCAGATAAACCAACTGGGAAAGCATTAACAGTTGAAGAAAATCTGATCACCAGAGGGTTCAAATTTCTCTAAATAAATACTGTAAAACAAAAAATGATCCAACACTTTTTGAGACATTTGAGGTTGACATTGGGTTCAAAACCCAATAAGTTAATGGATTTTGGGGAGAAATAATATTAGAGACAAATGGAAGAAAATCTAAAACATCTTTAAATATGAATAGATCAAAGTCCAATACAATGAAAAGGTATCAGAATAGATTAAAAAAATACAAAATCCTAGACTCTTGTTCATAAGAAATACAATTAAAGATCAAAGAGATACACAAAATAAAACTGATGGCATAGAATTTTTTAACTATGCATCAAGTTAATTTTAAAAAGGACTAGTTGTCATCATGCTGTCTGACAAAGCAAAAACATAAAAATTATAAAAGGATAAATAAGGAAACTTGTATGGTGAAAGAAACCACCAACCACAAGCCGACATCAGTAATAAACATATTCTCCAAATATCTTAGCATCCAAATTCAAAAAGGAAACATTAACTGAGCTATCAGAGATATTACACAGTAATATAATGTGACAGAAGGATTCATTATCCCTCTCTTAGTTTTGGATTAAGTTGAACAGAAAGATAAAAAGAAAAATATTACTGTAGAAACTAGATTTAAAAGACTCATGATGTCTTTAAGTAAGTCTACAAAAGAATATACATTTTTTCGGTACCATATTTAACTTCTACAAAAAAATGACCATTTATTAGTGTGTTGAGATATTGCAAACAAATGTAAAAGGCAGAAGTATTTAATACATTATTTAAAGACCATGAGGCAATAAAAATAGCCCCATTCAGAGTTCAGAGGCCACAAACAAAAGACACAGACCCAACTGAAGATTTAACAATTAAATTCTAACTAATAAGGGGTTCATAAAAACAACTAATTGTCAGTCTTAACTGACAGGGGTTCAACTCAAAAGACCATTATGATACCAGAGTAAGGTATTATTGCAAAGTTTTAATTGGGGTTGTGGTGGAGGGGAAGCGGCAAGGAGGAGACTGATGCTAGTAGAGGTGACTGGGGAGTCCTATCTGGAATAGGAGAATCATGAGATCTTACAGCATTAGAGGATTTTAGGAGTAATACAACTTGGCTTTTCCCTATTAGTTGTCTTTGGGGAAAGTGAGCTACTTAGATTAACTTCATTGGATGTCCCCGAGAAGGGTGGGATATTGTTGGCTACTGTTTTGTTGGCTTTCTGTTGCCTAAGCTAGGGTTTGTTAGTTTCCTGTTGCTTAGATGTGTAAAAATTAAAATTAATGTCAATAATAAAAATATTATATTTTAATAGATTTATTAAATGATCCTTAGAAATAAAGGAAAAAAAGAGATGCAAATTTTTTTTTAAATGCCAATGGCTAAGTAGCCTTTTCAAAACCCCGGCGCTTACCACCACCATGCTTACAACATCAAGGCTAAAGAGAACCTGAGTAGGACTGCCCCTCAATTTATTCCCTGTCTATAGGAAGTATGTAATGACAAGAAGTCAGTGGGCTCCTGGGAAATGTAGTTCTCTTTTAGGGTAACAGATTTTCAATTATACATTCTCCCTGATGATCAATTTTGGGGCTAGTCTCCCCAATTTGATTATTTAACATTACCAACTTTTAAATTATAGTAATTTGGGGATAAAGGGGCAAAGAACAAGCCTATGACTGCTAGGCACATTGACAAAGAGCCAGTTAGGGGGCAGAACCCTTCAGCGTAACAGTATACATACAAGACAAATGCATTCAACCCCACACAGTTCAAATCACCGCATCCCAAAGTTCACTCTGGATCTTCTGGTGCAGCATGTGGTCTGTGCAAGCATCTTCATGGTGCCTTCTCCACACAGTTCACTTTCTGGATTTGGAGAAGTAGCATGTTTCTTATCCTAAAATTACTCTCAAAGAATTTAAACTTTGCATTTTAGAATAGTAATACATTCCCTCCTGAAGAGGGTGTTGAAAAACACAGGGATCACTTAGGGATGCATAGCTGAGTTATGAGGTATATGAATCAATTGGCAAGAGAAATCAAAATCATTAAAAAAGTCAAAATAAAAGAGAAAAAATAACTTCTGGATTAAATATAAAGTATCAAAGTCTTATATGTAAAAATTCTAAGTAAGGGAAAATAAGCCTATAACATGCCCTTGAATCAGGGCCCAATGAAAGTGATTTAAGGAATTAGACACTTACCCATCAGTAGCTAGGACTACAGAAAGTTTGCCACACTATGAAAGACAGAATTGGGACTGGATTATAAGAGCCAAGTAGGAACCAAATTTGAGATATTTGGTAGAATGTGGGACAAAGAAGACCTGCCTTTGACATATGTCAAAACAGCTGCAACATTGAAGCCCAAACAAGTTCAAGTCCTCTATCTTGGCTCAAAATTATGTCAGTCTCATTGGGATTAGTTGGTCTCTTTTATCTTGAAGAGCTTGATATTGTGACAAGGAAGTTTTATCCTCTGCCCCTCCTGAGTAGCCTGTCCATCAAACATTGCTGATATAGCACAGTTGCACCAGGTTTTGCATCAGTTTACATACTGTGTGTCAATAAAGGTCAAGGTTATGGGGCTTCTTGAGGGAGAATTGAGAAAGTTTTTAAAATAAAAAATATATAGCTTACAAACATTGACACACTGTGACAGCTACGGAAAGGTAGAATACAAAGATTTCTCACCAAAAATGAGATCCATTTCTTCTTCAAACTTGGCCATGATTCACTCTGTGTGAGTGCAAATGATTTTCACAAAGTAACAATTTTTTATAAATAACAGTAGAATAACATGTAATACTCATTCAAGAAGTATCAAAATCCCTAAAGTTATAATAGTCCATTTAATGACAATAGCAAACAAACCCACTATCCTATTTTACATGAATCTGCTATATGACATTTAAAAAAGAAAACAAACCTTAGAAGCTAATGGGTACTTGTCACAAGTTTTTTCAGGTGTAGCAATCTTTCAACCTTGGCTGATATGTGTATGTGTGTGTGTGTGTGTGTATTTTTTTAATTCATTTCTGCCATCATTACAAAATGCAGAAGGGGAGTCTAGGAAAAAATCAAACCTATATACTGTTGATATTGGGTCGCAAAAATGTCACCAAGAATCTAGATCATTCTGGTGAAAGGATAGAGTAAGCTGAAGTTACAAATGGGAGAGGTTCCCTAATGGGAGCCATCCGGGGGTACCACACTCTAGGAACAACTTCCCAGCTTCTCTGGTACAAGACTGTTATATGTAATCCATTTACATTCTTACAAATGTGGAGGTGGGGATTATAATTGCAGTTCACTTCAGCTACTAAATGGACCCTTTACCTCTTGTTACAAATAACTCAGAGGTAGGCAAAATGATCAGTCAGAGTTGTTCAAGGAAAAAAATGTAAAAATAATGTCTGAACACCCCTTAATCAATTTGACATATTTAGCTAATTAAATTCTTCAAAGGTTGTTAGCCAGTTTGAGTTCATCCATCATCTCTGTGACACTTAACAAATGCAAAAACGAAGAAAAAGCTGTTCATTGGCTTTACAATATTTTTGTTTAGTATAGTTATAAGGGAAAGGTAAAAGAATATATCTAATAGTTAAAACACAGTAGATTAAACTTATTTAGTGTAAGAGAATAGTATTGAATACATTAATATATGCACTTATAACCATTCAAATTAAATCTTAAAGCAGACAATCATCAAAATATAACAAAATACAGAGACTTTCATAAAACAATGGAGTCTGAAAAGGCTTAAATTTTTCACCTCCAGGAGGGGAAGGAGCCTTGGCTGGAGAAATGTGGCTTTTAAAAAAATCATCTAGGCTATCTTAAATAATTGAGAAGTTCTTCCCTGACTAGTGGTTGCCATCAATGTAAAAATTAAAATTAATCTCAAATAATAACAGTATTATATTTTTGGAAATTTATTAAATGATTGTTAGAAATAAAGGAATAAAAGAGATACAAAAAAAAACAACAAAAAAAACAACTAGCCCATGGCTAAGTAGCCTGTTCAAAACCCCTGAACTTATCATCCTTGCCTTCAAGCCCAGGAGAGCAAGCAGGTCTGCACACTGAATATTTATTCCCTATCTACAAGAAGTACAAAAGGACAAGAAATCAGTGGGTTCCTGGGAAATGTATTTCTTTTTTAGGGTAACATTTTTCAGTTATACAGCTGGGATCTTTTTTGTTTCTTGTTTCCTAGCTGGGCTCTGCAGATTTATCATATCCACCTTTTTTCTTTGTATAAAAAAGAAAAAATAGGGTTGGAGAGGGACACTGGATTCCAAGGGGCTAATAGGGCATAATTCTTGTTCATCAGACTGCTTCCTGCTGAGAAGAGGTGGTGTGGGTCAAAATGATTTTCTCTCGGTCCCATCTCCATCTACCCACTGGGATTGGGATTGGTGATGTCTGAAAGACCTCAGTAGGAAAACATTATGGATAATCAATCTGGCTACTGAGGTAACCTACTGGGGTGGGGTACAGATACTTGGGTAACTAATTGAACTTATTTGATTGTTATGCACATTGGAATTTCAGGGGCTTCAATTACCAATTCACTTGATTGCTTGGGATATAGAATGACATATTAGACTGAAAATAATCACACCTCACAATTTGCCTTATGCTCATGTCTTCTATTGGCCACTTGTTTTGATTATAGAAATTTGCTATAAAAGGAAAAAGTAGGGAAAGGATTATAACCCTGTTTGACTAAAGGTAAGAATCAGTCATTAATTAGTCATGCATTAACAATTTCACTTTAGATAGAATTCACATTAGTTGGAAGGGATCCCTTCTCACTATGCTGAAATTGTTCCCTCAACTTTTAAGGACCTCTATCTGTGATAATTCAGGAGTATCTTGTGACTTTTCTCTTAAATGGTGAATTACAAACATACTGATCAATGATCCATAAGACAACTATACCTGAATTCAAAACTCAAAATAATATATTAGTTGCTGTCCCAAAAACTTTTACCTCAAACAGCATATCAGTTTAGAGCTGAAAAATTTCCATAATTCACACACAGCTAAATTTACAGCTAAAGAAAAATGTACATTTTTTCCCCTCCAGAGTGAGCTAGAAAAACGGTAAACAATTTTGCAAGGAGTTAAATTTCCACTAACATTACCTTGATTAATGATGGCTTCAACCCCCAGTTGTTTCTTTTACTGAGAGAAGAAGAAAATGTTTGGTTGGTTGCTAGCTGGTCTCAGAACAAACTTTTCACTTTTTGCTGATCACAGAACATTACACACTGATTATACTGAATTCTGATGTTATATTTAGAACCCGAAAACTTCCTTAAGTTCAGCACAATTAAGAATGAAGATGTTATTTCCAAAACAACATAAACAAACTTTCTAATTTTGAGATAACGAAATCCATCATGGAAAAAGGGCCAGAGTAATTCTCCTTTTACCAGGTATCCTTGGGGAGGGGGAATTGAGAATGAGAAACCAGAGTGGCTTTGGCTAAATTTTCAGACTTTATGGGGCCAGGGGCCGTGGACTTTTGTGGAAAGTCAGAGGACACAGTCACGGAGATGAGAGGGGATAGGAGTAAGATTCGTCCGAAGATATCCAGTTTTCAGTGGCAGCCGTGGATATAATCAGAGGGAAGAGGAGAAAGATAGGGTCAGAGAGTCAAGTAGGGTGGGGGGAAAGGGTCTTATAAAGGGCTCAAGGTCAACCTGGTCTTGGGGATCTGGGGTGGCTTAGTTCAGTTGAGTTGCACCTTAATGGCTCCTGGGTTCTGGCATCATTATGCTAGTCTGACGGATGGGGGTTTGACCCAAGAGACAATGAGACCAGAGTAAGGTAATATTATCAAAGCTTTAATGGAGGAAAGGGTTAGTGGGGGGTTAGGGGAAAGAAGCAGCAAGGGGAAGACTGTTGCCAATAGAGGTGGCTGGGGATTCCCACCTGGGTTGGTGAAACATTAGGGGGCTTCAAGGATAATACAGCTTGGTTGTCCCTATTAGTTGTCTCTAGGGAAGGTGAGCTACTTGGATTAACTCCATTGGATGTCCCTGAGAGGGGTGGGATGTTGTTGGCAACCATTTTGTTGGTTTTCTGTTGCCTAGGCTGGAGTTTGTTAGTTTCCTGTTGCTTAGCTGGAATCTGTTTGTTTCCTGTTGCCTAAGTTGCCTAGGTTTATCACTAATAATTATGTGAACAAAATTACAGTGGTGAAATGACATACTAAAGTTCCTGAGATGCAGCTGAAGTAATCTTCAGGAGAAAAATGCTATCCCTGCAAACATACATTAACGAAAAAGAGATTGGATTAATGAACTGAATGTACATTTTCAAAATTACATCAACAAATAAATCCTAAAATAAACATAAGAGAAGAGATATTAAAATTAAAGAAATAGATAAATTGAAAATGACAAGAAAAATGTAAATAAAAGTTAAAAGTAATTTCTTTGAAGAGACATTTTTAGCTAATCTGATTAAAAAGAAAGCAGAAAATCAAATCAATATAAAAGAGCCAGGCAAGATTACAAGAAAACCAGAAGAGAGAAAAGGAATAATCAAATTATCATTCACAGTTATAACTAACAAAAATGAGAAAACAAAAGAAATAGAGGAATACCACCAGAAATATAACATACCTAACCCTCAGTCAACCAGATGAAGGTGTTTAGTAACTCAGTCTCAGAAAAGGAAAACCTGTAAAAGAACTATTAAAGAAAAAAAAAACCCTCCTGAATCAGATTGATTCTCTCAAACTTATAAATAGCAATTAGAATTCCTACTTCCTAAATTCTCAAGAAACAATAGAGCATCTTACCAGAGGCCTTTTTATAAGGCAAATATAACCCTAATAACTACACTATGGTAAAGATGAAACACAGAAAGAAAGCTATTGGCTAATACCATTCATAAATATTGAGTTAAAATTGCTTTCAAATCCTATCAAACATACTCTAGTGATTTATAAAAAAAAAATTTATTATGACCAACTAGAATTTATACGAGGAATACCAGGATGTTTCAACATTAGGAAATCAACACTATCATATTAAAAACCAGAATATCCAAACCTACATGATCATTTCAATAGATGCAAAGTGTGGTTCTCTTTTACACAAAAAATCTACAAAATACAGACATTTTTAATAACATAAGTATTTATTTAAAGGTAAAAACATTATCATATGCTACTGAGGATATAATAAAAGCCTTTTCACTAAATTCCAAAGTGAAACAAGGTTGCCTACTCTCCCCACTGTTAACTGATAAGGTTTTCCATAGTAATAACAGCAGTAAGACTAGAGAATGAAGTTAAAGGTCTAAGGATAAGTAAAGGAGATAACTTTCTATTTGCTGATAATGGTGGTATACTTAGAAGATCCTAGAGAATCAGTAAGGACACTGAGACAGTGAAAAACCAGCAAAATTTTAAGCTAAAAAAATGAATCCTGAAAGATCTACAGCATTTCTGTGTAATAATATAATGAAACCCCAAAAGCAAAAATAGAAATTGGAATCCTATTCCAAATAACTACAAAATATATAAATCTGGATATCAGCCTACCAAAATACAAAACAAACAAACTTTTTTAAATAAAGAACATCTTAAATAACTAGAGGAGTATCCAATGCTTGTGGCTAGGTAGTGTCAATATAATAAAAGGCAATGCTACCAAAGTTAATATTCCCTTTCAATGTTATACAAGTCAAATTATCAAGAGAATACTTTATAGAACTTAATAAAATAACCAAACTCTTTGGAAAAACAAAAGGAACAAAATATATGGGAAATCTTGAAAAGAAATAGTGATAGAGGAAGAATAGCACTTCTAGACCTTGAACTAGATCATAAAACCATCTGGTGGATGGAAGAAAAAAATAGAGGTAAATCAGTGACTTACACCAGACAGTGGAGAATCAGAAACAATGTAACCCAGCATTTGCTAAAGGGGAAACATAAATTACCTAGGAAAAATCTACTTATCTGTTATAAACTGTGAAAACTAGAGAGCTTTCTGGTACTAATTAGATAAACATCTTATGCCATATTCCATAGTATATTCTATATAGATGAAGGACCTTAACATTGATGATCATATTTTTTTTTAATTCAAATAGAAGTAGATCATATACTTCTGACAACTTTGAGTAGGTGACATATTAATAAAACAAGAAAAGAGGCAATCAAAAAGATAAAATAGGTAATTTTGGTTACATGAAACAGAAAGGTTCAGCATAGAAAAATTAATGCACATAGGAAAAATGGTTTAATGGGGAAAGTTTTTGTATTACATTTCTTTCTTAAGGGTTTGGAACCCAAGATATATCCACAGTACAAAAATAAGACTAAGTAAAGATCAAAGGTTTGTGAAGAAACAGTTCTTAATAAAAATTGCCTGCAAAGTATTCACAACCACATGAAAGAATGCTCAAAGTAATTAATAATCAGAGAAATGTAAATCAAAAGAATACCAAAGTTGCAAATTTTCAAAGATGACAGTAGTCAATGTTGGAGGGATTGTGAAAGAATAAACAAAGCAATAACATTGTTGGTGAAGCTGTGAAATGGTCCAGCCATTTTGGGAAGTAGTTTGGAATTATGCAAATAAAGGGACTAAATTTTCCATACTTAGCTCTATATCATATAAATCCATAATTAAAGAAAGTTAAGAAAGTCCTCATGTATTTTAAAATAGTTTTACCAACATTTTTTGTGTTAAAGATCTATATGTAAGCATAGCCAAGAAAATAATGTACATAATAATTACAGCAATATAAATGTAGAGTGCCAAAATTTCACAAATGAATATATCAAAACCATAAATATCAAGAATGATTCAAGTTTAAGAGATATGAGAGGACACAGCAACAACCCTTCTTAGAGGTTAGAAGTTGACAGATATTACACTTTGAACATGTTTTCAAACTTTAACAGTATATTAATTAGTCATGTTGCTTCCCCCACCTCCACCCTCTTTTAAACATAGTATTTGTTTTTTTGGGATGGTTCCGTAAAGGGAAAAGGGAATAAATAATACAATGCTAATGTTAGAAACAGAAGACATTTAATAATTTTTTTTTAAGTTGGCAAAACAGGAAAAAATTGCTCTAAAAGCAAATTGTCTTTAGTGTTTGTGTGATATTGTTGGTATAAGAAACTTCCTCCACCAATGTGGATTGGTAACTTTTCTGAGTCTTAAAAAGTCTTAAGCAATCAACGATAGCAAATACGAAAGATTTTCGAGGTAGAAAAATTAATTTCCCCACAAAGGATTAACATAAGCACATATATCAGTATTTCTTTGCACCTCCTGTCCCTTCCTCCAAAATACTAAGTATACACATAAACATTCATATACCTCCTTTCAACAAATGAACTTACAATAGAGAAGTTAAATAATTGTGATAAATTACATAATATGTCAGTATAGTTGGCAGATTAATCAAATAACAAATGTTTTAGTATAAGGACTGATTTGAATGCATAATTTCTGGGATCACTTAAAATGTCAAAACAATAATTCATCTTTGCATGTTGTATTTTGATTTTCCCAATTTTTGGACATATCAGAGATAAACATTTTAAAAATATTCCCATTGTTACCTAAAGCATTCATGTCTATGTGGTGGGCAGAGCCCTGGATTTTGAGTAAGAAAACTAGACTTGAAATCAGTTTTACCTTAGTCACTTTGGAGAAATTGCTTCAACTTTTATTTCATCTATTAATTGAAGGTTTAATATGAGATGGTAGCTAAGGTCTCTTCCAGCTCTAAAGTTTATGACAGTGTTGGCTAACCTTTTAGAGACCATGTGCCGTGCCCCATCCTCACCCCTAGACTGCATGCTGTGCTCATGGAGAGGGGAAGTGGAATAGCTCTGCCCGAGTTCCTTTTCCTTTCTAGTAACTAATTCTGATGGACAATGATGCACATGCCCACAGAGAGACCTCTGTGTGCCGTAGGTTTGCCATCACAGGTCTATGCTACAGTCTAGAAAAACTTTTTTAACCATTTTTTTTTTGAGTTTGCTATAGAAACTGATTTTTGCATAATTTGCCATGGCAGTGATTATCTCAAAAGTGTTGTTACCCTGTAGAAGCACAGTTCTTCAAAGGGACTCTTAATGTTTGCTGGTTTATTTTTTCTTATTTTCCAGAAGAGGAAACTAAAGATCTGTAAAAACAGATTTGTAAAATTCTTTGGAACTTCTGATACTGCAATCCAGAACTACAGAGGGTTTAAAAAAAAGTTATTAATTGTGGAAAGGTCTGGAAATGTTATGGTTTATAAACATTTACTTGAATATAGTCTGAAAAATATGGTCTGCAAAGTTGTTTGAATATCTTAATTTTTTATTTAAAACTATTGACTAAATCTGATTGGAGGCTGGTATTTTTTGACAATGTCTGTCTTTTAAATAATCACATCTTTTTTTTCTAATTATCTTAGAGACTGTTTATTTGTTTGGTGGCTGGGATGGAACACAAGATCTGGCTGACTTCTGGGCATACAGCGTGAAGGAGAACCAGTGGACTTGTATATCAAGAGACACTGAGAAAGAGGCAAGCTCTAAAATATTTCATACTCCTGTTTTCTTTTAGGTTGGAGAATACTATATGTGTATGTATGAGTGTTCTTTTCAGGATGATTTATGTTTTAAGAGCAACATGATCAGCATGAATCTGTGGTCAAATTTAATCATATGTTCTAGGTTGTATTTCTTATTAGTGAATAAAAAATTTCTCTAATTCTGTATCTGTAAAACAGAAAGGTATAGCCTATTAATGTTTATTAAATTTTGGAATCAGTTTGAAAATGCTATTTTGGAGTATCCTGGACTCTGCTTTCATGTTTCAGTTACTTTGAATCTTAATGAAATTATTGCCTTTATGTTTGTGAGGTATATTGACATCCTCTAGAAAAATATTGCTGATATAACTTCAAATTTGTTTTTCTGATTGTCTTATTCAGGTTTTATGATTTTGAATTTGACTCATGTTTTATAGTATGGGATGAATCGGAAATAAGTTCATTCACTTTTTCAAATTCTTACACAATATAGTTCTTTTTAATGTTGCAACTCTGGCTACCAGAATAAGTTGAGTTTAATGATTTCTATTTGATCAAAGTAGCATGGACTTTGAGCTGGAAAGTAGTTGAGAAGCCATTGGAGCCCAACTGCCTCATTATACATATAAGGCAGTTAATGCTCAGCGAAGTTAAATAATTAGCCCAAGTCACACAACATCAGGTGTGTGGTTTGAAACCAAGGCTTCTGACTCCATGGCCAGTATTTTTCTAAATCAGTAATGCCAAATTCTTGTCTGATGACACCTCAGTGTTTGTTCTCTTCTGTGTATTTCTTAGAGGATTCATTGAGATTGGGTTATTTTTAAAAAATAATTACTCCCTCATTAACTCTCCCATCATTGCTTAAGCCCTCTTTTGTTGCAATTAAATATAGCTCAGCTAAACAAATCCATCCATTGGCTGTGTCAGAAAATGTATATTTTATTTGAAATGAGTACCTTATTTCATCGGAACGTGGCTGGCTTTGGAGTTATGCTCACATCTAGGATGAGTTGTGTGAAGTAATGCCAAGTGAAGTGAGCAGAAGCAGCACAACTTATATAATGACAATATTGTAAAGGAAAATAACTGAAAAATTTATGAACTCTGATCAATTTGTAATGATCAACCATGACACCAAATGACTGATCATGTTTTGCATTTGTTGGCAACATGGTGATGGACTGACTAAAGGTATACATTTTCATATAGCATTAAGGAAACAATCAATTACTTGAAATGAACACTCAAATGGGGAAAGCCATAAGTACATATAACAAATATAAAGTTAATAAATACAAATCTATGCAAAGCAGTCAAGTATATGCATCTGAGCCTTACCCTAGATGGGTAGGGAGGAAGTGTTCCCATTGGACTGTTGAGCAGAAGGGCAGGTGTTTTGAAAAATGTCCTCAGGGATGTGGAGAGGGGGAGGGTAACAGCCCCTCTGACATGTATGCCATATGTTTGCCAACTTGGTGCTAGAGGGATTTCTAATCATTACTTTTTCTTTTAAGAGTAATAGGGGGGAGGGGCATAGATTGTTTTAAAAAGCTTTTATAATATTTTTCAAATTATCAAGATTTTTCTCCTTTCTACCTCCCGTGAAAAGAAAAAGAAAGACAAAGTTCTTCTAAAAGATATGCATGGTTAAACAATGTAAATTACCGTATTGGCCATATCTAAAAATAATTCTCATTTTCTCTCTCTCTGGAGGTGAAAAGAAATTTAAAAAATGCACTGAAGAGAAAAATTTATTGAATTACTGAATTGGCCCTAGAGACACACAAATTCATTGAGGTAAAGAAAGTAAAATTAGCTAACTGGAAAAGGAGGCACAAAAGCTCACTCAAGAAAATCATGTCTTGAAATAATTAGAATTGATTAAGGGGAAGCTTGATGAGATATCTAGAAATAGTCAAAGGAATGCAAAAACAGAAGAAAATGTGAAATATCTCATGGGAATAACAATTGACCTAGAAAATAAATCCAAATTTAAGAATTATTGGGCGACCTAATGTCATGATCAAAAAACAAGCTTAGACATCATCTTTCAAGAAAGTAACAAGGAAGTATTTGATTTTATAGAACTAGAGTATAAAAATAGAAATTGAAGGTATCCACTTATCACTTCCTGAAACAGAGTAAATAAAAAAATAAATTCCAAGAATATTACAGCCAAATTCCAAAACTCCCAGGTCAAGGAGAAAATATTGCAAACAGTCAAAAAGAAACAAGAGCCATAATCAGAATAACACATGATTTAGCAGCATTTACATTAAAGGTTCAGAGGGCCTAGAATATGATATTCCCAAGGGCAAAGCATCTAGGACTTCAACCAAGAATCACTTACCCAATAAAACTGAGCATAATCCTTTAGGGGAGGAAATGGGTATTCAATGAAATAGAGGACTTTCAAACATTTCTGATGAAACTAAATAGGTACAAATCGAATGGAAAGTAATGTACAATAATCACAGTGGTGCAAACATTTTTAACAAGTCTATAATAAAGGGCTTGTTTCTCAAATGTTTCGAGACAATATTCTTTGAAAAATGTTGAAAACTTTCATAATTAGGAAAAAATTAAATTTTAAATAGAATAATTACAGACAGTATATATAATACTTTGGAGTCTAGCTTCCAAGGTACATGAACACAGTTACAAAACATGACAGTTGTGAAAGACCAATGATGAAAAATGCTATCCAGTTCTAGATAGAAAATTGATGACTTCTGAATGTAGATTGCAGCATATGGATTTATTTTTCCTTGGTTCTCCCTTCAAACACCCCTTCCCCCCCCAACATAGCTTAGTTGGAAATGAATTTTATATAACTTCATGTGGATAATGGGTATTGTATTCCTTGCTTCCTTAATGGATTAGGTGGGGCTAGAGGAGTTGGAATGTGGAATGAAGTTTTTAAAAACAAAGTTCTTAAGTATTTTTGTTTTAGGGAAAACTCTCAGGTCATTGAAAAAACTGCCCTCAACTAAAAATTCAAATTGAATTTTCCTATGAGCTAATTAAGCCAGACTCTTTTGAGTGAATTCATTATCTCATTTTGGAATCCCTGCAATGGAATTTGATTTAGTTATATCATTCGTAAATAGTAGCACTTGGAGACCTCTTCAACATGTAATCTATGCCATTCTTGAACTTCACTATAACATTTCTGGGTGTTGTCAATTGTGGATTTAATGCAAGAGGTGATGTGTGGATTCTTTCAATCTCTATTTTACCCTCTTATTCAAGGATGTCAGGGCAGTTTTCTTGGATAATTTCCTGTAGAATGATGTCCAAGCTTTTTTTTTTTTTTTGGTCATGATTTTCTGGTAGTCCAATAATTCTTATATCTTCTCTTCTGGATCTATTTTCCATATCTGTCATTTTATCAGTGAGGTGTTTCATATTTTCCTCAATTTTTTCATTCTTTTGATTTTGTTTTATAGACTCTTGCTGCCTTGTCAAATCATTTGCTTCTAGTTGTTGGATTCTACTTTTTAAAGACTGAATTTCTTCCTTTTCTTTTTGGTCATACTTTTCCTTCTGGTCTATTTTTCTCTGTAGGTCATCTTTCACTTTCTTTGCCTCGTTTTCAAGCTGGTCAATTCTGGCATTTACACTATTTTCTTGTTTTAGTCCATGTGCCTTTGTTTCCAGATGACATATTTTGCTTTTTAAGTTTTTTCCCCAATTTTCTTCAGCCTTTCTTAATTGCTTTTTAAATTGTATTTTGAGTTCTTCCAAAGCCTGTGCCCAATTCGGTGAAGTTTCTGAGTTTTTGCTTTGTGTTTCTTGGCCCTCCATTGTTCCATTTGTTCTTTGTTCATTGTCTTGATAGATGGTGTTGATTCTAATGTCTTTTTTCTTTTTCTATTTTTTACTCATATTTTTTTCTTTCTCCCCTGTCAATGACTATATTCTTGCTCCTCTGTTTATTTGTTGGATCTGTGAGTTTGGACTTTTCTGCCCTGAAAGGATTTTTTTCTCTGCTCTGCTGATTAAATGGAGTAGGCTGGTGTAGCTGACCTTTTGTATTAATGAGCCCTGAGGCCAGATCTTCCCCAGCTTCTAGTAGAAGATGAAAGGGAAGGTAGTTATCATCCTCCTCTTTATTCCTTTCTGCCAGCCACCTTCCTGCCAGCTGCCTGGTCAGAGCCTTTAGCTTCCTGTGGTGGTACCAGGATGCTCTGTCATGGTTGCAGCCTTCTCCCTGGGTTCCCAGTCAGCTGGATTCTTACTGTGGGTCTTGGCACAGTAGGTGGGGGAGGGGTGTTGGATATTGAGCTTCTCTGTTCTTTGGAGACTTCTTATCCGCACTATTGATAGAAGGTATTAAGCCAGCCAAGCTGATCTGCAGAGCAGGATGTGCCCTGAGGCCAAAACCTCCAGAGGCAAAAGTCCAAGATGGAGGAGTGATGACAGAAGATTGCAACCAGGCTGCCCTCCTATCTGCCCCTCTCCTCGAGCTGCTTCCCTGACAGCTGTAGTTAGAGCTCTGGGCTATGAATACCTGTGGTAGTAAGACACTCCCTCGGGGCTGGAACCCTTGCTCTGAGATCCCACCAACTGCCTGAGTCTCAGCGCAGTAGGTGGAGGTAGTGTCCTGAGACCTTCCTTCTTTCTTTTCCTTAAACTCAAGGATTCAGCCTTCTCTGTATAATTTTTCATTTGAATCAAGTAGGAGGGTCCCCCAATTCTATCCTGTTGTTGTATTTGATTTTGTGTCCCCTTCGAAGACCTTTATTTTTTTATTGGTATGGTTTTCACAGAGGACTTGACTTTTGCTGCTTCTAAGCCACCATCTTGACTCCCTATGCCATTCTTCATAAATGTGGCAAATACTTTAGCATACATACTTCTCCTTGGTTTATACCTAATTAAATATTCAAAATCACACAATTTGAGAGTTGGAACAGAAACCAGGAACTATCTTGTCCATCAATACCCAAATGGAATTCCTATTATACCATACCTCACAAATGGTTGTTCAACTTCTTCCTAAAGATCTCCTCATCTTATCATTTTGAGATCTTACCCTAAAAGGTGTTCCCTTTGAGTTACCTCCTTGCTCTGATATGGTGATCAGGAGAATTTCAGTATAAGTAATTGGTAGTCATATTCTTCTTCAAACCTTAGGTTATTACACTGTCTGTCTGATCATCTTCATATTTCCCCTCTTTCATCTCTCCTGAATACTAATGCTATATTAATTTTCCTAAAACACTTCTGCTTTTTGTTTTTGTCTCATCATCTCTTGTTTAAGATGATATGTCTTAATATGATGGCTTTCTTTTGTCTAATGTCTATAAAGGTCTTTCACAACTACTTCTACTTTAATATTCAACTTTAATTTCTGTTACTCCCCCAATACAAACTTTTCACACCTGGAAAAACTGGCTTCTCATTGCCACTTTCTCATCTTTCCCCTAGGCCTATTTACTTTATACATATTATTGCCTTTATTCATGTTCCCAATTTAGAATGTTCATTCTTTTTGTTTCCATCTATTCACATTATATACTGCTTTCACAATTCACTTTGTAGGAAAGTTTCCCTCACTATCTTATCTGAATTCCTATTACAATGTAGTCTATAATACTTGGGCTATAGTATTTAGTACTATTTTTTATCATTCTGTAGTTGGTTCATATGTACACATTCAAGAAATATTTGTTGAAACATTTTCTTTTTGCCACTTGGGGGAGAACTTTTGAAGCTAAATAAATTAGGCTGTATTTTCCTTACTCTCAACATATTTACTATCAAATTTTGTAACTAATTTTCATTTGTTTTTTTATTCTAGACTTCCTGACCCTAAATGTGATTTTCTCAGTTGTTTAATGGTGTTTGTAAATTTTTAAATAAATACCTTTCAGAAAAATCATATAGAAGAAAAACAGTATTTAAGTCCTCATATTTATTTTTGTTTCTAATAAATGCTACATTTTTTTTTTAACAGAATGGACCTAGTGCCAGATCTTGTCATAAAATGTGTATTGACATTCAAAGAAGACAAATCTATACACTGGGACGTTACTTGGATTCCTCTGTGAGAAATAGTAAATCTCTGAAAAGTGACTTCTACCGCTATGACATTGATACAAACACATGGATGTTGCTAAGTGAGGACACTGCTGCTGATGGAGGACCCAAGTTGGTGTTTGATCATCAGGTGTGGTAGAGTGATAAATACCTTTTATAATTGTATCTCTTAAGAAATTTTTGCTCTTTTATTTTAAATTCTGTTCAATTCCTGAACCATTCGTGATTCCTATATTGAATATTTTCAGATAACAAACCTAGACTCAGGTCAGGACTTGCAGTAATTAAATGCGGGATGGATTGTGTGTAAATAATCAGACTCTATCCTTCATCCAATCCCTTTGGGAACACCAAAATTTAATAGGTTCCTATCTCATACTGTCATTGAGATCCTAGAATTAAATAGCATTCAATACCTAAATAAAGTAGAAACTGGACTAGCCCAGTACTTCCCCACTAAAAATATGTCAGATGGGATAGAGCTAGGATTGTGGCTTAGTCACATCAAAAGCTGGAACCAGTCTGCGAATCCTCTCAAACATCTCTTAAAATAGTACCTCAGAAGAACAAGAGTCAAAACCAACAAGGAAACAGTGAGGGGGCTCTCTTGCAGAAAACAATTTGAAAAGAATGCAGAGAGAGTTGATTTTCATGGGATAGGGGGAACCAAAATGCACACAGAGGAGTGTTGACTGATTACCCCATACCTATTGCACCAGGTTTTAAGTGTGGGATAGGCCAACTTCAGGATCTGCCGAAGCCAATAGCAGAGCACCCCACAAATACCCCTTGAAATCCCAAGTTCTAGCACCATCCCACAGTGAGAACTGAAAGTCATTAGAGCTTGGCCTTTTCAAACTTGGGCTTTGGGTAAGCCCTTAGCCCAGGTCAAATTAGCTCAAAGTGCTGAGTCCTGCAATCTTTCAGCAGAGGAAATAGAATCAACAGTTTTCAAAATATTTAGTGCACAGGCAAAAAACAGTTGAGAGAAAGAGAAAACCGCAAAAAAAATTACTAACCATAGAAAAATTTTATGTAGACAAAGACCAGTGTACAGATTCAGTAGAGAACAGTGAGAGTAAAACAACTACTTGCAAAACTTTCAAAGAAAGATGGCAATTTGTCTCAGAAAAGAGCAACTCAAAAATGAATTCAATAATCACATAAGAGATGGAAGAAAAAATAGGGGAAATAAATGAAAAGTATTGCAAAAAGAAAACAGCTTAAAAAAAACAGAATTGATACTATTGTGCTCAATGGAATAATGAACTGGAGGAATTCCATGTGAACTGGAATGACCTCCAGGAATTGATGCAGAGTGAAAGGAGCAGAACCTGGAGAACATTATACCCAGAGACTGATACACTCTGGTATAATCGAATGTAAGGAATTCTCTACCAGCAGCAATGTAATGATCCATCCAAGACAATTCTGGAGAGTCCTATGAGAAAGAACACCATCCACATACAGAGGAAGAATTGTGGGAATAGAAACACAGAAGAAAAACAACTCCTTGATCACATGGGTTGATGGGGATATGATTGGGGATATAGACTCTAAATGATCATGCTAGTATAAATATCAATAGTATGCAAATAGTTCTTAATCAGTTGACACATATAAAACCCAGTGGAATTGTGTGTCAGCTATGGGAGGGAGGTGGGGGAAAGAACCAGAATCTTGTAATCGTGGAAAAATATTCTAAATTAATTAAATAAAAATTTCCAAAACTTAAAAAAAAAAACAAAAAAAACAAACCAGAATTGATCTAGAAAAGGCGGTAAAAAAAAAGTAGAATGGACCAAATGGAATAAGATTATCAAAAGGTCATGGAAGAAAGTAATTCTTTAAAAATTAGAATAGAAAGCAATGACTTAATAAGGCATCAAGAAACAGTAAAATTAAATTAAAAGAATAAAAAAATAGTAGAAAATATCTCATTTAAAAAAGAAAGAAAACTGACCTGGAAAATACATCCAGGTGAAACAATCGAAGAATTATTAGACTACCTGAAAGTAATGATCAAAAACATCCTAAGTATTATATTATAAGAAATTATCAAACAAAAGTGCCCTGATATTCCTGAACAAGAGTGTAAAATAGAAATTGAAGGAATCCATACATCACCTCTTGCATAAGTCCCCAAATGACAACTCCCAGGAATGTTAATAGCCAAGTAATATAGCTCCCTAGCCAAGGAGAAAATAACCAGAAACAATTCAAATATCATGAAGCCCCAATCAAGATTATACAGGATTTTGCAGCTTTTGCATTGAAGGATTTATGGATTTTAACATATTTCAGAAGGCAAGGGAATTAGGCTTACAACCAAGAATTACCTACCTATTAAAACTGACTATTCTTTCAGGGGGAAAATGATCATTTAATAAAAGAGAAACATTCCTGTCAAAAAGACCAGATCTAAACAGAAAACTTGATTCCAAATATAAGAGAAACATAAATTTTAAGGGTTTCAATAAGGTCTAAGTTTTTTTATTTTCTTACATGGAAAAATGATAGTTGTAACTCTTTTTTGTCATTATCATAATAGAAGAAAAATGTATAGACAGAGAGTGTGGTAGTACCCTGTTTAGGTTGATATGTAAGCATGTGGCCGAACCTAGTTCTTACATTAAGACCAATATAAAGTAGATTGAAAGAATACACAAATAGGAAAATAATGCCACCATGAAGAGGCAATAAAGTGTCAGGGCAATTCAAGACATGATCACAGAAGATAATGACTCCACATCTCCAAATAAGCTCCAAAGAAAAGCACATCACAGGAATACAAAGTTGGCTAAAATTCCTGGAGGAAATGTGAGTTATTTGTTTTTGTTTTTTTTTTAAGAAAGCATTAAAATTTTTTTTTTAATAAATGAAAGCACTTGAGAAAGAAAAATCAAAAGGCTGAAACAAAATAGAAGGAAATGTAGCGTATCTTATGGCAAAAACAACTAATCTTGAAAATAGATTGAGGAGGAAAAAGAATTAAGAATCATTGGACTTGCCAAATGTCTTAAGACAGTCTAAACATCATATTTCAAGAAATCTTAAAAATGCCTTATAACTCTTTAAACAGAAGACAAAGTAGAATAAGAAAGAATCCACGGATTATCTCTTGAATGAAACCCCCAAATGAAAACTTGCCACAGGCAAGGTCCACCTCTACTCGTGACTTCAGGGGTTCTTGGCAGGTGAGAGACAGCTATGCATATATTTCAGCCAGGACCAAGCTTTGCAAAATGTAGGCTGCTCCTACATACCCAGCCTTGGGGTTTATTCTTATACCCATTTTCTTGGCACACAGATGCATTACCTAAAACACATGCTCAAATAAAGATAATTGGAAAAGTGATACATTAACTTTTAACAAATCACTTTATTAACATTCTGAGATCATACCATATTCTTGGATTGTGATTATTGATTTTGACAGAATGAATAAAGGTTTTGCTTAAGGTAAATGATTTTGTCATAGGTGGCTTAATTTTCTCATTACCCTGTGTATCTTAAGCTTACAAACAATCAAGGAAAATTTGCTCATTACTTTTAATGAAAAGAAATAATCAGAAATTCTTAAAGACGATTCAACCATCATAACATTGGGGTTGAAAGATCAGAGGAGGTACTGAGAACACAACTCAGATTAATTATTGGCCTGATCATTTCTCAGGGTTAGCAGGAATTTTCTATGAAGGGGAGTTTCTGGTTAGTGAATTCGAGTCACTGAGGTATGTTGAAACTTTGTTTACCTGCACATTTTGAATGGGCCTTTATGATTAATTTGTATGCTGGCTTCAGGAGAATAAGTTTCTGAGAGTGGGAATATTCTGGGCTTGGCTTGTGGTTACAGCTTTGCTGGGAATTATGTACCTAAGTAAAAGTTAACCCATGGTAGTCTTGGGTTTGAATTTGAGTCTGATCTTTTGGTGATGTTTTGGGGAAATGGAGTGTAAGTCTTTTGCTCTTATATTATTCCTTCTAAGGCTGGGGAGGGGACAACAATCATGTCAATTCCATTAGTAAGGGATGTTAATGAGAGAAGTCATATAGAAGGGGCTGAGTGGGCAATTCCATTTTGCCAAAGAGCCACTTTGTGACCTCTTGGTTACCACTTATGACCTTGTCAAGACCTCTGGGCTTAATGGCTCCAAGAAAAACTCACATGAACATCATCACTTAAATCCAGAGACTCCAGTAAAGCAAAAAAAAACAAAACCAGCAAGCAACCAAAAAGAAAGAATTCTGGTACCAAAGAGATATAGTAAGGATTACTCATGATTTAACACACCCCTCTCTATTAAGCTTAGGGGCTGATATTCTGGAAAGCAACAGTTACAGGTTTACATAGCAAAACTGACTATATAATACTTCGGGGTTGAGGG
The DNA here is from genome assembly GCF_027887165.1 of Monodelphis domestica. NCBI lineage: Eukaryota > Metazoa > Chordata > Mammalia > Didelphimorphia > Didelphidae > Monodelphis > Monodelphis domestica. The sequence continues at coordinate 203,454,093 of NC_077231.1, forward strand.
AAATGGATCTTGAGTGAAATAGTAGAATTTTTAATAATTTCTGATGAAAAGACCAAAATATGGAGAAGCTTTTCAGTTCAAACACAGTAGTAAAGAAAAACATGAAAAAGTAAACTTGAATGAGCAATGATAAAGGACCAAATTAGGATAAACTGCTTATATTCAAACAAGTTATAACGTTCATTAGGACTCACAGAGGGAGTCTAAGGCCTGGGATAAAGAAGGTTTGTTAAGTCTTGATAATCTTAAGAACAGAAATGAAATAAACGAGAAGGGAAGAGAAATATACTTTTGGTAGGGGAGAGAAAATTATCTTATTTAATTAGACTGTGCAAGAAACATCTACCCAATCTGGGAGGAAGGGGGGATGAGGATGCATATCTGTCAGTTTAATATTACTTTAATCTGAACTGGTCAGATATTTTAATTAAATTAAGACTCTGGTCCTTAGATTTTAATAAAGTTTATTGGACTTACTTGGAAGGTAAAAGAAGAGAAATAGATAGAGTAAAGTGGCCTACTTTACTACTCACATGGCTACTTCCAGTAGCAACCCAGAATATGAGTTTCTTGGTGGGCTGCTAGAGATAAGAGAGGCATCACACTTTATGTCTGCTTCATCTTTTTTATCCTGTCTTTCATATCTGAATCATGTTCAGGTCAAGTTCAGATGCAGACTCTGTGTGACCCAAGAAAGGAGGGGAGAGTAAATTTCCTCCATACAATCTCCCCGGTGATTCTTTGGGAGACCAACATGTTAAATCTCAACAGGGTTTTCTTGGAGATTAACATGTCAGGTCTCCTCAGTGAATCATTCTACATATGGTGCCCATATATTTACGATTCTCTTACTAGAGGTATATAAAATATTTTACCTTACATAGAGGGAATTATAATAATATGGGGGATGAGAAGGAAAGGAAGAAGAAAAAAAAATAATTGATAGATGCATTGACAAAAAGCCAAGTGGGGGCATTCCCCTTTGGCATAAGAGTTTACATTCAGAGTAAATGATAGGTTCAATCCCCTATAGATCAATCACTCGATTTCTTGATGTATTGTGTGATTTCTAGGCATCTAAGCATCCTTATGGCATCTTCTCCAGAAGATCTACTTTCTTGATTTGGGTTGTTGGCGATATTCTTTTCCTAAAATTGATTTAAAAGATCTTAGACCTTGGATTTTAGGATAATTATATAATCCCCTACTAGAATCACCCTAGAATTTCAGTTAAAGTAGTTTATGTCCTATGAGCAAGCAGAACAATTGCAGCGATATTGCACTTACCCATCAGCATCCAGGACTATAGAAAATTGCCATACTATAAAAGAGAAAAGGGGACAAAAGTCTGAGGTAAAAGGGAAGTACAATTTCCTGGTTTGGTTTTTCCTTTAATCTCAGGAAGTGGGGAGCCAAAATGAAGGCCAAATGAAGGTACTTTTAGAAACCTGGCATGGTGAAATACAACCTCTGGATTTGCCAAACAGCTGCTTCCTTGAACCCCAAAACAAGTCCTCTGCTTGGCATAGATCCTCATCAATCCCACAGGGGTTGTTGTTCTCTTTGACCTTGTAATTAGCTCTTTAGTAATCCCTTCTTCTGAAATCAGACACAAATATTAGTTAAAGTCATATAATATTTTAGAGAAAAGAACACACACACACCCAAATCAAAATTATATTCTACTCAACAGGGAAATAGAAAAAGAGGAAAAGATTAAATTAAAGGAGGGGCTAGTCTTATACAAAACAGACTCAGAATATATACAAAAATATTTATTGGGGTTTTTTTTTTTTGAGGTAGCAAAGAATGAGAATCTGCAGCAATTACCCTAAAATTGAGGGATGACTGAACAAAGTTATAGTAAATGTGATGGAAAGTTATTGTAGTGTAAGAAATGATGAAATAGTTTGAGAGAAATGTGGCAAGACTTGTGAATTGCTACAGAGTAAACAGAACCAAGAAAATTTATATAATGATAACAATGATAAAGAAAATAACTTTGAAAGTACGAACTCTTGTAAATATAATGACCTACCATGATTTTCAGAAAACTGACAATGAAACCTGTTACCTCCTGCTAGAGGAATGGAGAACTCATAGTACAGAATGAAACTTTTTTTATTTTTTGTTTATGGCCACTACAAAATTATCTTTTGTTTTATTACACATTATATCCTATATATAATAGATTTTCTTTTTCTTTTGTTCTTGGTGGGGCAGGTTGTGTTGGGAAAGTAGAATGAAAATTTTTGCTGAAAATACACACTCAATTTTTTCCCTTAAGTATAAGAAACAGCAGAAGCAAAGGCCTGGAGTCAGAACAACATGCGAACACTAAACAACTATTCAGTGAAATAGGGGAAGTGCCAGGATGAGATGTTTGAATTTTATTTGGAAACGAATTTTGAAACGTTAAGAATTTTTAGTTGAATTATGACTACATAATTTTTAGGTCTGTTTAGAAAACTATGTTGTAATGTTGCAGAAATAATTTAAAAGCTCATTATATTTGACCTGTGTGTAGCATAAATATTTACAGAATCCCTTTATGTCGTGACAAAGAATTGGAAATTGGGAGATACCCATCATTACAAAATAGCTGAACAAGTTGTGGTGTATAGAATGTAGACTTATTTTGCAATAAGAAATGATGAAATTAATTTCAGAAAAATTTAGGATTAGCTTTATAAACTGATACAAAGTGAAAGGAGCAGAACTATGAGATCATTGCACATAGTAGTAGCGATATTGTAGCAGTGATTAACTGTGAAAGATTTAGCTACTTTTATTAATGTACTGATCCAAGACAGTTGCAGAGGACTCATGATGCAAAATGTGTTCCATGGTCAGAGAGAGAATTGATGAACTCTGAGTATAAATTGAAGCATAATTTTTCACTTTCTTTATCTTTGCTTTTTTTTTTGTGCAAAAATCCCCCAATTATATGGAAATATGTTTTATTTGACTTGACATGTATAATTGATGTATTGCTTACCTTCTCAATGGGTGAGAGAGAGGTGGGAGGGATGTAGAATGATGAAACTCAAAATTTCTTCAAATGTTGAAAACAAACAATATTTTTTAAACGGGGGAAAGCTCATTAGTTTTAGAGACATATTCAGAGAATATTTAAAACAGTTTTGAAAAAAGAAATTGTCAGTGTGAGCTCATTTCTTGACAGTTACAGATTTTCTATATACCTAGCAAGTTAATTTTGTTTAGTGATTGAATATAAATAATTTATTTGTTAGAAACATTTCTGGGTGGAAAAATTAATATTAAAAAGAATATTGGTAACTTTCAAAAGATGGTAGAAAACCTTATTGGAATATTTGATTTTGTGGAGATGAATGGCTCAAGAAGATTGAAAAATGCAGCAGTGGAGGCTGGGCCAAGATGGCAGAGTGAAGTCAACATTTCTGCTGAGTTTCCCCTCTTTAAAAGGCACATTAATTTGAATTCTGAGTATAAAATCAACAAAAAGTAAGTGATAGAGTTTTCCAATACAGAACAGATTAGTTTAGACAAAGTGTTGTGTGAAGACAAGTAAACTCTAGCCAATGGAAAGTAGTACAACACAGTGGAAGCAGAACAGGCTATGAGTTTTGAATGCAGTGGTAATGTAAGGAGTGCCCAGGGACAAGAAGGAGACAAGACCAGAATATCCTTGTACTAACACTGGGCATAGGATCAGGCAACATTTGTCATCTCCATCACTTACTACCCAATTCCAGGTTGAAGTTCCATGGGCAGAGAGAAGTATTTATAATCATGAGAGATCAAGGACCCTACCTGGGTAAGGACCAGAGTGCAGAATATGAAGCCAGTGACCAGAACCATCTTCAAAACACTAAAAACCTTCAGGCTCCCAGACATAGGTATGATAGCAGTAGAAGAATATAAAAATCATAGGATTGGGCTAGATATCCCCTCCACCCTTAGAAGTGAGCAGAACTCATATAAGAAAGCCCAAAGTTAAGAAATAAGCTGGAAAAATGAACAACCACAGAAAAACGGAAAAAGCTCCTAAGTAAACAGGAAGCTTTAACATACAAACTCAGAAGAAAAACTGGCTTAAAAATGCAAACATCCTCAAAGGAAAAAATGCAGATTAGGCACATCTAATAATAATTCCTAGAAGAGCTTTAAAAAGGAAAAGGAAGAGATATTCAAACTCACATATAAGTACTAGAGGAAAAATTGGGAAAGGAGTGAAAGCTATGCAAGAATATTAAGAAAAGAGAATTAACAGCCTCTTGAAAGAAATACACACACATACCCTTAAAAATTAGAACAGGCTACATGGCAAAAGAGGTACAACAAATGCTTGCTGTAGAAAATAGCTCCTTAAAAATCTGAATTGACCACATGGAAGCTAATGTCTGCCTGCATCGTGATACATCAGGAAACAATAAAACAAAGTTAGAAGATTAAGAAAAGAGAAGAAAAGGTGAAATATCTAATGGAAAAAAATAACTGACCAGGAAAATAGATCAAGGAAAGATAAAACTCAAGAAAATCACAAAAAGGTCAACATAAATAAGACATTTTAAGTGAGTAATGGTTAAGGTGTTTATATTCCTAAGAAGATACAGAATTTAGAACTTAAACCATCATTAGGACAATTAAGTCTTCTTAGAGAGCATTGCTGTAAGTATATCATGTTGAAATGATCTCAAAGAAAAATGGAAGGATTTGAAGGAGGAAAGCACTTGAGGGAAGGCCTAGGGGAAAGAAGAAAAGGGGAAATTATCACACATAAAAGAGATATGCCAGGAAGTTGGGAGTTTTGTGTGTGTGTGTGTGTGTGTTTTCTCCTTTTTGGAGAATGGAAGGCAGACAAGACTTGAAGTGTTATGAATCTGTCGTTTCAAAGAGGGCAGAACACACACAGAGTTGGGTATAGAAATTCATTTTGACCTTAGAGGGGTGAGAGTAGTACAAGGTACTATGAGACAGGACAGGTGATGTTGTGGTAAGAGATGATTTAGGAAGTCAGTGGTGAGTAGTTAAACTGACTTTAAAAGAGGAGATCAGATAAAAAGAGAAAGATAAATAGGAAAGAATTAGATGGAGCAAAATATATAGTTAGTTAGCACTCATAACTGAATATGATAAATTAACCCATAAAGTGGAAGAGGATGGCAGAATGGATAAGAAATCAAAACCTAGAAATGTTATTTATAAGAGATATACTTAAAATAGAAAGACAATTAAAAGTCTGAATCAGAATCCATTATTCTTTAGCTAAAGTTAAAAAAAAAAGGCATGGCTAGTAGTTGTGATCTTTGACAAATTAGAAGTTAGTTTATCCAAATTAAAATAGATAATCAATGAAACCACATTTTGCTAAATGGTACCATATCCTACTAATATTAATACTGAACTATATGTATCAAATGGTGTTGAATCCATATTCTTGTTTTTAAACCTGTATGGGCTAGACAGTAGGGGCAAAATGATTTGCCCAGGATTACACAGCTAGGAAATTCTTCCATCTCCAGGCCTGCTCTCAATCCATTAAGCCATTTAGCTACACCCTAACATCCAAATTCTTAAAGGAAGAGTTAAATGAGTTATGGGGGAAATAGACAGGAAAAATCATACTAATGGGGGTACTCAGTTTACTTCTCTCATATATCGATGACTAATCATTATGTAAAGAAGAAAGAAGTTAAAGAGATGAAAAATTTTTTAGAAAAATTAGATATAATAGCCCTATGGAGAACATGAAATGGGAATAGAAAGGAAAATACCTATTTCTTAACTATAGGGCATAAAGGCTTTATAGACAAATTCAGCAACCTTTTTTCTCTGTTTTCTTTTACAACATACCTGATATGGAATGTATTTTACATAATTTCACATGTATAGTTTATATCAAATTACTTGCCTTTTTAGAGGAGAGTTGGAATTTGAAATTTTTTTTTAATCTTAAAAAATTGTGTTTTTTTTTAACATGTAATGGGGAAAACACAATATTTTAAAAAGAATATGTAATCATAATTGATCTTCAAAAATAAGAACAAAAATCATATAATTATATCACTAGAAAAGACTTCAAACCTTAAGAATAAATGAGCTTTTCATAAAATATGTAGTATATATATAAATTAAAAAATAACTTTTATTTGTAATGGGGATAAACTGGAAACTTTTCTAATAACATCAGTGTTGAAGCAACGATATCCATCATCACCATTATTATTCCATATTGTACTAGATATGCTATCTATAGTTATAAGAAAATGAAATTAAAGGACTTATCGTTAATAATGAGGAAACAAAATTAGCACTTCTTGTATATGATATAATGATCCTCAGCAAACCCTAGTTTGTGAGCGAAAAATCTAATTGAAACAATTAACTTTAGACATGGCAATAAATCCACATGAATCACCAGCATGTCTCTAACCACAAAATCCAGTATCAAGAGATAGAGAAATTCCACTTAAAATAACTTTAAATGGTATAAAATATTTAGTTATCTACTTAGGTGTGTACAAGATACAAAGAGGAACTATGTGAACCCAATTATAAAACATTCTTCATAAAAATTTTTTTAAAGCTTAACACAAAAATAGAGAAATATTCTTTGGTCGGCTGAGTCAATGTAATATGAATGATGATAATGTCTAAATTAACTTTCTTATTCAGTGCTACACCAATCAAACTACCAAAGAATTACTTTATAAAACTAGGAAAAAAAATATAATTCATTTGGAGGAACAAAAGGTCAAAAGTTTTCATGGAATCAATAAAACAAAAAATATGTGAAGGAAGCATACTATCTGTACCAGATCTCAGACTATGTAAAAATGGAGATTTGAACCCCAGACTTCAATTCCCAGGAGTCCTTGGTAGCTCCCAGAGTTCCCCGTGATCCCAGGTGATATCACCTGGGCCACAAGGAGAGAGGGGTTTTTAAAACGAACTCCGCCTTTTTCTCTCTCTCTTCCTGCTTGTGCTTCCAAACACATATCTCTCTTGGCTTCTGTGTCTGGGCACACGCGGCTGAATGGGCTCTCTGGGCCTAGACATGTGCTTTCTTATTTTGTATTTTCTTTAATTCTTAATCTTTAATAAACCTCTAAAAATATAATACTTCTAGCAGAGAAACTAATTTTAACTGCTACAACTATATTATAAAGTGTTTATCAAAACAGTTTGGTAATGGCTAAAAAATAGAGGGATTAGTCATTAGTATACCTAAGTAACTAAGCTTAATAACTTAATGTTTTCATAAGCTGAAAACAAGAACTCTTTGGCAGAAACTGCTGGGAAAATTGGAATGTAATCTGGTAAAAACTAGGTATTAAACATTTTATCCAAATTAGATCAAAATAGACACTTAGATATAAGGGGTAGGATCATAAAGAAGTTAGAGGAGCATGCAAGAAATTATCTTTGAGATATATGGACAGCGGAATTCATGAACAAATGGGAAATAAATAGGTTCAAAGTAGATAACATGGATAAATTTGATTACATAATAACTGAGGTACCATCTCATACCCATCATATTAGCTAGGATGATAGAAGAGATCATGAGAAATGTGGGTAAGTAGTTACACTACTGCACTGGTGGTGGAGCTGTGAACTAATCTAACTACTCTAGAAGAATAGTTTGGAATTATGTCCAAGGCGTTATAAAACTGTGTAATATTTTCTGACCCAGAATACTGTTACTAGGTCTAACCTATAAGGATATCAGAGAAAAAGGAAAAAGACCCAATATGTACAAAAATATTTAGAACAGCTCTTTTCGGCAAAAGTTAGAAACTGTGAGGATGCCCATCAATTGGAAAATGATCAGATAACATTGCATTGGAATGTGACGTAATACTCTTGTTTTGTGAGCACTGATGAAAGAAATGGTTTCATAAAATCTTGGGAAGACATAAACTTATACAAAGTAAAGTGAGCAGAACCAGGAGAACAATCTACATTATAATAGCAATATTGTAAAAATAATCAACTATGAGATATTTAGTAATTCTAATCAATATAATGATCCACCTCAGCTTCATAGGACTCAAGATATAAAATGCTACCCATCTCCAGGGAGAGAGCCGATGGACTCAGAGTGCAGATGGAAGCTTTTTTTTCTTTATTTCTTTTCCTTTTAAGTTACACGTTTAATGGAGAAATATGTTTTACGTGACTTCATCTGTATGGATATCATATCTTGCCTTATCAATGAGTCAGGTAGGGACTGAAGGATGAGAGAATTTGAAACTGAAATGAAAATACTTTTTTTTTCCCCAAAAAATGCAGCCATAGAAGAAAAAAAATAACAAAAATTTTAAACTAGCAAGTTGCACATCTTTGGCACTTTTTAGAAACCAACAAGGAAGCATTTATTGGTGACAGACATTTTCATAGGCACTAGAGATAGAAATACAAAGTACAAAACACTTCTTTTTCTTAAAGTGCTTTTGGGGGAAACTTTGGTACCTGTATAATTAATATAGTATTAATTACCATATAAATATAAAGAAGAAAAGAAGACATTCAGGAAATCCTAGGTTCAAATCTGGCCTCTGACACTTCTAGCTCTGTGACTTTGGGTAAGTCACTTAACCCTAGTTACTGTTCTTCTGCCTTGTACTGAAACTCGGTATTGATTCTGAGAGGAAAGGTAAAAGTTTTAGAAAGGAAAAGGAAAGAAAGCAGTGGCAGCTGTGGGGTATCATGAAAGAAGTTTTGTACAATGTGACACCTGAGCTCTTTTTTTTTTTTAAGGAAAAGAATGATTCACTGTTTTGGAAGTGAGTCATGCATATGTCCCAGTCTAATGCAAAGCCATGTGGATACAGGAGATGGAGAATTAGAGACAAGGCCATTTTGGGTTCTATTGTTGAATGCAGGATAAAGAGTAGTATATAATGAGGTGGGAATTTATGAAGGACTTTCAAAGCTAAACACAGAAATTTGTCATATTTGATGACTGAGTTTATGGAACCACTGGAATATATTTAGTATAAGTGGTTAGATAAGTGCTTAAGGAAAGGCACTGAAGCAATTCTGTAGAGAATGAACCAGACTCGGAAGAGAGAACTGAGTCAGGGACTCAAGAAGTCCATTGTAGTAGTCTATGCAGGAGATGATTAAGTTGTGAACTTAAGGTGATGGCTGGCTTTATGAGTAGAATGAAGGGGTTGGATTTTTAGATATAGATATGGCAAGATTTTAAAACTGATTGGATATATGATGTAACAAGAGAGTGAGGAATGAGAGTGTTATGAATCTGGAAGTCTAGAAAATGGTAAAAGATGATTATGTTTTGTTTTGGATATATTTAGTCTGAGATGTTTCCAAGACAGAAATTATTTAGTAATCAGCACACATTTGTTAAAGTGCATATTAAATGACAAGACACTGCTAAATACTGGGGATACAAACATAACCAATGAAACATTTAGTTTGAAATGTCCAATGAGCAATTGGTGATGGAACTCCCAAGCTTAGTAAAGAGACTCAGTTTGTAAAAGTGAAAGGATTCAGAGAGCAGAACAGACTTAAGCGAGGGGAGATAAAACACAAGAATAAAAATATGCTTCATTGTCTTGTTCATTTCATTTTCATAGCAGAGAAATGTGTGTTCTTCATCTTTGTGGAATTAGTTTAGATGAACATTGAAGTAATGCTAATTAACGGCACAGTGATATAGTAGAAAGACTATTGGATGTGGACCTAGGCCTTTCTGACTACAAGTCTCTCTGTCTTTGACCCAGTCTGTCAGCAAGCATCTACTAAATGCTTGCCTTGCACTAGATAGGCACTGCAGTAAGCACTGAAGATAAATATTTTATTGAACCAGAAAAAAATAATAACAATTCATTTGGATAAACAAAAAAATAAAGGAAATCAAAGGAATTAATGAAAATAAGAAAAGAGGGTTAGTAGAACAATATTTTGAACTGTAATACAACAGTAATGATCAAAATTATCTGGTCCTGACTAAGAAATAGAAAATTAGATCAGTGGAACAGAACATACAATAAACAGTTGTAAGAGATTAGAGTAATCTTGTGTTTGACGAAAGTAAAGTTCCAAGTTTTTGTAATAACAATGAAGTATTTGGTAAAAATTATTGGGAAACCTGAAAAGCAATCTGGCAGAAACTAGATATATGCCAGTTTCTTACACCATTTACCAAGATAAGATCAAAGTGGATACATGACATAGGCATAAGCAAATTAGAAGAGCATGGAATATATTACCCATCAGATTCATGGAGAAGAGAGGAATTTATCAATATTCAAGAGTGAGAAATCATTGTGAAATGTAAAATGAATTTCAATAAACTAAATTGAAAAGTTTTTGTACAAATAAAACTAACATAGCTAAGATTACATGTTTGGGGGGATTTTATAGGCAGTTTCTCAGATGGAGGTCACATATCTAAAATATATAGAGAACTGTGTCAGAATATAAGCCATTCCTTAGTTGGTAAATGGTCAAAAGATAGGAATAGATAGTTTTTGTATGAAGACATCAAAGCCACATATATGTTAATGAAAAATTACCATAAATCATTATTGATTAGAGAATTGCAAGTCAAAATAACTTTGAGATATGTCATACCTATCAGATTGACTAGAATGATAAAAGTGAAAAACGACAAATGATGAGGATGTGGGAAAATGGGGACACTAATATAACTGCTCTCTTTGAGGTGGCCAAGATGGGAATTGAAGGGGATGCTCATCTGTTAGGGAATGTCTTAATAATTGTGGCATATGATTTTGATGGTATACTACTGTGCTGTAAGAAATGATGAACAGGTTAACTTTGTAAAACATGGAAAGGACTACATGAAATTATAAATAGTGAAATGAGCAGAAGCAGGAGAACATTATATATACAGCAATGTAAATAATTGAAGAATGTGACTTGTGTATGTCCACTTCTAGAGAAAAAAACTGATAAATCGAAAGATAGATAGATGGATGGATGGATGAATGAATAGATATATATCTTTTTATCAAATGATGCCTTCTCTAATGGGAGTGGAGGAAGAAGGCATTTAACAGAGTGGTTTAAGGTAACAAGCAAATAAATGAAAATTTTTACATATAATTACAATAACTCCCTATTTAAAAAAATTAAAATCAAAGGGACTTAAACTTTTCAACATTCTGTCACATTGCAAAGTCACTCCTCTGGGTAATAGAACTTAAACATTCCTCCCTCTATAACACTTTGCAAAAATTACCTTATCAGAGGGGAGAAAGAAAACAGGTATGAGTTGTAGATGTGAATGACTTATATAAGAGATATGGGAAATTATTCGATTATTTAGGATCATTGATTTAAAGCTGGAAAGTGCCTTATTAGTGCCCTAATGGATAGAATGATAGAGTGCTAAGCCTGACGTCAGGAGGACCTGAGTTCATATCTAGCCTCAGATACTTATAGCTTTGTGACTCTGGGTGAGTTACTTATCTTTGGATCAGCTTCCTCAACTATAAAATGGTAAAAATAACTGCTTTTGCCGCCTAGGGTTGTTGTGAGGATTAAATGAGATAATAATTGTAAAATACTTAGCATAAGGCCTGGCACATAGAGGTCCAATATAACTTTTACTTATGTTATCATTACTGGCATAATAATCATCATCATTTATTCCACATCTCAGTAAGGTCCAGAAAGATGAAATGACTTGGCCAAAGTCACTGAATAAGTGTTTATAGGGCTGCGGTTTGAACACATGTCCTCTACTCTCCAAATCCAGTGGCCTTTTTACTATACCGTGCTTCCTCTAAATTAGTCAGTAAACATTTATTAAGTACCTTCTATGTGCCAGGTATTGTGCTAAGTGTTCAAGGCTGGTTGAAATATGTATTTAATATGCTGTTAAGGGGAGAGTGAGGGAGACTGAGACATATAGTTTGAGTGGGGTTTTTATATGCAAAATTTAAACTTTAAACATAAATTTCACTCATATTTAGATATACCTTCCATTTTGAACTTTTTAGCTTATAAATACTTTAAGAAAGAATTTTATTCTCAGAATCATATGAAAATGGGCCTGTTAATAAGCCTTATGATATTTAATTAAACTCTCACTTTAGGTCAGGTCATAGAAAAATAGAGGTATTTTTAAAATATAAATTGTAAAACAATTCAAAGTAACCTAGAATCAGAACGTCCTATTTTAAAAGACTTAAAAACAATCATACTGCAAAAATGATAAATTGAAGACTTCCCCTCAGGGACTAGCTCTTAGAATCATCTGTAAGCTTTAGCTCTTTAAGTTTCTAACTCTAGGTCAAAGACCCAGTGATCTGTAAAATGTTTGTAGTAATGTCTTCACTACTTCACACTGTTATTGTTAAGAAATTAGTTTGTAAGTTAAATGATTAATGGGAGCTGTTAGATAGTAGCCCAGGACAGTTGGAAAGGGGCTTTGGAAGCAGTCTTCAGCTTCACTTAGGTCAATAGCTTCTGCTGCTTTTGATAAAAGCTTTTGTACAACTTAGAGAAAATATTTGGCTCTGTAATCCAAGTCTTAGCTCTCACTGGAGAAAGAAAGCCTGGGACAGTATTTTTAAAACAACCATTGTCTTTGTTGAAATGTTTTTAATATTTTTGTTATGTAGTTTCTTGCATTTTAAAACTGAACTGCAGGTTCTCTAAAATTCTACAAAGTATGCATAAATACATTAATTCCTTAACATGTTGATAGGAACATGCTAAAATCAATTTATTTTCTTCATGCAGATGTGTATGGATTCTGAAAAACACATGATCTATACTTTTGGTGGAAGAATTTTGACTTGTAACGGCAGTGTAGATGACAGTAGAGCCAGTGAACCTCAATTCAGTGGTTTATTTGCTTTTAACTGCCAATGTCAAACCTGGAAACTTCTTCGAGAGGATTCCTGTAATGCTGGACCTGAGGACATCCAGTCCCGAATAGGACACTGCATGCTTTTCCACTCAGTAAGGCTATAATTGAGATTATACTACAAAATTTGTAATGTTTGTCTCATTTTAGTGAAGAAAGGGTAGAATATTTAATTTTGTACAACAAAATTTAAAATTCTATCTTTTTTAATACCAACATAATCAAGGGATGCAGCTATTGACTTGGATTTTTGACATTCTGGTGACTTTAGAATAGGGGGAAATGTCTCATTCATTCAGCAGTTCATATTTTCTTCTCACCTGACAGCCCAGACTTCTAGTTGATATTATTCTCCACTTATGCTATTAGGGATTCTGACATTAAGCTTCACTATTACCCTTCTCCATCTTAATGCTATTTCAACTCATACCTTCATGCCAATGAAAGGTAACAATAAATTATGTTCCTCTAAATTATTTTCAACATTACTCTTTTCCCTCTTTCCATCTTATAATTTTCATTTTTAATCCATATTTAGGAATTTTTGCTTATCATATAACTTTATAATCTTAAAGAGGTGCCTAGTGTACTGTTTTGGCAGGTGCAAAAATTGAACCCAGTCTGTACTTGACTCCAAGATATAGCCTCTTTCTGCTAGGCCAATCTTCTTGTCTGTTTTATTCTATGAGTATACAAATTTAAGAACTGACTTTATAAAGCCTGAGTCATTGCTTACCAGACTACATTAGCTCTCAAACATTAACCAGAACTAATTTCTTAAAGGTCTGGTTATTAACGAGTAAGTTCTTTCACACTGGTCTCCATCTATCATGCTACATCACTGGTTCCTTGCTTTACTCATTTTTCCATTATTTTTTCAATTTTCAGAAAAATCGTTGCTTATATGTATTCGGTGGTCAGAGATCAAAAACCTACCTGAATGATTTCTTCAGTTATGATGTAGATAGTGACCATGTGGACATCATATCAGATGGCACCAAGAAAGACTCTGGAATGGGTAAGAGATTTTAATGAACTTTATTTTCTTGATTGGTGGAGATGGAATATGTATTTTCCAAGAATAAGGGATTTGAAAGTTCCTAAATTCCTACGCATTTGTTATCATAAAAAATTTGTTATCGTAAAAAATATGCATAAATCAGCTACATAGTTCTAGTAGAGAACAAAGATCTTTTCTAAAACAAATAACTAAAAAAATATCCCCATGTTCTGTATTTTTTTTTTTGCTGAGTTACATAGGTGGCCATCTTTCCACCACCCTCTGCTTCTTACCACAGTGACCTTTCTAACCTGTTTTAAAAAGAGGGTTCTTGTGTGCTAATCGAGAATTTAAAGAGATTGCTACTCCCTTCTAAAACTTACAGAACACAATGGGACTTTGGGAGTTCTAGATCATTATATCATGCTAAAAGAAGTTAGGATATAAAACTTCTAGTTGAATCACTAGGGATTTTAATAGTTATTTTAAGAATTATAGTGTTTAGTAGAATTTTGTATTTTTAAAATAACAGTCTTGGCAAATCCAGAAATTAAATGCTGACACTATAATAAGCCTCGACATGGATTTTGCATTTATGCCTCTGTTAAATATAAAAGAAAGTATAAAATGTAATTTTCAACTCTTATCTGATCTTTTACCCCTCAAATTTCTCATTGTATTGATATTTGTATGATATTTGTATACATATTGATATATGTATATATACACATATAGAGTTGTTGAGAATCTGATTATTATGTGTGCATGTTTAATATCTGTACACACATAAAAATTTTTAGTCACCTGAAGTTTCTTGTGGTTTTCTGGTCCCTGCTCTTTTATTTACTTATTTTTTTTATAAGGCCCTTACTTTCTGTCTTAGTAACAACTCTAAGACAAAAAGGCAAGCACTAGGCAATTGGAGTTAAATGACTTGTCCAGCATCACAGGAAGTGTCCTCCCCATTCTAGACCTGGATCTCTATGTACTGTGATATCTGGCTGCTCTCCCTGACCTCCTACCACCCCATTCTTCTAAAGAGTAATCCATAATATTCTTAAATGTATTTGTACGTTTCGTGTGTGTGTGTGTGTGTGTGTGTGTGTATACACATACACGCGCATGCATTGTTATAAAGAAAAGTTAGGTTTGCAGAACACAGTGGCAGGAGACTAGCAGAAGAATCTTGCAAAGGGGTTAAGCTGGAAAAAACCTCAGGGACTGTTAGGCTGTCTGTTTCTCTGTGTATTTGATCCTGGAGGGTGTGGCTGCCATGTCCTGGGAGTTTGACCCAATCTTGTTACTGCTGTGTTGCTAGTTGTGTGCTCTGTGTCCTGAAGAAGATCTAAAGAAGCTGTCTTTGTCCTGTGTCATCTGAAGCTGGTTGTAAGCTGAGGTCCAAGTCCATTTGAATTCAGGATCTTCCCCTGGATCCCTGCCTGATCTGGTATTGCCAGTATCTCCCTTACCACCAAGAGCGTTAGGACAGCTTTAGCATGTCAGGGAGATAGTGTAGGAACTTAACTCTAAGAAGATCCTTCATGTGAAGGCATTAGATTTTGGGTTACTCTAGTTAGTAATCTCAGTGATAAGATTTCCCCTTACCCTCTCAACCTTTTTTTTTATTTAATAAGATACACTCCTAGTTTCTGTGGTTTGTTATCTATGTACTGGTTTCAGTACAGGCTCTGCCTGGATTGCGTTTCTGTTGGCATTCCCAAACCACAGTTATCAATCTGATATTGGCCAAAATCTATCCATCAGATCCCATCCCCAATACCACCTTATTACAGTGTGTATGTGTATGAGAGAGAGAGAGAGAGAGAGAGAGAGAGAGAGAGAGAGAGAGAGAGAATTGCATTCAGCAAACCCATTTATAAAGCACATTCTCTAAAACATGACAATGAGTATCATTTTTTAATATAAAAATTTTTGTATCTTTTTTTAATGAATCACCAAAATTTCCCTCAGTTTGCCCTCTTTTCCATTTTTTTCCTGGAGAGCCATCTCATGTAACAATATTTTTAAAGGAAAAAATAGAGAGGAAAAAAAATTCAACAAAACTGATCAATACATAGAAAAAGTCAAAATATATATACTAAACTATGCCCTTGGACTTCTTAACCATGCAAAGGAATGGGTATCTTATATCTTCTTTTGAACCATTGTTGTTATTTATAATTTTGCAACATTCACTTTTGTTTTTTTTTTATGTACATAGATGTTTTTTCATCTATAATTGTTGTTTTTTAAAACCCTTACCTTCTGTCTTAGAATTAGTACTGTGTATTGGTTCCAAAGCAGAAGAGCAGTAAGGACTAGGTTAATGGGAGTTAAGTTACTTGCTCAGGATCACATAGCTAGGAACTGTCTGAGGTCAGATCTGAACCTAGGACCTCTTGTCTCTAGGCCTGGCTCTCTGAACCACCCAGCTACCCCTTCATCTACAATGTTGTCATCATTGTACATAGTGTTTTCTTGGCTCTGCTTACTTCATTCTGTATTATTTCATTTAGACCTTCCATATGTCTCTGTATTTGTTGTTTTCATCATTTCTTAAAGGACAATAATAGTTCTTAAATTAAAAAAGTAACACTTTCTAATTAATTTTCAAGAATATCTGGCTGATGTTCCCCAGGAAAAAAAATTTTTTTCACATCCAAAAATATGCATAAGAAGACTGTTCAGATCTTCAGAATATGGACAACAAAACATCAATTGAGAGAATCCACAGATTGCTGCCAAAGAAAATCCTCTGCTTAATAACTCAAAGAAAAAGAATAGTTAAATTTAAAAATTTCAATGACAAGCAACACATTTTGCTGGTAAGGCAGATAAGAAAGATCTTCAATTGTAAAAGAAAAGATATTTAAATAACACAAGATTATTCCAAAGCCACAAGCAATTACAGAAGGGAAGAAGAAATAGTATATCCTGAATATTGAGTCAACAAGAAGGATTGCTTAGATGCAACCCAAAATTATTTATTCTGAAAAACATGAGACTAAATGATCAATATAAAAAGATAAACTTTCAAGTTAAAAATGGTACTTAAGGCATTCCTTCACTAGAAAACATGAACCTGAGCAAAAACCTAAAATCTCATGTTTAGAAGTCTTTAAAAGAGTGAAAAACAGGGGGCAGCTGGGTGGCTCAGTGGATTGAGAGTCAGGCCTAGAGATGGGAGGTCCTGGGTTCAAATGTGACCTCAGACACTTCCTAGCTGTGTGACCCTGGGCAAGTCACTTGACCCCCATTGCCTAGCCCTTACCACTCTTCTGCCTTGGAGCCAATACACAGTATTGACTCCAAGAAGGAAAGTAAGAGTTTAAAAAAAAAGTGAAAAACAATTAAAAATTGCCATCCATCGCCAGAAAAGGAACTGATTGAGTCTAAATGCAGATCAAAACATACTGTTTTTCACTTTATTGCTTTCATGAGTATTTTCTTTCACAACATGATGAATATGGGAATATGTATTGCATGATTGTCCTTGGAGAAGGAAAAAAAGGAAGGAGGGAAGGAAAGAATCTGAATCAGAAAATGTCAGAAAACAAATGTTAAAAATTGTTTCTTCTGAAAATTTATATACATACACATACACACACATGTGTAATTAAGTCAAGGAGTGGGGAGAGTGAGAAATATTGTCCCGCAGGTTAAAAGAAAGAACAAGGAGAGATTTCAAAGAATTAAAAAAGAATAGTGAGAGGTTAAGTTGAACTTAGATAAAAGAGCCAAACTAAAGTATTATGTACTCAATTACCTGAATAGAATTATTGTGTTTTGGGGAATGGAATTATATAATGGGCTGTCACGTAAATAAAAAGAGTAAGAGGTAAATGACAGGAATAGGTAATATATCCCTACCAATTCTCTGGCTTGAATAGTTGAAAGTATGTTGATTCCCTAAAGTCTGCTTTGGCAAAGGGTGTTGAGGGAAGAATAGGAAAATGGGAGAGATGGTAGAGAGGAGAGAGAAAGACCACTGGAATGGAGGAAAGCACGTTCTTACTCCCTTTTTGAAGAATGGAGTATTACTGAAGAGTCTTCCAATGGAGCAAGCAATGCATGCCTCTGATAGAATATAGGAAGCTCATCATGGATTTTACATGGCAGGGAATGTACACTGGGAAGCTACTTTCCTTTAATCTTGTGTCTCTATTGCAGTATCTCATCCCAGCAAAAAGGATATGAGAGTTCCTATGAGCATCTGGTACCTGGCATAGTAAGGAGTGGAGAAAGTGATCTTAGAGCCAGAAATTAGATGGTATAGCCTTTCATAAGGTGATTGTTCATAGTAGAGGAACTAGGTCAGACTGGGCTACATACACAGTTTGGGAAACAGTGTAATTTATACTAATAGATACTCCTTCCATCTGACATTGTTTAAAGAACAAATCGGAATATATCCAAAAAAATAAAAAAAATATGAACCAAAAAATAAAATTCAGAATAGATCAGAAAGGAAGAAATAATAAAGAGAACAAAATAAAAAGAAAAAAGATCTTAGAAAAGGGCACAGCAAAAGAAATCTAATCTAACAAAAAATTTGAGGGTAAGTAAGATTTGAACTAAACACGTAACTACATGGGAAATTCAAACCCAATTAGCCATGGAAAATTACTTTGAAAAAGGGAAGAGGATTTATTGAAAATAGCAGTACTTAAGAAACCAATACAAGAAAGTTCAAACGTTATAAAGACAGAATGTGAAATGGATAAAACAATTGAATAAAAAGTAAAGAGAAAAAACAAAAAGAATCAAAATGAGAAGCTGAAATAAAATTTGTCATGGATCATTTGAATCTTTAAAAGCAAGGGGATTTCCAACCAAGCTATCAGACAAAAGACAAAAATTCAAAATACCAAATGAAACATTATGCTTACTATGACTAGGTGGGATTTACACCAGGAAGGTAAGGATGGTTTAATATTAGGAAAACCATCTGTATAATTGACCATATCAACAACAAACTAATAGAAATCCCATGATTATCTCAATAAATTCAGAAAAAGCCTTTAACAAAATGCAATACCCATTCCTTTTGAAAACTAGAAAATATAGGAATAAAAGGGCCTTTCCTCAAAATAATAAGCAGTATTTATTTAAAACCATCAGCAAGTATCTGCAATGGGAATAAGTTAGATGCCTTCCCAATAAGATCAGGAGTGAAGCAGGGATGCCCATTATCACCACTACTATTTAATATTGTACCAGAAAAGCTAGCAATAGTGATTAAAGAAGAAAGGGAAATTGAAGGGATTAAACTAGGCAGTGAGAAAACTAAACTATCACTCTTTGCAGATAACGTGATGGTATATCTAGAGAATCCAAGAAAATCAACTAAAAAACTAGGAAAAATAATAACTTTAGCAGAGTTGTAAGGTTCAAAATAAACCCACACAAATCATCAGCAAAACCCAGCAGTGAGAGTTAGAAAGAGAAACTCCATTCAAAATCGCCCTAGGGATTTCCTCTAGACAATATAAAATACCTGGGAATCTACTTGCCAAGAAAAATTCAGGAACTATGTGAACATACACTCTTCACACAAATAAAACTAGATCTAAACAATTTAAAAAGCATCAATTGCTCATAAAAATACATACTAATATATTAATATAATATAGCTAATATAATAAAAATGACATTCCTACCTTAATTAATTTACTTATTCAGTGCTGTGGCGATCAAACTACCAAAACACTTTTTTTATAGAATTAGAAAATAGTATTACAAAGTTCATCTGGAAGAACAAAAGATCAAGAACGTCAAGGGAAATAATGAAAAAAGAATGTGAAGGATGGAGGCCTAGCATTACCAGATCTCAAACTATACTATAAAGCATTGATCATCAACACTATATGGTACTGGTTTAGAGATAAAAGGGTGGATCAATGAAGTAGACTTTAAGTAAATGACAGTAGCAAGATAGTGTTCGATAAACCCAAAGATCCCAGCTTTTGAGATAAGAAGTCCCTATTTAACAAAAACTGCTGGGAGAATTGGAAAACAGTATGGGAGAGATTAGGTTTAGATCAACATCTTACACCCTATACCAAAATTAACTCAGAGTAGGTAAATGATTTAAAAGACCACACAAGAGATAAGGAACACTACAAAATGTAAAATGAATAATTTTGATTAAATTAAAACGTTTCTGTATACACCAATGCAACTAAAATTAGAAGGGGAGCAACAAAATGGCGGGGGGTATAACAAAAACCTCTGACAAAGGTCTTATTTCTCAAATTTATAAGGTGCTAAGTCAGTTGTACAAAAAAATCAAGCCATTCCCCTAATTGACAAATTGTCAAGGGACATGAATAGGCAATTTTCAGATAAAGAAATAAAAACTATCAATAAGCACATGAAAAAGTGTTTTAAATCTCTCATAATTAGAGATATGCAAATGAAAACAACATTGAGGTATCACCTCACACCTAGCAGATTGACCAATATGACAGTAAAGGAAAATAATTGATGTTGGAAGAGTTGTGGCAAATTCAGGACACTAATGCATTGCTAGTGGAGTTGTGAATTAATCCAGCCATTCTGGAAGGCAGTATGGAATTATGCACAAAGGGCTTTAAAAGAATGTGTACCCTTTGATCCAGCAATTCCACTACTAGGTTTGTACCCCAAAGAGATAATAAGGAAAAAGACTTGTACAGAAATATTCATAGCTGCACTCTTTATGGTGTTAAAAAACTGGAAAATGAAGGGTTGTCCCTCGATTGGGGAATGGCTGAACAAATTGTGGTATATGCTGGTGGTGGAATACTATTGTGCTGTAAGGATTGATGATCTGGAGGATTTCTATATAAACTGGGAGAACCTCAATGAACTGATGAAAAGTGAAATGGGCAGAACCAGGAAAAAGTAAAACATTGTGAAACAGTCCAATGTATTGGACTTTGCTACTATTAGCAATGCAGCAAGCCAGGACACTCCTGAAGGACTTATGGGAAAGAATGCTGACCACACTGAGAAAAAGAACTATGAATAGAAATGCAAAAGAAGAACATATTGCAAAAATGAATAATATGGAAATAGTTATCAAGTAATAACATTTGTACAACCCAGTGGGATTGCTTGTCAGCTCTGGGAGTGGTGAGGGAAAGAAAATCATGTAAACATGGAAAAATATTAAAAAATAAAAAATTATGCTTAAAGAAATTATAATATATTTCAGTTAATATTTCAAATTTATTTAATAGTAAGCCAACATCAGCATTAAACATGAATTTCAAATAACATCATATCCAAATTCATAAAATTAAAGTTAACTAAATTGCCAAAAGAAATAGTAGTAGTAGTGGTGGTGTTAGTAGTAGTAGTGCCAGAATTAGACATCTCTATCCATAAGTATGGAACTGGACAAACCACTGAAGAATCTAAAGCTGAAAGATTTAGAGCATCTTATGAATGGTAATTTATTGATCAACAACATATGATGTCTTCACAGACATACATTGTGCTGGGACACAGAAATTATAAACAAAACATAAAAAAGAAATATTAAACAAATAATATAATACAACCCAATAAAACATTAACTTGGGAGCAGAAGCAATAAATACAGACTCATATAGTGATTAATAAACTTAACAAAATGAATAGACTTTTAACCTAATTACAAAGAAAAAGTCAAAGTACCTACTGTATACAGTTTTATCTCTGCAAAACTGGGAATTAAAAGATATAGTTGATTATTATTTAAAATATACATATATGTTTTTAAATGCATAAATGAACAGAGTTAGAAGTTAGAAGAATAGGGTCTGTTTAGCCTACAGGAAAAAAAGATTTGGAGACTATGAAACAACCCTTTCAAATACTTGAGGGATTAATTTGAAGGAAAAAAAAAGATGAGACTTTTCCATATCCCCAACAAACAGAACTAGAAATAACTGATGAAAGTTTCAAGGAAAAATGTTTTTTTGTTCATTGTAAAAAAAAGGGAGAGAACATGGTAATTATTTTATCTAAAAAATGAAATAGACTTCCTCTTTTGGTAGTGAGTTTTCTGTCATTAAAGAGAAAGCCACTTTTGTTGGGTTTGTTTTAGAGGAAATTTGTGTTTTGTGTACTTTTGATGATCAGGTAAAGAAGCTTCATACATCTGATAGTGATCTTGATTGGGTGAATTCTTAAATTTCTTCCAAATTGAAAATTGTTTTGTTTCAGAAACTTTTCCAAGGAAACTTTTTTCTCTTCTGGAGCAGACTATTTTTACATTATATCTAAACAGAAAACTTAGCAATTTTTAAAAGATAATTTAATACTTGTTTTATGATAAGCCTTTAAAAAAAATTCTTATCTTCCCTCTTAGAATCAATACTGCGTATTGTATACCAAGTAGAAGTACCAAGGCAAAAGAGTGATAAGGGTTAGACAATGGGGATTAAGTGACTCGCTCAAGATCATGCAATTAGGAAATGTGAGGCAAAATTTGAACCCGATACCTCCCATCTCTGGGCCAGGCTCTCAATCCACTAATCCACCTTGCTGCCCTTGGTAAGCCTTTTCAAAAGGCTTTTTATTAGTTTATTAGTTTTTGTCAAGCAGAATGGTGCCTGAATTACAAATATGAGTTAATTATATGGTAGATAATTTTTTATACTCTTCAAAATAGAAATAAATACATATTTGGCTATGTTTCTGAACTTCTGGAATTGTCATTAATATTTTAAGCATTGTCACTCCACATCATATTTTAGGTATATTATACATAATATCCACTATATCCTTGTAAAGTAGATAGAAGGTAATTAGTATCTTTTGTTATTTGGCAATTAATGTAATGAGGTTTATCTCCTGACCTGTCTCCTGTTGGTTTGCAATACTTTGCATTAATTTTTGTTCAATAGACTTTAGGAAGGTGAAATTGATTCTTTGTAGATAACTTGAAAGCATGTGTAGAGAAAAAATGCATTTAGAAAAAGCAAAATGAGCTAATAACTCAGAATAAGCATAAAGCCAAACCATAGTTATCCAAATAGGCAGATTATATCTCTTAGTGTTTGGAATTCCCTAGAATAGAATTCTTTTATCACCAAGAGAGAGTGGGTGGGTGTCTGTGTGTGTGTCTATGTCTGTGTTTATATGAATGATGGTGAAGAAATGGAATTCTATCTTTGTCTTCTGTCCTAAAGCTACATTGGGAATTGGGAAACCTTTGTATCATATTCTCAGTTTTTCCAGAATTATAAGGAGTCTAGACTCTTTTGCTCATATGAGCCTTAGCTAAGAGACTGAGAGACCTGTAAAAAATAAATTCCCTGGAATTGGAGAAGGCTGAGATAGCTCTGAGGTTCAACCGTTGCAAAAAGCACTGTCAATAGCAGTCAGAAATTTAGCAATGGGAGAATATAAGGGGGAAAAAATTAATCGAAATGATCAAAGATGTCAAGAGAAAAGGAAATAGATTATAAACTGAGCACAATCAGATAAATCAATGAGGAAGATATTCAAAATAAAAGGGTACCTGACCTCCAGATCATCTGAATAAGTCCAAACATCTCTGAGTAAATGTTAGAGAACTGGAAATAATTCAAGACAAAGAAATTAAAGACATTATCATAGATAAGGAAAAGATTATTCTTACTTAATAGTAGTTTAATTGGAAAATTTTAGTGAATTAGGAAAAATACTAATTGAGACATTAACTTTAGAAAAGTTAAAGGCTACAAAATTGTGTGGAATAGAATTCTAGGGAGGCATGTACCCCCAGAAATCACTCTAATGAGCAGACAGGAAACTTGATAAGATAATGGTAGAGAAAAGCTGCTTTATTTGGAGAAAACAAGAACAGCAGAGGAAGGAAGGAAAAGGGATCCCGCCCATACACGCGGGTGCAAAAATGTCCTCTCTTTTTTCTAGGTACACAGACTTTTATAACAATCCTGTTGCAAAATTCTACTCCTCCCCTCTTGTCTAATCCCACAGAAGGGGGATTATGACGTTTACAGTGTTGAGCATGTGATTTTCAACATTACATACCCCTAAAGACTCCCATGATTTTAAAAAAAAATATCCGTGACTATCATGGGATTCTCCTGGGCTGGGACCATAGTGATAGTTTTGAAATGCCCTGTACTTTCCCTCCTTCAGCTTATCTTATAGTTTGGCGTTCTTCCCAGGGTACAGATCAACTTTTCTCAAGGTTTTTAAAAATAGGTCAGGAAAATAAAAGTTTTGAGGGGGGGGCAGTTTTAGTATAAAGAATAGTAATACTAAAGGGTCTTAAAAATTGGGGTTACAAGCCAAATACTACTCTAAGAATTACACACTGAATCTCATCCCACACAGCCCTCCCTCTTTTAATTTCCGAGTTGTGTAATTCTCACCTGCCTCGTTTCCCCTATATGCAACAACAACTAATAACATTGATTAAGCATAATTGGACACTCTTTGTCTTCATCTTCAGAAATCATCATCATCTGGACTCTGCTCCTACTGTTCCAGGTTGCTTATAGAATCTTGGGGAGGGGGTGCTCCTACTAACAACAATTCTTTTGCAAAGCAAACATTTTTATAAAATAAAAACTTCCACCTCAGGTTCTGTGGGAGATACAGAGATTCCTGAGTCCTAATCTTTAGTCTAAAGTTTAGCTTCTCATAACTGCTTCTACTTATTTCTATGGAAAATCAATTACAGATCATCAAAAATCTCACTTATCTAAAGTTATCAATTAATTTTAAACTATTTCTACTAGTCAACTTGCTTGTTTAGAAAATGGAAACTTTCCATGTTACAGTTTGCATCCTGTGCTGATTGTAGAAATTTGTCATAAAAGAAAGGCATGGAAAATTATCTTTAAATGTTCTTATAGTTCTTTCAAGAACACAGAATGAGTAGGTCCAACACTGTCTGATTTCACGTACAGGTCAGAGCCATCACTGGCTCATACCATAATTGTTTCACTGAGAGACCATCAATCCGGTGTGCCTTACCAAGTCAGAAGGACCCTACCTCAGTTTCAGACTGAGATTGTCCTCGGAATATCTTCTTGTTCTCTACCAATGGTGTTTCAATTATCATAGCCAAATTTTAATATCAAGCTTACTGTAATATTATGTGTGATTCCCTTAAACCTTTTGTCTTAAATGGCAAAAATCCTACTCATTACAGTTGAGAGAAAAGCTTTTCTCTTAGTGTTCCAATTTCATTCTTTTTCCATAATTTCAAACAAGCTTCCTGCTTATTTGCCTACTTATTCTAACAGTTTCAAAAATTCTTCAAATTTATCTAAAATAAATGTTTTTCTCCTTTAACTTCTTCATACATTAAATGCCAATTCTGTATCTCTTTATTCTATACCTTATTTACTAAACATCCACTCTTTCTCCCCTTAAAACCTCTGCTTCAAGCAGAATCCAAATTCCCTTATTTTCCCTTTTTATACCTTCATGTGCCTACTTACATTGTTCATACAATGTGTCTGTCTTGAGTTTGGCTCTCATAAAGAGGCCCCATATTTAATTAAAGTCTACCACAAAAATCAGTATGTAGCATCATGGACTCGGGAAGATCTGAATTCAAATGTAGTCCTAGACACTAACTTTGTAGCTGGGCAACTTACTTAGCCCTTTCTCTGTTTCTTATCTGCAAAATGGTAATTTTACTACCTCTCAGGGGTATTATGAAGATGAAAGCATTATATTTGTGAAGTATGACATTAAATGCTAATTATTATTAGCTTTTATAGAATAACAGTCCAAGAGACAGCAATAGAAAGGGAAATACCATTGAAAATAACTACACAATGCATAAAATACTTGGGGGTTTGGTCTACCAGATGCAAAATTCTTTATGTAAATCTGATCACAAAATATTCCTTAAATAATGAACAATTTAAAATAACTAGAGGAATAGTCAGTTTTCTTGGCTTAGATATACTAGTGTAATAAAAGTGACAATTCTACTAAATTTTATTCATAGTTTTAATGTTATACCAATCAAATTATCAAAAGGATGCTATATAGAACTTGTGATATAGAAGAACATATGATTTTTTCATTTGTTTATATGTGTATGATTTGGAGTTTTGGTTTTAAAAGATTATTACAAAAATGAATAATATGGAAATAGAATTTGAGTGATAATATATGTATTTTGTATATCATATATAGTATATATAATATCATATATAGTATACATATAGCATAATATATATAACGTGTGTATATATATATATGAATTTGCTTGTCAGCTCTGGGAGAGGGGAAGAGAGGGAAGAGAGTAGGGAGACAACAAGAAGCATATAGCCATGGGAGAAAAAATAAAAATGAAATCAAATAATTTTATAAAGTCAAATAAAAATTCATCTGGAATGAAAAATGATTTAAAATATCAAGGGAATAACAAAAGTAGGTAGGTAGGAAAGGAATGGGAACTAATACTTCTAAATCTTAAGTTATATTATAAAATAGTAATCATCAAAAATATTTGATATTGGTTAAAAAATAGAGGTGGAACAGACTAGACAAGTCAGAATCAAAGAGTGGGTTTAATAAATCAGAAAACATAAGTAATTTAGGAAAGAAAAATGGAAAGCAGAAATTAGGCTTAGATCACTTTACCATCATAGTTATAGTATATTCTAATTAAGTATGTGACACTGATTTTAAACATCATGCCAGAGGATTAAAAGTAAGAAAAAAGGAAAATCATATACTTCAGATAGAAGATGTCTTCTTAATCAAATAAAGTATTGAGACAATTACAAAATTAAAATTGATATCTTTGATTACATGAAGAAAAGTAGTCAATAATTATTAATTTACTTTAAAATCCTCACCTTCTTAAGTATCAATTCTAAGACAAAAGTGTCAAGGGGTGGGCAATTAGGATTAAGTGGCTTATCCAGAGCCACACAGTTGAGGAAATGTCAGAAGCCAGATTTGAAGCCAGGACCTTCTGTCTCCAGGCTTGGTGCTCAGTGCTCCCCTATGCCATACCTACCTTCCCCCAACAAGCACTTATTAAGCACTTATGTGTGTCAGGTGCTGATGTTACAAATGTAGCAGGAACAAAGTGCCTCCCCACAAAGCTTACATTCTGATGAGGGAAGATAACCCACCAAAGATGGGGTGGTAGAGCAAGTCAGGACATCCAGAGTGATGAAGATTTTGCTAGCACAGGTGACCTTTTGGAAGAAGAGGTTCAGGAATGGATCTGTCACTCAGATGGAGAGGCAGGATACTTTCAAAGTGAGAAATCTGTGGTAGAGGAAGCTTCCTCAGTACTAGAGCAAATTTGGAGAAGAATGGTGGGAAATTATATTAGTTTCCTCAGATTAGGGTTTGGTATTGAAGATACATAGATAAGTAACACATAAATATATTTGTATATATATGCATGTGTGACCAAAAGCCTTTTTTCAATAGATAATTGGTCAAAGAACATGAAGAAAAAGATTTCAAAAGAAGAAATGGAACTACAAGAAAATAACTATTGAAGAATACTCCAAATCACTAGTCATAAGAAACATGCAAATCAAAACAACTCTGAACTTCCTCCTCATACCCTGCAAAAGTTGACAAAAGATGGAAATAGTGTTAGAGGGTTTGTGGAAGGAGTCACAGTAATGTATTATCTGTGAAGTTGTCAATCAATACAATCATTTTAGAAAGCATTTTGGAATTATGTACAAAGTGACTAAAATATCCACATACCAGAGAAAACAGCACTTTTTCTAATAGCTGAGAATTGGAAATAAAGTAGATGCCCATCAATTGGGAAATGGCTAAACAAATTGTAGTATATGAATGTAATGGACTGTTATTGTTCTATTAGAAATGATGAATATAGGGGGCAGCTCGGTAGCTCAGTGGATTGAGAGCTAGCCCTAGAGATGGGAGGTCCTAGGTTGAAATCTGGCCTCAGACACTTCTCAGCTGTGTGACCCTGGGCAAGTCACTTGACCCCCATTGCCTAGCCCTTACCACTCTTCTGCCTTGGAGCCAATACACAGTATTGACTCCAAGATGGAAGGTAAGGGTTTTATAAAAAATAAAAATAAATAAGAGAAATGATGAATATAACTACAATAATTGAAAATTTACATGAAGTAATACAAAGTAGAGTAAGCTGAATCAAGAAAACAATATACACATAGATGTAAATGGATAATATCCTGATATTAGAAAAGGAAAGAACATCCACAAGAAGTCAAAATGAAGGTTACAAATACAACTCCAAATAAGAGATCTGAAAATCCCCCCTCCCTCCCAAGGAAAACTCCTTAGCAGAAGTCCACCAGTATATATTGCAGTATTTTTCTATTTATCTAATATATTTATTAAAATTTTCTCATTTTTAAAAAATATCTTGTTACAGGGCAGCTAAATAGCTCAGTAGATTGAAATCCAGGACCAGAGACAGGGAAGTCCTGGGTTCAAATGTAACCTCCGGCTTTTTCTAGCTGTGTGACCCCTGGGCAAGTTACTTCATCCCCTTGCTAGCCCTTAATGCTCTTCTACCTTGGAGCCAATACACAGTTGATTCCAAGATGGAAGGTAAGGGTTTTTAAGACCACGAGACAGGCAGGCAGGCGGGCAGATGGACGGACGGATGGACGGATAGATGGATAGAAGGATAGATAGACAGACAGACAGACGGCAGGCAGGCAGGCTGTCTTGAAGGGGAGGGTGGAGATTCTTGGTAAATTTTGATGATGCTTTAAAAAAAAACCAATCTTTCTCAGGCATAGATTTTGGGAACTCTGGATCACTGAATTAATTGTGGTAGATATAAATTTGGCAAACAATATTCTTTCACCATAATCAACAAAGTATATGAAGAAGTCAGAGCAAAATTCTATTTGTAGTATATAATAAAAAGCTAACCAGAAGAACCAAGAGCACATTACAATTACATTACAATAATTTAGTAAACGAAAACAACACAAAAAGTCAGCTGAACTCAAGTGAATAATTTTTGATCCAAATGACAGAGAATGTAACAAATCCTATTTCTAGTGAGATGGAGAATTATGGGTATGCAATGTAGCGTGTATAGTCAATCTTAATTGCCTTGTCACTCAATTACACTTAATTGTTTTAATTCATTATGAGGAGAGATTTAAGCAAAGAATGAAGTAGTAAAGAGGAAATGATTAATGTGAAAGGAAAAAGTCATTAATTAAAATGTTATGGAGAAAAAGAAGTGATAGTCAATTCTAAGCTATAATGAAGCTTTGGAGTAGAACTTAATCAAAAGAACACATTATAAGAAAATGGCCTTTTAATGATTAGTAGTTCACAAGTAAGTTAAAGTGCCACTGATTACAGAAGAAGATAAAATTAAAAGTGAGCTATTTTAATTCTTCAGTGATTTTTATATAAATGGTTGTGATACATGTTACCTCTGCTTCTGAAGAAATACCAATACAAATTATATGTATTTGAAATGGACTTAACATATAATTAACAGCTTTTGCAATGGCTCAATAATCTTCATTATTTGTTAGAAATTACTATTCATGTGTTACTCTGACTTTTTCAGATCTAATTGTTGAAACCATTGGAAAAAATTATTTGGACTGTTAGATCTCTAATTAGGCTTTATGTTCATGCATTTGTAAAATTACAGCTTCTTCTAGGTTATTGTGTTTAGCCATTCTTATCAACAGATTCCATAGAAACTTGACTTATTGTCTCCATAATGTGCACTGTATTTTCTAAGCCTGAGGCAACCAGGTGGCACAATGGATAGAATGAATTCTATGCCTAGAGTCAGTCAGACTCTTCTTCCTGAGTTCAGATCTTACCTTAGATTCTTACTAGATGTGTGGCCTTGGGCAAGTCACTTAGTCCTATTTGCCTCAGTTTCCTTATCTGTAAAATGAGGTGCAGAATGAAATGGCAAACCATCCCATTATCTTTGCCAAGAAAAACCCAAAAGGGATCCAAGAAGAGTTGGGCATGACTGAACAACAAAATTATCTAAGCCAGAATGTTCAATGTTCTGAAGAAACTTTGGCTTATTTTTTTCTTTCTAGTGGCAAGGAATAAATAATATTTAAAATACCTCAAATTTTATCTCATCCAACCTTCCAAGATTTATAACAATGTTCTGTTACCTTTAGTATCAGCATATAAAATCTCAATCATTGTTTTGACATTTTTTGTTTCCATATAAATAGTGTTCTAGGGAACAAGGTTACATGTTTTGGGGCACATATTGTCAAGGGGAAGTAAAGACAGAGGATTTTGTTTAAAGAAATTGTAAATACTACTTTAGCACTCAGAGTTAATTAACTAATGTAGCTTTTTCTTAACCAAAAGACCAATTCCATATAATGAAAAAGACAAAAGAGGAAATCATCAGCAAAAGCAAAATGTTGAACAACTTTGATGTCACATAAAATATTGTACACCTCTAGTCTTCCACTTCAATGAAGAAGCACGAGGAGATGCCTTCTTTGGGGCCAAGCTTGATCATTATAATTTTCCAAAAATGAGTTTTGTTTTTCTTTTACTGTTTTTTCCATTTATGTTATTGTACTCATTTATGTTGTTTCCTTCCTCTTGCTTACTTTACTTTTGTATCAGTTCAAATGAGTCTTTTCATGTAGTTTTCATATTTATCTTTGTAGTCTTCATATTCATCATTTCTTAAGAGCACCATAATATTTTATTACATTTATATACCACTCTTTTTTAACCGTTCACTTACTTTACTTCCATTTCTTTGCTATCTTAAAAAGTACTGCAGTAAATTTTTTGGTATATATAGAAACTTTCTTTTAATGATTGACTTCTTTGGTATGTATGCCAAAAAATAGAATATCAAAGTATAGAGACAGACATTTTAGTCACTCTCTTTGCATAATTCCAAATTACTTTCCAAAATGTTTGGTCCAATTCAGGTTCCACAGAGAGTCTCTTAAAGTGCAACCTCTCAGTTACTAGTATATACCAGAATATTTATAGCATCGCTTTTTTGTGATAGCAAAGTATTGGAAATAAAGTAGAAGTCTAGTGGTTGGGGGACGGCTTAAACAAATTGTAGTGCATGAATTTGATGGAATATTATTGCTCAATAAGAAATAATGAATGTGTTGAATATAGAGAAGTATGGAAGATCTACATGAAATGATATAGAATTAAGTAAACAGAGTCAAGAAAATAATGTTTACAGTGACTACAACAATATAAATAGGAAGAACAACTACAATAAAAAATGTGAATGTTGGAAAATTATAAATAAGCATAACTCAAAAGGAGAGCTATGAAAAGACACACCTATTCTCCTTTGTAGAAGTATGAGGTCCATAATAACTGCACATCTTTTCAGACTTTTTGATATAGTCATTGTTCCATTTTTTTTCCTTTTATGTCTTTAGAATGTACTATTTGTTACATAGAATGGCTCTCTGGGAAGGAATAGGGAAAAATACTGGAACATTATAGTGATATAAACAAAAAACATCAATAAAAACTTACTTTTAAAAGAGTGATCATTTAACCAGTCAGTACCAGTTTATCAATTTATTTGGGAGCCCCCATTATTTAATAAAATTTTGGAGAGAGATATATATGTCCCTTCTCTGTGACTTATATATTACCTGATATATTTTATATTCTTTGGATTTTTAGTAAGAATTCCAAATCTCTCAACAATAATTTCCAACATTAGTATTTCTTTTCATTAGAAAACTGACACTCAGACACTTCCCAGCTCTGTGATCCTGGGCAAGTCACTTAACCCCCATTGCCTAGCCTTTACCACTCTTCTGCCTTGGAGCCAATACACAGTATTGACTTCAAGATGGAAGATAAGGGTTTAAAAAAAAAAGAAAACTGACACAGAATGGTGCTGTGGTAACAAATTTCAGTTTAAATTATAGCTCTTTCATTGTACCTTTTGTGTAATCATAAAAAGCTCACTTTAATAGGGCCATGGCTAAAATCATAAAAAGCTTTTTCTCATCTATAAAGCTTTGGCTAGCTTTTTCAAACTGGCTTACTTATTGTATTTCAGACAAGGAAGAATATGTATAATTTAGAACATTAAATCATTTATCTTCATTTCATCTTAATCTATGCTGTTGAAAGTTTTCAAAATTCTAATAACAATAAGAAAGTTAAAAGGATGGGAGAGTTGTCGTCGTCATCATCATCATCGTCGTCGTCGTCGTCGTCGTCGTCGTCTACTAAAAAGGCTCAATGGAAAAAAAAGTTGACAAGAGTAATTGTTGTATAATTCCTAATCCTGTCTCCCCAGATAACCATCCTTTCAAAATGTGTTCATGACTTACATGTGATATTTGTTTACTTATTCTGTTCATGTCATTTTTCTTCCTGGACCAATTTGCAAAGACTTGTTGAAGTCTCTAAGACTCAAGAGAAGTTTCCTAGCAGCAAAATTTACGAAAACATCACTGTATTAATAATTACTAGTACATGTAGTTCTCTACATAATTATTTTAATGTTTTCATTCTATTTAGAATCATGACTGAAATTTTGATATGTTCACTTTGGGGAAATTGTCCATTTAGATGATGAAATAGAAACTTACAGATTCATTGTTCTCTGAGAAACCAATCTATGTAATTTTATAGAGAGAATTCCCATTAGTGAAAATGAAATCAAAGTAGACAGGAGTGACTTCTGTCTATCTTGTCATACATTATAAAAATAATTAAAATTTTAAAATTGATATTTGGGGGACAGCTGGATAGCTCAGTGTATTAAGAGCCAGGCCTAGAGATGGGAGGTCCTAGGTTCAAATCTGGCCTCAGACACTTCCCAGCTGTGTGACCCTGGGCAAATTACTTGACCCCCTTTTCCTAGTCCGTACTACTCTTCTGCCTTGGAACCAAATAAAATAAATAAAAATAAATAAATATAGTGTTTATTTTAGCACTTTTCATGTAATTAAAACTAGATCTAAACAATTGGGAAAACATTAGTTGCTACTGGGTAGGATAAACTACTAAATAAAAGTGACAATCCTACCCAAATTTATTTATTCAGTGCCATACCTATCAAACCACCAAAATACTTTTTTATAGGATTAGAAAAAAATTATAACAAAGTTTATCTGGAAGAACAAAAGATTGAGGATATCAAAGAAAATAATGAAAAAAAATGTGAAGGATGGGAGCCTCGCAGTACCAGATCTTAAACTGCACTATAAAGCAGTGGTCATCAAAACAACATGGTGCTGGCTAATAGTCAGAAGGGTGGATCAATGAAATAGAGAAAGGGGTAAATGACCTCAGCAAGCTAGTGTTTGATAAACCCCCAAACCCTGGCTTTTGGGACAAGAACACGCTATTTGAGAAAAACTGCTGTGGCAATTGGAAAACAGTATCGGAAAAATCAGATTTAGAGCAACATCTTATACCATATATCAAATTAAATTCAAAATGGGTTAATAAAGAGTAAAATCATAAATAAATTAGGTGAACATAGAATAGTCTGCCATATCTGTGGGAAAGGAAGGAATTTAAGATCAGGTAAGATACAGAGAACATTGCAAAATGTAAAATGACTAACTAACTTTGACTATATAAAATTAAAAAGTTTCTGTACAAACAAAACCAACGCAACCAAAATTAGAAAGAAAGCAACAAACTGGGAGAACATTTTTATAACAAAACTCCCTGACAAAGCTTTAATTTCCCAAATATATAAGAAACTTAAGTCAAATTTACAAAAAAAATCAATCCATTCCTCAATATACAGATGGTCGAAAGACACATCAATAGGCAGTTTTCACATGATGAAATCAAAACTATCAATAAGCATACGAAAAAATGTTCTAAATCTTTCCTAATTAGAGAAATGCAAATTAAAGCAATTCTGAGGTGCCACCTTTTACGTAGCAGGCCAACCAATATGGCAGCAAAGGAAAGTGATAACTGCTGGAGGGATTGTGGCAAAATTGGGACACTAATACACTGCTGGTGGAGTTGTGAATTGGTCCAACCGTTTTGGAGGGCAATTTAGAACTTTGCACATAGGGCTTTAAAAGAACTCTTGTCCTTTGACCCACCCATACTACTGCTGGGTTTGTAGCCCAAAGAGATAATAAGGAAAATGACTTGTACAAAAATATTTATAGCCATGCTCTTTGTGGTGGCAAAAAAAATGGAAAATGAGAATCCAATGCCCTTTGAATGGGGGATGGTTGAACAAATTGTGATATATGTTGGGGATGGAATATTATTGGGCTGAAAGGAATGATGAACTGGATGAATTCCATATGAACTGGAAAGATCTCCAGGAATTGATTCAGAGCAGCAGAATCAGAAGAATTTTGTACACAGAGACTGATACAATGCAAAGACCCAGGATGATCTAGAGGAACTTAGGAGAAAGAATGCTTTCTACATCCAGAAAATGGACTTTGGGAACAGATATGCAGAAGAAAAACAGATGATTGATCATGTAGTTCAATATGAATATGATTGGGATTTTGACATTAAAAGATCACTCTCCTGCAAATGTGAATAACATGGAAATAGGTTTTGAACAATGATTCATGTATAGACCAGTGGAATTGCTTGTCAGCTCCAGGAGTGGGGACGAAAGTGGTTGGGGTGGGATCACAAATCATGTAACCATGGGAAAATATTCTAAATTTAAAAAAAAAAATTTGAATTAAAAAAAAATTGAAAAGAAATGGAAAGAAGAACCAAGAAAACAATTTTGACTATAATAGCATTGCAAATTGAAAGATTTGACTCTTTTTCAGTGTAATAATCACCTGCAACTCTAGAGAATTAATGATTTACCATAATGCCTACATCCATATAAACACATGATGGTATAGATAGGCAGTGAGAAGTAAAGTTTTGGACATGGCCAGAATGGAGATGTATTTTGCTTGACTGTGCATATTTGTTGGAGGAATTTTGTTTTTATTTTTTTTTTCTACTGGAAGAAGAAAAGAGGGAGAGGAAAAGAGCAGGTGTTTGTTAATTGAGAATAAATAAGATTTTTTTTTTTAATTTAAAGTTAAAATATGGAAGAGAAACTGAGTTGGGGGCAGGAGAGATTATACTAAATAATACTGACACAAGTCTGAGAGCCAAGTAGGCAACTGACAAAAATAGATGAAAACCAAGAGCCATTCCTAATAGTAACAGGACACAAACAGATTTTAACATTCTTGCAAACTATCAGAGACCTTTTGAAAATATGTTTCAAGTTTGAAAACGTAAACCACTCAGATTTTGCTTCTAATCCTATAGCTTGGCAAAGATAATATAAAAGACAAAAGTAGTTAATGTTGATAATTGGGAAGATAAACTCAGAGTTGATCTGAAACAACAGTTTGCAATTTTGTAATAAAAGGGACTGGATTTTTCATACCCATTTAACACATTTTCCCCTTTAACTGCTCATATATCAAAGACAAAAACAAAAGCCCAATATATATATATATACCAAAAGAGGCATAGTCTTTTTTTTTTAACACTTATCAACCCTCTTAAGAATTAATGCTCTTATTGTGGCATATGTTGGTGATGGAATACTATTGTGCTAAAAGGAATAATAAAGTGGAGGAGTTCCATGGAGACTGGAACAACCTCCAGGAAGTGATGCAGAGCGAGAGGAGCAGAACCAGGAGAACATTGTACACAGAGACTAATACACTGTGGTATAATCGAACGTAATGGACTTCTCCATTAGTGGCGATGTAATGTCCCTGAACAACTTGCAGGGATCCAGGAGAAAAAAACACCATTCATAAGCAAAGGATAAACTATGGGAGTGGAAACACCGAGAAAAAGCAACTGCCTGAATACAGAGGTTGAGGGGACATGACAGAGGAGAGACTCTAAATGAACACTCTAATGCAAATACTATCAACAAAGCAATGGGTTCAAATCAAGAAAACATCTAATGCCCAGTGGACTTACGCGTCGGCTATAGGGGGTGGGGGGGAGGAAAAGAAAATGATCTATGTCTTTAACGAATAATGCTTGGAAATGATCAAATAAAATATATTTAAAAAAAAAAAAGAATTAATGCTCTTGTATTGGTTCCAAGGCAGAAGAGTAATAAGGACTAGGCAATGGAGATTGTGACTTCCCCAGGTTCACACATGTAGGAAGTGTCTGAGGTCATATTTGAACCTAGGACCTCTCATCTCTAGGCCTGCCTCTCAATCCACTGAGCCATCTAGCTGTTAACAATTATTTGGGGATTATGTGAAAAGTGTGTGTGTGTGTGTGTGTAAAAGGATGTTGTCCCATTAAAATGACATAGTGCATCAATTCATATAAATCTTACATATATTTGAATTCCTCATGTTTTTCATTTTAATGGGATAACATTAATGAAGGTCCTCTAGAATGGATGGTGAAATAGACCTCTTTATTGCAGTAGAATAATGAGGAGTTACTAAGGTAGAATGTTGTGTACATTATCGAACATGAACAGTATAGGATTCCTTAATTTAATTGTTTTCCTTTCTTACAATGAAAGGTTTAATCCAGATGTGGGGAGTAAAAGAATAGTACTATTTCCACAAATTATTATTTTTTTAAGAAAATATTAATAATTTTTTATTCATCAATTTTAAAAAATGTAAGAAATTATAGTACTTTTCACAGTGAAATTACTTTTATTCTGTTTAACAAATAAAATGTTATTAGAGATATGAAAAGTGCTTGACTACATAAAAAATGTTTCTGAAGTAAAATTGTAATTAAAAGAAAAAACAGGTATGACAGATACCTAGTGAGGAATTTCTTTCTTCCAATTCATATTATCACATTCTCTACAATTTATAGTCTCGGGAGGTGTCCATACCTCTGGAGCCAGGGGTGGGAGGTGGTTATGTGACAGTGTATGTCAGAGGAAAGGTTTAAACCCAAGTCTTCCTGGCTCTGAAGTTCATTCCCTTTCCATTATACCATGCTGCCTTTATAAAGTAAAACAAAGTTTAATTTTAAAAAATCTAATAATATTTTGAATATTCAAAATTTATAAAAGGGACTCCTAATCCTCAATTTGTAAATGGTCAGTAGGTATTATTGCCATGACCATCTCAGGGATGAACCTTGTGGGTCATTAAGCTGGGGCAAGAAGCATGGGGAGTTGGGATTATAGGAGGACCAGTTCTGACTAAGAACTATACAGACAACTTCTTCTTTTAAAAAAGCTTTAAAAAAAAAATAGAATTGTTGGCATTAGAGCACTAAGTTAATAAGACTCAAACTTAATTTTGTCTACCATGTCTAGCTGTGGTGTTCTGTATTGACTTAAATATTTCATTCCGACTTAATGCTTTAAATTTTTTGAGAATTTATTTCTTGTTCTTTCTGAAACCAAAGTATTTTGTTGAAAAATTGCATTTTAGTGCTTTAAATGAATGTCTACCCTTTGATCCAGCCATACCACTGCTGGGTTTGTACCCCAAAGGGATAAGGGAAAAAATTTGCACAAAAATATTCATAGCTCTGGTATTTGTGGTGGCAAAAAAAATTGGAAAATGAGGGGGTGTCCATTGATTGAGGAATGGCTGAATAAATTATGGTATATGTTGGTGATGGAATATTACTGTGCTGAAAGGAATAAAGAAATGGAGGAATTCCATGTGAACTGGAAAGACCTCCAGGAATTGATACAGAACGAAAGGAACAGAACCAGAACATTGTACACAGAGACTGATATGTTATGGCACAATAGAATGTACCAGCAGTAATGCAAAAAGAACAATATCCCTATCCAGAGAAAGAATTGTGGAACCAGAAATGCATTAGAAAAATGTGATCAACCACATAGTACAATAGGGATGTGATTAGGGTTTTGATGTTAAAGAATCGCTCTACTGCAAATATGAATAACATGGGGAAAGGTTTTGAATAATGATACAGATATAACCTAGTGGAACTGCTTGTCAGCTTTGGGAGGATGGAGGATGAGCAGGGGAGATCGTGAATCATGTAACCATGGGAAAATATTCTAAATAAAAAAATGTTAAAACATGGCATTTTAAAACCAGTGGCGTGTCATGAAATATTTTTAAATGCCTTCCAAAAGGACATGTTCATACACACAACAGAACACACCCAAAAAAATTTCAATATTACACAATGAATTGCCTATTTCATTCACTGTCATATGTGTGTATGCAATAAATTCTATTCTTTTAAAGTTACTGCTTAGCTGTGCTTCTCTTTTGGCCATTTAAAAATATGTTTCAATGGCCATCTTTTTTTGGAATAAGCATTGCTAATTCCCTTTGTCAGAAAGAAAACATTGTCAAACAAAACAAAGCCACCCTGTGGCTATGTCCAAAAATGCATATTTCTTTCTGCATTTTGTGTCCATCTCCTCTCTTGTCAGGAGAAATGGTTAGTATGCGTCACCAGAGGGCTCTAAAGATGTGCTTGGTAACTGCATTGATCAGAGTTTTTAGGTCTTTCAAAGTTGTTTTTCAGTGTGGTCCTTGTATTCTTCCAGATTTGTTTATTTCATTTTTGTGTCAGCTCAGACTACTCTGGATTTTCTGGTGTTCTTTCTTTTGTTATTTCTTAGAATTCAGTAATAATCCATTACATTCATAAACCATAATTGGTTTAGCCATTCCTCAACTAAGAGGCAATAAAAGGTACCCCCTTAGATTCTGGTTCTTCCTCCCTTCTTACTTCTGATTTCTTTAGGACTGGTTCAGGTCCCACCTTGGATGTATACTGGCTCCATGACCCTCTGTAAAGTTAGAGATAGAGAGACTATAAGTTGAAGAAGGATTGTAGATATCTATTAGTAGAGGACTTTTTCACCCTGGAAGGTTCTTTTACCAATGAAGTCATAGTTCCAAGCCAATTTAAAAAACAAACAAACAAAGAGAAACTGTTCTTATTAGGTGTATATGAATTGTAAGAATTTGAATGTACTCCACTCCACTTTTCGCCAAGGTTTGCTTTTTTTTAGATCCAGGTTTGGATTCTTGTTTTCAGCTTGTAAACCAGACATTTGAACATGAACTTCATGTCAAAAGCAATTCATATAACAAATTCTTCCCTCTACTCGTTTTTTTCTTCCCTTTTCCCTACTAAATTAAGAAATAGGGGTGTATGCAATTAATTTTTTATGTTCTATCCCTTCTCTAATGTGAATTTTTATTATCTTTCCCTCTCATCTTAATAGTGCCAATGACTGGTTTTACACAAAGAGCTACCATTGATCCAGAACTGAATGAAATACATGTCCTGTCTGGACTCAGTAAAGACAAAGAGAAGAGGGAAGAGAATGTCAGGAACTCCTTCTGGATTTAT
Source organism: Monodelphis domestica (assembly GCF_027887165.1). NCBI lineage: Eukaryota > Metazoa > Chordata > Mammalia > Didelphimorphia > Didelphidae > Monodelphis > Monodelphis domestica. The sequence continues at coordinate 203,493,209 of NC_077231.1, forward strand.
GACATTGTGAGAAATAGTTGGTAAGAAACAGTTATGTGTGCTGAAATCCTAGGGCAAGTACAATTTGTAATAGCCATTTATTCAATTTTAGAAAAGGGGGAAGAATGGAAGATATATTAATTTGTAGAAAAAGTACATTTAAAAGACCAATAATTATCTGTGCCAGACACTCCCAATGCAGTAAATTTAAAAAATAAAATAAAATGCCTATTGTTTATAGAACCTTGTGCTATGTGCAAGGAAATAAATAGATTAAATGCAATCTGTGCCAAGTAGCACCTAACAGTCTTACATTTGAAAATAATCAATTTTGCTTAAAAAATTTTTACTTGGGGGAAAGAGTTCTTTGCTGGGAGTAAGAAGACCTGGATTCTTATTCCCACTCTGTTACTAACTTACCATGTGCCCTTGATTAGGTTAACCCTTCTGAGTTTCCTCACCTGTAAAGTGGGAAGATTTACCTAGCTGGTCCACTTTGATAATTCTATGATTATTCTTTAATCTGTGGAACGATATTACAATGAACATAAACCCTTCAAAAAAATTTCCCCCTTTATAACTTAGAGTGGAACTTGGCAATGAAGAAATTAAATACATTCAAAATAGTATACTTACTTGTTAAGGGAAAAGCAGAGCAGCCTAATTGTTAGCCTTTTATTACTATTTATTTTTTAATTTATTTTAATTTATTACTATTTATTACTATTAAGCTCAACATTCCTTTTCTTTCATTTCACCATTTTTTCCTTCCTATCCAAAGATACTATCTCTTCTTTAATGATCTAAAAAGTGAGTTCTGGAAATGAATTGTTTCAGTTTACCGAATATGTTATTAAACACCTAATGTGTAGAAGACTTTCTAGTAGGTATTGGTTTCTATTTGGAAGATCTTCTAAACCTTCTATGTAAGGACTTTCAAAGGAGCCTTGGACTTCAGGAAGAGTTTAGATAATCTGTAAATAAGATTACTTTAAAGATTTGAACTTTGGATTTCACTGTTAGCTAAACCTTTAAAAAATTTTCTTTTCCCTATTGTATATCGTATATAGTTTGTCTGTTAGTTTCACTGACCTGCTTTTTTCCTTTTGTAAGATTTAAAAGAGTGGGAGCCATAAACTGTAAGAGTTAAAATAGTTGGGTGTCATAAACTGTAGTGATTAAAATAGTGGAAGATATAAATTGTAGTAGATATAAAAGTGGATGAGTAAATTGTGAACGCAGAAAATATGTTTTCACTACAGTGTCTTGTTTCAAGTCAAATATAAGGTGGTCACCAGGGAAATATTCCCAATTATGAATATACCCAAGTCAACTGGCTTTTATAGAGAATTTTAATTAATAATACAATGAGGATTTAAAGAAAGAGAGAGAGAATAAGAAAGGAATAAGTATGAAGGGCCTTAGCCAACATGGCCTAGACCTAAGTCTTAAGAGAGAGATCAGTCAGTCCTTAATCACTCACCACAAGATCTGTCCAAGCAAGGATTCTAGTGATCAGAGAGGCACCAGCTGCAATTCAGACTTCCCAGCTGACTGTCCCGAGAGAGACCCGGGAGAGACAGAGTCTCCTTAGAGGGAATTCCAGCCAGAGTCCTCCTCAAAGGGAGTTCCAGCCAGAGAATGTCCCAAGAGCCTGTTTCCAGAGCTCTCTCCCAACAGCCTCCTTAGAGCCTGTTTTTTTTTAAGAGCCTGTCATCTCCTTATATAGGGAATTTTCTCCTATGTCACCTCCCCTAAGTTCTTCCATCTACCAATCACAGTAGACGTTTTTCAAAGGACAGACCATTCTTAGTCCACATCTAAGAAGGTGTAAATTTTTGAGTAATTCACACCAGGAAAGCTCTGAGTAAGTTTCTCAGCACTTTGTTCCTTGTAAATTCACAAGTGGCTTGACCTTTATAGGTACTTATCTTAAGAACTTTTTGCCTTATTATAAGTATGGGCTTAAGTACTTTTCATTGTTCAGAAAAGTTTACAACTTTATCTTCCCCTAGGGCAGACTTAAGTAGGTGAAGTAGAGTTCTCACATTCCTGATCTAAGTAGAGTTCACTGCCCAAATGGAATGGTCTTAATCCAATCTTATGAAGTAGGGTCTGGGAATTTTTAAGGTTCACACTTTTTCCTTTATTTTGTAACAAAGCATGCCTCTGAATAGTTGAAGGAAGCAGGAATCTATTTGAAAATAAAGATGTTATAAAAACAATGTATCAATTAAAAATTTTTTTAAAGATTACACAAGAGTAGAATGTCTCATCTACTAGGATTTACTGAATACGCAGTTTTATTTATTTGCTTTAATTGCATTTGTCTTATGTTTGTTACTCATCTTAGTAGGGCAGTACTATAATAGCAATTTGTATTACAGGTCCTGTGTCTATAAAAATGATCAAGCTTCAAAGGATAATCCAAGTAAAAGTCTACAGGAGGAGGAACCATGCCCAAGATTTGCCCACCAGCTTGTGTATGATGAATTGCACAAGGTACTATTGTGCTTTCTACATGTACAATACCTTTAGCAGGGCAGTGAGGTAGCTCAGTGGAGAAAGCACCAGACCTGAAGATGGGAACTTCCTGGGTTCAAATGTGACCTCAGATACTTCCTAGCTTGTGTGTCCATAGGCAAGTCATTTAACTCCAGTTGCCTGGCCCTTACCATTCTTCTTCCTTAAAACTAATACTTAATATTGATTCTTAAGACAGAAAGTAAAGGTTTTTAAAAGTAAAATAAAATGTATGTGGTATACCCAGTAAGGTGACCTCTCTAAGGAAATCGGGCCATTGGTTTCCTATCATTTGTATAAAACTTATTTGGGAAAAATATAAGGAGCAGATTTGGCATGAGTGCCCTTCTGAATGGAAACAAACTATACACATTCTTATTTTTATCTAAAGGAATCATTTTTATACTTCTCTTGGTTGGAATGAGTCATTTGCTCTCTTCCATTAGCCTAGTTAACAACTATGAAGGCAAGGTTAATTTATAGCTTCTGACATAGTGCTCAGGTGTTTGAAAGAATTTCTTTTGACTTACCAAGTCATTTGCTGTAGTTTAGTATTTGTGTTTTAGAGAACCAGTATTCTTGCTCTTCATTTGAGAATTAGTGAATAAATATGCATGTTGTGAAGTACAAATGAAAGGATGTTGAATTTTTGTAAGAGTTCTTTCCCTTAGTCTTCAGTTAAAAGTAAATAATTTTTCTCCTACAAGGAGCTAGTACTTTATAATGGCATTGAAATCTAATTAATAAGGGGATGCTCAATGTGGCGCAATGGATTGAGAGCCAGGCCTAGAGACGAGAAATTCAGGGTTCAAATATGGTGTCAGGCACATCCTAGCTTTGTGACCCTGGGGAAGTCACTTAACCCCCATTGCCTAGCCCTTACTACTCTTCTGCCTTGGAACCAATACACAGAATTGATTTTATAAAGGAAGATAAGGGTTTAAAAAAAAATAGAAAACTAATATTTTTGAAATTTCATGGAATGCTTAAGGGAAAGACTTGTTTAAGGGTAGTATGCCATTAATTCTATGTTTAATAATTATTTGATTGATTTTATTCCAACATATTACTGGAATTCCTTTTTAACAAACTTATCTTATATGGCCTTATCCAAAAATATTTTAAAAAACATTTTCATACCACTTATTTTTTGTCACTATATCTGACAGACAATATGATTAATATAAAGCCCCTCCCAGAACCTTAAAATTAACTTGCTTAATCAAGTCATATAATGCCTGTTTTGAACTATATCCCCATTTGCTTAAACCTGTTTCTAAACAATACTTCAAGGATCTATGATTCCATTGGTTTGTAAATTGTTATAGGGAAATCATAGAGAAAGCAGGAAGTACTAAAGTAGAGGCAGAGGGAGAATTCCGTAACCTTATAGAGACTGAGTTAGTGGTATTTACTCTGGAGTAGGACACTGTGCATGTGATCTTTCCTTCAAGCAAGTTTCACCTTCTGAGAAGTAGTTGAGATTGGTTTTAAACTCCACAGCAGGATTGTTTGAGTTAAATCATTACTCCCCTTCTTATTGGATCTGTATCTGTTCCTGTGTGTTCCAGCTGCTGCTGTGATTTCTACTAGGACTCCTACCTGTGTTTCTTCCAGTCTTCTCTTCCCCTAATTACCAGCAAAAGGGGAAGGATTCTGGTTAGGATATTACAGGTAGCTGAGATCTGTAGGTACAAATTCAGTGTAGATAACATCTATTCATTCCTATTAGATTTTGATGGGAGGAATTAGTTTTTATACCTATATAGATCATCCTAATTCCCTTCCCTTCCTTCCCTCCCTTAAATATCTTAAATAAACAATTATTTCAGTTTATTGTTTCAATACTCACTCCAACAACATGTCATAGTCATTTCATGCCCTACAAAATGCTTTCCCTGAATAATTGGGACTCCAAAATATATCACCTAATAATAAGCCTTCTATTGATAAATTTGAAGAACCCAGGAGCTGGATGTGGGAAATGGGTGCTCATGTTGTGTCCACATGAAGGCATAACAATTATGTGACTGTAAGGAAATCACTTAACCTTCCCAGGCCTTTTGTGCTTTATCTGTATAATGAAGAAATTGGGCTGGAACCTCAGAGTGGTTCTAAAAGAACAGATTTTCCAGTTCTAAAAGACTTCTTTTAACCCACAACCTCTATGAGTCTCTGTTTCCTCATCTTTAAAATATGTTCCTTGGGTTTGTTGTGAAGAAAGTATTTTATAAATCACAAAGACGATTATTAATAATTATTGTTAGATGGGCTCTCAGATAACAAATGTACATTCTATCATTGTGTACATTCTGTCATTGGTCTTATAACCATTTTTGCCTGGTAGGATCCAACAAAGCTCACATGTAGCTGATTTATCCCTCTAGAGTGTAACAGGTGAAATTATGGCTAAGACTGAATGTACAATTATTTTTGGTCGCCAAGGATTTTATTTATGAAATCCTAATGAAAAACACAAGTCAGCTGGAAATTTATGTTGATTTTAATTGATAGGGGAGGAGATTAAGGAGGAGGAAGAAGGAAAGGAGTATGTTCTTCCCCCCACCCCCACCCCCACCCCGATAGTGCTATAGTGCGAGGGGGGAGATTAGGAGATAAGGGTTTGGAGTATGAAGGAGGAAGGAGTCAGGCTTGAACTCCAAAAAGGGAAAAGGCTAAGCCAAGATGCCTGAACCTGAAATCAGCTCCAGGGAAAAACTCACCACCAACCCAAACAATAGCTGCCATCACACCAAGATGTTGGAACGCTTAGCACACTGCCAGCCAAAGTCTTCTCTCCAGGGAAAGAGCAAGAGATAGGAAGTGACGTGCCTTATAGACGTTTTTACATCACTTTTCTGCATCTCATCTGTACCAATGATAGCTTAGCTTGACTTAGGACAGCCTACGAGTCTGTCAGCTGTTTTCTGCACATGTCTGTTGCCTTTTTTCCCAGATACTTAATCTTGAGTATGGTGCAGGCATCCTGACCTTGTTAAACTGAGTAGGGTGAATAAATGTGGACTTCCAATACCTGATTCTATTATTCCAAGTATCTCTATTGTTACTGATCAGAAAATAGCTAAATCAAATTTTCTAAAAAATGGTCTGATTAGGGTGGAATAGTTTTAAAATTCACAAGAGGGAACTTCCGGTCAAGATGGCGGCTTAGAGAAAGCTAAAGTTCAGATCTCCGTAAATCCTTCCCGACCAATCTCAAACTATAAGCTCCTAAGGCGCCGAAATTCAAAACGATCAACAGCATAGACCCTGGGAATCATCCTCCTGGACCTGGACCTGGTCCAGGTACGGCCCCCCTCAAAAGCCAGAACCCGAGATCACTCGGACCTAAGGGGTAGGGGCTCAGAGTCCAAGGCTCCGGGAAGCTGCGGCCCCTCCCCCCTCAGAGAGAAGGGTCTTCTGAAACAACAGTAACCCTCAGGGCCGACAAGACAGCCTCAGGGCCATCTATTCTGAAGGCAACTTCCGGAAAGCAACCCAACCCAGTCCAGTCGAGGGGCACCTTAGCAGCAGGGAAACAGAGAGAGCCCGGGGAGAGTGTGGCCCCCTGGTCCAACCCTTCCATTCCAGTTCCAGTGAAAGTCATTGCCTTAAGGCATGCTCAGTTTAACCCAGGGAAAGCTCATAGAACGGACAATCTGCCCAGGACTAAAGCCTCTGAACACCAGACAGAGATAAGAAAAGCTAATCCTCCCCATTCAGAGATGGCAAACTCCACAGAAGCACAGAAGCCCCAAAATCCCAAGAAAAATAAGAAGAAAGGGGCAACTTTGGACACATTCTATGGAGCCAAAATACAAAATACAGAGGAGATAGAAGACGATACACAAGAAAATGCTCCGAAACCTTCCAAAGGAAATGGAAACTCTCCACAAACCCATGAAGAATTTGAATCAGAAATGACCAAAAAGATGGAAGCTTTCTGGGAGGAAAAGTGGGAAATAATGCAAAAGAAATTCACGTATCTACAAAACCGGTGTGACCAAACTGAAAAGGAAAAGCAGGCTTTAAAGGCCAGAATCAGGCAACTGGAAGACAACGATCATGTAAAAGAGCAAGAATTAATAAAGCAAAGCCAAAATACCAAGAAATTAGAAGAGAACATACAATATCTCACCGACAAGGTGACAGATCTGGAAAATAGAGGGAGAAGAGATAATTTAAGAATAATTGGACTTCCAGAAAAGCCAGAAATAAACACCAAACTCGACATGGTGATACAAGATATAATCAAAGAAAATTGCTCAGAGATTCTAGAACAAGGGGGCAATACAGCCACTGACAGAGCTCACAGAACACCTTCTACACTAAACCCCCAAAAGACAACTCCCAGGAATATAATTGCCAAATTCCAAAGCTATCAAACAAAAGAAAAAATCCTACAGGAAGCCAGAAAAAGACAATTTAGATATAAAGGAATGCCAATCAGGGTCACACAAGACCTTGCAAGTTCTACTCTGAATGACCATAAGGCATGGAACATGATTTTCAGAAAGGCAAGAGAGCTGGGTCTTCAACCAAGAATCAGCTATCCAGCAAAACTGACTATATACTTCCAAGGGAAAGTATGGGCATTCAACAAAATAGAAGATTTCCAACTTTTTGCAAAGAAAAGACCAGAACTCTGTGAAAAGTTTGATACCGAAAAACAAAGAGCAAGGAATACCTGAAAAGGTAAATATTAAGGAAAGGGGAAAGGAGAAAAATGTTATCTTCTTCCTTTATTCAAACTCTCTTCTATAAGGAGTACATTTCTCTCAATCTATGTATACTAACATGTGGGGAAAATGTAATGTATAAATAGGGGGTAAAGAAAGACCAAATAGAATAATCTTTCTCACACAAAGATTCACATGGGAAGGGGAAGGGAAGAAAACTCCTATAAGAAGGAGAGGAAGAGAGGGTTTTTTACTTAAACCTTAATCTCAGGGAAATCAACTCTGAGAGGGAAAAACATCCAGATCCATTGGGATCTTGAATTCTATCTTACCCAACAAGGGTAGGGAGAAGGGAAAACCAAGGGGGGGAGGGGGAGAGGAAAAACAAAAAGGGAGGGAAAGAGAGGGGGGAGGGGGAGGGAACAAAAAGGGAGGGACTAAAAAGGGAAACATCAAGGGAGGGGACAAGGGGGACAGATTTCAAGTAAATCACTGGACTAAAAGGTAGAGCCGAAGAAGAAAAGGTTAGAATTAGGGAAGGATATAAAAATGCCAGGGAGTCCACAAATGACAATCATAACTTTGAACATGAATGGGATGAACTCACCCATAAAATGTAGACAAATAGCAGAATGGATTAGAATCCAAAACCCTACCATATGTTGTCTTCAAGAAACACACATGAGGCGGGTTGACACCCACAAGGTCAGAATTAAAGGATGGAGTAAGACCTTCTGGGCCTCAACTGACAGAAAGAAAGCAGGAGTGGTAATCATGATATCTGATAAAGCCAAAGCAAAAATAGACCTGATCAAAAGGGATAGGGAAGGTAATTATATTTTGTTAAAAGGGACTTTAGACAATGAGGAAATATCATTAATCAACATGTATGCACCAAATAATATAGCACCCAAATTTCTAATGGAGAAACTAGGAGAATTGAAGGAAGAAATAGACAGTAAAACCATATTAGTGGGAGACTTGAACCAACCATTATCAAATTTAGATAAATCAAATCAAAAAATAAATAAGAAAGAGGTAAAAGAAGTGAATGAAATCTTAGAAAAATTAGAATTAATAGACATATGGAGAAAAATAAATAGGGATAAAAAGGAATACACCTTCTTCTCAGCACCACATGGCACATTCACAAAAATTGACCATACATTAGGTCACAGAAACATAGCACAGAAATGCAGAAAAGCAGAAATAATGAATGCAACCTTCTCAGATCACAAGGCAATAAAAATAATGATTAGTAATGGTACATGGAAAACCAAATCTAAAACCAATTGGAAATTAAACAATATGATACTCCAAAATCGTTTAGTTAAAGAAGAAATCATAGAAACAATTAATAATTTCATCGAGGAAAATGACAATGGCGAGACATCCTTTCAAACCTTTTGGGATGCAGCCAAAGCGGTAATCAGAGGTAAATTCATATCCCTGATTGCTTATATTAACAAACTAGGGAGAACAGAGATCAATCAATTGGAAATGCAAATAAAAAAACTCAAAAGCGATCAAATTAAAACCCCCCAGCAGAAAACCAAACTAGAAATCCTAAAAATTAAGGGAGAAATTTATAAAATCGAAAGTGATACAACTATTGATTTAATAAATAAGACAAGAAGCTGGTACTTTGAAAAAACAAACAAAATAGACAAAGTACTGGTCAATCTAATTTAAAAAAGGAAGGAAGAAAAGCAAATTAACAGCATTAAAGATGAAAAGGGGGACAGCAACCCCGATGAAGAGGAAATTAAGGCAATCATTAGAAATTACTTTGCCCAATTATATGGCAATAAATACACCAATTTAGGGGATATGGATGAATATATACAAAAATACAAACTGCCTAGACTAACAGAAGAGGAAATAGAATTCTTAAATAATCCCATATCAGAAAATGAAATCCAACAAGCCATCAAAGAACTTCCTAAGAAAAAATCCCCAGGGCCTGATGGATTCACCAGTGAATTCTATCAAACATTCAGAGAACAGTTAATCCCAATACTATACAAACTATTTGACATAATAAGCAAAGAGGGAGTTCTACCAAACTCCTTTTATGACACAAACATGGTACTGATTCCAAAACCAGGCAGGTCAAAAACAGAGAAAGAAAACTATAGACCAATCTCCCTAATGAATATAGATGCAAAAATCTTAAATAGGATACTAGCAAAAAGACTCCAGCAAGTGATCAGAAGGATCATCCACCATGATCAAGTAGGATTTATACCACGGATGCAGGGCTGGTTCAACATTAGGAAAACCATCCACATAATTGACCACATCAACAAGCAAACCAGCAAGAACCACATGATTATCTCAGTAGACGCAGAAAAAGCCTTTGATAAAATACAACACCCATTCCTATTTAAAACACTAGAAAGCATAGGAATAGAAGGGTCATTCCTAAAAATAATAAACAGTATATATCTAAAACCATCAGCTACTATAATCTGCAATGGGGATAAACTAGACGCATTCCCAATAAGATCAGGAGTGAAACAAGGATGCCCATTATCACCTCTACTATTTGACATTGTACTAGAAACACTAGCAGTAGCAATTAGAGAAGAAAAAGAAATTGAAGGCATCAAAATAGGCAAGGAGGAGACCAAGTTATCACTCTTTGCAGATGACATGATGGTCTACTTAAAGAATCCTAGAGATTCAACCAAAAAGCTAATTGAAATAATCAACAACTTTAGCAAAGTTGCAGGATACAAAATAAACCCACATAAATCATCAGCTTTTCTATATATCTCCAACACAGCTCAGCAGCAAGAACTAGAAAGAGAAATCCCATTCAAAATCACCTTAGACAAAATAAAATACCTATGAATCTACCTCCCAAGACAAACACAGGAACTATATGAACACAACTACAAAACACTCTCCACACAACTAAAACTAGACTTGAGCAACTGGAAAAACATTAACTGCTCATGGATAGGACGAGCCAATATAATAAAAATGACCATCCTACCCAAACTTATTTATCTATTTAGTGCCATACCCATTGAACTACCAAAATACTTCTTCACTGATTTAGAAAAAACCATAACAAAGTTCATTTGGAAGAACAAAAGATCAAGGATATCCAGGGAAATAATGAAAAAAAAAACACATATGATGGGGGCCTTGCAGTCCCTGACCTTAAACTATATTACAAAGCAGCAGTCATCAAAACAATTTGGTACTGGCTAAGAAACAGAAAGGAAGATCAGTGGAATAGACTGGGGGAAAGCGACCTCAGCAAGACAGTATACGATAAACCCAAAGATCCCAGCTTTTGGGACAAAAATCCACTATTCGATAAAAACTGCTGGGAAAATTGGAAGACAGTGTGGGAGAGACTAGGAATAGATCAACACCTCACACCCTACACCAAGATAAATTCAAAATGGGTGAGTGACTTAAACATAAAGAAGGAAACCATAAGTAAATTGGGTAAACAGAGAATTGTATACATGTCAGACCTTTGGGAGGGGAAAGACTTTAAAACCAAGCAAGACATAGAAAGAATCACAAAATGTAAAATAAATAATTTTGACTACATCAAATTAAAAAGCTTTTGCACAAACAAAACCAATGTAACTAAAATCAGAAGAGAAACAACAAATTGGGAAAAAATCTTCATAGATACCTCTGACAAAGGTTTAATTATTCAAATTTATAAAGAGCTAAATCAACTGTACAAAAAATCAAGCCATTCTCCAATTGATAAATGGGCAAGGGACATGGATAGGCAGTTCTCAGATAAAGAAATCAAAACTATTAATAAGCACATGAAGAAGTGTTCTAAATCTCTTATAATCAGAGAGATGCAAATCAAAACAACTCTGAGGTATCACCTCACACCTAGCAGATTGGCTAACATAACAGCAAAGGAAAGTAATGAATGCTGGAGGGGATGTGGCAAAGTAGGGACATTAATTCATTGCTGGTGGAGTTGTGAACTGATCCAACCATTCTGGAGGGCAATTTGGAACTATGCCCAAAGGGCGACAAAAGAATATCTACCCTTTGACCCAGCCATAGCACTGCTGGGTCTGTACCCCAAAGAGATAATGGACAAAAAGACTTGTACAAAAATATTCATAGCTGCGCTCTTTGTGGTGGCCAAAAACTGGAAAATGAGGGGATGCCCATCAATTGGGGAATGGATGAGTAAATTGTGGTATATGTTGGTGATGGAATACTAATGTGCTAAAAGGAATAATAAAGTGGAGGAGTTCCATGGAGACTGGAACAACCTCCATGAAGTGATGCAGAGTGAGAGGAGCAGAACCAGGAGAACATTGTACACAGAGACTAATACACTGTGGTATAATTGAATGTAATGGACTTCTCCATTAGGGGCGGTGTAATGTCCCTGAACAATTTGCAGGGATCTAGAAGAAAAAAACACCATTCATAAGCAGAGGATAAACTGTGGGAGTAGAAACACCGAGGAAAAGCAACTGCCTGAATACAACGGTTGAGGGGATATGACAGAGGAGAGACTCTAAATGAACACTCTAATGCAAATATTATCAACATAGCAATGGGTTCAAATCAAGAAAACATGTAATGCCCAGGTGATTTACGTGTCGGCTATGGGGGGTGGGGGGAAGGAAAAAAAATGATCTATGTCTTTAATGAATAATGCTTGGAAATGATCAAATAAAATATAAAAAACAAAAAACAAAAAAAAATTCACAAGAGCAGAGATATCAAACTCATAGGGCAAAGCATATTAAAATGTAATTGAGAAATGTTTACCCAAATAAATAAAAATACAGAGCAACATAGGTGGTAACTGGTTTGTGATTTTCTAAGTTGATATGTGGCCCTCAGGGACCCAATTCTATCTGGGTCTGATACTGCTGCCATAAAGACCAGGACTATTACCTCCATGCTCTGCTAGGGCATCAATGTAGGATTTCAGTGGTTTAATATTGCAAACAGCTTTTGATCAGCTTTGTGTAAATTACTTAAAGCAAATTCATAATCCCAGTTTGGCTCCCTGGAAGCATGATCCCTCCAACAGACTTCCAGACCACCTTGTTCACTTTCAGTATTTCCTCCTAAGACATAATGTAAGTTATGAATGCTTTTTTGAGGGGAGTGGATGATTCAGAGCTATATTTTCATTGATGAAGAGAGGTGTCAAACAGAGCTTCAGCTATTTTGCAGTTTTTAATTGGATGACCTCAAATCATGACAAACTTATTCACTTCCTCTCACCTTGAGCACTAAGATGTAAGATAACTTGCCCAGAATCAAACAGGGAGTCCAAATCAGTCAAGCGTTCGTGGTTCAGAAACTATCTCTATTTCCTATTCTAATCAAATATAATTGGTAAAAAAATAATCTTAGAGCTCTAGAAACTCTAGAATTCTAGAAAGAATTCTATAAACAAGTATAAGTGATTTAGAAATGTTAGTTTTATGCTGCAAATTTTATTCTCTTGCTTTAAAAAAACATTGCCATGGAAAAATGCAAAAATATATATTTTGTCTCAAGCTTAAGGGAAATATCTTTTGGATGTGTGTAGAAATTTGGCTCAGAATACAGTGTTAGGATGAAAGAAGTTCAGCTTTCACCTACTTGAAAGAAATTGATGTTTGTGCAAGACTAAATATGGACAGCCATATGGTTTCTTAGAAGAAGAGGTAATTTTGTAAGAAAATAATAAATAAAATGTTTTTCCTGATATAAAATTTGTAATTTCATGGTCCTGTATAAAAGTTGTCTTTGGCTCTTGCCAGCTCTTACTGAAGTCCAAAATGTTTTAGAACTTGCTTCAAAAATATTGGTTAATATAAACAGAACTTGAAGTTGGTGTGAGGGTGCTGACACAAAGTTTATTCCTATCACTCTCCAAGATATAACTTGAGAGACCTCCTATAGAAACTCTTCCCAGGCTAACCCAACCCAATGTATGAACTCCTTTGCTCTTTATATTCCTTTAGGACTTTTATGTATGCAGTTTATACTTCCTGGCCTATTTTATATTCTGTGCCTTTATTTAACTGTATTGTAAATAGTTTTGTGAGAAAGGACCCACTTATTATTGTGGCTTTCTTCTTGTTTTCTTTTTTTTTAAATGGTAATAGAAAAGGAAGGGACAACTAGGCGGCATTGTGGATAGAGCACCAGACCTAGAGTCAGGAGGACCTAGGTTCAAATGTGGCCTCATACTCTTCCTAACCCCACTTGTCTAGCCCTTGCTGCTATTCTGTCTTAGAAGTGATACTAAAACAGAAAGTTAAGATTTAAAAAAGGACTGCATCCTATAGTTAATACGAGTTCTGAGTGCATCGTCAGGAAGACCCAAATTCAAATCCACTTTGTAAGACTACCCATGTGACCATGGGCAAGCTATTTAACCTTTCTGAACCTCACATATTCTCTAAGATTTATCTACTAGAATATAATCAACCTAGAAAAGCATTTATTAAATGCCTACTATGTAACAGGCACTGGGAGTATGAAGACAAAAATAAAACAGTTCTTGCCCACAAAAGTACCTTTTGTCAGGGGAAATAGCATAGACAATTCCAAATAAAATCAATGCAAAAGTAATTTGTGCCTGGGAGAAGAGAGGGAGACTAGGGGAATCAGGAAAGGTTTCATGTAGTTAGTAGCTCTTGTGTGTAGAAACTAGAGGTTTTAAGAGGTGAGGTGAGAGCTTATAATAAGAATGAGGAACATCTATTGCCAGGCTAGAGAGGCAGGAAATGGAATATCATATTTGAGAAACAAAGAGGATAGTTTCTTTGATCCAAAGTGTGAGGGAAAATATTGTGTAAAAAGCTGAACAGAAGAATCATTGTAGAGGTGAGAAGGATTACTGGAGTTTTTTGTTTGTTTGTTTGTTTGTTTTTTAGTAGGAGGGTGGTATGGCCAGATGTGCAGTTTAGGAAAGTCATGAAGGCTGCTTTCTGGAGAATGGATTAGAGTGGAAAGATTTTCAAGGTGAGGAAACCAATCTTTGTGATCGTCTGGGAAACAGGTGATAAGGACCCTAAACTAGATGGTTATTGAATTGGAATGGAGATATTTTCGAGAGATGTAGTGGAGAAAGAAATGATAAGATTTAGCAACTGATTGGATATATGGAGTGAGAACCAGCAGCATTTAGGGCATTATTGTCCCTGGGGGCCTTGGGCTTAGAGTCCTGATCTGTCTCCTCTATGGTACATGCTCCCTGCCACCTATTTTTCTTCCTCAAACTGCCTTCTTACATTATATTGGTGATGAAGAGAACAGTTGCTCCTTTACATGATGGCTACAGGGGCTTTGTAGGAATTAGAGCTGGGAGAGTTACTGCTATTTGATGGACTGTTGGACTTAGCCCTCTATGAGTAGTAGTTGGTCAGTGGTTGATGGTCTTGGTGGCAATGGCAAATCCCTTCAAAGAACTTCAAGAGGAGACAGTTAGGTGATTCAGTGGGTAGAGAGCCAGGCCTGGAGGTGGGAGGTCCTGTATTTCAAATTTGGCATCAGATACTTCCTAGCTGTGTGGCCCAGGGCAAGTCTTTGATCCCCATTGCCTAAGCCTTACTGCTCTTCTGTCTTGGAACCAATACTTAGTATTGATTCTTACATGGAAAATAAGGATTTTAAGGGGGAAAAAGAAATGACTAAAAGAACTAGCTTGGAAGCTGAACCACTCTTCTAGTGGCAGCTTCCAAAATTGCAAGCATATATGCCAAGGCAGAAATAATATCCTTGTGTACAAATAGTCTTTTTTATTCTAGGAGATGTTTTATATTGTAGTTACTTATTTAGCTAGATTGTAAACTTTCTTGTTAGAAGGGGCTGTATTTTATTATTATGACTCTGTATTGATTATTATATAGTCACAACACACATTAGAAGATCTGAGAGTTTTCTGGGCATCCTACATGTATTTATGTAACTTTACATTGCCATGCATCACTCTTGTGTAGATTTTTAAAAATGAATTCTCAATCTGTTTCCTATTACATTGTAAACTACTTCAGGAAAGGAATTATGTCTTATTTTTCTTTTCTGTCTTACTCTTAGACATCTCTTAACAATGTTAAATTGCTGCCCAAAACACATTGAAGCCAAATGGAGACTTTGAGAGGTGTAGGAATGGGATTCCTTACACAAAGCAAACTCAGGAGAAGAGAGTTATCTTGTGCAAACAAATTTGAGCATGTTTATAGATTTTTATCACTTATGTAAAGCAATTCTCTCATTCATTTATATCAAATGTCCATACCTAATTTTATTATGACTTATAGATACATTTGAGTATGCAAGCGATTTTTAAAATCTTGTTTCTCTTTTCTGTTTTAGGTTCACTATTTGTTTGGTGGAAATCCTGGCAAATCCTGCTCCCCAAAGATGAGATTGGATGATTTCTGGTCACTGAAACTCTGCCGTCCTTCAAAGGAATACTTGTTGAGGCATTGTAAATACCTTATAAGGAAACACAGGTACAAAAGCAGTAGTATATCTCACAGTTTTGTTTTGTTTGTTCTCACAATAAAACATCATCTTTTGAAGCTACTATGCCACCTAAGAACTATTTGGAGACATATTCTATTGGAAAAATCTAATAAATATACAGTGTAACTGTGCTATAATTGATCATAAGCTTTGTTCATATTCCTTTGCACTCTCCTTGAAAGTAAGACTAAAGTTGCTAATTACAAAGTTCCTAATGAGAGACAAAGTGACTAATTTATATGAACCTGGTAAATTAAAGATACTGGAAAACAAAATCTCATAATATATATCACACACACAACGTATCTTAAAATTCAACATAATATAGAACAGAACTCACTGCCTTTCTTCTCAAACCTACTCCTCTTCCTTAATTTCCTATTTCTGCTCAGAGTGCCACCATTTTCTGGTCCTCCAGGTTTGCAATCTCAGGGTATTCTTTGCCTCTCCTTTTTCCTTCCATTCACATGACCACTGCCTTCATTCAGTTCCTTATCACTTCCAACTTAACTGTTGGAATGTAGCCTTTCTTGACTTTTTTGCCTCCATCTCCCCGCTCTCCAATTCATTTTCCACACAGTTGCCAAAATGGTTTTTCAAGGCTTGGCCATGGTCTCTCCCCTATTCCCTCTTACTCTGAAGATTAAATTACAGATATTTCCATTTGGGTATTTAAAGCCCTTCACAATCTCATATGTTTCCATGGCTGTATCATCTGTTTCTCTTCATGTACTCTACAGTCGAGTCAGATCAACTTTGGTTCAGCCTATCATTTTGTATGCTCAGACTGTACTCTGTACTCTCTCCTTCACTCTGCCTTTTAGGATTCCTGCCTTTCTACAGAGCTTAGCCCTCAACATCTCTTCTTTTTATTTGGGAAAGACTTGTGGATTGTTAGAGTGTAAGCTCCTTGAGAGTAGGACTTGATTAATTCTTTGTTTTTGTATCCCTGGCACATAGTAGTTGCTTAATAGATGCATACTGATTCATTAGAATTTTTAAAAATGTATTAAACCAGTAAGAATTAGACCAGCCCTCAGTGATATTCGGACAATTTATATTTTGTTAAACCTCTTGCCCAAAATACATTGTGATAGGTGACCTACATAGAATCATTAACACATGGACTTTCAAAACATAGATTTTAAATTCAGGCTTAATTCCACTTTCTGTTCTGAATTCAAATTGTGTTTTAGACATTTGCTAACTGTGTGACCTTGGCCAAATCCCTCAAAAGCTTCCAATCTTAGTTTCCTCATCTGTAAAGTGGAGAGAATACACTTACCTCACAGGGTTGTTGTGAAGATAAAATGAAATAACATAATAAAATGAAGCACCATAACTTGAAACTGTATAAATGCTAGCTGTTTTTATTAGTTGAGAATCAGTAGCTAGGCCTCATTTTCATAATCTTCATAGCTTTATGTATGGTGATTTAAAAAATTTTAGTTAATATAAAACATAGCATAGGGGCAGCTGGGTGGGTTCAGTGGATTGAGGGCCAGGCCTAGATTTGAGAGATCCTGGGTTCAAATGTGACCTCAGACCCTTCTTAGCTGTATGACCCTGGGCAAGTCCCTTAACTACTCTTGCCTAGCTCTTATTGTTTTTCCTTCCTTGGAACATATTTAGTGTTGACTCTAAAATAAAAATTAAAGGTTAAAAAAAAATAGCACAGGTGCTCAAATTATTAAGCAGTATAGTCACAAATTATCTGCTGCAGCATTTGGATTTAAACCAGTAAAGAATGAGGCCATTTCTCCAAGAATAACATTATATATCAATGGTCACTTGAAATTCCCATGAACAAAGAATAGATCCTTTTCCAGTTTTCTTCTATGAAAGTCACTCTTGCCTTTGGCTTAAATAGGAAGCAGAGTCTTTTTTTCTGATTGGCCTGACAGTTTGATTGTTGGACCTCCCCTGAGAGTCTCCATTGGTGGATATTTCAAAGAGATAGGCTTAGGGGAGACAACTGGTCTTTCCTCTTACCAGGAGGACCTCAGCACACCCTTTCTGCCCTGCCCTGTGGCTTACTTTTCCAAATGGGTCAAAGTTCACCATGGCTTTAATCCTTTTAAGATCTTAACAAAAGACTAAAACTCCCAACCCAGTTTGATAGCCTGGTGGGGAAGAGTATCCCTGGCCTGTTTTTACCTGACCTGGGAGGCAAAAGAGGGGAAATGATTTCACATAGAAATACTAAAATTAATACAAATCAGTACTAATTTTCTTTACAGCTGACTAATTTTATAAGTGCATCTTTTTTTTTCTGCTACCACTACATTAAACTTTTAAAAGAAATTTGTAATTGTTGGAAAGGGAAAGAAGGACCAGTTATTGGACTACAGATATGTATGAGATAAAAACATTTCTGCATTAATCAATATGCATCCTTTAACTAAAATGCATGGAACATTAACTTTATAGTTTAACCTTGCAAGTATTTTCCTTACACCTGTGGACCCAAAAAGCTTTACATTTCTGTCAAATTTTTATTAGTTTACCTCCACTTCCCATTTTCTACTGCTCTCTATATCATAAAGATAACTCCAACATGCTTATTCGCCTACTTTATATAAACAAACAAACAGAAAAAAACACCTGGAATTCAAATGTCAAGCCCTTTAAAAATATATGGAAACATGGAGTCAGCTGGGTTGCTTAGTGGATTGGCATTCAGGCCTAAAGATGGGAGGTCCTGGGTTCAGATTTGGCCTCAGTCACTTCCTAGCTATGTGACCCTGAGCAAAAAGTCACTTACCCCATTGCCTAAGCTCTTACTGCTCTTCTGCCTTGGAACTTATAACAGTGTAAAGGTTTGGGGGTTGAGTGTATATGTGTGTATATGCACACACACACACACACACACACACACACACACACACACACACACACACACAGTTGAGTTGAGACACCCATTATATATTAAGTTTCTACTGTTGCAGACTAGCACTGTGCTGGTCTCTGGGGAAAGTAAAGTTTACATGAGATACAGTCCCTGCCTTATTGTGTCTAATTTAGTAGGGGAAAAGAGAAATAGTGTGGCATTATGGAGAAAGATTCAGTCAAGAGAAAAATGGAGTTAAACTCATCTCTGATTCTTAAAAGCTCTTTGATAATGTTTAAGTTTTTTGGCTTCTTTGACTTTTGATTTTTTTAATCTGTAAGATAGGAATGACACCTATAAATCCTTAATAAGGTTATTATGAAAGTGAAATGAGATATATGTAAAGCATTTTGTAAACATTAAAGATGTATATCTCCTGCCAGTCATGATAGTAGCTGGTCTACATGTCAGCTATTATTATTGTTCCTTTTATAATCTAGGATAAGTTGCTTATATGGATGGTAGGGATGATAACCTGTTTTTGACTTCAGTAATTCTAAAAATGTGGTATTCAAAGATCTTTGAAATGATTTGTAGGCTGACCCAGAAGTACAAGTCATACAAACTTTTTAGAAAAGCATATTGACTACAGTTAACCTAAACTTCACAATGAAAATTACAAAAATGAATTTTTAAAAATATGATCACCATATTTATTATTTACCTAAGCCAAAACATTATAAGGTTGTATGGTGTCAAAAAGAAACCGTTGGAATCCATAGGACTGCTTTTGCCCAACAAAGCAATTAATGGACTGAAGAGTTTGAATCTATGCAGTTTTGAAGGCATCTGAGCAGAAGTTTGTTTGACAGGATTTTAAAATTGGCCTGTGGTATTCAATACTTTGGTACTTCCATGGATCTGTGATTGCATCTGTTTGAATGCTGTCTCCAACAGTGAAGATCTTGACTCATCACTGCGCTCTTGTGTGACTTGCCCATGTCTGCTTTAAACAAGAGGTCCACTCTCCTTGTTGAGTGCCTTCCTCAAGTTCTCTTAACCTTATGTGGATACCAATGGATACCAGCAACATAGGCTGTCCATTCATCACTTTCACTGCATGTTCAGCTGGCCTCTTTTTCCAGACATAAATTTCTCTTATTAAATGTTTAAAGCTACTTCCCTCGCATAATACTTTGTTGGTAATATGTTGCAGCCTACTGAGGCCCATGATGTATCTCCATTGACTTCTCTACTATAACTCACAACTATAATTCTTCAGGGACTATTATATTCCATGATTTGAAGCTATTCAGCATCACTGGAAGAATATTAATGTTAAAAAGATGGATCTATGTCTCAGGTAGAAGCTTGGGATCATTTTTTAAAACATGCATTTTCATAAAGGCAGCAAGGGCAACACACGTTTTCAATGATGGACTCAGTCCATTGCCCATCCGCAGCACCTACACAAGATACCTATGCTGATGGATGGACTATATAGGTTACCCATTCAACTGCATATCATAGTGTGGATATTAGGTATTCTTCATCCACTTGATTTTTGCCATGTGGATAATTAGACTGAACTCTCTCAATTGATTATGGATCTTTGCTCTGCACTGTTCTGGGGCTTGATACAATCAGCACAATGTCATCCATAAACAGGAGCATTTGGAGGACTTCTTCATCAATGGGAAATCGCTCTTCAATTTGGATTCCACACTGAACATTCCCCTTGTGATGACAATACCTTTTGTAAGTATATGTCTCCCTGTTTTATACTTCACATATTAATAACCAGATGGTCATTGAACAAAGCTATTTCTGTTACATCTTTCAATCTTAAGATTTTTACATGTGCATGAGAGTTCCCTTGTTGGATTAGAGGAGAAACCATCCAGAGAATTTTGTTTGCCAAGTCAAATGATTTTTTCAAAAATAGTTAATAAAATAAAAGAGGTCAAAGAATATGAACAAACAGTTCTGAAAGGAATTGCAAACTATTAATGAATACGTTAAAGAATGCTCTAAGAGAAATGCAAAACAACTCTGAGGTTTCACCTCACACCCAACAAAATTGGCAAAGGTGACAAAAGAAGAAAATAATCAATGTTGAAATGGTTGTAGAAAAACTGGCATGCTAATGCAGTTGGTGGAACTCTAATTGACATGACCATTCTGGAAAGCAATTTGGGATTTTTTTTTTTTAAGAAAGTGCCTAAAATGCCCATACCTTTTGACCCAGAGATTCCACTGCTAGGCATCCAGAGAAGCCAGTGGAAAAAAAGAAAGGCTCCATACACAATTAAATTTATAGCAATATTTTTTGTAGTTGTAAAGAATTAGAAACAAAGTAAATGCCCATTGCCTGAGGAATGATTTAACAAATATGGTGCATAAATGTAATGGAATATTACTCTACTGTAAGAAACAGTGAATATTATGAATATAAAGAATCATGAGAAATTTTATGTGAACTATTACAAGGTAAAATAAGGAGAACCAGGAAAACTGTAACCAATGACTACAACAGTATAAATGGAAAGAACAACACCTCAAAACAATGGAATACTTCAAAATCCTAAGGACTAGACTGGGACCCCAAAGAAGAGCTAGAACAAGACATTCCTTCTCCCTGTCCTTCTTTGAAGAGGTGGACCTCCTGCTTGCTGGGTGTGTTGGCTAGGGTTGCTCAACTCTTTTCTTCCTCTTTTGTTATTCTTCACTATAGGAGATGGCTGAGGGTTGAGGGGAGAGTTGAGAGGAATAGAGTGGAAATTATAGATGATAACAAAAACAAAAGACAACAATTAAAATTTATTTTCAAAAGAAGAAATGAAATATCATGAAAATTTAACTTCCAAGCTTAATTCCAGAGAAGAAGTATGAGAAGGCACCTCCCTTCCATCTTTGAAGAGGTAGTTGATTATAGTTCTAGACCACGGTTGATATTATCAGACTTTTTTGATGTGTTGGTTAATTTTGCTAAACTTATTTTCTCTTTTATTTACTTATTTTAATAAAAGATGGTTCTCTGAGGGGGAGGGTAGAAGGGATATATTGGGAAATGTAGGTTATGTAAAAATAAAAGATAGAAATAAAATTAATTTTATAATACTACCCATTAAATTATTTATCTTAATCCCAAGTATGATTTTTGATCACAAAAGTCTTATCAATAGGATGGGTGAGTTGTTAACTTACATTTTCTTTGACACCCTTTTATATGATAACAAGATCAATGTTTCTTTCCTTAGGTTATTTTTCAGTTAGATTGAGAATTTTGCAAACTTATAAAGCATCAAAACTAGTATGTCCTAATTGAAAGACAGGGAAATTGATCAGTGGAAAAGACCTAGAAGCAACCAAGCATAGTAGACTAGTGTTCAATAAACCCCAAAACAAATTATTAGGGTAAAGACTACCTATTCAGTAAGACCTCCTGAGAAAAGTGGAAAGAAGTTCAGTAGAAATTCATTTTAGGCCAACATTTCACACCATTGAAAACAGTTTGACAAATACTTGCTAGACTTAAATATTAACAGTCACATAATTTTTAAAATTAGTATAATGTAAGGCATTTCCTCTGACAATTATGGCTGTAGAACAATTCTTAAGCACACAAAACAGAGGTAGTCATAGAAGACAGAATCTACAAGATAAATCATACAAAATTAAAAAGTGTTTGCAAAAACAAATTCAGTGCAGTTAAAACGAAAGGAGGAATTGATTAGAAGGAAAATCTTCAGAGCCTTATCTCCAGTAAGTATCTGATACAGGAAAATTATATAAATGTATAAGAATGAAAGCTTAACCCTAATGGAGTAGGTAGGTGGAAAAAAGGATATGGACAGGCAGTTTTCTAAAGAAGAAAGGATTCCATCAAGAACCATATAAAGGATTATTCCAGGATACTGATACTAATAAAAATGCACATTAAAACAACTCTGAGATTTTTTTTTTCAAAACCCATAAGATTGACAAAGATAAAAGATGTGAATAAAGATAAAAGATGTGAAGGAGCTACAAGAATGTGGGCACTGGTGCTGGATATCCGAATTGATCTGTGAGACCACAGCCAGATCACTTAATTTTTTAGTACCCTAGGCAACTGTCTAAAACACCAAATTATAGATGAGTTGCTAAAGCTTTATAGGTTTAGGGAGTTTCCACCGAAGGAATTTTTAGTTAAGAAAAAAAAATCATGGGTTCAGACCATGCAAATACCCCTGTAGTATACAGTTTTTACTTGTGTCTTAAAGAATGTTTCTTCCGTGTTTTTTTCCACTATTTATATCTAGTGTTTAAAGTTTTATAGGTGTTCCAAATCTACCCAATGTTGTTCTAGAGGAGCAAACCTGAATTTGCTCCATAAGAAATGTTCCCACTCAGTCATTAGCATATTTGAAAAGTAACCTAGATTTAAATGACAACCACTTCCTTTGGAACACCATATAACCCAGCCACCATTTTGGCTTCAGTCCTTCTTTCATTTATTTTCCTCTTACCAGATATTTATGAGCAAATTAAATTCACAAATTCACTTAGAAACTCTTTCTCTACCACCCTGTATTCTTCTGTATTGGAAGAATATCTCCTGTGTCACTAACCGTATCCAATTTTCATTTTTGCTTGATTATCTTTTTCTAGGTTTGAGGAGAAAGCCCAGACAGATCCTCTTAGTGCTCTGAAATATTTGCAGAATGACCTTTATGTAACTGTGGATCATTCAGACCCAGAGGAAACAAAAGAGGTAAGGAACAAATCTCAGAAAGTTATGTTTGAAATATAATTAGTTCTCAATTGTCTTTTTGTGGATTATCTATTTTGTGAACACTCTGGAAAATGTTCAGTCTTTGTACAGCTTTGATCTACTACTCAGCTTATCTCTGGGTGACTTTCCCAAATTCACATCAACAGAACAACCACACGAATTTTTTGTTTTCTGTTTATGCTTTTAAATACAAAAATATACTTTATAAATAACAAATAAATATATTTATAGATAATAAGAAAGAATGTAAAGAAATAAACTTACTTATGATAAGCTATTTACCTTGAAGATCAGGCAAAGATGCCGGCAAGGAAGGTTTTCATTTCATGCACTCACTTAATGTAACTTACTTGCTACATAATGCTGTATTTAAATGCAATTTATACTTATAATATGTAACTTTATTGCTAAACTTAATTGCTATTTTTTCTTAACTTAATTATTATCATTTTCTTCATTGAATTTTGGTCATTTTGCCACACTTTCCTCCATTTCATTTAGAGGCCATTTCAACAAAAACCTTTCCATGGAAGTTTGTTTCTTCCTCCCTTTGAGAATGTTTGGATAATGTGTGAAACAAATGTCATTATACAGCTCCAACCCTGTTGCAACTTTTTCTGGGTGTGTCTTTTCAATAAACTGTTTAATTTTTTCCCCAATTCTCAACATTTCTTAATCTCGCTTGTACTGATTCCCTCATCCACCTTGGGCTCCTCCCCACTAATTTCCTGCAAAGCCTCAATATGCTGCTGCTGCTGCTGTAACTCCTTCAATTCCTCTGTCATCAGGACCCATGATTAAAAAGTTAAGAAATTTGCCCCCCCAAAAAAACAACTGATAATAAAGACAAAAATAAAGAAGAAAGCAAAAGCAATTCAATACAGGTGCTTGCATGGCTACATATATACTGAACTAAATGACACAGTCTCATGTAATTTGTGAAATCGAACATTAGGCAGGCTATTTTGTGGCGCTCAGGGGCTTAAAAATCTGTTGTCATTGCTTTCTTTTTTACCTTTTAGCTTCTGTTGATCCTATTCTGAGTCTGTTTCAGGATTACCATCTCCTTTGTTCTTGATTGACCTTCTTGGCATAAATGAATAACTCCATCCCCAAGATTCCAGACTAGAACTGAGCAGTCTCTCTTCAATATAGTTATATTCCTCTGGGGGTGGGAGGGAGTGGGAAGTGTTACAATGGCTTTCAGGCATTTGCCTAATCCAGATTGAGGCAACCTAGGTTGTACAGAGGATAGAGCTCTGGGCCTGGAATCAGGAAGATCTGAGTTCAGATCCACCCCAGATATGTAGTGTCTATGTGACCCTGAGCTAGTCACTTGACCTCTCTGTGTCTCAGTTTCATTGGTTGTAAAAAAGAGAATAATAAAAGCTCAGAGTTGTTGCGAGAATCAAATGAGATAATATGTAAGTACTTAGCATAGTGCCAGGCACATACTAGGTGATATATAAATGCTTATTCCTTTCCCCCTAAAGCCAGCCTTCTATAAAGTCAGACAAAGTTATAAATAATTAAGAATTATAGCTTATGAAATAGTACCTTTTCATCTTAAACAAATTGAAACATTTTATAAAGAGCATCTTATAAAAGCATTTAAAAAGCATTCTTAATAGTTGACCTTGTAATAAAGAAACAGCTTAATTTGATTATGATAATTGATCTATTAAAGTCTTAAAATTTTCTGGTGCTTTTTTTTCTAAGGACTGTACAAATCTTGGGAGTTTAATGGTGAAATTTTGATAGGACCAGATTCATCCGTCCTTCCTCAGGTTTAGCAGAGGGGGGAAAAATAAGATTAGCAATCAGAATAATAAATTATTTCTAATTGTATACCTTGTCTGAAATACTCAGGAGACTCTTGGCAGAAAGGTAAGATAGTAATGCTTTGTGTTGTCATATTTCTGCTTGCCTTTTTTTGAAAAAAAAAAGTTAGCAAGAGTTGTAATGTTGGTTTACAAATATACTTGTTTCTTTCTGGTTGACAAATATTGGAATTTTTATAGATAAATCCCAAAAGGCATGTTTAATCTCATTTTCATCCTATAATGTAGAATGATTGATAAAAATTAGAAGAAAAAATCCAGAAGTATTTTTGGATTGCCACAGTGTCCTGGTGGCCTAATAGATTATTAAGTATTCAGTTTATGTTTTCCAGACTCAGAATCCAGTATGCACTACAGGATCTTTAGAAATACAGAAAAAGTATAACTCTTCAGACCTTACATTAACTGTAGATTTTACATCCCCCACCCCCTTTAATTACAAACATCTCAGTTAGAAATACAATTTTAAAGAAAAACCGAAGGAAAATGTGATGTCACTAATCGTCTCAAAATAGCACTTAGTAGGACAGAATCAACCTCAGTGAATAAAATATTTTCATAATTTTGTAAACACAAGTTACAAAGAAAAGACTTATCCTCACAAAAATATAAAAAATAGATTTTTTTTTAATTTTTCCATTCAAGAAATTGCTAAGTGGTTTAATATAAACTCTTGTTTCTATTTCTGGTCCTCAAGCAGAGGGTTCCACTTTTTAGTAGTTTAACATAATGAGGAAGCGGAAAGAGAAGGGGATCCTAATAGTCATAGTAGCCTCTGAATAGCAGTTACAAAGTTTGTTATCATATATAGTGTGGTTTGATTACAAATCACCTTTCATTTATCATTGAATATATCTAAGTTATGAGAAATCATTTTTTCATTTTCTCTCACGTTTTGTCAGTTCTCTCTTATACAAGATGTTGGATGGAAACAAACATAAGGGGTAAAATTCTTCAATATTATTTTGGCTGTGGCCAATATATTTGGCCATATATTTGGCTGTGGCTGATGTTAATTAGAAGCATTGCAACCTCTCATTCAGCTTCTAAGATTCTGCTATTGCCTTAACTTACAAGTTCATCTGCACTGCAAGTCAAAGTCTTTTTGTCTGCCACTCTTAGAACTGGTACAGGCTGACTATAGTTCTCTCCCTGGCATTCATTCTTCACAGCTATCACTCAGCAATCTTTCTGGACAGCATCATCACCTGGTACTTAGCTCTTCTTTCCTCTGCAATGATCTAGGTTTTAGGCTAAATGGTATATCGCTTCCAGTCACTAAATTCATTGTCATTGCACATATGAGAATCTGCAGATACCCTAGTATCAAAACAAATGAGACTATCTCATGTATTGTGAAAAGAAGAACTTCATTACTTATCACTTACTGTGGAATCGCCCAGCACAATTCCATTTAGAACTCATCTAAAAAGAAATAATTATCTTCTTTTCCCCTTGAGTCATTAGTCAATTCAGGATACACCTTGGAAAAGGTAGAGATTTTCATCTTTATGTCCAATGGCAAGCCCATTCACATTCAGTCTCTTCCCTGTTGTAGCTTGTGCCTGAGGGTCCATTTATAAGTCACAGATTGAGGTTTATAAATAGGGCTCTGCATTTTCTTCAGGCTGATGTTCTATAGAGAAAGAATTCATAACCCTGAAAACAATATTAACTTTTTTCTCTTTAAAAAACAAAAACAAAAACCACAACAGTATTGCAAATAAATCCTTTCAGCTGTGTGAGCTACAAGTAGGCCAAGGAAAATAGACAGCTTGTTCTTAAGGCACTTGTTTGGCTCAAACAATGCAGTGTTGATAATAAGAATCAGAACAGGGTAGTATCCCTTATTCAGACAAAACTACTTTTTACTTGTGCCTTAATTTTTTCCTTTATTCATTGACCAACAGAGAACCTGAACAGTGTCATCTAGAACCTATTATCTTTCCTATGCAGTGTTTAAGTGTGTTACTTTAAATTTTTTAATCCTGCTACTAATCTGCATTGCACTCCCCTTCATTTATTGTTTTCTTAAAGAATGTGAAAAAATAGTACAACTTGTTACTGTTGATCCAAAATCTAATATTTCTAGGTGTCTAGAATAATTATCATTGAATAGCAAAGCATTTTAGATTTCTTGTTCCTTAAATTGTTCAACTAGCATATCAGAAACTGACCTGTAACCAAGATAATTGGCTATATTTCTCTAGGCCTCAATTTTCACAGTTTTATTCCTCTGGTGGAGTTTTTTTGTATATATTTGTATACTATATGTGTGTATACTTCCTATTTTCATATATATGGAATGGAACATCCATTGCTGTATTTAAGTTTACTGAGTAATTTTCTTTAGTCTCTCTGGGCTTCAATTTCCTCATTGCTTTCTGCTATTGCCTTAATTTCCAAGTTCATCTGCATAGTTTTCAAGTTTGTAAGGGTTAAAAGAAATGGAAAAATGTGTTGAGGTACAGGGGGAAAGCACCAAAATAATAAAAAATTTGAGGGCCATAAATCCTAGGAGAGCTAGAAGGTGCTAAATTTGTAACTGAATAAGACCCCAATATCAGCCTTAGGACAGGGTGCAAGGTTAGCTAGTGGTTACATAAAATAGGAGAGCCAAAAAAGACTAGGAGTTCTTTGCCAATTCTGTGCCCTGGGCTTTAAAGTTGATTCTCAGTTTTCTTTTCTTCCTTTCTTTTAGTTAGGGATCAACTTGCTTCACAATGAAGCACTTTTTTTCAAGGTTCATCATAGCCTGCTGATGATGCAAGCCTGCTGGATTTGCAAATGGGCCAATAGAAAAGAAAGGGAAGCTTGGCTTTGTCGTGATCCTTAATCATTCATTTATTTGCCAAATGGTTTCTATGAAATTTTAATTTATATAATTTAAATTTACATACATGATACTTTATATTACCTAATCTTTAATAATTACTTTTATAGTCATAATCATAATTGATGTCGCCTCATTTTGGATCAGATCTTTGCCAAATGTATAAATAGTATCAGAATTATGAAGACTTGGCATTCAATGCATACATAGCCATATCTGTTCATTTCTCATTTTCACCCCTAGCAACTTTGCCTACCTTAGTGTCTATAGTGAAGAATTGTACTAACCCACCCTCCAATTAAACCTTTTCTTCAAATAAGCAGATTCAATGTAAGATGAAAAGTTTTTTCTCACTTACCTTTTATGTTCTATTTTGCTTAACTGCTGGTAGTCCAGAAGTCTTGTTTTATTCCTTCTTTTTTTTTTATTGCCTGTATAAGATTTGTAATCAACATAAAATATTTGAAAGCTTCATTATGGCCTAGGGAGACTTGCCAAACTGCTGTGGGAGCACAAACACCAACTTAAAAATGAATTTCTGGGATATTTAATTCATTTGTTAGTTCAAGGTATCTCTGCATTTGATAGTCATTCTTTCTTCTAAAACTATTGTCATTTGTGCAATAGTTACATAGTTATTACATAGTTATCTTTAGATATTGGAAAGACTATTGGAAAAGTAAGAATCATATTTTAATCTCAAAAAAGAATATTTATTGGCATCCAAAGGCATGTACTATGTTTGAACAACTTCATACTATTGATTTTTAAGAGGACTATGTTCTGTGTGCAGATAAGACATGGTTCAGCAGGAAAATAGCATGAGTGCTACTTTTCCTTCTACCCTTTAGTGATCAAGCTGGTCGAGAGTGTACACATCAGCTCATTCAAAGGCTATTTGTGTGTTGGAGTTATCAGGGTTATTGTCCTAATGTGGGCTTTTACACTTGGCTCTAATTTTTTCCTCTTTCCAGTTTCAGCTCCTAGCTTCAGCTCTATTCAAGTCTGGCTCAGATTTCACAGCACTAGGTATGTATATCTTCAAGTACAACTAATCTATCTATTCAATATGTCATAGTATTTGTAGGGGGAGGCTGCATTTGGGTATCTTCCAAATACAGTATCTTCAAAGGTAGGTGTTAATCCATCAAACAAATGGCATTACTCTTTTATTATTCTTGGGCATGGAGTACACACAATTTCAAAGAAATACGTCTGGTCCCTGTGGCTTTTTTGCTTTAAGTTTATTTTCCAAATGTCAGTCACCAGTGTTCTTAAGATCTGGGTCTCCACGGATCAGTTTACAGCTCCTGTTACACCAGATGCTGTGCTATTATGCAAGCAGAAGGCACCAGAAGCTTGGTCAAAACAAAGTAATTTGTATCACGTTGCTTTGGAATCCAGCGGCAGTATTGCTAATGCATTTGCTGTGATAAAGTGTGCAGATGGTTGAAGTTTGTTCTTTACAGAACTCTGTGGGCAATGAAATTGAAGGTAGCAAAGAATGTATATAGGACAGAAATGGAGACAATGTGGTTTCCCTTCCAGCTTCAGTGAAAACTAGACCTTATCCATACCAGTTGTTCTCATTCTTCAAAATCAAACCCAGTTAAAGTGTACTTGCAATTGTCTTCTTCAGAACTCTGTTTTGTAAGTTTTAAAGCTTCCATTAGTTCACTGATACAGTTTTTCTTAGTTTTGTGTTAATGATTTCCAACACTAAACAATCATTTGGAATGTTGTAAAATATAAATCAGACAGAAATTCTGGAGGCAGCAAAGTGGCACAAAATATTAAGTACTGGACCTGGAGTCAGGAAGACCTGTGTTTAAATCCAACTTCACACCACTTCACCTTTGCCTCAGTTTCCTCATCTGTAAAATGGGAATACTAATTGTACTACCATCTGAGGTGGTTGTGAGGATCAAATGAGAGAATAATTGTAAAGTGCTTACTTAGCACAGTGCCTAGCATGTAATGAGTATTTTATAATTGTTAGCTATTATTATTGTTTTTATTCATATTAATTATTCTAGGACTCATATCTTATAAGGCTCAAGCATGTTTGCTGTTTTTACTGTTAGGAATATATACATTGTTACCTCACTGTTTTGAGTTTTAATCATTAATATCTAGGCACTTTATGTTGGAACTCTACACTTTGATATACTAATATGAAATCTATTCATAAAATAATTTAACTAGTCCCATTTTGCTAAGGAATTACTTTCTATTAGCATTTGGCAAATGTTTGATCTATAGAATTGATTTTACACTAGAAGTAAGTTTATAGTTACTTAATTTGTATAGGTACCTTTTTTATAGCTATCTATTCCAAATGACAATTTGGGGCATGTCTTAAATGAAATTTTTTTCCCACACATCATGCTCTTGAAATAGTTTTCAGTACACTTCTTTGTTTTCTTCATTCCACTGTTTTTAGGGGGAGGGAGAGAAATTGCTGCTGTAGGATCAACCTTTGAAACTTGCCTAGTGCTTAAAAAACCCTAATATGTGCCCTTAGCTTCATTTCAAGTAATATGGTACAGTCTGATTCCTGACTACATAGTATAGCCCTGTTGAGTTCTTAAGAAATGTGATAGTAAAGTGTTAGTGATTCCCTATCATTTTGGAAAGCCTCAAGGACTTTAAAAACTTTTTAAACAAAAAATTCTTAAGGCCATATATCTGGAAGTTCTAGCTCAATGCTACATTGGATCCCATTCTTTGGAAAGTGCTCTCTCCATGTTTATTCATAGAATTGTAGCATCTGGGTGCCTAGTCGAGATAAAACAACCACAATCAGCTCCCTTAATTTTTATCATATTGGAGATGAGCTGTGCTATAGTATCTCTGCTTGGTTTATTAGAGCTTCCAGGGGAATAAATTCCAGGTGATAACTGAATATAAGGTGATGGCAGCAAATAGTTTTAAATGCCAGGAACTTTGTTTCAGGAGAGTTGGTTTTCACCCATATAGTTAATCTATTTTATAGCTAAGTTGTCTATTTTTTCCCAGTAATAACCTCCTATTCCCCTTGGTGACTCAGGCACCACCAGATTCATTGCCAGTACTTTGGGGAGTCTTTCTTCATTGCTGTTGAGTAGTCCCTTTCTTGATGCAGAGCTAAGTGCCTTCTCACACTGTGTAATTTTTCCATAATACTCCAGAAATGACCTACCTAGTATTCTGAAAGTTGTCTTGTTCTCTTACTATCTCAGAGGTACCAGTTGGTGGCTTAGTGGATAGAGAGCAGAGCTTCATGACAAAAAGACCTGAATTTGAATTCCTCCTCAGATAATTTCTAGCTCTGGAACCCTAGACAAATGTCCTCATCTGTAAAAAGGGTATGGTGGATAATAATATCTACTTCCCAGAGTTGTTGTGAGGGTTAAATTAGATAATTATAAAGTGCTTTGCAAACCTAAAAACACTGTATAAATGCTAGTTATAATAATTATTATCATTCTAGCTCTAATGTGCTGCCTTCTCAATGTACTGCTTTGATGCTTCACTATAGCACCAAAGCAGAGTTTAAATTTTGGCATATTTTACCAAGCTATAAGAACCTCAGAAATAGATCTGGTGACTTTGTGTCTGTTTTCCAAGGACCAAACTAGCTATATATGAAGGTTGACCATAGCATCTCATGAAACAGATACTGTCAGTGCTTAGCAGATAACAGTACAGGATCAGCATTCCTATCATTTTTTTCTTCCTCTGCCTTGTCTGGAAATGTAATTATTTCTTTTTGAAAGTCTCATTTTTAACACCGGTGAATTTGAATGTAAGCGTGAAGAAATCCAAGATGATAAACAAAGAAATTAGTTTTATTGCTAACTTTAAGGAAACATTTGCATAATAATTCTTCTCTTTCCTTCCTCTCTTTCATTTTCCCTCACCTTGCTACCCCCTCCAAATAATAATGAGGGACTTCTTTTCTCCTCATAAGATTCTAGGATTACCAGATACCCCATTTTTATGGAATGATTTTTGACAAACTAGAAACTCAGAATTAAAACCAAATATTTTTTACTATTACCTTTTACTGAGTAGTTTTTACTATCTCAGAGGTACCAATTGGTGGCTTAGTGAATAGAGATCAGCAAAACTTTGTGTCAAAAAGACCTGAATTTGAATCCCTCCTCAGATAATTTCTAGCCCTGGAACCCTAGACAAATGTCCTCATCTGTAAAAACTGCTGACCTTAGCCAAATTCCAGGTTTTTTTTTTTTTAAGGTGTGCCTAATTCCTCTTGGTCAATTTATACAAGCAGGGAGGGACTAGGGTAATAATATCTAGATATTTTCCAGTGTTCCATGCAGTATTTGTAAAGTTAAAAGAGTAGAAAAGTGATTTCTGAACAGTGGTTATTATCATACTTTTCCAAAATGAACTTCTTTAGGAATAGTTAAGTAGCTTACAAGCCTCTTTATTCATTTTTGATAGAGTAATGGCTTTGCAAAAATGGTAAGATTAGACTTATCCCTTTACTGAGAGTTATGACCTGACCTGCTCTGATGATGTATGCGGACCATTGGTGGTATTTAGCAGGGTTTTTTTTTTCTTTTCCTCAAGGCATATGACAAATAGGAAGAGTCTAAAGTCTGTAGAGCATATTACCCATTCTTCACACTTCCCTTGAAAAGTTTAGTCCCCAAATCCTGACGTTTAATAAGGGCCAAATAGTATCTCATGTTTCATAAGTGCATCTTATGCAAGTATATTTTATCTCTCTCTGTCTCTACCTCTTTGTGACTTAGGAATGCCTTTTGGCAAAAGCATACTAGCAATCTTGAATGAAAGTGTTACCAGTTTCACAGATGACATTGCTGTGCTTTAGGCTTCATTTTTTACTGTTAACACCAAACTAAAATTTATACCTCATGTTCTCCTTGGTAAATTTCTTGTCTGTAGATTTAGTATTGAACGCAGGAAGTATAGTTAAAACAACCAGTGTGCCATTGTGGAGGAAAATGAGATTTCCTGGTATTAGACCTTTAAGTTACAAAGAAGCTAAAGGTAAACCAAGTAGATCAAAATTACAAGCCTTATAAGCCGATTTTAGGATAATTAAAATACCATGAGCCTCACTTACATCCATCATTGAGTAATTGGTTCCTGACAAATTATGGCTACCATAGAAATATCACTGCACTACTATATAGGAACTGGATTGTGTCTTCTCACTTAAAATTGAATAGACTTACCTTGCTATAGTAGTTCTCTTCCATCAGAAAGCCATTATCTTTGCAAAGTTATGTGCTACTCTTGTGTTGTTGCAGTTATTTGTTTAAATTCTTCTGTTGTATTGATTCTAAGTCAGGAGAGTAGGAAGGGGGGCTAGGCAATCAGGGTTAAGTGACTTGCCCAGGGCTTGGAAGTGTCTGAGATCAAATTTGAACTCAGGCCTGGCACTGTATCAACTGTGCCACCTAACTGCCCCTGCTCTTGTGTTTGTTGTTGTTGTTGTTGTTGTTGTTTTAAGATAAAACAGAGTGGGCCTAAGATTTTACTCCTGAGTCTGACCTGCTCAAGCTAACTGAAAATTGACTCATTTGAAACTGCCTACACTAAAGCCAGGACATCTGGGTGAATAAAGCTCTGGATAGAAACTCATCTTCCTGAGTTCAAGTCCAGCCTCAAACACTTACAAGCTGTATGACCCTAGGCAAGTCACTTAACCTTGTTTGTCTCAGTTCCTCATCTGTAAAATGAGCTGTAGAAGGAAATGGCAAACGACTCCAATATCTTTGCCAAGAATAAGCCCAATTGGGGTCATGAAGAGTCTGACAAAACTATTGAAATGACTTAACAACAAATACTTAGGACCATAGTTTAATATGGTTCTTTTATGATCCCATTTCTAAATCATGCTAAATATAGTTAAGCCTTAACAGCCTATTGCAGACCAAGGGAATCAACATATTAGGTTTCACTCTCAGAGTTTCCTAAAACTACAACTAACGGATAGTTTGCTGATTGTTAGCCCTTCCTCCCTTCCCAGAATTTCATTGCTTCTTTATTTCACTATAGGTTTTTGTGTTAACTAATCCTAGAGAAATTTAAGTATGTCAGAAGCAAGGCTGATGGCACAACCCTACTTTTATGAAAATCGAGAAGTGGGAACATCCATTTACCTCAGTGGACTAGACGAGGGGAGTTTGGAGCTGGCTTTACTATTGTGTGTTGAATTCTAAAATAGATTGGATGTGTTTCTTTGTGTTTCTCCCCATTAGGCTTTTCGGATGTGGATCACACCTACGCTCAAAGAACTCAGCTCTTTGATACCTTAGTAAATTTCTTTCCAGACAGCATGACCCCTCCCAAAGGAAACCTGGTCGACCTCATCACACTGTGACTGAAGAATCTTTTGACGCATCTCTGAAGATATAAGAAGGCTCCATTCAGTATTTGGGATTTTGACTGTGTTGACTGACAGGTTGCAGTGATAGAGGACTACATCAGATCTTTGAAGGGATCTCACTGTTTTAAGTTTTGACCTTCTTCCTTTATACCCTCTGCTCACTACACTTTCCTCACCTCCTTCCTAAATTAGGCTAATAAAGTGGAATTGGTATTCTTTCCATTTAAATTTTTTTCCTGACTTTGACTTTTAAGAGTTATTGAATGTAAAAAATAATAATAAAAATTCAGGTAGTTGTCCGTTTTTATCTTGGGAAGGGAATGGTTAGGTCACAGGATAGGCATCACCTCAATACTTTTTTTCTGCCACAGAGAGACTGGGGTTTTTGGTGTCTGTATTGTTTTTAACCCCCGTCCTCCTTTGCTCCTCCATCCTGTTCCTCCTAACTACTTGTAAGCAACTGTGTCACCTGCTTTACCTCCTGACATTGTTCATGACCATTATGTAATTCTACCGGACACTTGGTATATGTTAAGGTAATGTATGCATCCGGGTTGACTTATGTCTTATAAATTACATTGGACAATCTGAGAAAGAACAGAGGGCTCAGATTCATCTCAACTAGAAAGTGAAACTGACCTAGGTATCTAGCTGAATTTGTTATATTAAGATAAAAGTGTATTTTACAGTCGATGCTGTTGCAGATATCTGACTTCTACTCATGTAAAGCCTTAAACTGAGAAAGTGGAGGTCAGTATTTAAGCCTGTCGTTAACCACTAGCCAGCAGGAGGGAGGGAGCCTGCTCATTGTGTCCAGGAGCCTCTATAGGACAGCTTTAGAATAGGCCTCACTCTGTTTCCCACAGAGTGCGCAGGGTAGATCTTTTACCTGTCCCTGGGTGCTCTGCTTCTCCACTGCTTTTAATCTGGGCTGTTAGAGCCATATAGTCATAAATCCTTGTGCCTGTTACTATGTGCTTAGTTGATGGAGAGTAGTTTAAAAAGGTAAAAAAGGCTCTTGCTCTTCTTCTGTCATTGTCCAGTAGAGTGCAATTAACAGTCATTTCTTTTAAGTACTCAGACCCATCTTTTAAATAGGAGAAAAGAAATGGTGCAGAAATAACCTCATTTAATAAATCTAAACAGAGGTGTAACAAGTAGGCTTTTTTACTGTTAATTTTTTTTTCATGCAGTTTTTCACATGTGGTGCTGTTGAGTCAGTGGAGTGTAATGTCAGAAGCCTACACTTGGCCTTATGCTCATCCTTGGATAGTTAGTATGTATGCAGCATATGACTGACTATGCGTGATTAAAGCAATCTCAACATAAAAGAGATATCGCTCTTCAGTGTAAGAAGTAACCTACAGAAATTGAGTAGGTCCCCAGGTAGCAAGATTGGACCTCAGTAAAGGAAAGAAGAAATGGACCTGTGCTTTCCAAAGGTCTCATATAGGAATAAGACTTCGAGGTCCCTCTTTGCTCTTTCCTTAACATATGATTTTACTTCTCTTGAAAACTAGTAGTAGTACATTTTCTGTCACTGCTAGGATTTTTTTTAACTTTTGATCACCCCAAAGCAATCAGAGATTTAGTAATTAATCAATTAGATATACATCTTAGTTTGTGGGAAGATTACTTTAGATTTTAGTAACTTAATGGTAACATGGATTGTCTGCCAAGTAATTGTATCGTTTACCATCAAATTGCATCTACAAAACCAACTGGCTTTCCAGTTGAGTAAATTCATTTTATTTAAACACTTGTTAAAATTCTTTATATTGAGTGCCATTCAGAAAACAAAACAAAACAAAAAAAAAAAAAACTTGGGCATTGGCACCAACTGGTTAATTTCATTACATCCCATTTTATCTTGCTTCAGGTAGAGAAAAGGACCTAAACTTGATGGCTACTTTATCTCTACTGTGTGTACTTAATCTGTAGAGTCTGTAATAGGGACTGATTTGTTTCACTTGATGCAATGTTAAATTATGGCACTTTAGATGCATAACCAAATGAAATTCTGTTGCCCTCCATTGCTTGTATTCACAATGCTGTGGTCCTTTTATCATATAAATCATTAACTCATTCTGGATCCTGTTGTTAAGGAACTGACTCCCCCTCCTTAAGTTATCTTTTATTCTTTTTACAACTTTTTCCTTAGCAGGTTTGGGGGAGGGGAGAGTGCATTTATATTAGGCTTGTTTTTTATTGGATTATATTTGCATTTTATTCATTTCCTTTTCTGATGTAATTTTTACAGGATATTCTTTAAATAAGGTGGTGGAATCAAAGTAAACTATAAAATATTAGACTTTCAGGGAAAGGAACCTTGCTTGGATATCATCAGAAGATGCTATTTTTGCTTTCTGTGCTTGGGGGTTTAATAATGCCTAGTATCTCAGGAAGATGTATAAGTCTTCATTATGTGTTCGTAGCCTAATTGAAAGCCTCTAGGTATACCTACTGAAGGGGTATATGTCTGTTTCCCCAAAAGAATGCTGTCATGTCATTCAAAAAGGGAAGCCAATTTGTTATGTCAACATACTGTTCAGAGTGCCTAGCTTATGTAAATTAACTTGAAAGATCTGATTCTTTACTTTCCTGCTTCCATGATTGAAGGACCTGCTTTTTTTAGCCCATTCAAAGGAAAGTTGGTGACACTTTTTGCTGTCCTCCCTAACAAATTTGGTGATCACATCATTACCCAAATTAATGTATATATTGTTCACCTCGGGCCCATTTCTTTTTGCAGCAAAAGAGGTTACTTTCATCCAGGAATGAGTCAGATCTGAAACTACTTCCAGCTCCTGTGCTTCACAAGAATGTGTTTTATTTACAGACACACATCCTGGTTGCACTAGCAGCTATAGTGGAGAGTCAGAGACCTCATGTGGCCAGCATGGTTAATTAAAAGTTGACCTTTTCTTTGGCTGAGCAAAGGAATTCAGGCTGATATACCTACCTCTTCTCATTAAAAATGACCATCAGTATTAATATAGATATCAAACTAGTCATTTTCTTAGGCTGACTTAGCTTCTAGGCATAAGAAAAATATGTCTTATTAGTAAAAATGGATAGGAACATTACTATAGTCTTGATTTTAGAGCACAGCTTGTGATTTATTTAAACAATTAAGAGTGCACTCTTGAATGGTTTTCATGGGCAGTAAATGTATTTGGGGGAGGGTGGGGCAAAAAACTATTTTGTAGACATCTTAATCATTCCATAAAATTTCTCTGTCAGCTTTAAAAGGGCCACCTCAGGATAACTTAGCAGGGGGGAGAAAAGCCTTTTCTAAGAATAGAAATTTGAAAACAAAAATACTTCAGAAATTTTTAGAGAAATTACATCCAGCACTTAATCTTTAGTGGGGGGCTCATAGAGAATGTGCTTCTGGTTTAAGATTGTTGTATTAT
The DNA here is from genome assembly GCF_027887165.1 of Monodelphis domestica. NCBI lineage: Eukaryota > Metazoa > Chordata > Mammalia > Didelphimorphia > Didelphidae > Monodelphis > Monodelphis domestica. The sequence continues at coordinate 203,530,938 of NC_077231.1, forward strand.
TCTACCTTGTGATAGTAGTTACATAGTGAGTTTATCCTGTAATCAATCACTTGTCACCATTTGGGATTGATATGGTAATTGTAGGTCATTTAATTGTAAGTAATGTGAAGAATATTTACATAAAAGTTGGATTTTGTAAAATGAACTTAGTCAGTTGAACTTTTTTTTTTATTCCAACTGAGGAATGAACTCCTTTACCTAGACACCTGATTGGTTTTTAGATTCTTTTAGAGAAGAGCACAGAACTGTAGACCTCTAACTTGGAGAAATGGTATGGCTCTTGCCATAACCATACACCATTCTTGGCATTTGTTGTCAATTAAAACTTTTGCAGCTAACCATGCCTCCTATTCCCTTATTTCCTGAATTTCACCCCAGGATTCACATATTTGGTTCATTTGTGGCTATGTTTCAATGAACTCAACCTCAGATTCCTCTAGGTTTAAAGTTCTGGGAATTTTCACATTTCCTTCAGTCAAAAGCCTAGTTAGTGATTGGACACTGTAATTAGAGAGGGTCTATATAGCCTAGAGATGAAAACTTAGTTAAGAGCAGAGTTCCATAATCTGTGATATTTTGGCAGCCTTGTTTCCTTGAGCTTTGGAATAACGGTTTTCTTTATATTGGCAACCCTCAATTATCTGTCTTTTGCTTTCATTGTCATGATTTACCATGTTTCTTTTCCAAATACTCTTTTTAAAAAAGAGATACTATCAGTGGAAATAACACATGGTTTTTTAACAGCAACAAAAAAACCCTTCCTTTTGAAAGAAAAGTCTTTTTCTCTTAGATTTTGTTTCGTGGGATACTCAGGCCTGTACAGAAAAGCTGCCTTGGGGATGGGGGATTGTTCTTATAAGACAAACATGCTTCTTTGTGCTCTTTTTATGCGGACAAAAGGTGGGAGTTTTTAAGATTTAGGAATCACCTAATGGGGCTACGGGTGGGCTAGGACTAATCCTCAGGCAGGTAAACATTAGCTTTTAAGACCATCTTTTGCTTTAGATTTTGGTAATTTGCACGTTTTAGATCTGTCTGTTAAAACTCAAATCACAGTGGAGCATTATAGTTTCTTATATGTTCTTGTTCTTATGTTTTTAATGGTATTTCTCTTAAACTACCTCTGAGTGTTAGTGATATTTTGCCTATCTTTAAAATTAGCCATGAAAGGAAGTAGACTTGAGATGAGAATTTGTTTCTTTGTATTTCTGGTGTTAGATGTGAGCAACACCACTAATTGCTGTGGATTATTTTGTTTTTATATTCAGAGGTCCACCTTTTCTCTTTTTAAAAAAATACCTTTTCACCAAGAAAATAGAAGAGTTTTATAAATAAAATTTTGAGTGACCATAGCCCAAAGAGCTCTGATAAAGGTATACTTCTTCCAAAGGAGAAGTAAAAGTAAGTGTTAATTGTTTTAAAAGTAAAGTCCTGTGGGACTTGAATTGGAACCCAAAATTAAAGATGATGTAAAATTCATCCTCCATTTTGGAGTATGTAGTTATTTGTCAATAAGATCTCAATATTTTCACCAATATTGTCCAGCTTGACCTAGAAAAAAATATTAATGTTCAGTTTTTTAAATTTGCCAATTAGCTATGGTACATTTGACAAAAGGTTTTCATTGTTGAGTAAATAAGTAAACTTTAGAGGACAAAGGAATTTTATATGTGCTGATAACGTACTCAACACTTCCCTCTCTAAGTAGAATGTTTAAAATGGTAACAACATCTCATACTGAAGCTAAGGTCTTGTTAACTATTTCAGAGTTCCACTTCCAGTGTATGTTTGCATTTGTGCATCCTCCATTCTAGTTTGGAGAAAGGAGTATTCAATAAGTCAAGGGTTGTGAAGAAATTTGAAACACAATATAGAGTGTAAATGCAGAACAAGGAGTCAGAAAATTCCATATTTGAGCTCTAATGTAAGATTTTCTCTAGGGAGTAGAGTGCTGCTTTATCACATGACTTCATTTTCAGTGGTAATAAATAACACTTTCCCCTAAAAAATTAAGAGACTAAAAATATATGTCAAGTGGTAATTGAGATTAATGCTGACTTCCCAGCTCTTCCTCCAGAATAAGACTTTTTTCTTTGTCAAAAACTTATTTTTTGAGTAGTCACTAAAAAGATAATTAAGCAGCTTAAATTTGGACTGTTAAACATGCATACAAATTATTTAGCAGGATTTAAGAATTCAGACTTCTAATTGATGTTGCAGTGGTATGGAAAGAGGTGATTAAAAAACCTTTTTTTTGCCTTCTGAATGTCAAATGAATCCTATAATTTTGAGGGAATGGCATTTCATTACCAGCTTAATGGGGAAATTTCCTGCCTCATGCTGAAATAGCTCTTTTAGGTCTTGATGGAAAAGATAGGGTGATGTGGCGTCTTGGTCTGACCTTGGTGAAAGAGCATTTTCTAATGAGAACCTTTGCTGAGAGAAAACAGTAATCAGAGTTGTCTTGTGCAAATTTTGGTGTCCCAAAGAACTTCCTTGTCTTTGTTGGCCCTGTGTTGTAGTGAGCTGTGTACCATCTGGGTTGCTGGCATTCATGGCAGTTGGTCTGGATCTCAGTGCTGTCTGCCACATAAATACTAGCCTGACAATATCACCAGTCTTCAGTTCCATTTGATGCTTAATGAATGCGAATGTCACTAGTCTTCAGTTCCATTTGATGCTTAATGAATGCCAAATTAATTGGCAACAAAGTGTTCTGATATACTAAGCAGGTCTGTATTTGTGAGTAAGGTGGCTGCTCAGATAGCCAGTCCAAGGTGCCGCCCCACCCCCCAATTTCAAACAGCTCTTAAAAAAGTAATTATTGTGTTTAACTATTAGTATTTGATTAGCCTTCATTTTCTAATTGGATTAAAAGTGAAGGGGGGAGGGATGGAGAATTGTCATTTCATAACTACATAAAACCTAGATTAGATATACTTAGACTCGCTCTAGTGCCCATGTTTTAAATAAACTAAGCATACATAAGCTCAGTTTATTTTCTCATGAAATATGTGAATTCAAGCTTTGGCATCAGATCCTAAATGATTTTGGTTTTGTGATCACAACAGCATTTTCCTTTTAAGATGATTACTGAGATATTCCCTGAAACTAAAAAAAACCAGAAGTTAACCTTTTTTGTTGTTATGAACCACTTCTCAGGATGTTTTTAAATGCATAAAACACATAGGATTACAATGGAAGCTTGTTATGTTGAAATAGTTATCAAAGTATTTCTTTTTAAAAAAATCATGAGCTCCAGGTTCAGCATCCCCGTCCTAGTGTTTTGCCTATCTAAAGAATGGAGATGGAGACCTATCTATTCTGTGGTAACACAGACATTTGTGATGAATGATAATCTTATCTGAACTAATTATGGCCAGGTGCATAATCCCAAGTCAAAATCCCAAATTATTTTATTCAGTCATTATCTTAGCTGTATGTTGTGACTCCTAAAGAATTTTACAAGAAATTGCTCCTACATTTAAGGTGGGCGGGCTACCCAGAAGCCCTGAGCTTACTCTGTCTTTGTAAATTTGGTAACTTATTGATGCACACGTGGTACTTTGTGAAAGTCTTTAGTAATTCCAGGAGACAAGTTCAAAAGTTGTGATTGCTGACAGACTCCTGCTGCCACTTGGTGATGCTAGGACAATGAAATGACTAAGTCCACACCTGTCCCAAATCATATGAGAAAAGAGGCCATCTGATTTCAAAAGGCTAATTTTAATTTTGCTTAAATTGGGACAGGGGAAATAAGAAATAGAACTCACCTGCTTGCATTCCTCTGCATTTTTCCTCCGGACACTAATGCCACAGCAAGGTATATATTTCAGTTGACAACTCACAAATGAGTGCCTTGCCAATTGGAAAGCATGTCAGAGGACAACATGATGGATATGCTTATTTTTCTTGAATGAAATTTATCCTGCCCCAGAGATGTGTTTGTGTTGGTCCTGAAGCCAACTTATACTTTTAGGATGCATGAAGTAGTACCTTCTGAAAGGGATTATTTCAATGTTGGTGTATTTTCTCATGTGCATTATAGAAGTTTCAAAATAATGTCATTATTTTGATCCTCTTAATTTAGAAAACTACATGTAATGTTTGATCAGCTCTCTATATGGAATTGATTTTCCTGGATTTAGCCCTTATAATTAAATTCTTTCCTTGCCCTGTAGCCAGGGGGTCCACTCAAAAAACCATGTGTGATAAGGTAGGATTTCATTTTTTCAAAAAAAAAAAAAAATAAAAAAAAAGGAAAAATCCAGTGTATTCATTGGCAAGGACAGTGTTTCATCATCATGTAAAATTATCTGTTTACTATCAAGTTGGAGGCATGATAGAATAAAATAGTCAACTTTTACTTTTTCATAGCAAGAAGAATCTCTATTGCCTTCAGATAGAGGTAGAGCCCATAAGCTCCACCAAATAGAGGCCCATTTAGTATGGCATCCATATTCAGAACCATAACTTTTTTCTATACTCTACTTCCTAGTGCTTAAGTCATCTCTTCATGTTGTAATGAATCTTTCTGGCACATATACTTCTAACAATCAGGTCATACAACTTCTTAGCATTGAAAAGTCTTTAATAACACTTCTTTTTTGTCTCAAATTCCCTTTTGGCTTCTTAGCAATCCTAGAGATAGTGAAAAGTTTATGCTAACTTAGGCTAAAATGAAACTGATTTTGCAAAAGGGCCTCTATTTCTGCTCTTACTTTTAAGGAATTTGTGCCTGTTAAAGACAGCCTATTTGTGTTGAAACAATTCCCATTTCTCAGTAAAGATCTGAGGAAGTTTTTACTAGTAGAAAACTACTCTGTTGGATGTGAGCTATATTGCTCATTGTGGTAGATATTTCAGTTTAACAGGTTATTCTGCTAAGTATTTGGGCTTCAAAGTCAGATATACATTGGCATATATGTCTGTGTCGTGACCTTTTGTAGGATGGAACTTTAAAAAGAAATTAAGAAATCTGTTGGTGACCTGGATACCCTCCCCACACCCTTATTAGTATGAGACTATTTCACTGTATCAAAGAGAAAAGCCACTGTAATTGCTCTAATCCTGCTGCCCTGCTCACATGGGCTCAGGGCTGTGTTCAAGGGTGCCCCAACTATCAGTGAGAGGCATGAGGAACTGTAGAAAGCCAAAATATGAGGTGGACTTATACCTGAGAAATAGGTCATACTTCAGGACACCAAACTGCGCTAGACATCATTATCTTGCCTCACTGTTGGTCTGTGACACCTGTGCTGGGCTCTTTTCTCATAACACCTTTCTTCCTTCCTCCTCCTTATAGAACCCCCACCCCCTTCCAGTTTCCTGGATTTCCCATTTTTAGTAGAATGCTTTTCTTTTTTGGTTTTTCTTTTGAGCACAAGTAATTTTCTGATCCCTGGTTTGGTGAATATGTGAGCACTACCCTGTGAATAAATGAATGGGCGATCTGCTGAACAATTAATTGTAGAATTATGTTGTATGTAATGTACATATGGAGAAAGAATGTATTTTGTTCATTTTTTCTTAATAAAAAAGTTGTATATGGGAAATGTAGGATGTGTCATTTTTTGGCTCTTTAGAGTACCCTTTAAAACTAACCATTAAGAATTACTGAGATACTTTACTCCCCCACCACCCCCTTTTTTGTTTTAAATAAATTTTTTTTGCATAGAGTTGGATTTCTAACATGGATAATAAGGTAAGAGAGGCAGAGAATTTATGGCCTTTTTATTAAGTTATTTAGGGCTGTCTAGACTATAAGAAACAGAAATGAAGAAGGTTTTAGAAACTCAACTTTATATAACATTCTTATTGATGGTTGTAAGTTGAATTTTTGCAAATCAATTTAAGTCAGGGAGCTACCTGTTAAAGGATAAAGTTTTTTTGATAAGTGAAGTTAATTAGTAAAATGAAGTATTACCCCATTTCACAATATCAAAAACTTGTTTATCGAGTTTTCTTTAAGTAGACCTTTAGCTCTACTTAGCAGTAGGTATATAAAAGAGCATCTTGAACCAAGGTAGTGATATTTGTGTAAACTAACATGGAAGAGTGATGATGACTTGGCAAGTACTATAGTAATCTTGGAAATTCTGCCTGTGAATCCCCAAGGGAAGAAACAAAAAAAAAGACCCCTGAAATGTAGGATGGTCACAAAAGTCCTGAGGTAAAAAAAAAAAATTATTGCTACAATAATTACCTAGGTTTCTTTATAGGGTCCATATTTACTCCCAGGTTTAACTATGTGTCACATTCAGTCAATAAAGTATTTCCATAAAGTGGACTGAGGATTTTCTTTTTCTTATCCCTTATCTGATTTGTATTCTCCTGACTTTGTCACCTAGCTCTTCTAAAATGAGATGTTAGCTTGTTTGTGGCAGAAATTTTCTTCCAATTTTCAAATCCAATAACTCATTTCCTACTTCATGACTTTCATTTTTGGGATTTGCTTTGAGTATGACTTAATATTTCTCTGGGTCCTCAAAACAGAAAAGAGTGATGTAGTAGGCTGATAAGGCCAGGAATGTGGGAAATAAATGGTCCTCTTTCCCTTATTGTATTCTTACTGACTCCATTTAAGATGGCTTTCAGCAAAGTCTCAGTGATGACCATAAATTCTACATTAGCTGATGCTGCTAGATTTAAGGCTTCATACACAGGACGGAATCCCTTTTTTGGCCCCATCCCTCATCACAACAGGCAAAAAACATGGAAACTACCATATTTTTAAATGCACATCCTTCATGAAGACAATCCCTCCACAAAAAAATGGTGTGGCCTTACTAAAGAAGTTCGAAAAAGTTGATGAGTCTACACAATAACAGCTGACATATAAATGTCTTGGTGCTTTAAGGTTAACAATGTTTTTCATACATTTTTTATTTGATCCTCATAACAACCCTGAGAAAAAATGCTATATAATCTGACTCTGATGAAGAAAGTAAGACCAAGAGGTTAAATTCCTTGCACACAGTTACTGTCTTGAGATGGGATTTTTATCTAAGGCTTCCTGACTCCCAAGCTTAAATATGCTATGCCATGCATAGTCAACATTCTTTATCAAAAACCTTTCAGAACTGAATAAGAAAATATGGGTATCCAGAAAGTTAAGTAAATATTGGCACTTGAAGATTGTTCCTTTTAAGTCCTTGGAAGCTGATCATATTCTATTTACTGTTACTTTACCATTTTTGTACTGGAATGGGAGGATGGGTATTTTATATAGAATCCTGGAATTATTTCTAGTGGCTAAGGATAGGGCAGGATAATGATCAATACCACTCTATTCATTTCCTCTACTTTAGCATAGAAAGAGCCAATCATCAGAAGAGCCACCATACTTCCCCACTGCAAAAGAGGAATTGGAAGCTAGACGTGGCCAATCCAGTTCCAGGTCTGTTTGTGGTATTTGGGGGCAGTTGGTGAGCACTGAAGGGGAGAGGGAGGGAAATGATACCAGAGATGTAGGCAACCCATTTAAAAATGCCCTTTGGACAAAAGCTTTGATAGAAATGGTTTTATCCATCAATCAGTCCTATTAACAATCTCATATCTACTACCCCCAGATCTGGGCAAGCCATTCAACTTTTATGCCTCAACCTCTATTAAGCACAATGCTAAATGCATTACAAGTATCTTATTTGATCTTTACAACCTTGGAAAGTAGTTATCACCCCCATTCCAAGGTTAAGGAAACTGAGGGAGACAGAAGTTAATTGACTTGCCTAACAGTCTATCCAATGTACCACCTAGCTACTTAAGTATTCTTAAGAAAGAATACCAAGGTAGAGCAATTAAGAGGATTTCAATTCTTCAAAGTCCAAAGTAACCTAAGATCTTTTAGATTAATTTGGTTGTATTTAGGAGTTGGAATACCTTAAATGATTAAAAAGCAACTCCCTCCCCCAAAATAGGCAGTGCAACTATCCCAATTTTAGTTTACATGACTCACCCAGACACCCTAGCTAGTAACAGAGCTGGGACTGATTTAGGCCTCCTAAGTCCAACTCACATACCATTTATAACATGTATGGTACTAAATGTTTACCTTTTCCTCCTTGGAGACTGCAGAGGAGGGACAAACTAAAAAAGAGGTCAGAACACAAAATTTATTAACAGTACTTCTTGGCTGGCAAGGGTGATTGGTATGGAACACTAGAGTCTTTGGTCCAACTTGTGACCAGTGATAAACTTTGAATCATTTTTCCTGGAACAGTCTCTGCTGCCTAGATGGCCAAGATCCTGCCTGGGTGTGCCTTCATTTATACTTAAATCCTCCTTCCTGGCTGGCACACTTCAAACATTTAATTCTAACCTATGTGATAAATGCATGCACTGCTCCCACATAAAAAAATGAGTGCAGTTTCTACAGTTAATCCATTAACATTTTTGTCCCATGGGAATTGGCAAAGCTAATAAGATTCTTCCACCTGACATTCAACTGGATGTCTAGACCCTGTAGCCAGCCAAGGCTAGATGATGGAGTATATAGTAGGCTCACCTCTTCAGTCCTTCCTGTGGGTGTTAAGGTGGTACAAGATTCCCAAGGAAGACCTCTGTCCCTTCTCTACTTATTTTTCATTTTCGTTGAATTTTTTAAACTTTCATCTCCTTTCCCAATTGTCCACCTTTCTCTTTATGCCTTTGCTCACCTATCAATAACTCAAATAGATTTCATCCCCCTATGCCAAACATACCCCCCCACACACACTACATATATGCTTAGGAGCAATTTTAGCCGAGTAGAATGAAATATCAGAGCTTGAGTCTGACTTTACAACAAAAAAACTTTAATTGACAGCATAAAGTTTTCCAAAATATAGTTTTGTAGGAAAATGAAAAGAATTAACTATAATCTTTACAATCCAGTTTCTCCATAAATTCCAGTGTACTTCAGACCCCTGTCCTGCTTCCTGATAGCAGCCAGTAGCACTAGCCTCTAATAATGTAAGTGACATTAGCTAGTCTTTTTTAAGGCCATTTGAGCAGTGTCTTTTAGCCTTGTGTCTGGGCTTGATTTGTTCTATCCTGAATATATGCTAAGTGAGAATGGTAGAAGATGCTAAAACTACCCCTCCATCCCTACCTAGCCAGCAAAAAATTCTAGACCTGAAAGGAACTCTTTTTCACATGTGTAATTGTGTGACCAATTTTAAAGAAAGAATCCCAAGAGAAATCTGCAAAATTCTGCCATTTCAAATTCTAGAATTTCTGAAGGTGCTGCCTTAATTCTATCAATAGGAATTTGTTCCCTTTAGTCTCCAGTTAGTAATTTAGTGCTGCATAAGATTCAAGAAGGAGCAAGAAGCCAGTAAATATGGTGGCCTCCTTCCTTTTTGTGCTCTCTTGAATCTGTGCTCAACCTTCCCCTTACTAATACACATAACTATCACACTGTTCTGCTTTCATTCTGTAAAGATGCAAACATGATAACCTAATCTTAGAAGACCTTTGGAAACATATCTTGAGAAACCATTAACAAATTAATTTCAAAAGGATCAGCACCTGGCAGATACTGATTTTTAGGTAACTGGGAAGATATGGGATTCAAAGCCAGTGGTGGAAAAGCTCTCATCAAGAATAAGTTACTTAAGTGAGACAATAGCAAATCTGAACCATATGCCTAAGGAACAGGTGGAAACCTTTAATTTGAGGTGGGATTTTGCTGGAAGAAGCAAAACTAATTCCAAGCTAGGGCTACAGAGACAAAGAGTCCCTGAGCTCTTGAGATACCTACCCAGCCAATGTTCCAGAAACTCTGCTAGCCTGTAGTGCTTATCACAACTGACTTCTGTGAGTCTGAAACTCTTTGTAATTTGCTTTTTTTAGAGAAATCTGCATTCCTCAGATAAGAAACAGGAAACGTCTTACTTTGTTATTTAGAAAAAGATACATTGTCTTTGCATTTAGAAAGAACACTGTTTTCCCCTGGTGCACAGCTGGCAGGTTTGGATAGCTTCTGAGCAACACTGGACCAAAGGCTGAATATGGGAGGCTTCCTAGTGAGAATGGGAAGAGGTCTGTATTCCTTCAGGCCAGTGAGGCAGCTATAAAGTTGTCAGAGAACTGAACTAGAGGCAAGATGACTCATAAATTCTAGTCCAGGTTCTGCTAGTAAGTAGCTTTGTGACTCTACATGACAAGTAACCCATCAATGTTAGGACTTCTCATCACCTACAAAACTAGGTTGTTGAATTTAAATAGATGGTTCATTCTTACTAGGGAGTACACTAGCTGTCTTCCCTCTGTGATGGTCCCTTTGGGCATGCCTTGCCAAGAAATAAAAGGTAATAAAGTTCTACTCTTGGGGTCTCCCAGAGTGAATGTTGGATCTGGCCCACTGCATTAATTTTTTTTAATTGTGACCATTTTTCAAAAGCATATTCTTACAGCAAATGAGAGTTGGTTAATATGTGATAGTTCTATTTACATTTTCAAAAAATATATATGTATACAGTAGACTTCAAATTCTGTCCAGAGCTCTAGCTAATTAAGATAAAGGAAATGGGCATTTAAATAGCAATTCTGCTGCTGGTTTCACTTGCAAGGGAGACAAAAAAAATGTTTCTAGATCAGACCTGTACACTATCCTGCCTCCTTATAATGGCTTAGCTTCCTCCCTTGGAATGGGAAGGAAAGCTCTGTATTTCTATTTAGTGATCTGTCAATGCTGCCCCCTGTTTACTTGCTGATGCTGATGGCAGCTGGTCCCTTATTCAGTGGGAGCTGGTTCATGACATCTAGCTCAATTATCAGGCAGCCTCCAGAAACGTATCATCTGCCAAGTTAAATTTTTCTAAATTAAAAAAAGATTTCTTTGTTAAAAGATAGATCATAGGAAAAGAAAGGGAGGGAGAATATCGAGGAAAATTTAGGCAATATAAAAATAAAAGACATAACAATTTTACTTTAAAAATTTTTAAGTTCAAAGTTCCTCCTTAGCACAGCCTTTTGGAGACCCAAAATGAGCTACAGTTGTGTTCCTCAAACCAATAACAGATTTTTGGGGGTGGTAGTACCCCACTTGTCTTCTACTTTGAGGGGGGAAAGATGCAGAGTGTACTAGATTTTATACCCAAGGCACAGTTACTGTCCAAGTAAAAAATTTGGATCCTGAGGCTTCTGGAAATTTTCAGAAAGGTACCTATGATTCAGAAGGTATTCCGCCTTCTAATTCATCTTCAGATCAAAGCTATAGACTGAATGATTCCAGCCTTGGTTTAAGTTATTCCTGTTTCATCCCCAAGGACATGTTAAGGTTCCTGTGAATCCCCAAAACAAGGATCTCTCTGGTTAATCTTTCTACCAAGGAAAATACTGCCATGTCTGGGTTAAAGGCAGCAGGAGTAAAAGTGTCAGCTTCAGAGAACACAGACTAGTCTTTTTACCCATTAATAAAACAGGAACACCTGTAAAAGAGCAAATAGCTCACAGAAGCCTTAATCCTGAGCAAGAAATGAGTAGAGACTTTCATTTTGAACAAAACACACCTTTCTTTGTTTCTCCAAAGGAGTCCAGAAGAAAGCTAAGCAAAAGACATAGGCTTTTGTCTGTAAATGGGTGGTGCTAGCTTGGCATCCCTCTAAATTTGTAATTCTAGAGAGTGTTCCTCTGAGCTCTATAGAGTCTGAAAGCCCCATCTGGGTGGGAAGGTTTGTACTTTGGACCCTTTAAACTTGATAACTCAAGAGAAGCAACTTGGGCAGTGGTTAGAGAACCAGTCTCAGAATCAAGACCTACATTTACATCTAGAAAAGTCAAATACTGACTGCTGGGTCCTGAACAAGTCACTTCTTACATTATAAGACTACTCCAAAGCAATCACCAGTCTGGTGTAAAAAAACAACCAACAAACAAAATACCTTTTGTTTTACCCTAAATGGGTAAATTCAACCAGAACTCTGACATCCACTCTCTCAGAGGATACCAACAGGTAGCTCTAGGTAATTTGTGTTCCAATGGACCTGTCAGACCTATAAAAAATGTTGTCTGCTGCCTCCTGGACAAAGAAACACTTAAAATTTAGACCCCCCAGCCTTCATCTCTTAGAATTAAGGGCAACAGGGCAGCCCTGAAAGGCACTCAAACTGAGCTGTTTCCTGGAGCCTGAGAGATAACCTCCAGCAGATGCCCAAGCATTTGGGGGCCTTAGCTACAGGTGCAAACTCCATGCAAAACTCCTTTGAAACTCCTGCAAGACTTCAAGAAAAATGAGAAGATAAACCTACTATGCTACAGTTCCTGGAAGGTTTCTCTTCCCTGCTGTTAACTGACCCCAGGGCAGAAGACAGCTCAGCAAAAATGCAAGGTGCCAAAATTGACTTCTGACAACCTGGAGTGGGGGGTTTGGAGGGGGGTTAAATCAGGGCAGCCAGGGAACAATTGTGCAATTCCCAGAGGCACCCTGACAGGCAAACTGAAGCAGAACATTAAAAACACAGTGAACAGATTTCAAATAAAATAATGTTATTGCTCCCCAGGAATGGGTGCTGCTAGACCATGTGTCCAGAAACTTGTGTTCAGCCTGCCTAAGACTTAGCAAACTTAAAAATAATAATGTTAATAATGATGAGTGCACTTGATACTTCCTAACTAAACTTTCTGATTATGTGACCAAATCCCAGGCTGTGCCTGGGCTGCTTGGGTGCATCTGATTGGACTATCTACTTTTCTTCCTGAAACTCCATAAATTGAAGCTAAACACCACAATCAATAATGGAAACTCAGAATCAGAATTGAGGTGTGCCCTGACTGAAAAAGCCCTGTAATTCTCAAAAATAAGCCAATTTCAGTACCAATATTCCCACTGACTTACTCCCAAGAAATCAGAAGCTAGCAATAGGCCCATTTCTGTATATTGTACATTATAAAAAAGGGGATGTGAATTAAAATTGCCTTTTTAGATAACTTCTATATGACATTTTCTTTTTTAAATCCATCTTTTTGAATAGTAAGTTTTGCCATTGTCAGGATATGGTCTATACTTAGGGATTTCTTACTATACATATACCCTGGAACGCCCCTATTTCTATCCCCCACTACACCTATACTATCTTTAAAGGATTGAAACTGAATTAAGTATTTTGCTGTTACTCACTACTTGGCTGCACTGTGAACATAAATGGGTCATCCAAGCATCCATCCAACAATGACCTAAGAGTAATATAAGGGTTACCAGCTATATATGATGGGGAAAAGAAGTGGGCTGAGCAAATAAAAAGCAAGGATAACAAGTAGAGTGCCCTATTTCTACCATAAATTTAAAGGGAAAATAAAAGGAACAGAAAAAAGCTGCTAACCCATTAGCTAGGTCCTTTTCAGGAAAGCTCCAAGAACATGGAAAAGGATGATTGAAGATATGGATGGCTTGTGATATTCACCAATGGAAAGAAGATTCACATTGATGAGATTATAGAAACCATTGGACGGCTTGATCTTGGGATTGTTGTGTGTTTGTAAGGGAAGAGGGTGAGGGTCTGCTGCTTACTCTACCTCCTTTATAAATAATTCCCAGCAACTTGGTTAGTCCCTGAGTTTCACATGTAGGGTTGGATGAATCCTACCCTTTCCTGCTGCATCGATTGTCTGTTTTAAGACACTGTGCTGACATGATCCTCAGGAACAGAAGACTTTGTTCCAAAAAGCAGCTTCTATTTCAGTGGTGAGAGGGAGGGAGTCATGGGTTCTGGGATCCATTCTCCCCAACAGGTAATATGTGCAGATCAGAAAGCAGGATGTTCTCAAGGGCTTCAGCAGAGTCGAGATGTTAAGTGGATGGGAGGCAAGCAGATCTCTTCCCCTGGACCCACTCTAAACAGTGCCTCAACAGTGAAGAGTGAAAGAACAGTGCCGAGTGTCAACACTTCCTGCCAGTCAGTATGAGGTCAACTCCAGAAGTTTGTCAATCCTGTCTCTCATCTGTAAAGGGATTCTCTGAGTAGGAACAATTCACCTTGTCAGGTAAAATCTCTGCCTCACCAAAATGGTAAGCAAGGAAATCAGAATTTGTTTACAAGCAGTTCAAGGCCTTCAAGGATGATTTGGGCCCTTCCTACAAGGCCCTTGGGATGGTTGGGAAGGATGACAAATAGCTTTGCTCTTCAGAAGGGGAGAAAAAGATTAGAAAACAGGTCTCATCCACCAGTAGTTTCCACATGAATCTAAATTGCCACCAGTTTTCCTTTCCATTACATCTTTCTAGCTGACAACCTGGCCACAAAACCTAGGTCGGTTCCAGAGGAAATTGTGTGTGGCTATCTTCCCATTTTTCTTTTACCCTCCTCGAACCTCTTAAGATGAATTGTTTCCATTGGCTAGGAAATGAAAAAGTTAAAGCCCCCTCAAGATGAGGTGAGGTGGGGAGAGAGGAGACCCATGACCTTGCACATAGGCAACTGCTCCTTTCATGTCTCTCCCTGTTGATGTCTCTCAAGGTGGGGAGGAAGTTGATTTTCCTCCCCCTGCTCAAGTGGCACTTTGGGTGATTAAGTCTCAAAGAGTCCCATGGTGGTGGTCAGAGCTGGCAGACAGGTGGCCTTACAGGTGTGTATCCTCCTCTTCCTGGTCCAGATCATCCTTGGTCAGGTTGTCTAGTGGGACGATCCAACTGTCCCCTAACTCACCATTGAGATTGGCTACTTTCTTCTCCTGCATCTCAGAGGAAGTCTCCATCACTTCCAGTGTGGGATTGTCGTGGTAACCATTCTCCACAGTCTGTAGTTCCTCAGTCAGGCGTTGCTAGGAAAGGGATGGGAAGATGACTGAGGGAGGGCCAGTTGTAGGAGATTGGGGTATCTCATGAATCTAGTCTCTCACCCCAACCCCCTCAAAACAACTGGCTCCCTCTAGAGCAACCCTGGGTGATGACCTCACTTGAAAGCTCCCTAATAACAGATAAATTTTATTTTGTTTTCAAGGAGAGGGGAGGAAATAGGCCAGGACCAACAATTGCTTTTTGCTATCTCAACTCCTTTAAGTCTCATCTTCTTTAGAGACCACACTCTCGTGTGCCACATGATCCCCCAAACCCTTCTTTCAGCACTTTTACTAATAAGGCCTTTAGAGAAAATGGCCCTACCTTTTATAGTTGAACATAAAAATCAAATTCTTAATATTGCATGACAGCACTAATATAACCTATAAGAGATAATTCACCATCTCAGGAAGTGGAGAGAAAAAATCTGAATCATAAAATGTTGGAAAACAAACATAAAATTGTCTCTACAATAATTTAAAAATTAAAATTAAAAAAAGAAATAAGTATTACCAACTACGCTATCCATTTAGGAGAAGAGAAAGGATTTCATCATGGCATAAGAATGGGTTTGGGAAAGAAAACAGAAGTGGGCAGAATTATTCCTTAAATCACACCAAGATGGCTCATCTCAGATGAGCTTCAGGTTTAGTTCAGTAGGCCATGAGTGCAAGGGGCAGAATCCTTACCTGGTCCTTGCGCTGAGAGAAGCGCTGGTGGAAGCAGCCATAGAGAGCAGCAACAAGGAGTAGGAAGGCTGCCATACAAACGATAGTAATGATGAGAGGCAAGCTGAACCGGTCCTCCTCGTCCTTGTCCAGACTTTCCTTTCCATATGTCATGTTACTAACTCCCAACTGCCCAGAAAGGAATTGAGTAGAGTCAGGCTCTGGGACACTCATCATACATACATAAAGTATTAAGCACTAAATATGAGGGAGGCACATGATTGCCTAGCCTAAGCACCAAGGGGATTTTCTGAAAGTCCAGACCTGACTTCATGACTCCCTTACTCAACTCCAAGGGCTCCCCTACTGTTTGGGGGATTAAATGGAAGCTGGCTGTTTCCAGGCTCAGTGGATATTCCTTCTCTTTCTGCCTTCTATGATCTGGCCAAACTGGCCTTCCCTCTGGTTCTACACACTAGACACTCCATTCCTTCTCTGTCTGCCTTTGCACTGGCTGACCACCATGCCTGGAATGCCTTCCCTAACCTTCCCTTTACATCATAGCTTCCCTTTTGTCCTCAACACAGCTCAAAAGCTATTCTGTACATGAATGCCTTTCAGGTCTTCCCAGCTGATAGTGCCCTTCCTCTCCTTCCCAAACTACCTTGTATTTTTTTAAAACAATTTTGCATTTTCATATTTGTATTTACTCATTTTTAGAGTAGTGAATTCAAACAAGGGTTCTTAATCTTTAAGTGTGACCCTCCTTTGGCATTCTGGTGAAGTCTATGGACTAATTCTCAGAATGCATTTATGCATTTTCAAATACATAATATAAAATACATAGGAGTACAAAAAAACCCTATTATATTGAAACAGTTATTTGTCTATGTAGCTATAGATATATATCTATATCTACATATATTTAAACCAAGTTCATAGAATCTCTGTTATACATACTTCTCAATAAGTACTTGCTACCTCCTTTTATTAGAAAGTAAACTCAAAAAAATTTTAAAAATTAAAATAAACTCCTTGCCAGTAGGGTTTTTATTCCTTGAACCTGTAACCCCAGTGGTTACCACATAGCAGTGCTCAATAAATGTTTGTTGGTTGACAGGAAAAACCTCTATTCTCTAGGAATCCTCTATTCCAATCCAAGGCCTCTAGCATTCCACAGCTCCTTGGGCTTGTTATTCATCCTTTTCTCTATTCCACTACACTTTGATGGTAAATCAAGAAGGAGTAGCTTAGGCCCCTCCTTCTGGGCACCTAGCCCTGGAGATGGCTCTCTGAGCCACAAGAACCCCCTTAAAACCAACAGGGAGTAGGGAACCCTGGGGGCTGGGTTCGAAGGGAGAGGAGAGAGTGAGGAAAGAGCTGCTTACTGCTTTCAGATCATCCCATCTCTTCTTCAACACTTCAAACAGCTCCTTGGGTTGAAGGTGTGCTGTGGGGAGAAGGGAATACTGAACATGAGGGTGCCAGGCTCAGAGGATTGGGGGCAGGGAAAGAAGGTGTCATCATTGAGGTTCGTAGAAGACTGGCTTGGGGTAGACTTTCCCTTTGTGGCTCCACCCGAAGGAAGGAAAGAAAGACTGACACCCTGGCTGAGCTGCTAAGCCTTGTGGACCTAGCATTCTCCATGGAATTCTCTCCCGCCCTCCAAGAAGCACCCAGCTAGCCCCTGGCCACAGGCGCACTCACTCTGCACAGAGACATTGAGGATTGCCACTTCTTGCTTCTCTGGCTGGGGGACCAATTGCACATGACATACATCCCTGTCCTTGTTGAAGTTGACTTTTCCTGCTCGGCACAGGGCAACATAAAGGGGATGGTTACGAGAGTCCTTGGGACTATCCTGTGGGTAGAAAACACAAGTAATTCTCCTAAGAGTAGCTCCTGATACTATAACAAGGATTTTAATTGTCTTCCAAAAATAAATAAATAAATAAATTGTCTTCCCTACTAACCATGCCCCTGAGGCAGCTGACCTGGAGTCAGGGAACCTTAAGTTCAAATCTGCCCTCAGATACTTCTAGCTGTGTGACTCTGAAGTTAATCTTGTCTGCCTTTAAAAAAAAAATAGTCTTTCCCACTATCCATGCCCTATCCAGGGCCAACCTGGACTGTGAGATGAACAAGCCACTTGCGATTAAAAGTTGTACATTTGATGTGCTGGGCCAATTCTTTGCCTCATGTCCCTCCAATTTTCCCTCCTTTAGCCATCAAATTTAATAATAAAAGATCTTTTAATAGCCCTCCTGACCAACCTTTTTAAAGAAACAATAATCTTTTTTTACAATACTTTCTCCAACACTCCGTACATCTTACCATTCAAGACAACCATCCCATATAACATTTTAAAGGGAAAATTAAAAGTGGAAAAACAAAACTAATCAATATTTAAAAGTTGACAGAAAATGCAATAAATGCACTAGGCACCTGTAAACACCCATCCCACCTCTGTAAAGAGTGGAGGTTACCTCTTCATAACCCTTCCTGAAGCCATGCTTGTTCTTTGAACATGTAATTCTGAAACCTTCATTTGTCACACTGTTCTGTGATTGTTGTAAAGTCACGCAGACTGTTCTCATGTTGTTCTTTTACTTTTAGCACCCTGTCTCTTCTCTAAGAGGGCAGCTGATGATGGGAAGTGCTTTCCTACTCCTGAGGTCCCTTTCAGACCTGAGCTCAGACTCCAGCTGTGTGACTGTGGGTAACTTCATCTAGAAAATGAGGATAATGCCACCTGCCCAAACGACCACATACAATTGTCAAGATCAAACAAGATAGGGGGATACAAAAGGAGTTGCTACAAATGTGAGTCACCTTTAGCATCCCCGCTATCAGATCTTAATAATTCATTCCCTAGGAGCAAAGAAGGGGCAGAGAGAAAGCTCTTCCAGTAACTGCTTCCCCACTTTACATCCTGAAATGCCAAAGTCCAGGGAAGATTTCAGACTAGGTAGTCAAGTCTGTGGATGGGAAGAAAAGGATCTTTTATCCAAAGATCTAGAAAGCAAAGGGATGAGGTAAAGGTAAAATGACAGGGATACTGACTATGTGGGAGTTGCTCACTTTGCCCCCATGGACTAGTGGTTCCTGATACCTGGGCAATAGGAAGGATCTGAATTATACTTTCGGGAAAAACGCAACTATTGTTCTTAGAGATGCCAGGAGAACTCATGAGGAGGCAAAATTACAAAGTGTCCTGGAAGTCAAATTTTCTGTTGAGCCTGTGGGGCATCCTCTTGGGACCCCAACTGAGACCATCTTTAAGTGCCAGGCTTTTCCTGGAGCTACTTTTTTATTTCTCTGTAATAAAATAATGAGTTTAAACTCCCTGTGGGCAGACTATTACTAATTTAAGACTAAAGTCTTGGTCATCTTTTCCTTTCCATACTTTAGATATGCAATAAATGACTTGAATGAATGAACATGTATGAATGCCTAAAGGCTTTCTTTTTCCTCCTTTTCAGGGAGGCAGCTATGAGAACAGAAGATTGCCAGGAGAGGGCAGCAATGAGCCACTCACATGAGCTCATTACATTAACTAGCAATTAAGATAAAGTGATATTATATTGTACTAGAGGGACTGGGGTTAGAAAGATGAGAAATGGTCCCCTGCCTCACCCCTAATAATAATAACAACTAATATTTCTATAGCATTTACTACAATATGCCAGGTATGGTGCTCAGCACTTCACAACTGTTATCTCATTTGATCCTTACAACCTTGGGAGGTAAGTGCTGTTATTATCCCCATTTTGCAGTTTAGAAAACTGAGGCAAGCAGGGTTTTGTGGACATGAAGTTAGTATCTGAGACTGGATTTGAATTCAAGGCTTCCTCATTCCAGGTCCAGTGTCTTATGCATCCATCTAGCATTTGTTTAGGACTTTAAAGTTTGCAAAAAACTGAACAGATCTCATTTGGTCCTCATAACCACCCCAAATAGGGTGTTATTGACTGTTCTTATTTCACAGATAAGGAAACAAATAGCGTGACTGGCCTGGGTCACAGAGATTTGGGGAGGTAGAGTAGATTCCAACTCTGGTCTTCCTGACCCCCAAAGCTCAGCACTCTTTGCACTAAGACACAAGTGGTAAGTGTCCTGCTCCTGTGACAAATGACATCTTAAGGTTATTACTAGGACATGGGTGGAGGGGATGGGGGTTCAAGGATATAGGACATTGAATTTATCATCAGATTTCTAAAATGTGTTGATATAGTCTAATGTTTTTCCTCCATTTCTTTTTTTGTAATTGTTTTATGGATTGGCACTTTGGGAGGGAGGAAAAGGGGAAATGTAGAGGCAAATTTGGATAATTTAAACAAAGTATTGAGACAGCTAGGTAGCACAGAGGATTGAGAGCCAGGACTGGAGCTGGGAGAAGCTGGGGTTCAAATATAGCCTCAGACACTAACTAGCTATGTCACACTGGGAAAGTTACTTAACCCCCATTGCCTAGCCCTTACCCTTCTGCCTTGGAACCAATCCACACAGTATTCATTCTAAGATGGAAGGCAAAGGTTTAAATTTTTTTTTAATACTTAATATCCATCCTAAAACAAGGTTTAAAAACCAAAAAATAAAGTATCCTTTTTTTTAAAGATGATTACTATATGTGGCTGTCCCAGCAGCAGCATGGAGTAGTGGCTATCCATTTCTTGAGGTATAGCCTCCAGAAAACCTGGGCTATATTCCAGGTATATAAATCTGGTAAATCATTAAACACTTCAGTGCCCCAGGTAATTTTCCAGATTGCAGAACAAATTGTCAGACTACATTGGTAGAGAAAATGGCTTCACTAGTTCCCTTCACTAATTAAATTGCAATCTAGATAAAAACAAAAACAAAACCTCTCTGCTGCCCTTGGAAATTGATGGGGAACAGTTTTAAAATGGTCTGCTCTTCCCAATCCCATTTGGACCCTTCTGTCCTATTAAAAGGGCCAAGTTGGAGTCAAAGGACCAAGGGCCTATGACCCAAGAGCAATGAAGCTGGTGTGTCCAGGCAGGAGGGTAATACTTACACACATGGTGAAGTTGGTCATCTTCAGAATAAGCAGATTCTCTGTTGCATAACTGTCAGGTTGACAGGTGATCTGGAAGGAGTCAGGGTCATGAATTTAGCACCAAATCTGGCAGTTCTACCCTCACCAATCACGGCTTCCAGCTATTTGCCTGCCCCTGCCTGAGAGGGAGGAGGCCCAGTCAGTCTTAATCTCAGTCAAGGTCAAGTCTTAGCTCTAGGACATCTAAAATGCAGGTACTCCCTTCTGTCAAGGATGGGGCAAGCAGAAGCAGTCAGAGAAAGAGGATAACAATGAGCTTCTAGGCTTGGATAAGAGCCTTTTCACCACATGATACTGGGTCCTATGGGCATTAGTGACCAGATTAAGTCCTAAGAAGGGGATAGAGAGAAAGAAAGGGGACCACTAAAAATGGTGGTCCCAAGTGGCTGATTTTTCTGGACACAGTGGGGAGGAATGAAAACTACAGGAAAGTTAGAAGGAGTTTCATGTGACTTGCTAGCTTTTTTTTTTTTAGGGAGCTAAGGACCCTTTAGTAAGGAGGAATATAAAAGGATATATAGTCTCTTTAGCCTAAACAGCTATGCCCTATGGAAGCCTCTTCTGCCCACCCCAAATCTTCACCTTCCTCCAGCCAATTATAATAGTTACCTTGTTGGGTATGGACTCAAAGGTTTCAGATTCAGAGGTTGCCATGGCAGGGGGCTGGTGATGGGATGAATAGGAGATAGTGGACGAGGTAGAATCATCAGAGAAAACTGAAGTTGAGCCCTTGGGGGTTACCGAAGGAGTAACCAGAGCTGAAACCATAGAAGTAAGTGTTGCTGGACCCTGAGAGGTCACTGGACCTGAGCCATCAGAGGGTCCTGGAGCCTGGCCCCCAGTGGTCACTACAGTTGATTGAGTCCTGGAAGTTAAGGTGATCACCGGGGATGTAATAGTAGGAAAGGCTCCTTGTGCTCGACTGGAAGTATCCAGACTGGTCACAGGAAGGGAACTCCCAGATATCTGGGAGGTTGTGGTGACACTCAAAGGGCTCTGGTGGTTTGTCAGCAGTGTTGAAGCATCTATTTCTCGTGAGGTGATAGTTTCCTTAGTTGTGGCTGCAGAGGAAAGAAACAAAGATGCTGAAGGGGGAGAAAGGGCACTGGAATTAGGAAGACCATTCCTTTGTCTAAAGGCACAAATCTTAACTTCTGTGTTTCCTTTGTCCCATCAAAGCCAACCTACCTGTGCACTACTATGTGAGGCATTGTGCTAAGCATTTTATAATTAATTTTCTCATTTGATCCTCACAAAAGTCCTCTCAAGTAAGTGCTGTCACTATCCCTATTTTGCATATTAGGAAACTGGGGTAGAGATTAAGTGACTTGCCCAGGGTCATAGTTATTATCAAGGGACTATGGTCTCAAATTGGAACTCAGATCTTCCTAACTCTAAATCCTATAATCTATCCACTATGCCACCTGGCTATTCCAGTAGTAGTGGCTTGGTAAAAGTCGTGCAATGATTAAAGGCACAGTATTGATTGTAAGATGGAAGGTATAGGTTTTTTTTTTTAAGTCTTAAGAGCAGTTGTAGATAACCTTCAAGTAAGGACTTTTAGACTTAGGTTACAGTTTTTCACTGAATATTAATTATTGGCATTATGGGAGAGTAAGTTTTGAGCTTTCTTTGCAAAAATACTTTAATTAAATCTCTTTGCCATGAACTAAATGGTGTCCTACATAGGACTAGTAAAAAGCAAACATACTGTTAGGAACTTCTCAGAGATATGGTTCTCAGAGGACTGGACAACCTCTCATAAAATACCTAAAACCTAAACTAGTTCATTTTTATTTTTATTTTGGGAGGGAGGTATTTCTACAGATTACACTGCTTTTGTGGGAGCAGCAGAACTAATTCCAAGCTGGGAAGACCAAAAGCCCTGGGATATCGGTGTATATAGCCTGTTTCCTCATTGTGCCCCATAGAACTATCTCCACCAGTCAAATAAGAATGTTTTGGCTCTGCTGAATTCCCTATCCTAGTAAAATGGTAAGAGAAGGAATGAGTTTAAATCAAGGTTCTCACATATTCCTATTGTTAATTCTTTGTTATGAACCCCACTCCCTAGACCAAAAAGTATAAGGTACTTTTGCTACTTTTCCAAAATCAGATCTTGGCAATGCCCCTCCCCCTAAAAAAACCCAACAAATCTAATTACCTGATGATGAAGGGGAGGATTTTACCACCTGTGCTGAAAAAGTAGATGTCTTGGTTCTCAAAGTACCAGTGTCTGAAGATGTACTGGATGCCAAGGTGGGTTTGTTAAGAGGATCTAAGGCAGAACTAGTATCTTTAATAGGGACTCCAGTGGTCTGTGTTTTGGATCCTCCTGCCACCAATGTTGTACTGTCCACTTCCTGGTCTGCTTTGGTAGGGACTGAAGATGAATGGCTATCAGGTTTGGATGAAGTAGCCCCTGGAGAGCCAGTGCTAGACTTCTCAGGTAAACTAGCCCCTGGGGAGCCAGTGCTAGACTTCTCAGGTAAACTAGCCCCTGGGGAGCCAGTGCTAGACTTCTCAGGTAAACTAGCCCCTGTGGGACCAGTGCTAGACTTCTCAGGTAAACTAGCCCCTGTGGGACCAGTGCTAGACTTCTCAGGTGAACTAGCCCCTGTGGGACCAGTGCTAGACTTCTCAGGTGAACTAGCCCCTGGAAGGTCAACTTTAGGATTCTCTGTTCCTGAAGAGCCACTCAGTTGTGTGGGGTTTAAGGTTGTAGAGGTCTGAGAACTGGGCAATTCCACAGCTGATGATGATGTCTTGATGTTTCCTGTTTATAAAACCAACAGAAAAGACAAGTGAGTAACCAAAGTGCATTTTATGACAACCTGCGAATGTGAAGACAACACCTTTCTATTGTGTTGTACTTGTTCTGTATATGTTTATAATGCCCTCTACTATGTCAGAGAAGACACCAAATTAAGCACTGCATGTTTTCAGACTTTTAAAAACATTAACTGGTTGTGCTGTATCCCTCCCTTTTTTGTCTTTCAAAAAATACTACTTGTCTTATGGGGTGCCTCTTTGGGAAGAGGAGGGATACTAGGGGAAAACTATGATGTAGATATCATAGAGAAGTGGCCCCATGCAGTAGATGAAGAAGAATTCTCATCCAGAAGAGCAGCCCAGTGTGACACCCAGGGAAGCTGGCAAATGAGCAAAATCCAGCTCAATCCAGTGCACAGAGCACTTGGGGGCACCCAGGAACAGTATTCCCTCCAACCCAGTAGCAGAGCTGAACTTCATATAGACATAGATAAGATAATTGGTGAAGGGGGGGTGGGGGACTGGAAAAATGAACAAAAGCCAAAGGAAAAATCTGACCTTAGAAAATTACTTTAGTGACAGGGAAGATCAAAATATAAACTCAGAAGAGGATAATATCTCCAAAGTAGAAACATGTGAAGCTTCAAAGGAAAGTGTGAAAAGATGTTAGACCCAAAAAGAACTCCTGGAAGAGCTTGAAAAGACGTTAAAAAATATACAATAAGAGAGGTAAAAGAAAAAATGGAGAGGAAATGAGAATCAAGAGCTTGGTAAAAGATATAGGAA
The DNA here is from genome assembly GCF_027887165.1 of Monodelphis domestica. Taxonomy (NCBI): domain Eukaryota; kingdom Metazoa; phylum Chordata; class Mammalia; order Didelphimorphia; family Didelphidae; genus Monodelphis; species Monodelphis domestica. The sequence goes on from NC_077231.1 coordinate 203,555,002, forward strand.
AAACTCATGGAAGAAAACAACTCCTCCAAAACTAATAATTGGGCGAATGGGAAAAGAAACACAAAAATACACTGAAGAAAACAACTTCATAAAAAATAAAATTGGCAAAATGGAAAAGAAAATACAAAAGCTCAATGTAGAGAATAATGCTCTGAAAATTAGAATTGGGCAAAAGGAAGCTAATGACTTCATAAGAAATCAGGAAACAAAAGAACAAATTAAAAAGAATGAAAAAGCATAAGAAACTCTGAAATATCTGACTGGAAAACAACCATAATAATAGATTCAGAAAAGATCATCTAAGAATCATTGGAATACCTAGAAGCCACTGGGGGGGGTAAGGGGGAAGAGAGGGGGGAGCCTAGACAAAAATGATCAAAGGAAAATATGTCCTAATATTTTTGAACAGGAAGGAAAAAATAGAAATTGAAATAATCCATCCATCACCTCCTGAAAGAGATCCCAAAGTAAAAAAAAAAAAAACCCAGGCCCATTATGTTCAAATTCTAGAACTCCCAAAGAGAAAATACTACAAGCAACCAGGGGGGGGAAATTCAAATATTATGAAGCCAGTCAGAATTATACAGGACCTAACAGCTTTTACTTTAAAGGACCAGAGGGTATGAAATACAACCTAGGGGGAAAAAACTGAACATAATCCTCCAGGGAGGGAAATGGTTATTTAATTAAATAGAGAACTTCCAGGCATTCCTAACAAAGAATGGAATGGAACTGAATGGAACATTCAATAATCAAATGACACTCAAGTGAAGCAGAAAAAAGTAAACAAAAAAAATGAAATCTCATGGGATTCAATAAGTTTAAAATGAGTATATTCCTACATCAGGAGGTAATAATTCAGATACTTAAGATGTCTATGATACTTGAGATACTTGTTAAACCATTTACATTCCTACATAGGAAGGTGATAATTAAGATACTTAAGACAATATAATACTTGACACATTTCAAGGATTGGTTAAACTGATCATTTTCTCACATGGGAAGGTGATAAGATACTTAAGAAATCTATAATACTTAAGCTATTCAAGAAACCTATTAAACTGATTACATTCCTACATGGGAAGGTAATAATGAAGATACTTGAGGTTGAGATACTTAAGGTATTTGTCAAACTGATTACACTCTTTTACATGAGAAGGCAATAATCAAGAGTCCTAAGGTATATGATACTTGAGATAAAGGACTTGCTAAATTGATTACATAAACTGATTCCCCTTACAAGGGAAGGTGATAATTAAGATAATTAAGGTTAGATACCATTCTTTAGACACTTATAGTACTGAAAGTACCTTTAAGTATATACTTAAGAGACCTAAGAATTTTATACTAAAAGGGCCCTGAGGAGTATACATGGAGAAAAGGCAGCAAGTAAATTGAATATTATGGGATATTCAATATGAAGAGACATGTGAGTCAAAATATAGTGGAGAAGTTTGGGAGGACAGTGCTTGAACCTTACTATCATAATTAGCTCAGAGGAAATAATATCCACAGTCATTCAGCTACAGAAACCTATCCTATCCTACAGGGAAATAAAAAGGGGAGAGGAATTGGAGAAGTGGGAGATGGACAAAAGAGAGGGTGAATTGGGGGAGGCAATGGCCAGAAGCAAACATCTATTAACAAGGAAAGGAAAATGTTAACAGAGAGGAAAAATAAGATGGAGGGAAATATATAATTAGTAATCATAACTGTGACTGTGAATGAGATTAACACCCATAAAATGGAAGAAGATAGCAGAGTAGATTAAAAACCAGGCAATACGCTATCTACAAGAAACACATTTAAAGCAGAGATACACACACAGTAATGGCAAGGAGCTAGAGCAAAATCTCTTATGATTTAGCTAAACTAAAAAAAGCAAGGGTAGCAATTATGATCTCAGATATAGCAAAAATAAAAATTGATCTAATTAAAAGATATGGGAAGGAAATTAAATCTTGATAAAGGTACCACAGACAATGAAATAATGTCAATACTAAACCTATATGAACCAAATAGTATAACATCCTAATTCCTAAAAGTGAAGAAAACAAGATACCCTCTCTTTTGTCCATCTCCCACTTCTCCAAAACAAGATACATTCAACCAAAAAAACAAACAACCCCCCCCAAAAAAGTTAAGGAGGTGAATAGAATTTTAGAAAAGTCAGATATGAAAGACCTCTAGAGAAAATTGAATGGGAATAGAAAGGAATATATCTTTCTCTCAACTATATCTTTCTCAGCTGTTTATAGCATCTTCACAAAAATTGACCATGTCATAGAGCATAATGGCATCACAACCAAATGCAGAACCAGAAATATTAAATTCATCCTTTGAAGACCATAATTCAATAAAGGGTTGCAGAAAGTAAGACTAAAATTTAATTGGAAACGAAATAATTTCACCCTTAAGAATGAGTGGGTCATATGAATTGCATTGAAAACACTGGTGTAAACTATGTCACCCTATTTACTATGGCGATGTGAGTGAAGGGAAAGAATTTGAATTCCAAAAATCAGAACTGTCAAAAATTGCTTCTATGTGTAATTGAAAAAAAAAAGTAAACAAATTTTTATAAAAAGAATGTTAGCTTGGAATTGGTAGGACCTAGGTTTAAATCTGGCCTTAGATACTTCCTAGCTATGTGACCCTGGACAAGTCACTTAATGCCCATTGTCCAGTCTTGTTTTAGAATTGATACTAAGACAGAAGATAAAGTTTTTTTTTTTTTAAAAAGATATGTTTTGCATGATACTACATGTATAACCTAGATCAAATTGCTTGTTGCTCTGGGAAGGGAAGGATGGAGGCAATTTGGATCAAATAACTTCAGGAAACTTATGTGGAAAATTGTTATTACATATAATTGGTAAAATAAAATTTTTTAAAAAAGAATGAATTTGTCAACAAACGAATCACAGAAACAATCAGTAACTTCATGAAATGGAGTGACAAATGCTTACCTCAAAATAAAGTACAGATCAATGAATTGGTCATGCAACTAAAAAACTAGAACAAATTAAAAATCCCCAATTAAACACCAAATTGGAAATTCTGAAAATTAAGGGTGAAATAAATAAAACTGAAAGAAAACCATTGAACTAATAAATAAGACAAGGAGATGGTTTTATGAGAGGAAACAAAACCCATAAAATAGATAAACCATTAGTTAATTTTAAGAAAACCAAATTACTAGCATTAAAAGTGAAAGGGGTGAATTCACAACCAAAGAAGAAGAAATTGAAGCAATTATTAGGAGTTAGTTTGCCCAACAATAATATGCTGATTAACTCTGAACATCTAAAGAAAACATGTAAATATTTAAAAATATAAAAATCTCTCAGATTAACTGAGAAGAAAATGGAATACTAACAGCCTCATCTCAGAAAAAGTAAACAAGCCATCAATAAGTTCCCTAAGAAAAAAGCCCCAGGACCAAATGTATTCACAAATGAATTCTTCCAAACCTTTAAGGAATAACTAATTACAATACTATTTAAATTCTTTGGAAAAATAGGTGAAGGAATTCTACCAAATTCCTTTTATAACAAATACAGTAAATGAGGGGGTGCCCATTGATTGGGGAATGGCTGAACAAATTGTGGTATCTGGTGGTGATAGAATACTATTTTTTAAAAGGATAATGAACAGGAGTAATTCTATGTGAATTGGAACAACCTCCAGGAATTGATGCAGAGTGAAAGGAGAACCTTATATATGGAGACTGATACATTATGGCACAATCGAATGTACTGGACTTCTAGCAACTGGACTACTAGCAACAATGCAATGATACAGGACAATTCTAAGGGACTTATGAGAAAGAACACTATCCACATCCAGAAAAAGAACTGTGGGAGTAGAAACACAGAAGAAAAGCATATGATTGATCACATGGTTCAATGGGGATATGATTGGGGATGTTGACTTTAAATGACCACTATTGAAAATATTAATAATATGGAAATAGATTTTGAACAATGATACATATAAAACCCAGCAGAATTGCTGTCAGCTCTGGGAGAGGGGGATAAGGAGGGGAGGGAAAGAATGTGAATCATGTAACCATGGAAAAATATTCTAAATTAATTAACTAAATGAAAAATGAAAAAAAATATAAGTGCCAATACCTAAACCAGTAAGAGCAAAACAGACAATCTCTCTAATGAATATTGATGCAGATAAATACTAGCAAGGAGATTACAGCAATATATCACAAGACTCATAACTATGACCAAGTAGGTTTTATATCAGTAATGGAAGGATGGTTCAGTATTAGGAAAACTATCTTCATAATTGACTATTAACCAAACCAACAGAAATCTTTACAAAAAAAATTTGACAAAGTACATACCCTTTCCTAAGAAAAACACTAGAGTATTTTGGAATAAATGTAATTTTCCTTAAAATAATAAAATCAATTGAAGACTATCAGCAAGCATTATTCATCAAGAATCAATCAAAAAACTAAACCATGCAATTAACAACTTTATTAAAGTTGTATAATATAAAATAAATCATCAGTATTTCTATAGGTTAACAATAATTCCAATAGCAAGAGACAGATAAATCCCACTTAAAATAACTATAGACAATGTAAAATACTAAATTTCTGTGGTTTACTATCTTTATCCCTCTCCCTTCTCTAATACCCCAATCTCCCTACCTCTCTCCAACCTGCCCACTGCTGCCCCATTACCACCCCCATACACACACTCTGAATGTAAAAAGGCCAGACTAGACAACTCATGTCTGATCCTAATTTGTGTATCTGGCTCCTGGAGAGCTGGCCCTAGAAAAACTGGAAAATGACCTTTTTTTTCCTGTTCCTGGGACCCAGAGCTTCTGTATTCCCACCCCAAATTTTCCATTTCCCTCAAATTGAACAAATTCTCTCCATTAAGATATGAATGAAGGGTGATGGTCTCTCCAGAGCCTTTTAATATTCTATTCTAAAGAGTCTTTAACTGGTAGATGGGCTCATGATGGCCCAGCTTTAAATACTCGGTATTGGTGGAGAATCTTCCCTTCTATCACATCCCTTTGGTTTACCATGAGATATAGGACAATATATTAACTAACAGACAATACTTTGATAGCATTTTTAAGATTTGCGAAGTGCTTTACATATATTATCCCATTTGATCTCACAACAACCCTATGAGGTAGGAGATAGCTATTATAATTAGTTTCATTTTACAGGTGATTAATGAACAAGAAACTACTCTCAAAGCAAGGAAGGCCAGGTTTGAGGTCCTGTCTCTGCCATATTGGGCAGCTAGGTGGTACAGCAGATAGAGGACTTGGCCTGGAGTCAGGAAGACTCATCTTCCCAAATTTAGGTCTGGCCTCAGACAGTTCCTGGCCTTGTGACCCTGGGTTAGTCACTTCACCTTGTTTGCCTTAGTTGCTCATCTGTAAGATGAGGTGGAGAAGGAAACAGCAAACCCGTTCCAGTATCTTTGCCAAGAAAATGCCAAATGGGGTCATGGATGATCGAACAACCCAGCTGTTCATACTGCCCGTATGAACACGGGCTTAACTTCTTAGTGCCTCTAGGCAAGTCTCTAAGACTGTTAAGTTATGGATCAAGTATCAACTTACACTGGTTGCGGGAGATTCCTCATCTACGAGTACCTTTTAATCAAAGAAATCATTGGGTCTAACCCTAATCCTACATAAGTGAGGCTCATAAGTTAAGAGACTTGGCCAATGTCCCATGGCAATGAAGTGTCTGAATCAGGATAAGGACTCGGGTTAGGATTGACTACACCACCTAGTTGCCTTGGGAAGGATAAGAGGTGATCTCCCACTACCACCTGCCTCTGGAGAAGTTCCCTGGTTATAGAAACTAACTATATCCATCTGCTACCTTTCCCCCAACCCAAGTGATCTTGGAAATCTTCTCTCTGAATCCTGTATGTTTCACCACTTGTCCTCCAAGCCAGCTCTCTATCCTATTATCTACCTCTTTGGGGCTACGTTATAAAGAATCTTAAAGGTTACTGAGGAACTTGGTCTTTGGGGAGAAAGTCACGCTCAGGGCTAATAAAACTTTCAATCCCAACCCTACCATCGTATCTGAATATTCCACGTCCACTCCTAACCCCCTAACCAAGAGACCAGAGGAGCTGGCCCCTTGACCAGAGTAAAGTTAGGGTTGGTTTGTTAGCACTCCTTGGTCAAAGCTACTGCAAAAACTGGAGCCTATGGCATCCTCCTGTAGACTGTAGGAAGAAAGGAAGGAAAGTGCACCGGACTCAACAGGTTTGACTCAGATGTCTCATTCAAGACTTACCACACACTCCAAGCCCATACGTTGCTAGAAATAAAAAGGCAGCCCTTTCTATGTTAGGGGTTCTTAACCTAGAGTCTGTGAATTTGGGGTTTGGATTTCTCTTTTATATTTTAATCATTTATTTCAATATTTCTTTTGTAATCCATTGAAAGAAATTCTCAGAAAGGGTCTTCTGCCACAGTGCTGAAGGGGTCCAGAGTCCATGACACTTTAAAAAAAAATTTTTTTTTAAGTCAAGTGTCTCTCTACTAGAAAAATGGATGTGTCTGCTTTATGGAAGGCAGCATGTATTGAATTTTGAAAGAAACAAGACAAAGGTCAAGAAGGGCAGGGAACAGGGAGTACAAAGACACAGAGATGAAGCATGGAATTTGCTAGCTTTTATCCAGACTCTAGAGCAGTGGTTCTCAACCTTTCTAATGCTGTGACCCCACAATACAGCTCCTCATGTTGCAGTGACCCCAAACCAAAAAATTATTTTGGTGGCTACTTCAAAACTGTAATTTTGCTACAGTTATGATTTGGAATGTAAATACCTGATATGCATTAGGTATTCTCATTGCTACAAATTGAGAGGTTGAGAACCGCTGCTCTAAAGGAACAGTCCTAGTGTGAGGGGGACCCTCTCTTTAACCACCTTCTAATAATTAAATCCATTCTCTACTTACTTATTATATGCATGTACAGACTGATAGAACGTGAGCCTCAAGTCAACAGAGATCCCTTCCCCTTTTTTGGTCTTTGTATCACTAGCTACTCACAATAGTGTTTGGTACATAGTAGATCCTTTGTAAATGCCTGATGATAGGGGCAGCCTATCATCAATGGATCAGGCTCAGTGGCTAGAGCCAGGACTGGAGATTGTAGGACCTGGGTTCAATTCTGGCCTCATATACATATATGCACATAAGATAGAAGGTAAGAATTTTAAAAATAATAATTGCCTGATGAATGGCTGACCACAAAGGGTAGAATGAACAATAATATATAACAGGGTTGGAAAGATAGGATGGAGCCAAGTATTGAAGGGGCAGAAGGGACCCTATGCTGCCTTTCCAGGTATCTTATTCTTAAAAAATAATATTTATATAGCACCTACTATGTGTGGGGTACGATGGTAAGGACTTTATAATTATCACATTTGAGCCTCTACCTAACAACCCTGGGAAGGTAGGTGCTTTTATTATCCCCATTTTAACAATGAGGAAACAAGTCCACATGGGGTTAAAGTGACTGGCCTAGGACCACACAGCTAGTAAACAAATGAAGGCAGATTTGAACTCAGGTCTTCCTAATTCTAAGCTTGCTGCTCTATACACTGTGAAACCCAATTGCTCCCATTACAATCAATTAGAATGTGATTTATTATTGTTTTTTAAACCCTTCCCTTCCATCTTAGAACAATACTATGTATTGGTTTCAAAGCAGAAGAACAGAAGGCTAGGTAATGGGGGTTAAGTGACTTGCTCAGATGTATCTGAGGCCATATTTAAACCTAGAACCTCTTGTCTCTAGGTCTGGCTCTACCCACTGAACCACCTAGATGCCACCTAGAATATGATCTTTATAAACTGACCTTTGATGTTTGTGTCTCTAACGCTTAGCATAGGTTTTAGCCCCTCTAAGTGCTTATTAATAAATGGTTTCTTTCATTCATTTGTATTAAGAAGGTTAGTGGTTCATTTCTTCATATAGCCAAAGTAGAAATTTGTTTTATTTTACTATGCATATAGGGGAAAACTTCCTATCTCCTCTAGGAGCTCCACCTGTCCGGGAGGCAAGGGCAGAGTAGAGAAGAGAAACCCCAGAGTAGGCAGCTCCTTTCCTTGGGTCCTACCCTGGTTTCCTCCCACTTCAGGTCTGGACGCTTTCCTCCTATATGAAGAGTGACTCTGGAGTTATAAATAGATGGAAAAGGAAATATACAAGAATGCCCCAGGAAGTGGGGGCCGATGGGAGTGGCTGGATTTGGGGGGGGGGGAGGAAAAGGGGAGAAGGTTGCTGTTGGTTCTGAGCCAAGCATCCCCACCTCTCTTTCCAAGGATAAACATTGGAGATCAAGAATTTTGGTACAACAGGAAACAGCCCCACACCCAACATACCACCACTAAAATCATCCCTGCACTGATAAGAAATCAGGCAACCTGGATCCTAATTCTGGGATTATCATTAACTGGCTGTTTGATCTCAAATAGGTCCCTTCATCCTTCTGAAACTCTTTCCTCTTTCATGAAATGAGGAGGTGGGACTAAATAATTTTTAGGTCCTTTGCCAGCTCTGCCCTATATGGTCCTTTGATCCCAGGGCAGTCTGAGTCCTTGGGAGTCATGAAGACCCAAGTTCAAATCCTGACTCAGACACCAGCTAAGTAACCCTGAGCAAGCCACTTGAACCACTCTCAGCCTTGGTTTCCCAATCTGTATGATGAAGACAACCTTATCAATCTCACAAAGTTGCTAGGATGATCAAATGAGAACACATTTAGAAGCAACTAGATACAGGATTTGGGAGTCGAAAATAATCCCATTTCAAACACTAGATATGTGATGCAGGGCACAGATCACAATCCCTGTTTGCCTCAGTTTCCTCATCTGTAAAATTGAGATAATAATAGCACGTACCTACAGGAATGTTGTGAAATCAAATGAATTAACATAAGTAAAGTGCTTTGTAATGATAATAAAAATAAACCACTTTATAAAACTTGATTCTCTATAAAAGTGTTAGCTATTAGAAAAATGCTACATACATGTAAGCTATTAACAGAAGTTTCTATGACTCTCCCTCTAAAGGAGCAACAGTTACTATTTTCTCTTTGCACTGTCATTCCCTTCAGTGAGCAACACAACATAAGTTAAAGCCTGTGGGCAGGGGATAGGGTCTGGCCCCATTACATCCTCTTCCAGCCCCAAATTCCAGTTTCCCTTTTGGGGGGGTTCATTTGCTACCAAACTCCTAGGCAAAAACTAGAGGTGAAGGAGCAATGATCCATAGCCACAGCCTTGACCCAGTGAAGACACTGCATCTTTGCTATATATTTATTATCTATATGTGTGTGTATAGGTTTATAATTATAAACTTGCTATAATTAAAGAAGAAGCCATGGTAAGAGAAAGCTGGGTTTTTGCTGCCTGGACAGGAAACAATCCCCGGATTTGGAGCTGGAAGGGATGAGAAGATTATCCTGTGTAACCCCATCATTTTATTGGTGAAGAAAGTGAGCCCCAAATGAAGTTACCAGCTCAAGCGCACCAGGTAAGTGGTACCTGGAGTAAGGATTCCCACCCACATCTCTCTTGCAAATTCGATGTTCTTTCTCCTGTGATACTCTGGCTCTCCAGCAGATGGAGATATGAGTTAACGTCAGTAACCTGAGTCTTCTCTAGGATCCATTGTACATACTAAAGCCCAAATTACTCAGCCTAGCAATCCAGTTAGCATCCCTCATTTCCTCTTCTTTCTAAGTAATTTGTTTGAGCCTAAAAAAAAAAACGTGCTCAGTCACAACCCCACCCCAGGTCTCTGGCTATTTTTCTCTCCAATTTCAAAACCTGCTCAATGCTAACCACCTGGGTAAAGCCCTTTTGGATTGGATTTAGCAGCATTTAGAGACCCTTATTTTATCTTTCCTGATGGTCTTCTGCCATTCATAAGGTATGTGTAGAATTTCCTAGCCAGAACACCAAGTTCTTCAGGGCCTGGGAAGCTCAGCTTCTGAAGCACCCAAGATACAGCAATGCACATACCCCTGGCTTCCTGGAGGCTCATAAAAAGGGCCTGGCCTTGGACTGGCCAGCTTTCCAGCACATGCAACCTTAGGAATTCCATCCACCAGGCAACTGAATTCTTTTGGTGTGTAGTCTCTCCTAATTTGAATATGAGTGCCTGGAAAGCAGAGTCCACCCCAGTTTTCGTCCCCCCCCCCTTTGGTAACTAAATAGTGCAGTGAGTAGAGTACTGGACCTGGAGTCAAGAAAACAAGTTCAAATGCTACCTTAACACATTTAGTAACTGTAGCCTGTGGGCAAGTCACTTACTCTTTGGTCTCCCTAAGTTTCCTTGCCTGCAAAATGGGGTAGTAACACCACCTACCTCCCAGGGTTGTTTGAGGAAAGTGCAATAATATTTGCAAAGTGCTCAGTTGTAACTGCCTAATATTTTCGTGGGTGGACACCTGAGAAGGCGATTGGAAACTGAGGGAAAATGGGTAAAGGGGAGAGAGAGGGAGAGAGACAAAGGAATAAAGACTCAGAGACAAGGAATTAAAAAACATGGACTCTATCATGCATGCCCTATTGAGAGATCTGTAAGTGTCCCCAAACTTTTATTGAAGGATTGTGGGAGGTAGCTAATGAACATGTGACATGGCATAGGATTTAACATTGGCTCAACGGACAATCACGTAATCACAGAGGAGAAGGTTAATCGAACATGTGACTTGGTAAGGAATGTGGTCTAACAATGAGGTAGCTAGTACCCTGTGGCAGCTAACACCGTGCCCAGGAATTCTTTCAGACCTTTAGGCTGAAGATTTGGAAATACAATGATCAATATAACATGACCATGTGTCTAGTATATGAGTACTTAGGTTACAATATCAATACATCAATAATACTTTCAACATGAGAATATACCTGGGATGCTACATCAGTAAACCTTAGTTTAGTAGTAGTCTCTCGGTAACCAAGGATGATGATTGTCTTTGTGCGTTTTGTGAACAAAGATACTTGTGCGTGAAAGAGATTTAAGTGGAAAAGTCGGTGCACAGAGACAGTCCCACTCTCTCAGTGTTAGAAGCCTGGGTCTAGTGGCATGAAAAGTCGTTACACCTGGAGACTTCCTCAGCTGCATTGGATGGCCGTGTTGTCTTTTGTGCTCCAACATGCCCTAAGCACTCCACAGTGCTTTGCTGCGTTGCCATCTCAGCCGTTGAACCTTCTTATTGGTTTCTTTCGTCTGTTTGGCCGAAGCAGTCTTCACATGCTGGGTGAGCAAAGCCCTGGTTCACCAGGGGTCGATGACCCGATGGCTATCCTCACAAGGTTTGGCCGGCCTGTCGAAGCCGTTTCCTGGGGTGTGGCCTCTGCCGCATGTTAGCAGCTACTGGGAGCCACAAGTGAGAGCTGGGGGTCAGGTGGGGGTCAGAGGCTGGAGAGCTGCCCTAGGAGGGCACAACAAGCCCTCCAAACCAGAGATACTACCCCTCCCTGAGCACCCCATACACATAAAAACACAAGCCAAATTTGTATCATTATTCCTTAGTATGGTGCTTGGCATATGGCAAATACTACTCCATACTTATGATACACTCATTAAAACTCATTCATTCACTTCATGTTTGTATATCAAAGTAGGATTAGTTAAGACCTTCCCGGAACATCTCAAGTGAGGGAGGAACCCTGTGAGAGAGTACAGGTATTCTCAGCCTCTTTTACACACGGGTGCCTTTATTTACCAGGTCAGATTTTCAGTAAGTTAATTTATTTCAACTGGAAACCCCCAGGATGGCAGTTTCGTGGAGAGATGGATGTGGCAGGGTGATGCTTTGTTACTTGGGTCAATTTTCACTGGCCATGTATGTCAGAAGAATGGACCAAGATCTTAAGAGGAAGAAAAAGAGATGTTTGAAGGGGGTGTAATCTGGTGCCCCATGATAATGGTATTTTATATGATGCTCCTTTAAGGTATCAATTGCTGGATGTATGTCTGACTATTCCATGCACCTAGGGTGCTGCTCTTCTCCCTGTCCATATTGTGGCTCAGTTTCTTTCAAGTCCTGGGAGGTAGGACTGAGTCACTCTATTCTGTAAAAGTGGAAGATACAGGCAGCTAGCTAGGTGATCTAAAGATGGGAGGTCTGACCTCAGATCCTTCCTGGCTGTGTGACCCTGGGCAAGTCACTTACCACCCACTGCCTAGCCCTTATGGCTCTTCTGCTTTGGAACTGATACACAGAATTGATTCTAAGACAGAAGACAAAAATTTTTAAAAAGTGGAGGACACAAAGTAGAGCATTAAGGAGGGATGTTGCCACAAATCAGAACATAATACACAAGGCTCCATTTAGTGTAGAATAATGAATGTCAAGAAAAGGGGGTGTGCATTCAAATTCACACTCTATGAAACTATAATGATATTAAAAACTGGTTCCATCCCAATGGAAGATATGAGAATTCACTTAGCAGGAGTCCTTATTCACATTAATTATGTACTAACTATATAAAAAATAGAAAGAAACTAAAAATCATCTTGGCAACTTCCTAACTTACAGACTCAGAAACTGAAGCTGGTGGGGTGGGAGGTGGAAGTAGAATGAAGTTATCCAAGGTTAGACCATGATTTAGGGCCTGATTCAAAACTAGAACCCAGGACTCAGGACTTTTAAGCAATAATTTCTCTAAATCATTAAAGACACCAACTTTTGCTTGAGAGTATGTGTAGTCACCCAGGATCTTTCTCCAACCTATGCAATTGTCACTAGTTATTGGTCAATCCAAAAGAAAAGGGAGACTTGCCCTTTTATGAGGGTATAGAAAGGAAAGTAGGTCCAAGAACCAAACCACTGGACCCATGTGGATCCAGAATAACAAGGGCTGGGACCAGATTCCCAATCGTCTAGGAGCAACTTAAAGAGAGTCAACCCTCCAGGGGCAGCTAGGAGCCTCAGCAGATTGAGAGCCAGGCCTAGCAACAAGAGGTCCTGTGTTTAAATCTGGCCTCAGATCCTTCTTAGCTGTGTGACCCTGTGCAAGTCACAACCCCTACTGCCTAGCTCTTTTCATTCTTTTGCTTTAAAACCAATACTTGGTATTGATTCTAAGACAGGAGGTACAGGTTTAAAAAAAAATACCAACCCCATCCTATTTGTGACAAGGAAATCACTTTTAAAAGACTGATATATATTAATTTAAGGTCGCCAAGGAATTCAGCTATGTAATTCCTAAATGAAAACTCAAGTCAGCCGTCAACCTTTTATGGAGTTTTAATTACAAACAGGAGGAAGAAAGGAATTAGAGATAGAGAGATAGAGGTAGAGAGAAAGGGGAGAGAAGGGAATAGGGCTTAAATACCCCTTCTGTTTAGGCTGGGCCAAAAGGCCCAAGCCCTTAGATAGCTGGGGCAAAGAAAGGAGATCAGTCCCTATTACTCATGTGACCAAAATGGAGAAACAGTCTCAGAGCCCCCACCTTCAGCTTCCTTCAGAGCAAGCTTCTCAGAGCGCACTGCAACCACTCCGACAAACTCCTCCAACACCCCCCCACCCCCCCCACCCCCACCCCGTCTTCAGACCCCCCCTATCCTTAAGGAAACCATCCAAGTTCCCTCCCCTCGGTTCTCACATCTACCAATCACCTGTCCATCAATTTCCCTGTGCCAATGGAGGCTCTAGCTTAACCCAGGACCGCCCAGAGGTCTCTGGCTTTGCACATGTCTGTTGAAGGTCATATTTTCAAATAATTAAATCTTTGATCCTTTGCTACAGCCCTTCCTAAATCCTGTTAACCTGAGTAGGGTAGAGATTGGAATAATTAAATTTTGATCTATGCTGCAGCCCTTCCTCAATCCTGTTAGGACCGAGTAGGGTGGAGATTGATTCCAAGTATCTCCATTGTATCAATTCCAAAATCAATCATGACTCAAAGACATTCCTGTTCTATGCTTAAGCATAGGTCAAAGTCCTTTCCATTGTTCAGCAAAAGGTTTCTGTCCTAAAGTAATCTTAAGAAGGGAGGAGGGGGAAACTCTCATGCCAAAGGGGTTCACATTCCAATAGCCAAGACCCACTATCAATAGGGAATTTTTCAAGTATGAAATTTCCCAATGGTGAAATTTCCAACATTTATAAGTCTAAGAAATTTTGAGGTTTACATATTCCTGCAAATTCCTTTAAATTCTACAAGTAAGCTGGGCATTCACTTCATGGTCAGTCATTTTTCAGTTGTGTCTGACTCTTTATGACCTCATTTAGAGTTTTCTTGGCAGAGATAGTGGAGTGGTTTGCCATTTCCTTCCCCTGCTCATTTTACTGATGAGGAAACTGAGGCAAACAGGGTGACATGATTTTCCCAAAGAGTCATACAGCTAATTGAGTGTCTGGGACCAGATTTAACATCCAGATGATGAGTTTTTCTAATCTTGAGAAGATCATTCTATCCTTTGCACCTCCAAGTTGCATTTTACTAGGAAATAAAAGAAAATTTAGAATAAGACACAATCTAACCTTGCCTTCACACACACACACACACACTTCTAGAAAAAAGAGCTATGGCTCATAGAACTACTCTTTGGGTCCAAGGCCATCTCCATCTAATAGTATTGTCTAGGCTACATCTTTCCATGTTATCTAGAAAAATACCATGGTTTGTCAATTACTTTGACACAATCTAGAAAACATGAGAAGGCTCATGGGGGTAGATGGTAGAACATTATTATTTGGAAATGACTAAGGTTTTATAAAAGGCATCCATTAAAATTTTAGACTATTATTCTCATACTATAGAATAATCACATAATTTTATAAACTACATATTAAATAATCTTATACAATAAATATTATTAAATTATTAAATATATTAAATAATAAAACAATCTGGTCCACTTGGAAATTCATTTAGCCAGATGCTATTCTTGATGAAGCCCTGCTAGCTTGGGGATCACTTCCTTTCCAGAGGCTCACTAACCATCCCTTTAGTGGTGTTATATAATTTCTGCCAAGTCACTGAGCTGCAATAATACTTCTTTTTTCCCCCTTTCTTTTTTCTCTTTTTGGATGATCAGGTCCCAGGGATAAAAATGGAAGGTCAGTCAGGGAAGTCTTCCAAGAAAAGGTGGCATTCTGAATCAGGTTTTAAATGAGGATAGATTTGGATTTAGATTTTTATTTCTAGGGGATTATACATTGTTGAAAGGGGAGGATTTGGAACCCTCCAGGAATTTGCATAAAAATATGGGGGGTGGTATTTGAGGAAGAGTGATTAGCCCAATTTGGCAAGAGAATTATCAAGATCAGAAGGGAACAGTGTCATAATGCTCTGCCCAGCTGGCCCAGGCTCTGTCTAGGATATCTGTCTGCCCTGTTAGTTTCTCTGTATGAAGTCTTGTCTGTGACCGCTCATCAATGAACCGCTCCATGACATGCCCTACCCCCAACACTGTCACCATTCAATGGACAGTCCTAGCACTGCATTGCAGCCCAACTTTCCCCATTCCCAAGGGAGCCCTGGGCTCTTCCCCTCAGGGGAGATTAATTCCTGGCATTCTTCAAGTAGAGAATTGTTCTCTGCTTATCTCTTGGCTCAGCTGGCCAGCTCAGCACCCCATCCCAACTAGGCAGGGACACGTCAGGCTGATGGATGCAGCTGCTGTGGAAATTCATCTAAACCATGAGGAAGTTACACACAGTCTAGAGTGAGGACCGAGAAACTTTACCTGGTGGAGATGCCCAGGCTTCATGGCAGTGTTCCTTTTCTCCTGGACACTCCAAGTACTCCCAGTTCTCTCTCACCTTCTCTGGACCACCATACTTCTCACTTTGTTGGCTCCTCCACTTCCCACTAGTCTTTCTCCTTTCTTATCTCTTCACAACCAGTTTTCCCAAGGGATAGCTTGGTGAGAAAGTCAGGCCTACAGACAGGAAGGAGGTCCTGGGTTCAGATGTGACCCCAGACACTTCCTAGCTGTGTGACCCTGGCCAAGCCTCTTGACCCCCATGGCCTAGTCCTTAACCACTCTTCTGCCATGTAACCAATCCATAGTATTGACTCTAAGACAAATGGTAAGCGTTTAAAAAAAAAAAACCCAAAGCAACCATTCCCAGTTAGTCCATTTCCAGCCCCATTTCTCTCTTGAACCAGAGACAGATGTTCTACCAGACCGATAGGCACCTAAATATACCAAAAAAGATTTGTGTAAGGAGCCCTGCATAGTAGGAAGCAGCCTGGGCACCAGACTCCCAAGCCATCCTCCACCCTTCTTTCTCCCTCAACCCTCCCATCGACTCTGCTCTCTCTTCCCAAGTCCCTAGAACTGATCTGTGGAAGACCCTCGATGCAGCAGCCTTTCCATGACACCCATCCCACACAGTGCGATTCTGTGCAGAGAGGAGCAATGGAGGCATTGGAAGAAGGAAAGAGGGCCAAGCCATCGGGCAGGGCAGGGTAGGGAAGGGAAGGCCCAGGGTGGCTACCATGGGGTGGTTCTGAGGGAAGAGGCCCGCATCTACACACACCCCAGTCAGAGAAGCTTAGGGCCGGCCCTGAGGGGACACCTTAGGAGAAATCAAGGAAGGGGGAGACGTGAAGAGAGCAAGCTTCCTCTGGGACCCAAATTCCTCCCTCTCTCTTGAGCGGGCCTTCCTGAGGCCTTGCCCTGGCAGCAACCCGAGGCCCATTCTTTGAGTAGGGAGAGGCCCAGGAGGGGGAAGGGGACTCCGCCTGAACCTCCTTTCTATTGAAAGCTATTTAAAGCTGGGTGGAGGAGGGCTCAGGCGCCTGGGCACGGCTCCCCTGGGACTGGGCCGGCTCTAGCTCAAATCCCAGTGATGGGAAGCCAAGGTCTGAGTATGCCACTAGCATCTAGCCCTGGGAAGAGCCAAGGGCAGGTATGAGTTGCTGCTCCATTGGGTGACAGAGGCAGAAATCATCTTGGCCTCTCCTTTGCACTCCGCCATGATGAGTGGCTATTGGGTGGGTAATATTTGGAGAGGCGTACGGATTCCTCAAAATGTTTCTATGCCATAGAGGTGCTGCTTGTGCTTCCCCCTTCCTGATCATGGACCAATATCCTAGAATTTAGAAGCTACAGAAATACAGCGTCATCTGGGCCCCTTACTTTACACTTGAAGAAACGGGCCCAGAGATCTCCTTCTCCAGAGCAAGGCTGCCCACGTTGTTAGGTAATACAGCAGGATCACAGGGTCCCCCACTTAGAACTGGAAGGGCCCTCGGAGGCTGTCTAATGTCCAGCCACCCTCTTACAGATGAAGAAAACCAAGACTGAGGGAAGTATCCGAGGATGCCTGTCCTTTGTGGCAGTCTCAAGATCCAGGCATTCAGGCCAAGGCACAATGGCCCATGTTCCTTCAAACCATTCTACTGCTAAAAACCAATGACAGTTTAACAAGGAACAAGGCTTCACTCCAAGCCTACAGAAAGTCAGATTTCACAGGCCCTTTTCAAGGAGATAGTTCTGATTGGGAGGAAAGGAAAACAGTGGCTCTGAGAAGGGTGGCCTTTGCCAATACAAAACCTTCAAAGAGGCATCGAGGTCCCCGCTTCCAGTTTTTAATAGATGTGAAGTTCAAATCACCTATCCTTCACCAGCACCTATTTTGAAAGATCTGGCAAGGTGGTGGTGGGGTGGTGGAGCCAACTGGGTGGCTCAGTGGATGGAGAGCCAGGCCTAGAGATGGGAGGTTCTAGGTTCAAATCTGGCCTCAAACACTTCCCAGCTGTGTGACCCTGGGCAAGTCACTTAACCCCCATTGCCTAGCCCTTACCACTCTTCTGCCTTGGAGCCAATCCAGTTTTAATCCCAAAACAGAAGGTAAAAGCCTTTTTTTTTTTTAAACCTGCCATGACTAGAAAGTTTGACAGATTAAATCTGAAATAGCATTTCATACCCTATGATAAAGTTCCAAAATGATATAGAGATTATGGATAAAAAATGTACCAATGATTTCATTGGTATATTCCACTCCTTCCAGGTGAGAAAATGCCTTCCAACCTTAAAGTGCCTAAAGCAAGGATGTCAAAAGTCAAACTGAAATGGTGGAAGGGGAAGGCACTAAATCATAAATAAGGATCTCTGTCTGCTGCCTAGTGACTTAGAAAACAATATTTTATTGTATTTTTATTTCTTTTGTCAAATATTTCTCAATTATATTTTAATCTCCTTCAGGTGTATTTAACATCTCTGGCCTAAACCAAAAGTATCAAAACATGATGCCCCAGAACCAAACTAAAATATATAATTGGGAAATTTTAACAATATATAAAAATAAAACATAGAAAACATTAATTTGTGATTTTTCAAATCATTAGGTCAGAGATGTGTTTCTTTCATGTTTGACACTATGCACAGCTAGTAAGTGTGTGTGTGTATATATATATATAAATAAATCAGAGGAGGACTTGGCTTTCCCATCTTCTACCACTCTTCACTACTGCTTTTAGACCCTAAATATAAAAGCTCACATCATTTAAAAAGTTAGAGGAAGGGGTTTTGTTTCTCTTTTATTTGGGGGAAGAGAGATGAGAAGAAAAAATAAATGCTAAAAAATTTATCAAGGAGGTACTTTTCAGATCTATGGCAAAGGAGTAAATTCTTGACCAAGCAAAGAATGGGAGATAAGCTAAAATGCCTATTTCAATTACATAGAATTAAAAAAAGTTTTTGGACAAGCAAAATTAATGAATATTGGATAAAAGAAATTATCCTAAGTAGAATATTTTGCTTCAAAAATCTGATAAATTTGACATTTCCTCTAACACAAAAAAGCCATTCCCTAATAAGTAAATGGTTAAAGAATATGGAGTTTCCCACAGAAACACAAGTGATCAAGAAACATACCAAAAACGCGCCAGACCAAAATTATGAGAAATTCACTCAAAATCATGAATTTTTCACCACGAAACCATCAAATTGACAAAAATAATTCAAAAACTAGGGAGTAGTCCAAGACCAAGAGGTCTTTGGAAGATAGAAAAGTCAACAAATTATCTCTTTACTAGGCTTATACCTAAAGAAACTCCGTGACAGAAAGATCTCATCAAAATAATCTTATTAGTGTCATTGGTGATAAGAAAGAAAAAACTCAGGAATAAAATATCAATTTTGGACAAATGGAAATACAAATATATAAAGGGGATGAGGGAGATAGTAAGCATGGATTAAGTACCTACTATGTGCTAGGCTCTATGTTCAGTGCTTGACAGATATTACTGAAAAACAAAGTGAGGAATTCAAAGAAACAAGCATGAAGTGAAGTGTAAGAAACAGACAAATCCACACAATGATGGGATAATGTATATACGAACAACAAATACATCCAGCTCAGATGAAATGTAATAAACCATCTGGGATCCTTCCTCTCAGTTGGAGGAGAAGCAAACTACTGGAGTGGAATGTTGGGTTGAGTAGAAGAGTAGTATAGTTAATGACTGATTAATGAAACATCACCTGGCCTGGGTCCCACTCACTTTCAGACTAGAAAAATCACTTGATCCCATTCAGTAGGTCCTAAAGGTCAAGAGAGTTGGGGGGGGGGGTCAGGAAGGAAGAGGGTCACTAAACTAACAAGGCCTGAGTCATATTGGAGAACAGTAAGAAAATTATGGGGGCTTGAGAATGACTCAAAAGTGGTGATGAGTTCCCAAATGGAGCCCAATGACTCATCAGCAAAATATTTCAATTGAACCCAATATGAGCACAGGTAACAAACCACATTAGGAGCAGGGGTGGCTCATTCAGTGAAAAAGAGAACAAGGCAGAACTCTGGACTCAAGGGCTAGGAAAGGCTTGAACTAAGGTACAAGGAGCACAGTTGAGGAACATATCTGTACTAAATTCCTCACTAGTACTGTGAGTCATGTGCACAGTGCAGGTTGGGGTAGGGTTCATCCTTGTGGGAGGACTCAATGTCACTGTAACAAAAATATTGGGACCTAAGAAATATGTGTTGCTCATTAGATATGGGTGTTGCTTGTTATCCTGACAAACCTATTTTCTTTTTCCACAATGACAGGGGAACTCAATCCCAAATGGAGAAATTATGGGAGGTTCTAAGGTAGATAAGACTCCTGAAGGAGAAAATTTTCTTGATTCACTATAAGTTGGTTTGCAAGTAACTGTATTCCTTGTTATGTGAAATGAGCTTTCTTTTTTTCGGTGCTTTTTTAGCTTTAACACTTGCAAAAGTACTAAAGGAAAAACTCAAAATAACTAATAATTAAAGAACTATAAATTAAAGCAATTCTAAGATTCCAACTGATATCTTATCTATCAGATTGGCAAAGATGACAGAAAAGAAAAATAACAAAATTTGGAAAATCTACGGGAAAAACGAGCCCCTTAATACAATGCTGGTGGAGCTGGTGTAGGTCCAACTATTTGGAACTGGCACAAAAAAAGTCACTAAACCATGTAAATACAGGATTCCATTACAGCACAGAGCAAAAGAAACCCTCCATGTCCCTCTGTCTCCATCCTCTCTCATTGTGCTGCTTTCAAAGCTGCTTCTAATCTTAAGGTTTCTCAGCAACTGGCTCAAACCCTCATTGAAAATCTTCCAAGGAACATCTAATACCTTATGTTTTCTCTAGCTCATTCTTCTATAAGCACCAATCTATCAAGATTCAAGATATAGAACATCTTTGACAAATACAGTGAATATACCAAGAAGCCTGAAAAGATTTACATGGACTTTTTGATGCAAAGTAAAAATAAGTAGACCCAAGGAGATAAGTGTAACCTCAACAGCAATGTAAGGAGAAGGAATTCAATCAAAATGAAAAATGAAAGCCCTCTTTTCTACATATGTCATTATTTGGTGATTTCCTCTCCTCCCATGAAGGTTTGATTGTCATCTTTATTTAGATAAGAGCCAAATGTATATTTCAAACCCTAATAGCTCCTTAAAGATAACACCAGACATTGGACCAAGGACCAGTTTTGGCAACAGTTAGACCTGAATTCAAGTCTTACCTAAAATACAGGGGTCTTTAAAAGTTAAGTACTCCAACTCTAACACACACACACTTGCTGTTGTGACAATAGGATTGAAGAGGTTTTAGGGGGGAAAAACATAAAGGGAACATATAAATATTTGGACTTTTATTAAACAAGGAAAGGAAAGGAAAGGTAAAAAACAGAAGGATGGAAAGGGAAAGTTCTTAATTATTTTACCCTCTATATTATAAGCTATCTCACTAAATCTATCTTATTTCTAAATACATTAAAGGCAAAGTCTTTAGGGATTAGTAATCTTACAACAGAGTCTTTTGGTGGGCAAAGTCCAAAAATCCCAAGAGAAATATCCAAAGGTGGTCTGCTCTCAGATTGGTCAGCTTCTTCCATCTGTCCAGCAGAAGAATGAAGACTGCTTTCTTTTCCACAGCCAAAAATATTCCCAGGCTTGTAATTTGAATGATGGTTTCTCAAGCTACTCCAGGAAAAATACACCTGCCTCAAACTTCATCCAGGTCCAGAGAGACTGTGTCAGTTGCTTAACTATTCCACCAGCTCCAGGGAAAATTCTCATCTCAGGCCCTGTCAATCACTCTTATGTCCTAAGTCTTATTTCCTATTGTAACACTGTCAAAGTAACTCTAAAAGTTTTTATTAAAAAAAAGTTTAGAAACTAGGAGGTGATGAATTCATATATTCTAACTAAAAAAATAACCTCATAAATACACCAATCCTTAGCTGACTGGTATATTTTGGTGAGGTTTAGTTTGGTGACTCCCTTAATAGATGGAGTGGTTGGTGGTGGGGAGGACATCTACTTATCGAAAAACTACTGGTAGGCATCTCAAACTATGTTCAAAACAAAATGGTCCCCACTATTTCCCATTGTTGAACCCCTATCTCCCTCCTCTTATACCTCTATTCCAGTCAACCAAGGTTCATAACCTTTAAATCATCCTTGACTCTTCCTTTTCTCATTCCCCAAATCCAGGCAAGCCAATCTATTCCTACATCTCTTGGTTTCTCCTCTTCACTCACCTGGCCTCCACCTCAGTTCAAGCCCTCATCACTTTCAACCTAGACTACTTTGATAGCCTCTTTATTAAATTTCCTTGCTTCCAAGTGAATTCAATAAATATTTCTTGAGTACCTGCTATATGCAAGGCACTATACTAGTCATTTCCACCCCATCCTCCAGATACAAATGTCTGACCGTGCTATTCCCCTGTTCAAAAATAGTCAATGTCTCCCCTTTTCTAAAAGATGGAATACAAAGTCTTTATCCTCAATCAGTTCCAGCTCAGCTTTCTATCTTGATTTTAGACTGAAATCAGCTTCTCACTCAACACTCTACTTCCTGTCTGAGTACATACAATACAAAGCTTCCTCAGAATCCTGTTAATTCCTTTACGGTTCAATCCAGGTGGTAGGTATTTCCTCAGGTAAAAGCTCTCTTCCCAAATCATGAACTGTCTTGTATGTCAACTTCCTTAATTTTCTTGTATTATGCCTGCTTGCATACATGTATACATACATACATGCACACACATAATTCCCATGATAGTATACCGAACCCTGGTTAGCTGGGAGGTGTCATAAAGGAATTGGAGGAAATTTAAGGAAGAGGGGAAAAAAGAGAAGGGTTTGGTGACTTCATCTGTAGGAACATTGGATCCTGACTTTGAAGATCATTCTGCAAAGCCAAGTCCAGAATGAAGTGCCCCGACTCTCAGTTTATCCATCATTTTTTCTACTAGGACACTCTTTCCCCCCCAGTTTTCTAATCTCTTAGCCACAGTTTTTCAAGATGAGTAGGAAAAGGACTTGTTCAATGCTCTCCTTACCAACCTGATTCCTGAAGAACCTAAAAAGCCTCTCCTTACTGGATATGGAATGAAAAGATTCTGGAGTTTGCCAAAGAAAATTATTACCTTTACTAAGCCTTCTTTCTCTTCCCCACCATTTCAACAGTTCTCAGAGCCCACCACTCACTAAGCTAGTCTGAAACTGGATAAACCAATGTACTATATATCAGATTTAGAGTTGGAAGGGGCCAACAATTCTCTAGTCCAACCTTATTTTATAAATGAGGAAATTAAATGACTTGCCCAAGTTGACACAAAAGTAAGCAGTTAGCTAGAACTCAGATCTTTCCCTAGCATTAAACTCCACTCAAGGCTATAAGCACATTTAGAGATTAGGCAGAGTCTAAGAGTAGGTAATCCAAACAGCATTTTGTATTTGGTTTTAAAATGTTTTATGATTTCCTTGAGTGCATTCTGACAAGACAAACGGGAGGTTGCCTGGGGAGTATGCTGGGCAAAAAGGATTAAAAAGCCAGAGCTAGATGAGAAAGATCAATGTAAATTATTCTCTATTTAGCCTAAGTCTCTCTCACTTCAATCTTCAAATGTCCAGAGCTTCAAGGCAAAACTGAATCTGAGCACTGATAATGAGACACATTTCCTTGTTCCTCTGGACCCTATAACACTTAAATGTCAACATTCATCTGGAAGTTTCCCTGTGCTATTAATCTGACTTGCCTTTTTATGCATGCTCTGTTTCAACTAGACTGTAAGTTTCTCCTAAGTGTTGTTTTTGTTGAGTCTTTTTTCCCCCAATCATGTCTGACTCTGCGACCCCATTTAGGGCTTTGTGGGCAAAGACACTGGAGTGGTTTGCCATTTCCTTCTCCAACTCATTTTGTGGATGAGGAAACTGATGCAAGCAAGTAGGGCTAAATGACTTATCCAGGGCCCAAAGCTCAACATGGGATGTTTTATATAGAACAGTCTCAGGAAATAATTAGTCATTTAGCATGTGGCAAATCAAACTCATTAAAATTGTCCCCAAACCCATCCTCCTCCTCTTCCAAAGCTCCATATTGTTTTTATGGGTAGGTATCATCATCCTCCCAAGTTTACAACCCTGACATCGTCTCTGACTTTTTCCTCTTCCTACCATGGTCAATCTATTAGTAAGGACACACTAGCTAGTAATCTGTCCTCTTCTCTGCCCTCCACTCACATATCCTCTATAAATTAGAGCCTAAGAACCAGGTACACACAAACTAGCTCTAATGTCTCAATTTGTTCAGACCAATCCCCAAATCAGAACACCCTCAGAGGAAAATGAGCAGAAAACACTGTGAGTTTCTCAGGAGGAAGCTACAAGATAAATTCCTTGGTATAGTCATTATCGTCATTTGGAGAGTGGAGAGAAAGGGGGGCAAGGTCAGGGGACCAAACAATGGGCCATGATTCCATGACTCAGGAGTCAGATTTGCTTTCCAGTCTGTTTCCTAGGCCCAGGCTGGGGAGGAGGGGAGAGAAGAGGGACCAATTCTATCCCCTCCCCAAGGGGCTCACGGCACCTGCTGAGTGATTCCCCTCCTGCCCAGGGAGGTGTCAATTCTAATTTCTTAAGGGTCAGTCAAGCTCTGCCACTCTGTCTGCTGGGTCTTGTCTTTAGCTGGAAAGAGCATATTAACCTCCTTAAAACAATACCCCTCCTGGTGCCTCCTAATCCTCTCCCTTGCTCCAGACCATGTGAATCCAGATATTCAACTGATCTGTCTTTCTGGGCAGCATGCCGAAGAGCAGCCAGCCTGGCCAGCATGCAGTGAAGGGCTCTGGAGATGTGATGTGATGGAGGGTGGGTGGGTAGGGATAGGGAGTGGGGGGTGGGAATGCAGGGAGTCTCTTCTCTTGCCAATTCTTTCTTGCAGATCTCTGAAAATGTTCCTATGTGAGGTTGTAGAACAGTGAGATAGAATCTCAAGTAAAAGCAGAATTGTCCCATTCCCCACCCCCATTCAACATAGGCTCTAAATAATAGCTAAATTTAAAATGAATTCTATGTATTATCATCTCATTTGAATAAACAACCATGTCTGGGGAAAGTAGCACATGGGGTCAGGATATCAGGAAAGACTACAAAGAGATTTCTGGTCTCAACTCTTCTTAGTAACTAGCTGTGTGAACCTGTGACACTTGATTTTTGTTGTGCCTCAGTTTCTTATTCTGTTCATGATCTAAACAAACACCTTCCTTGTGAGGATAAAGTGAAATACAAAACTGTAGAGAGAGGAAAGCAGGGAGAAGGAGGATCAAACTTATGCAAAGAAATCTTTAGGTACTAGGGAGTGGATTGTGTGACATGTAGAATCATCCCCCGTTCATGATGGATCCCAAAGCATCCATACCCTTCCCTTTGGTAACGTGTAACTGGAATTCTGAGAGTGCTGTAGTCCAAGATCCCCAGTGACAGACACCACCAACAGGGGAAGAGTGATGTACTGTGTGAGCTCACTAGGTATCCACAGGTTACTGGCCAGCAAAATGTAGGGGAAATGAATTTTTTTGAACTACGTTGGAGCTGTGAAAGTGAGCCAATCAAGGAAGAGATGCCCAACACAACCAATGCAAGAGGAAAGGACACTGGATATATCTTTTGTGGAGGATTTACAGGTAAATGAGGAATCATACAGCTTGAGAGGGGAAGGAGGAGGAAGAGGGCTGAATGGACACTGGAAGATGAAGTCACCCATAACAATGAAATCATGGATTACTCAATGTGAAAGTATTTAAGGAAATTCACTCCCATACCTAAAGTACACATATTTTCAGTATCCAACAGCTCCCATAAAAATCAAGTTTGAAAACAACCTTGTTTAAAGTGTCATCTGAAGAATTCATCCACTCACCAGTCCCTTATCCTCAAACCACCCACACAAATCCAAAGCTGTGAAAACAACCTGTTCATGGCCACTTCTCTGATGCCATTGCTAGAGATCTCACTGGCCAGGTTCCATTCCTTGCCTTAATCAAACAGCCACCCAAAGCCAAAGGGAAGTCCCCAACAGACTGCTTGCCAGTCCAAGGATAATAACTCTTGAAAAGCACTGCTGGGACAGTGAGAAAGTTTTCTGAACCACGGCCTCCGAGCTCCCCAGTGACCGACCCTCTTCCGGTTAGTGGACACTAATGGCCAAACCAGTGAAGCACAGCCTTCCAAGTTTCCAACCTTTTTTTGTTTTGTTTTGGAGGGAATCCTCCCCCTTCCAGGAATATCCTCTTTCCTGCAGGTTCAAGGACAATCCTTTGCAGAACCTCTGGGTTTGTAAGATACTATAATTAATGATAGGGTCAGATTAAGAGTTAGAGTAGTTGGAAGAATTCTCAGACATCATTTGGACCCCTATTTTTCTATAAATGAGCAAACTGAGGCC
The DNA here is from genome assembly GCF_027887165.1 of Monodelphis domestica. NCBI lineage: Eukaryota > Metazoa > Chordata > Mammalia > Didelphimorphia > Didelphidae > Monodelphis > Monodelphis domestica. The sequence continues at coordinate 203,581,224 of NC_077231.1, forward strand.
TGGCAAGGTGCCATGTGGCAGAGGGGAACCAGCCTGAGGTTCTGTGACTAACTTCAGGGGCTTCTTCCAGAGTAATCTCAGGCTCCAGAATCTGATGGCTAATGGCTTTCCCTCAAATTGGTCTTTGAATTCTCCAGCATTTAACAAGCTCTAAATGGAATCTAAAGCTTCTCTAGAAAAGCCTATTCAATGTATGTCAAAATAAGTTTCAAGCTCAGATTAAAGCTTCTCAGAAATTATGCTTTTGAAGGTCCCTCTCCCCCAACTGAAAGGTTTTTCTCCAATGAATTACTATCCTTTAATCTTCAAGCACCATCTCCTCTCTAGGAAGTCTACCCGATTGAGAGGAGGGGCAGAAGAAATTTAAGCCCCTCAAATCAGCACAATAGCCCCTCTCGGATCTTGCACCTACTAGCAGAGTTTCCAATAAATCATTGACCTGCCTCCTAATCCTTCACTTTGGCAGAATGCTCTCTGCAGGGTGCCTGACCTCTTCATTCCGCTCTTAGGAAGTTGGTAATTAGGAACACTACCCACTGTTCCTTTGATAGACCCTCTCCAAGGCTCTGGGGGAGGAGACAAGACACCCACTGGAGAAGCTAAAATGATTTCATTGGCTTTTCTAAGTAGGGGTTCTAGTCCTTCATTTAGAAGCTAATTCTCCATGAGGCCTTGAGGGAGAGATCTGGTTCCCAAGGATTGTTGGCCAAGTAAAGGGCTGAAATACAGATATGGGCTATTATCACTGTGCTCCTTAAGAAGAGGCAGCTGTGGTGTAGTAAAGTAGCCAGGTCCTGGCTCTGCCACTCACTTGCCCTATGACCATGGAAAAGTCCATCTCTACTACTGGGGCCAGTTTTCTCACTGGTAAAATTCTGGGGTTGGTCTAGAGTGAGGGTCTATAAACTTGTTTTTAAAAAAAAGATTTTTTATTTCATTTCATAATAATTAATTTCTTTTGTAATCCTGTATATTTCACTTTATGCATTTAAAACATTCTGAAAAGGGGTCCACAGTTTTCAGGATGTTCCAGGGATCCACGTCACAAGAAAGAGAACCACTTCTCTATCTTTCCCATCCTCCTGCCTTCTTCTCTAAGGTGCTCTCCTTTCCTCCTCTCCTCTTGCCCATCCCCTCCTGTCTTCCCTCGGGCCCCCTTCCTCCCCCTTTTACTGTAATCTGGCCTTCAGCTCCCTCTCTCCTTCCACTGTTATCAGGGATGAACAGCAATCAGATGTCAGTAATTGCTTAGCACACAGTGCTTTGCATTAATAGGCGCTAAATTAATGCTTACTGATTGTTGCCTAACAAATGGTCTGTGGCTGTTGTGAGGGTTGTATGACTAGCTTTTGCCCAAGACACACCACTTCAATCCACTTTCAAGAGTGTGCCCTAGATGGAACAGAGAAATGGAAGCCAGGAGACCTCATTCTCCAAGCTGGAGCTCACTCTTCTGGCTCCAGATGGACCCAGATTACAACTGCTCCTGATATAGGCAGCAAAGTAAGGGCTCATGTTGAAATCCTTTGAAGACAGGCAAGACAGCTGTAATGAAAAATTTCTGGTAAATATTTAATCTGACAAAACTGCCCCCACCCCCCATGGGGGGAAGGGGGTTTGGGGAATTCCTCTGGGAATTAAAGGCAGGGCTCCTTTTAAACAAAGCCAAGCCATGTACTTGTTCGTGAGACTTTGGAGCTAACTAAGGAAGCCAGAGTTTCCTATGGGAGCCGCCCAGGGAAGTGAGTGAAGCTCGGGTCCCAACTAGAATCCTGTGTTGGAGCCAGGTGTCCTGAGAGCAGTCAGGCTGTTGATCTTACAAAAGCTGCCAAGGCAGAGCCAGCTGCTTATGACATCATGGAGGAGTGAAAGGAACGAATACCACATATAGAATGATATGGTTCTTACATAACTCTTCCGTTCAAAGGAAACAGGTTCAAAAGGAAATATTCCTCTCTGTGAAGCCTTGCAGGTCACAGAGGATGAGCCAGGCAGTCTAGTGTCTCATAATAACCCCACCACTGCTAACTAGCCAAAATATGATTAATTAGGAAATCAGGACTAAAGCTTTTAAAAGACTAAGAAAGATTGATTTATGTATTTTCCCCTTCCCCCAATTTTCTTACTTCCTCTCTCTTCTTCCTTATCTGTTTCTTCCCTCTGCTTTCTTCTCACCTTCCTTCTTTTTTTTTTAACTTACCTAACCCCCAGGATGTCCTACACCTAGCAGGTTCTTAGCTGTCTAGACCAGCTCTGTCTGGCTACTCCCCCCTCAGGATACTGGGAAGGAAATGACCAGTGTGTACCCCTAAGAGGTATTTGAAGTGGAGGAAGCATTTGAAGTGGCAGTAAACTATTGACAGCTACTTCTCTGTATGATTCTGAATAAGTCACTATCCCATCTGTAAAATGAAAGCAGACCACAGAATGTTAAAGCTATTGGTCCTCTCTACTTTCCCCTATTCCTGCCCCAAAATGCATTTTAGAAAGGAAGAAAAGAAAGCCCAAGGAGATAAAAGTAATTTTTCCAAGAAGCACATACCTAGTCAATGACAGAGGAATGGGAAATAGCTTACATTCCTTTCTTTTCCCCAGTGTCCCATCCCTACAGTGATAGGAGAGAAGACATGTCAGAGCCAAATTCCATCTCTCTTCCTCAATACCTGAGTGATCTTGAACCAGTCACTTAACCTCATTGGGACATATCTCTAATGAGGGAGTTGAGGGAAAGGATGGGATGGAGGATGTGGAAAGAGATTTCTTTGTTCTCTTTGTCTATTTTAAGTTAACACTTGGTTAACAATAACTTAAGTACCTCTACTTAGTATGTCACCAGATGGTAAAGACAGGATTAACTCTCCTTTGCCTACTTTTGAATTGAATCAACAAAAGTTTGAACACCCTACTTAGCACTAAGTGGAGGAGATTGAAAGCCACTTAGAGAGCTCCACCCTTTCAACTCAATCAGCCAGGAAATAAGAATTCACAGGCTCAGAAACTTAATCAGCCAGAATCTATCAATTCTTTTGATAAGAATTTACACCTCCAGAGGGCAAGAAGTTGATCTCACAGACAGTGCCCATGGGCAGTGCTAGACATTTTGGAAACTGATTGGCCCCTGTGAAGAGGGGACAGGACAAGAAGTCATCATAAAAGTCATGGAATCCTTCTGCTTGAGGTGGTCTTGTGGAGGCAGTTTGGTGGAGACAGTTTTGTGGAGGTTGTCTTCTGGAGATTATCTTCTGAAGATAGTCCTCAAGGGAGCTTCACTGGAAACTTCATATTGGATCTCAGCTTCAACTTGGTTCAGACTCCTGGACTGCTTCCTGGATGAGTGAAAGGGGTTGACTTCTTTCCTAGTTTCCAGAAAGACCAGTTTCCATCTTGGAGGAAGCTGTGGTGATTATTCATCACCAGCCCTCCTGGAGGAGGACTAATATAGATATTTTCTCTAATCTCTTTCACATTTCTCTACTTTATTATTTCCCCTCTATATTGGTAAATAAACTTCTGACTTGAGATATAATAATTTCAGAGACCACATTATTTCATATAATTTTAAGTCCAACCATTAAATTTAACCCTTACCAGGAGATCATTTAGAACTCAAAATTTAAAAACAAAATAATGCTAAAATAAATAATTTTTTGAGTGGGACAATTAATTATAATTTAACTGTTGTTAGGAGCAGGTAGAAACTGAGGTAAGTCAACTGACTCAAAGGTCTGTGGCATTTTCCATATTCCTTACTTCCCTCAAGTGACCATGATGGCACACACACCTCTTAGAGCCATGGTGGCAAACCTATGCAATGCATGCCACAGACAGCCACCAGAAATTCAGTTCTTTGTGAGAAAGGCAGAGGAACTCAGGTTGAGCTGCTCCCTTCTTCCTCTTCACCATGCCTGAGGACATTTTTTTTTCATTTTCCCCACCCCTCTGCCCAGCAGCCCAATGGGAGTGCTTCCTTCCTCCCCTGTCTGGGGTAAGGTGGCAGTGGGGGGAGAAGGGTTGGTTTCAGGGTGTGGGACATGGCACATAGAGACTAAAGGGTTCACCATCACTGTCTTAGAGAATTATCTTGGCAAGCTAGAAGACTCAAGGGGGGACCTGAAAGGTAGTGAAAGATGACAAGAGCAGTTGGGAAAGGAGAAGAAATTGAGGACTAAGGGAAAAGAATGAAGATTACAGATGAAGAATGGGTAGCACTATAATTTCAAGTTTAGACTGACCTAAAGATCTTACTACTAGGCTTCTATCTTGAGGGGAACATTGTGACCCCATATACACCAAAATATATATAGCAGGATTTTTTTTATGATAGCAAAGAACTAAAGCCAAGGAAGATACCCACTGATTGAAGAATGATAGTGGTCTGTGAACATTATGCAGTTTTAAAAAACGATGAAGGATAAATTCAGAAAAGCATAGAAAAACTTACATGAACTGATGCACAATGAAATAAACATAGCCAAAAATACAGTATATACAATGAACGTAATAATGTAAATAAGAAAAAGCCCAAAATAATATATTTTTGCAGTATTAAAAACAAGTATGATACCAAAGAGATATGAAAAGACACCTCCCAATCTTAACTACTTTGCAGAGGCAAGAGATCCATAGGTTTGGGAACACTGTATATAATTAGATTTTATATATAGATCAGTTTAGCTGATTATTTCTCTTCTTCTTTCCTTAATATCTTTTCATTATATGGAATGGCCCTCTGTCAAGGAAGGGGGTTAATTTTTTTAAAATTTTAAATAAAGTAAATACATATATACACATACACACAAACCCACAAACCCTGATTGAGTCAACTTCTTAACTGTCATTTGAAAATATTATTCATAGATCATATATTTAAAGCTGGAAAGATTCTCAAAGTCAACCAATCCAAATAACATCTTTTCCCATCTGCCAAGTTCATAACCAGCCATTATCTTTCCTAATTTTCTCCCACCTTATATATCTACTTGGAAGATGCTGCAGCTTGGGGTTTCTATCCCCCACCATCTCTCACATTTTCTTTTTACTGACCCTTCTTATCTCTTGACTAAGTTACTGTTAAATTTCCTAATAGGTCTTCCCCGCCTCAAGTCACTAACCATTTCAGTCCATCCTCCACACTACTGATGAAATGATTTTCTTTAAATGCATTTGACCATGGTCAATCTCCTATTCAATAAATTCCAGTGGCTCCCTATCTAGAATCAAATATAAAGTCTGTTTAGCTTTTAAAGTTCTTCACAATTTGGCCTCAATCTCAGCTTCATGAATACTCCTTCTTGAAAATAAGACAAAGGCAAAGTGGTCTTTCTTTGTTCCTCATACAGGCTTGGCTATCCCCCATCCCTGGCATGTAGTTCTCTCTCAAACCTGCCCCAAGCTTAGAATTATTTCCTTTTTTCAAGAGGCAGCTCAAGCACTATCCTTTTACATGAAACCTTTCCTGATAGTCTCAGTTGCTAGTGCCCTCTCACTCAACCTGTTATTTACTTTATATTTATTTACTCTCTTTATGTTTATTCTATGTATACTTATATATCTCATTTTTGTCTCCCATTAGTCTGTAAGCTTGTTAGCAGGTGATAGTTTCACTGATCCAATTCATATCTCTCAGGGCCTCTCAGAACCTGATACATAAGTGTTTAGTGAATGTGTGATGATTTACTGAATTCTCATTTGCAGATTAAGAAACTGAGACCCAGAAAGTCTACTGACCCACTCAAGGAGATAGGGTTATTAAGGAACAGAACTAGAATTTGAATCCAAGAGACAAGGGAAAGCTAGGTGACTCAGTGGGTAAAATACTGGGTCTGGAGTCAGAAGACCCAAGTTCAAATCTGTCCTCAGACTCTTACTTAGTGTATGACTCTGGGCAAATCACTTAACTCTGTTGTTCCCTCATCTGTAAAATGAACTGAGAAGGAAATGGCAAACTCCAGTATCTTTGCAAGAAAATCCCAAATGGGATCACAAAGAGATATGACTGAAGGACTGAACAAGAACCACCACTATCAAGGGACAAAATGGATGGGGTAAGAAGAGACTAAAAGGAAAATAATGTTGCATGTCCTCATTGTGGTATTCTTCTTTTAAGTCATAAGGACAAGAAAACCCTCAAAGTTTGGATGAAGTATTGCAAATGAACAACTTGTTTTTTGCTTTCTTTTAATAAATATCCAACATTAATTGCTTGTGGGTAGGCTAATATAATAAAAGTGACAATTCTATCTAAATTAATTTACTCATTCAGTGCCATACCAAACTACCAAAAAACTATTTTATAGAACTAGAAAAAAATAACAAAATTCATCTGGAAGAACAAAAGGTCAAGAATATCAAGGGAACTAATGAAAAAAATGTGACGGATGGGGACCTACCAGTACCAAATCTTAAGCTGTTCCATAAAGCAGTGATCATCAAAACAATCTGATACTGGCTAAGAAATAGAAGGGTAGATCAATGGAATAGACTAGGGATAAATGACCTCAGCAATTTAATGTTTGATAAACCCAAAGATCCCAGATTGTGGGATAAGAATTCACTATTTGACAAAAACTGCTGGGAAAATTGGAAAACAATATGGGGAAAATTGGGTTTAGATCAATATCTCACACCCTATACAAAGATAAGGTCAAAATGGGTATATGATTTAAACATGAAGAGTGATATTATAAGTAAATTAGGGGAACATAGAATAGTTGTCATATCCACGGAGAAGGGAAGAATTTACAACCAAATAAGAGAGAAAGAACATTATAAAATGTAAAATGAATAATTTTGATTATATTCAAAAGTTTTTGTACAAACAAAACCAATGCAACCAAGACTAGAAGGGAAACAACAAACTGGGGAAAAAATTTTATAACAAATTTCTCTGATAAAGGTCTCATTTCTCAAATATGTAAAGAACTAAGTCAAATTTATAAGAATCCAAGTCATTCACCAATTGATAAATGATCAAAGAATGTGAATAGGCAGTTTTCAGAGGAAGGAATCAAAGCTATAATCATATGAAAAAATATTCTAAATCCCTCTTGATTAGAGAAATGCAAATTAAAACAATTGTGAGATACCACCTCATACCTATCAGATTGGCCAATGTGATAATAAAGGAAAAAATGTGTAGGGAATGTGGCAAAATTGGGACACTAATGCATTGCTTGTGGAGTTGTGAACTGATCCAACGATTCTGGGGGGAAATTTGGAATTATTCCCAAAGGGCTGTTAAAAAAAAATGCCTGCCTTTTGATCCAGTAATACCACTACTGGGTCTGCATCCCAAAGAGATAAAATAAAATGGGAAAGGAACTGTTTATGCAAAAATATTTACTGCTGCTCTTTTTGTAATAACAAAGAATTGGAAACTAAAGGGATGTCCCTCAATTGGAGAAAGGCTGAATAAACTGCTATAAAATGGTGATGGAATACTAATGTTCTCTAAGAAATGCTGAACAGGATGATTTCAGAAAGAGCTGGAAAGACCTACATGAAATGATACAGAGTGAAATAAGCAGAACCAAGAGATCATTATACACAGTAACTGCAATATTGTGGAATGATCAAATGTAATACGCTTTGCCACTAACAGCAATACAATGGTTCAGAACAATTCTGAGGGTCTTAGGACAAAAATGCTATCCACCTCCAGAGAAAGAACTGTTGGAGTAGAAATGCAGGTGAAAACATATGATTTATCACTTGTTTATTTGGGTATATGTTTGGGGGTTTTGGTTCTATAAGATTATTTGCTTACAAAAATTAATAATATGGAAATGTCTTGTGTGATAACACATGTATAACCCAGATTGAATTGTTTGTAAGGGCTGGGAGGAGAGAGGGAGGGAGGAAAGGAAGGAGATAATATGGATCATATGACTGGAAAACTTATGTAGAAATGTATTAAAATAAAATTTTAAATTATATATTTAAAAAAAAACAAATATTCACTGCTTAGAACATTGTACACAGAATTACTTAGCTATTCTGATCATTATAATGACCCAATTCCAAAGGATTTATGATGAAAAACCACTAGAGAGAGAACTGAAGTCTGAGTGCTGACTAAAGCATAACTTGTTTTTATTTTTTTTATTAAAACATAGCTAACAAGGAAATGTATTTTACATGAGTTTGCATGCATAATTGATTTCACATTTTTGTCTTCTCAATAGATAAGGAAGGATGGGAAGTTAGGAGAGAATTCTAAACTTGAAATCTTTAAAAACTGAATATAAAAATAAATAATGATTTTGTTTTAAAGACAAACAAGTATTCATTAAAGCCAACTTTCTCTCTCTCAAGCAATGCAAATCCATAGACTGTGTAGTGTGTGAGACAGCATGGGAGTCTAGACAGTATCTAGACTACTCTGAGTCTTAGTTTCTCATCTCCAAAATGGCAGAATTTAAAAAATTCATGTACTATTTCAGAGTGGTTGTGGAGGGGAAAAAAAGCACTTGGCAAACCTTCCACTCTAGCAACATGAATTTCCTTTTCTTTCTCTATCTAGCTTTGGCATTCTGTGCTTTGCATTGCCTGTGGTGTCAGACTGTGACATCACTGTCTCTTGACAGAAACAAAAACCTGATTCTGATGCCAGGCCTGGGACTTTCCCTGAGGTAGAGCTGTAGTCTCAGCTCAACAGGGGATAGGACCAGAAACAAGGCAGAAGCAAAACTAGAAATGAGTGTTTTGCCCATCATAGCAGATCAATGAAAGGCCAGCACTATTTTCTGATAAAATTCTTCCAATAAAGCATGTGCACTTCACCAAAAAACCAGCAAACCCCACAGGAGCATTTAAATGCCTCGCCAAAAGAAGAGCTCTGAGCAGGGGGCTTTAGTGAAATGGTTATTCAAGGGAGTAAAGTGGGGATGCTTCAACAGGGCAATGGCTAAAGACATTTATGAACAAATTGTGATATCTCTGGTGCTTAACAGAGAATATGACAAGTTTGGGTCAAGTTACACAGACATATAAGAACTGATAATGAAGGAGAGTAAGCAGAACCAGGAAAAGTTTCACAGATGTCAGAACTCGAATGTAGTGCCCCATTCTTGACCTGAAACACGCCTCCCCTTCCCTCCTTTTAGCAGTTGAGAGGTGGGCCACAGTGCAAAACAAAGAGATACACTCCAGACATGGCTGACTTGTGTTTTTCTTAATTTGATTTCATTTTGTGGGGAGTGGGCAGGGGTTTGTGTGGGGAAAGCATTGAAAAGTCCATATGGGAAGTAACTTTTTTTGAAGTGCACCAACAAAGCAATTTAAAATCGTGCTTGTGTGATCTTATATTTTCTACACTTCTAAGTCAGTTATGTGGCCATAAGGATGTGTGCTATATGAAAATAAGGCTTTACCCTTCTTTCTCATTTTTGGAAGGACCTCCATCTAACCCTACTGCATTTCTCTGAACTTCAGTCTTGTTCCTGGGCCCCAGAAACCATGCCTAAGAGGTCCTTGATTATATGTATGGAAAACCCACTTCTAGTTAATCCTCTCTTAGGATGAAGTGAATCATGATGTATTACTTTAAAGAGCTCTAAGAGTCAAGAGTGAAGAGTGTTGTTATCATTTTGCCACGAGTAGACTGAAGTTTCAAGCATCTCCTATGCAGCTAGACTCAGGCAATGTAGCAAGCTGACCTACCACAGACCCTACAGTATTTTATCTATGCCAAGCTCATCTCTTCCCCAATCCCCCCTCTGGAAAACCAATCCCACACCTGAATTTATATTGAATAGTGCCTTCACATCAAAAGAAAACTTATCCAATACAAGAGAAAACTTTTTAAATGTTTACTTCATAACTAACGAATAGTGATGACATCGAATAGAAGAAGCAGGAAACCGAGGCTTGGGTCTGAGATGGTGACAAAGAAACTGTTCAAAGTAATGCCAGACATGATTGAAATTGTGAGGATGCCCAGGAAATGGTGTGTTCATTCAAGGGGTCAGAAGCAATGGTATTTCTCGAAGGAGAGAATCTAGGGGATATGGACCTGGTAACAGATGATGGACAGAATGCAGACAGAGCTTCAGATCAGGGTTTTAGGTAGCTTGAAAATCAAGTGTTATAGTGTTATAGCAGACAACCTCTACCCCAAGGAAAGATAGTCCCTACACTCAGCCAGCCATCTTGAAAGTGAAATACACAGAGGAAATTTGACCAACAGGTCACTCTCCTGGTAACAAATCAGGAGCTACCTAGAACCCTTTCCTAACATAGTAGATCTCTTCCACAATCTAGCTTTAACTGATCATTTTTTACCTTTTTCATACTTTAAATTCTATCTATATGGGACAAAAACATTCCCTTTTCTTGTTGTGCTTTTTCTCGCCTTCCTGTACAAATGTCTGGAAAGAACTTACTTCTCATGTATGTAAATAGTCATTTATAGATTATAAAACATTTGTAAGGACCTGCTACATATATGCCTAGCACTTAGTGCTAAGTGCTAAGTATACAAAGAGACAAAACAGTCCTTGTCCTCAAAAAGCTAACAATCCGATTAGAATTTAAGTTCCTTTAGAGAAAATCATTTTTATGCTCATCATTGTAGCCCCAAGACTTAGCACCAATACCAGCCAGCCAGAATTAGTAAATTCTTATTGACTCATCTTCTGTGGTTGATATTCAATCCTATTGACATCACACTACTGAAGGATTATTTTACAGAGGTAAGGGGAAAATTTCATCTGGATGAACAAAAGTTCAAGAGTCTTAAGGGAAATGATGAAGAAACAAGTAGGATAAAAGGGGGAGGTGGCAGTGCCAGCTCTCAAACTAGACTCTACAAAACTGTAATCATCAAAACCATTTAGTGCTAGTTAAAAAAAAAGAGGTAAATCAACAGAACTGATTGGGTACATAAAATTATCTGCATCATTACTGTCCTAATTCTTCCTGTAAATCATCCACAGACCTTTCCTCTGATGCCTTTAATATCTCAGTGTTACCAGTATAGCATGTTGGCTTTGTATCTGTTGTTCTCTATTTTGATGCATGACCCACCTACCCTTCCCTTTCTCTGTTCATGTATGTTCTTGGTAATGTTTTTATATCACTTATACCCAACCATTTTCTTTTCCATTGTTCTTCAGATTACGTGTAATTCTCCTCTGAGGCAGTAATATTGATTCACATCCATAACTGGGAAAATATGGCTTAGTACAGGAGGAAGAGTGCTGGATTGGGAGCCAAAGTACCTCAGTTCATATCTTGGCTTTACAATATGCTACGTGGAAAACCTTGACTAAGTCACTGAATCTCTAGGGGATTCTATTTCTTCAACTGCCTAGTGAGGAGAAATGACTTTTACAGTTTTGAAGTCTATGATATTGTGAGTTATATTTTAAATTCTGAACTTATATTAGGCTACTTAAAATATAATTAAATTCTATATACATTGTGGAGTAAGAGAATTGTGCATGAAACTATATTTATTACAAAAAGCTTTAGACTATAACCAATTCAACCCAAAACTTTGAGCTTATGATATTAAAGAAATGGATTTTTGCTTTCATTGGTCTCAAACTGCTGCTTAACTTAAAGGCATTTTCCAAATGCAGAAAAAGTCTATCTCCTTGTCGTCCCGTCAATCAGCCCTTGACCCTGTCCAATTTCATGTCCTCGTATGGCAATATGATTTTATCTGTTTTGCTTTTTTCTAAAGTGGATTTTCTAAATGATTACTCATAAGTTTTGAATTCTTAGATATCTCACTATTTGGGAGAGCAAGCCAATTAGTACAATGCCATCTACAACTCAAAGCCATTTGGGAGAACCTTTCACAATCAGTTTTGTAATGGGTGCTTTGATCAAGACCTGTATTTCCTTCAGGAGAAGGAATTTTATATATTAATGGGGAGAAGGAACTCATCTGTAATTTGTAGTCCTATATAGGTCAACACTCTCCAGAGTCACTCATCCAGAATGTATCAGAGCCAAGTCATGAACCCCAAGCCTCCCTTCTTGCCTCTAAGACCAGCAGCTTCTTGCTCCATCAATCAGGACATCTCTTATAGCACTGGAACTTGAGTGTACACACCCCTGTTTTACTAAAGCTGTAACTCAATACTTCAGGAATCATTGACCTAAGTTATTTGTGGTCAGTCCCCTGAGCCCCCAGAATTTATATCATTATTATATCTTTGCTTCTCAGACAGTTGTAGATTCAAACAGAACATGGGATCTATTGCACAGAACAGTTACCAAGACTGCCTGTTTCCATCTCCTTTTGATGTGTATCTAGACTATTCTCATAAAGATTTTGTAGAAATGAGAAAGTAGGCACCTGGGGACAGAGCTGCTGGTGTAGACTGGATTGCAGAATGTTGTTTGTGGTCAATGTTGGGTGTACCTTGACCTGTTTTTAAGACTGGATGTTAGTACAATGCTGCAACTTAATGATGTTTTTGCCACACGCCTGGGCCTTGGACCCATGTGGAGGCTGTCTATACAAAGTAGGGATCTGTTAGAGATCAGAGGTAGCTTGGGAGGAAGGATCTCCTATTTCCTCTGCAACTGAGATATTCTGGGATATGGCTGCTGACCAGGGGGAGAGGAAAATTACCTTTTTCCCTGGGTCCTGGCCTTTTCCCCTGAAGACACCCTGTAGCACAGACACATTAGGAAGAGCTTGGTTGGAATTTTCATATAGCTTGTCCTTAAGAGACCTGAGCAAGGTTTCCCAAGTGTCTTCTGAGTTACTTGGAAAGGTTACAGAGAAAGATGCAGGACAGAGTTACATAGAATTTGAAAAGAATTCAGTGGTCATTCAGTCCTACAGACCAGTCTAGATTGAGGATCACTTCGAATACACTAAGACATAGTGGACAAGTAGGTATGTCCAGTTTTTGCTTTAAAACCTTCAATAAGGTTAAACATACTCTCTATCCCTCTAGGCAATCCATTCCACTTTTGAGTGGCTCTAATTGTAAGAAAAATTTTTCTTCCACAAAGCCTAAATTTGCCTCTTTCGAAAGAATGAAGGTAGATCCAGAAGTATATGACTTGCCTAGCATCATACAGAATGTCAAGACTTAGTAACAAGGTCAGCATTCAAATTCTGCTCATTGATTCCTATGAGCCTCAATTTGGAAAATGGGAATAGTAATATTGGCACTACCAACTTTGAATTATTGTGGGGAAAGCACTCTGTAAACCATAAGAATAATTATTAAAAAGTAAATCCAGAGAACAGAGAGCCAGGTCTAGAGGATTAGAGGTTCTGGGTTCAAATCTGACCTGGCACTTCCTAGCTACCTGACCTTGGGCAAGTCACAGCTCTAATTGCCTAGTCCTTACCACTCTTCTGCATTGGAATCATTGATTCTGAGACAAAAGGCAAGGGTTTAAAAAAAATTAGTAAACCCACTTGAAGTCCCAATATTTTTATCAGTAGACATGTTTAAACTGTGACCCAAGGTCCCAGAACCCAGTTTCCTAAGGACCCTCCAGCACATAGCCCCTCACCCCCCCATCATTCCAATTCCCCAGCTCCCAACTCTGAATGCTGCTGGATCATTCTCATAGATCTTCTCTCACTATGTTAAGGGGCATGGTCTTCCTGCCACTACAATTGGCGGATGGGGTGCAACCCTAAGCCCAAGGAAACACAGAGCCAGTCAACTTGTGAAATAGAATGAGAATGCAAAAGGGTGGTACAGCAGGGAGAACGGATGTGGCCAATGGGCATGGCTTGGATTGGGAGTATTGCTAGGTCATGCCCAATCCCTTTCCATGAGTAGTGAAACTGATACTGAGGGCAGGAAAGAGGCAAGCAATGTATTCTGTGGTAGGCTTGCATCACAAACCCAGCACCCTAGTGCCTCAGTTTACCCACATGCTAAAAATGAAGTCACTACGTAGTTGTTTGTATGTTGTTTTGCCCTATTAGACTGAACTTCTTAAGAGAAGGGGCTGGGTTTTTTTTAACTCTTTCTTTTACCCCAGTACTTAATATAATACCTAGCATATAGAAGGCACTTGATAAATGCTACCTGACAGTCTGCCATGTCCCAATATGGTTTGGGGACGGAGGGAGGGAATTGGGCAGGAAGTACTAGAAGACATATTATATCAAGTGTTGAAGTATTAAATAAACCTACTCTGGCATTTCATTGCAGGTGGCTCAGGTTTTCAAAGGTTATAACAAGATATTGTAGGTTCTACTCAGGTTTTAAAGGTTTAAAGGGGCCTAATGGAGACACGTATCTATAGTCCAAGGACTAGTCTATAATAACAAAACAGTCACAACCAGGTTGGTCTTCAACCCCATCAACTTGAAGAGTTGGGGTCATCAAGGGTTTGCAATCTGCTTAAGTCAATACCAATGAAATTATGAGTGTTTTGAAACAGATAAATAGTTTCACATACTGGACAGACACTTCACTTCAAGAAAGAAATATGCCATGGGAAAGTTGTGGGTCCCAGCCAATTGACAAATACTGGGAAAAAAAAGAGAAAAGACAAATTTTGGAAGATCTACAGAAATGACTGACTAACTGATTGAAGAATGAATCAAGCAGAACCTGGGGGGGTGCATATATAAATATAATAACAATACTATAAAGACAACCAACTTTGAAAGATTTGAGAGTTCTGATGGATTCAGTGGCCTGCCAGGAATTCTAGAGAATCACTAAAGATACATGCTACCTACCTCCAGACAGAAAGCTGATTCAGGGTACAGACTGAGCCATTTGTTTTTTTGGACACAACTAATGTGGGAATCTGTTTTGTTAGAATATGTAGTTTAAAGTCTGCCCAACCCCACTGCAAAAGATGTTTTAAAGTGAAAAGGGGGGTAATTAAAATATATTTTAAAACCCTGAAAAGAGAAACTCTGATCAATGCAAGGACCAACTAAGATTCTCAAGAACTATAATGAATGAAATATGCTACCTACTTCCCAGCAAAGAAGTGATGATTTGGGATACAGAAAGAAACATACATTTCTGAAGATGGCAGCTCTAGGAACTAATTCTGCTTTACTCTGCCTACATTACAAGAATTTTGTTTTATTTAAGTATGGGAATAGGACTGAGTGAAACAAATTTTAATTGAGAAATAAAGTGAAAAATTATGGTGCAGAATATGAATTATTGTACCTTAAGAAATGATAAAGGGGACAGTTTCAGAGAAAGCTGGTAAGACTAGTATAAACCAATGCTGAATGAGGGTAACAGAACCAAGAGAAAAAAATTTTCAATAACAAGGTAAAGGCAAACAACTTGAAAAGGAACTAATGCAATAACCAATTTTAAGGGACCAATGTAGAATGCTACTAACCTTTAGGGAGGGGTGATTGGATTCAAGATACACAATGAGACGTATATTTTTAAATGTGGGAATTTGATTTGCTTGACTATACATGTCACATTTTTTTCTTTCTTTTTTTCTAATAGTGGAAGAGAAAATAAATGCTTAATAATTGAAAAAATTATTTTAAATCTGTTTCTGCTTTATTTTGCTTCTATAAATCTCCCCAAAGTGTTTCAGAGAAACCTGAGAAGACTTATATGAACTGATGCAAAGTGAAGTGAGCAGAGCCAGGAGAACATTGTATATGGTAACAGCAATATTTGTAATGGTGATCAACTATGAAAGACTTAGCTATTCTGATCAAACAATGATCCAAGACAATTCCAAAGGATGATGAAAAATGTTACCCACTAACCAGTGAGCTAAGTGCAGATTGAAACATGATTTTTTTCACTTTATTTTTCTTGCTTTTCTTTTGCAACATGTTGAATATGGAAATGTTTTCCATGACTTTACATGTATAATTGATATCATATTGCTTGCCTTCTCAATGGGTAAAGAGGGAATAGAGGAAAGGAGAGAATTTAGAATTCAAAAATTTTAAATGTTAGAAACAAAGAGTAGAAAATATCTTTCCATTTACTGATGTGAAGCAAAGTAGATCATATGAATAAAATTATATACATAATAATTCATTAGAATGTAAGCTCCTTAAAAATTGGTACACTAAGGAGGAGTTCCATGGAGACTGGAACAACCTCCAGGAAGTGATGCAGAGCGAGAGGAGCAGAACCAGGAGAACATTGTACACAGAGACTAATACACTGTGGTATAATTGAACGTAATGGACTTCTCCATTAGTGGTGGTGTAATGTCCCTGAACAATTTGCAGGGATCTAGGAGAAAAAAACACTATTCATAAGCAAAGGATAAACTATGGGAGTGGAAACACCGAGGAAAAGCAACTGCCTGAATACAGCGGTTGAGGGGACATGACAGAGGAGAGACTCTAAATGAACACTCTAATGCAAATATTATCAACAAAGCAATGGGTTCAAATCAAGAAAACATCTAATGCCCAGTGGACTTACGCGTCGGCTATGGGGGTGGGGGGAGGAAAAGAAAATGATCTATGTCTTTATGAATAATGATTGGAAATGATCAAATAAAATATATTTTTAAAAAAATTGGTATACTAATAAACTGTATTGGTGGAGTAGTGAACTAGTCCAACCATTTTGGAGAACAATTTAGAATAGAAGAGCTATCAAACTGTGTATACACATTGCCTTTGACCCAGAAACACCACTATTAGCTCTGTATCCCAAAGACATAAAAGAAAAAGGACCTATTTGTACAAAAATATTCAGAGCAACTCTTTTTGTAATGGCAAAGAAATGGAAATGGAAAGATCATTCCTCATTTAGAGAATAGCTAAACAATTCACAGCATATGGCTGTGATGGGAATACTACCGTGCTTGTGGGATATGATAAGGGAGATGGTTTCACAGAAACAAGGCAAGGTCTATATGGACTGATGAAAGTGAAGGAAGAACCAGGAAATCACTGTACACAGCAACCCATGTTGTGGTAGTGATTGTTAATTAAAGATGGCTACTCTGACCAATCCAATGACTCAAGATAATTTCAAAGGACTCATGATGAAAAAAATGCTAGCCATCTGTCCACCTCCAGAGAGAACTAATGACCTGGAATGTACACTGAAGTAAAATTTTATCACTTTCTTTTTTCTCTTTTCAATATGGCCAATATGGAAATGTTTTGCATGATTTCATATGTATAATTATATATTGCTTGCCTTCTTAGTGGGTGGGGGAGAGTAGGAAAGTGAGAGTAATTGAAACTCAAAATTTAAAAAGAAAATACTACCAAAAATAAATGAATGATACTAGAGAAAAAAAATGTAAGCTCCTTGAGGGCAAGGACAGACTTTCTTTCAGCCTGGAGCTTTTAACATAGTACCAGGCACAGAATAAGCTAATGTTTGACTTGTGACTGCAATAACTTAAATGAAAACTACAACAGAAAGAGCAACAAAACTTGGATTCAATAAAAGTGACAAATTTTTATCACAGAGAACAGATGAGGAAACACACCTTTCTTTTCTGGGGCTTGCAGGTGCTTGAGTGTTACACACTCTCCTTTGGTTATTTTTGCTAGTTTTCCTCTGTATCAAGGATTCAATGTGTTACATAGGACTTGGAGTTAAAAGAGGGGAAACATTAGAATGTAAGAAATGAATCAATCAATGCTACATTTTAAAAAATAAAGCTATGTATAAATGAGATCTTGGTAAATTTAATATTTTAATGCTGCTCTTTAATAGTGTATGGTGCATGCTTTTGTAATAAGACCTTCCTGCAATATAAAGACAAAATGTCCATATGTTGGACTTGCTTAAAGAGAAGAAATATTTTCATCCTAGCATAGCCTCATTAGTCCTGCAGAACCTGTCTTCAAATCCTGGCCACTGACCAATATTTCTGAGAGAGCGGAGAATGACAGGCCACCAGGACAGCTGAGATCTCCAGGAAGCATATTATGAGAAAAGCCATTTGGGTAGGGGAAAAAAGGCCACTACTCTGGGTATACCTTGGGGAATCCTGAAGACTCTGGATTGGCTCAATCTGGAACATACCTTCCAGCCCCTCCTGGCATACAGGACACAAGCAGTCCCTATGTAGCCTTTTCACTCACTTATAAAAAAGGAGCTTCCATGAGAGTGTGCCTGTCTTGCTTTGCAGGTGTGGAAATTTACACACATACATACCCTTTCTTATAGCACGTATTGTTATAAGGCTTAAATGTCTTGGATGAGGGGTCACATAAGTGTGTTCGGGGGTGTCTGTCTAATTTAGAAAGAGTCCCTTGTTCAGATGAGACTCAGAACCAAAACAGAGCATTTTGGTCGCTGACAGGAATGACAGAGACTGGTTTTTTGACTTAGACCCTGTGATATAAGGAAAAATCTGTTGAAAATTTCTGGTGGTTACTAGTCTCTTCCATCCTGTTCTCTCTTTTAGCTCTTGTAAGGGTTTGGTCAGGTAGGGAAGGGACAAGTCTGTCTCAGTTTTCCCTCAAGAATATTAACAGTCATGCAAATCCAATTACAGGGGAGTCTAGAGGGATGTCCCTGAAGGAAGTTCTTTACAATCTCAAAGGAACCAAAGGGCAGGGAGGTGAAGGGGAAAATGTAGGGGACAATTATAGGTGACAACATAGGCCCTTCTATCTCAAGTGGGACTTGGGAGTCAGCAAGACTAGGGTTCACTATGCATCACCATAGACAGAACAGATGGAATCTGAATGCAGATGGAGGCGTACCATTCTTCACTTTATTTCCTCCATGAATTTTTCTTTAGTGTAACATAGAAATATGTATTGTATGGTAACATGTACAATCTATATCATATGACCTGCCTTCTTGAGGAGAGGGAGGGATAGGAGGAGGGGAAGAGAAAGAGAATGGATCATGAAATGTCAGAAATGATTATTAAAAATTATATTGACATGTAATCTGAAAAAAAAAGATTTTTTTAAAAAGGCTGGCATTCCAAACAGGCTTTGGATACTTACTAGCTACATGATTGTGTAAGTTACTTAGCTTCTCCCAACTTAAATTTCCTCATCTGTAAAATGGGGATAAGGAGAGCCTTAGAGGGTTGTTGAGAATCAGATGAGGTAGCACATAAAAGCTCTTCAAAACTTAAAGAACTACACATATGAAAGCTAGCATCATACATTGAATCTTAAAAGACGTAAGACATCCTCCATGAACATCATCCCAGTCTTACTCAGCCTGCTCTAGCATACTGAGTGCCACTCCCAAAGGGCATGAGTTATTTATAAAGTATTGAATGAAATACCTAGCACACAGTAGGTGCTTAAAGCATATCCCTAACATTTAGATTAAAACAAAGCAAGGACCCCCCCTTTCAGGATTCCAATTCAGATAGTTGGTGGTTAAAATCTCAGGATCAGACAAATCCTGTCCTGGGAATTGAGGACGCTAGTACTGGCCCCCACACCAAATATAACCAATATAACCAAAGGTTATATTCAGGGACTACCTTCATTCAGACTCCTATTATTCCAGTACTATATTAACTAGCCACCCTGTGGCAAAGCCAAAAGCATATGGTAGCTAAATGATATGATCATCCTAGATAGTTGTGTCAAACTAGGATCCCTGCCACCACATATTGAGTCAGAAAACCACATGAAGAGTGTTGCCAGCCACAACGTAGCTACATGTTAGATGCCTCTGATTGAAAGCTTAGTAGCTAAAATGCTATGGCGTTGCATGAGTTAAATGCCTTTCCCAGGACAACAAAGCAAATGAGCCAGAAGTAGAATTTGAATCCAGGTTATCCTGACTTTTAGCCTGGCACTCTACAAACTATGCCACCTCTTACTGAGATATATATGGCATTTTTATAGCACTCCTAAAATTGCAAATCTGGGTTCAAAGCCCCACCATTCCTCTTTCCACATGTTAACACCTGGGACACAAATCCCTAGGCTAGTCTGGGGTTTAGTCTTCTCAACTGTAAAATGTCATAGTTAAGAGGAGGTGATATCTAAGGTCTCCAGATAAATCTGATGATTCTAACTGCCTTTTAGCTTTGCTGGTGTTGATTGAATGACTGACAATTCCTGAGAAGTCAAGGAAACCTTAGTAATGTCTGACAGCACCCCTCTATTTCTCTAGAGGTATAGCTGGGGGTGTTGTTAAGTGTTTAACAACTCTCTGGTAAAGAAATTGTGCCTCCATGGCATCCTTTAACATTTTTTATCCTTTCAAATTTAATCTGCATTATTAACATTTACCTTCAGATCTCCCACCCCCATCACTTTATTAAGTCTAGGCAATCATCAAAATGATAAATCAAGCCCTGATTTGTAGCCTTTGCCAATCAGTTCAATTCTGCAGGCTGTAGCAGGCTCCTGGATGTAGCTAATCCACACCAAAACCCAGGGTAGCCAAGTTTTTCCTGTGCTGAATCATGTGATTTTAAAAATACTGCGGGGGAGGAGGAAGACAAGGTGCAACACAAATTTAATTACATAATTACATTTGGCTTCAATTATAATTACTAACTAATCCAAGCAGACTAGCATGACATCTGGTGACAAGTCAATTACTCTGGGGTACCAGAGCAGGTGGTTAGGCCCACAGGTTCCTGTGTGCTAGCTAATTAGATGACCATCTTCCCCCACTGCCTCCACTCTGAAAATCTGAACCTTGGAGTCAGGGAGATGCATGTGGTTTATGGGTATCCTCAGCTCTAAATAGTTAAAAACAGTAGATCTAGGAATTCAATCAGACTCTAGAAGCCTGGATTTGCCCTGGATTTACAGAATCATGGATTTAGAACATTCTGCTCTTATTTTACAGATGAGGAAACTGAGTCCTAGAGAAATTAAGCAGTTAGGGGGTAGGGTACAGCCCATAGTCAAGATGACCAAGTTCAAATCTGGCCTCAGATACTGGCTGGGTGACCCTGAGCAAATCAGTTAATCTTGTTTGCCTGAATTTCCTCATCTGTAAAATAGGTTGAAGAAGAAAATGGCAAACCACTCCTGTATCTCCACCTAGAAAACCACAAATGGGGTCACAAAGAGTTAGGACTGAGACAACTTGGAAACTGAGTCCCAGAGAAATTAAGTTGATTATTCACAGAGAGAATATAATAGAACTGGGAATAGAACCAAGGTCCAACTGGCAAAGCCAGTACTATTTCCATAGTGCCAAGATGATTCTGGGAGAATGAATGCCTATTGATACACACTGCCTGAGATGTGTGAGCAAACCTTGCAGCCCAGGACACTTCAAGAAATCTCTTTGGAGGTGGCCTGTGTAAAAATGGAGATTTGAACCCTGGACTTCAATTCCCAGAAGTCCTTGGCCACTTCCCAGAATGCTTTGTAACCTCACCTGAATTCCCACCTGGGCAGAGAACAGAAATTGTATTTAGGCTGACTCTCCACCTACTTTGGGACTCTCTCACTCACACTTTTTCTAGGGACACCCATCCCCCAAGATGTAGTGAGTGAAATTGAATGGGCCTTTCGGCCCTCCTAGCCACGTGCTTTCTATATTCGTATTTTCTTTATTTCTTAATCTTTAATAAACCTCATAAAAATATACTTTTATTACTAGAAACTGAATTTTAATCTTAACACCTGGGTCAACAAAGAAAATTTGGATCCCTTATCCTAAACCTGAGTAGCCAAACCCAATTCTGCCCTACCCCCACCCCATCAATCTTCCCAATTTCCAAAGAGGATTCAGATAAAAAGCCCCACCCAGCAGGGAACTCAAGTCTCAGATCAAATACTAGTTTCCTTAGCAGAGAAGCCCAAGAGGAACAGTATACATTACTGAGAGTGATGTTAATATGTAACTCACTCACAACATTGAGCCACTGGGTCCTAGCTGGAGGCAACACCTCTAGGCTTAAGTGGGGGGGTCTTCTTCCACTGAACTGCTTCCAACTTGCTACTTTCTCTTAACATTTGGATTGATATTTACTAAATTGTTACCTCTGACCATCAACAATCTCTGTTTTTTATGCCCTCCGTACTCCAGAACAAGCCAAACCATACTGAAGGGGGCCTCAGAGAGCATCCTGTCCAACATTCCTCCTCATAGACAAATGGGAAAAGTGAGGTCCCAAGAGAAAGAGACTCAAAATCTCTCAACTGAATCTCCTATGTTTTCAATTATGCCCTCTTCCCCACTACTGGATCCACATACACGCTCTCTCCCAGGCTCTTCCCAGAAGTCCCTTAGCTCATCTGAGTCCCTAGTTATGGAATCAGGGTCCTAACTTTCAGTCCTACCCCTGCAACTTATCATGTTGAGCAAGTCACTTTGATTGGAGTCTCTTCCTCATCTGGAAATTGGTGGATCTGGATTTGTCTAAGGTCATCGCTAACACAGACAAAACAACCCATCAGACTCCTATCTAGAAGCCTCCAACATGAGAACTCTCTTCCCTTGATAACCCATCAAGCTGGGTCTCCCTCCTCTCAGCATCACCTCCTGGGCTTAGTGGTCCCATCTCTCTAGACTCCTTAGGACCAGCAGCATTTCCCCCTCCCTGTCCCCTAGCCAGTTTCATCCATTTACAGATCCAATTCCTTCCCATTAACCAGAAGTTTATATTTACAGAGGTTTACAAAGGGACATGCTTTGAATGGAAGTCCATTCACTTCCCACTCCTAAGGCCGGGTTCTTTTGAGTGTGGTCATCCTCCCACCAGACCATAAACTCCTTGAGGGCCGGGACTGTTTTTTGCACAAGGCTTAGGAGAGTTCCAGACAAAGTAGCAATGCATAAATGTTTGGCTGGCATTCATTTTCACAAGACTCTCTCAGAATTTTCCAGAAGAAGCTCAGCAAAATGAACTGACTTGTCGAAGAGCCTGGACAGCAACTCAGTCTGTCTTTAAGCTCAAAGTGGAAGCTGGTAGTTCTGCAGATTCAGAGCTGAGTATGGAGTCAGGATGACCAGAGTTCAAACTAGCTTCAAACACTTACCATCTGGGTGACATTGGGCCAGTTACCTAAACTGTCTGCTTAAGTTTCCTCAACTTTAAAATGCTTCTAATAAAGAGTTCTTCTGAGATCAAATTAGGTATTTGTGAAGCATTAGCTCAGTGTCTGGTACATTGTAAGTACTTAATAAATGCTTTTTCCTGCCTTCCTTAAAAATTCAGTTCTCTGCCTATCATGCCATAGTTAAAGTTCAGCTTACAAACTTTCCATTCTTTAAAGGAAAAAAAGGTATCCTCTTCAGGAAACCTGCCCAGATCAAGCCCAAATAGCTTTGATTTCTCCCTCGAAATTCTAGACTGCCCTTAGCACAATTTGAATAAATGTCGGTAAAAATAGTAATAGCTCATATTTAGATGATGCTTTAAGGTCTGCAAAGGTCTTTATGTTATCTCATGTAATCTCAGTCAGTCAATAAACATTTATTAAACATTTACTATGTGCCAGGCACCAATATTAAATGTGGGGAATACAAATACAAGCAGAAAGAAAGAAAAGTAGTCTCAAATCATTTTTAAGCCCCATTTTTTTTGTTTTAGTAACAACTCCAAGACAGAAGAGCAAAGGCTAGGTAAATGGGGTTTAGTGACTTGTCCAGGGTCACAGAGCTAAGAAGCATCAGGTCAAAGTTGAACCCAGGACCTCTCATCTCCAGGAGTGGCACTCTTATCTACGGTGCTACTTCGGTGCCCCATCAAATCATTTTGACTGGCCATCAGTAAGTACTACTGTCAATCCTATCTTAAAAATAAACTGAGGGTGATTTGGCCAAAGGTGAAAAAAGCTTGGGGGGGGGGAGGCAGTCCAAAACAGATATTCTCAACTCCCATTAACACATTTCTCATTAGTGGACAATTGCTTCCAGCCTTTTTGGCTAAAATCAAGTGTGGTCTCATTAGTGGACAAGCCCCATGACAAATCTAGCATGGTAACTAACTCATGCTAAGTGTTTAAATCCTTCTGAAACTATGTGCTAGAACCTTAAAATGGCCAACTCTGGCCCCAGAGAAAATATATAAGAAGGCACCCCTTCTCCCTCTTCTTGGCATAGATGTGGGGAGAGGTCTATTACATATAATGCCAGAGTTTTGTTCATTTTATTAATTTAGTTTTTTCTGAACTGTTTTTTTCTCCTTTTCTTCTCTCATAAGGGAAGGGAAGGCATATTGGGGAATGGATGATACTTTAAAAATATATGAATAAATATTCCTTTTTAAAAAATACTTATTGAGTCTATTAGGCTAACTGTCCTATCAGATCACTTTTATATGAAAATATTTCTGGCATCTATGTAAGACAGGGTGCTAGTGGTGTCCTCTAGCTTGGATCCTGCCTACTTCAATACTTCAGCTCAGCATGAGGACGAGCCTGTGTTTTCAAAGACTATGCAAGCAGAGGGCAAACACTGGCAAGGACTACAGAGCAGGCAACACACTGCAGACCAGGATGTGGATGTAGTTGAGTTGGCCCACCAGAGGGCTACTGAAATTTGTGAAGTGCAGTTTATTTTTATTTGCATTGCTCAGGGAAATCCCTACACTGTCAAATGACAAGAAATTTTGAAATACTGAAAAAGCCAAATATATAGATAACAGTGGGTAGCTAGGTGGCGCAGTGGAGAATGGGGCCTGGAAGACTCATCTCACTGAGTTCAAATCTGACCTCTAATACTTACTAGCTGTGTGACTCTAGGCAAGTCACAACTCTATCTGCCTCAGATTCCTAAGATCTGTGAAATGATCTGGAGAAGGAAGTGACAAACTACTCCAGTATCTCTGCCAACAAAACCCCAAATGGGGTCACAAAAATATATTAATATATTGGATATGGATTAAAGGACTGAAAAACTAAAATAAGAGAGGAAAAAGTCAACTGGGTGGCTTAATGGATAGAGAGCTAAGCCTGGAGACTGAGGGTCCTGCATTCAATTTTGGTCTCAGACACTTCCTAGCTGTGTGACCCTGGGCAAGTCACTTAACCCCAATTGCTTAGCTCTTACTAACTCTTCTGCCACAGAACTAATACTTAGTATCCATTCTAAGATAGAAGATAAGATGGGAAAGAGAGGGGAGGGAGGGAGGGAGGAGAGATCGAGAGGGTAGCATTATGAACAAAACCTTGGATTTGGGGGTCACCAAGAACTGGGTTCAAATTGGGCCTCAGAACCATGTGACCTTCAGAAAGTCACTTAAACTTCAGTGCATCTCAGTTTCCTCATCTGTAAAACAAAAGGATTAGAATCTGAAAAGTCTCTTCTAGTATGATTCCATGAAATATTGACAAAAAAGGAACATTATTTAAGAAGAGAAAGAAATTTAAAAAGAAACTAAGTGAGGGTTGGTGTTAGAACTCAGTACTGTACTACTTAGTGAAATGATCTTTTCATTGAACCTTACCACCTGGATATTATCACCAGATCTTAGAACAAGCTTTTCATTTTCTCTAGACAAAGCAGCTGCACAGATGTATCCCCCACCAAATGCCCCTAAAGGTAGAAAAGAGTGGAGAAGATTTTGGTTTCTATCTAATCCCTTAGGTGTAGGAAAAATCTCTGTATTTGGAGTCAACAGAACCTGGGTTCCAATCTCAAGTCAGATATGATCTAGGGAAAATCACCACCTCTTTGAATGAATGTTTCCTCATTCATAATCTAAAAGGGTTTACTAAATGAGCAAAAACTCCTTCCTTTACCTAGTGGTTCTAAGTTTCTATTCTATCTTATTTTCCAAATCTAGTAGAAACGGGGAAGAGTAAATGGTATGAATGTTCTCAGGGCTGCTTTTCTTTTGGGTTTGCATATACACAAATTGGTGGCATAAAGCAGTTGCTAATACACACCTGTAAACAGATTCTAATGTGGGCCAACCCTGTTTGTCCCTCTTGGCCCTATATTTCTGGGTCCCTTTTTGAGAAGGGGGACTTTCTGTTTCAACCTGGGCTAGTTGTGGTTTTAAGTCATGTTCTACTCTCAATGCCCTCATTTGGGGTTTTCTTGGCAAAGATACTGGAGTGGTCTGTCATTTCCTTCTTCAGTTATTTTACAGATAAGGAAACCAAGGCAAACAGTGTTAAGTGACCTTGCCCAGGGTCACACAGCTAGTAAGATGTCTTCTTGACTGCAGGTCTGGCACTCTATCACCACTGTGCCACCTACCTGCCCCCAGGATGGATTTAATTAGAGTCTATATATCCCCTACCTGCTTGGAGCAGAAGGTCAGCAGCCTAAATACTAATTTTCAGCAGTAAAATTTTCCCCATTACAAAGAGGAGAAAGAAAGCCTAGAGAATATCCATTCATTGATCCTGCAATTCTACTCCAAGGAAACCCCAAATGAATTGGGGTTGCTACAAATTAGGAAATTTCTCCAAACTGATATAGGATGAATTCATAAAGGAGACCTGTGCCTTTAAGATACACTGTGTAAGCAAGCAAAAGAATCAGATTTACTTCTACCAGAAAAAGTGACATTCATTCTTGCTACCATTAAACCTGCCCTCTATCTTCTTGTTTTCTTACAAGCTCCACACCAAAGACTCATGCAGATGCCAGGGCCAAAGCAGGCCAGTTTACTGCAGCCACACCCTCTCCCCCCCCCCAAAAGCTCCCAGCTGTTCAGACTGATAGGTAACAGAGGTGCTGCTTCCAGACTTCCCCGTTTCTTTCCCACTGCTACACAAGGAGTATCCGAGGTCCCCATTGCAGAGAGAATAGCAGACAAAACCATGTGAAAACATTTCTAAAAGGTTTTGCTGGGCCCCACCTCACCAAGGCTCTTGCACACCCCACATTCAATAGATTTCTCTCCGTTTTCTCAGGAAGTCTTCCCCCTCCCCGCCCAGTAGTTCCATCCTCCCATTCTTACCCAGGGGCACCACCCACATCTAACATTTTTACTTTTTGTTTGCCAGGAGAGGAGGTGGGAAGTGATGACACCTTATCCACATGGCTTATCTGGGGATGGATATTTCAGGCCACAAGATACACTATCATTACTGTTCAGAGTAACAGTAACATCAGCTGACATTTGTGCAGCAACTATGCTTTTCTGGCATTTTTCATGGGCATTTTATCATCTGCTCCACACAATAACTCTTTCAAATAGGTAGGAGAATTACTCTTATCCCCATTTTTCAATTGAGAAAAACTGAGGCTCAGACAATCATAGTCTATACGAGAGCCCAGCCTCTGTTCACTTTTCCAAGTCTGACAGCAGTGACTACACTCGGATACACTGAATATCCTTATATTGGGGTTACTAGTCTACACATTTTATCCCGCCCCCCTCCTCAGGCTAGAAGGGAAGGAGCCAATTCTTATTTTATGTCTCCCTCAGGGCTTAGTAAAGTGCTGCAAGGGTAGCAACAGTCCCTCTAAAAAAATGCAATAAACTGAGGCATGAAGATGTTGACTGACTGGCCCAAGGTCACAAAGAAAGGACAAATAGCTCTCCCTTTCCAGGCAGCCTTTTCAGCCCCTGCAGAGTCCTTGACTGACACTTCCAATACTCCAGACACAGAAAGAAATCTAGGAGTATACCGAAACCGCACCCCCCCAAAAGCGGTTCCGTTTTGAGGGTTGCAGTGGAATTCCACTCCCCAAAAATCTGTCAGCCATCCCCTCACCCTTCCTCACTCAAGCCTAGCTTATTCAAGAGGGAATCAATTAGAAGCCCCTCTGGTTAGAATTTCCAGATCTCAAGGTCTCTCAGCTGTTTCTTTCTTAAGCCAGATTTTTTTACCCATCAAGTCTAGTTCTCTCATGTCCTTTCCTCCCTTCTCCTGCTGGTTCACCGTCACTCTCAGGGGCTCTGGGGGAGTGAGAGGTAGGATAGCTAACTGCTCTTCTCCTCCCCCTAGAAAGGATAATCATAGACCGTTCATCCAGGTGGAAATGGAAGATGGATTTGAAGTGCCCCTGGAGTAGAGAAAGATGCGCCAGTGCTAACTTGGTCTTTTATGGTTTGGAACAGTTTGGATTTTCCACAGCTTTCTCATTACGCTCGCTGCCACTGCATTTACACCCCAGAAGTAGAACTGGCATGGAGACAATATAGTAGAATAGAGACAGAGGCAGGGGGACAAGAAGGGTTCTTCAATGCGCCTGAGTGCCCTGTAGATTGGCAAGAAGAAAGTTCCAATAAGGTGCGTAAAGGCAGGTTTGGAGTGACCTACATGAGGGACCCCAGCTGGCCTCTACCTCCTAATGGAGTTTCTTCCCTTATGGAGAGGTCTCACACGTTGACTAGAGCCAGCACTCTGGATGCTTAACTGAGTGAATGGCCGGTCAGAATTACCTGATCTAAAATGTATTCACAACCGGCCCCGTTACCTACCCACATGTTCCAAGACTACGATGGGCTAACTTTAAATAGGCCATCTTCCTGCAGGTAACTAACTGCCTTCAGAACTTCTTTCGCCACCTGCCTCCGATTTCTTAATCTCCCCGGGTTCATCAATGAGATTTTTTTTTTTGCCTCCAACTCACAAAAAGACAAGTAATCAGACAGAAGGGAGAGAGGGTGGGGAACCAATGGGTAAGATGGAAGAGAGGCGTATGAATGGCCCCGTACAGCCCCATCAGCTCTAGGGCCCCTCTGCAGTCCCAACAGGCCCCTTTCTCCCAGCTATTTCCTGACCGGGAAGGAAAAACCTAACACACACTCGCCAAGGTTTGCACCTGCTTTCTTGGGGTTGGGGGTGGGGCGTCGTTGGTTGAAGATGCAGGTTCTGGGTTGACCCAAGGTCAGGACTCAACAGTGGCTGTCGCCACAGCCGGTCCAGTCTCCGAGGGACTGGTCCAGAGGGTGCCCCCACCGAGAGGATCAGATCTAGGGTGCAAGCGCTTCCACGCCTGCTTGAGTGCCCGGGAGCCTGGCATGAGGGATGAAGGCTGGGGGCTAGAAGGGGAGGTGAAGGAATGGGATCTCTCCCGCAAGTCCGTGGTAATCCATGGCGGGAAAGGACGAAAGAAGACCGGCCAGGGGCCAGGCAGGGACCGGGGCTGGGGCCGAGCACGCACGCACTCACCCAGTCCACCCAGCAGCAGCAGGAGCACCACCAGCAGCGGTGGCGGTAGAGGCGCGGAGCGCATCCTGTCCTCGCAGCTGGGGCCTCCGGAGCAGGTGGCTGCGGGAGTTGTGCCGGATAGGCTCCGGTCCCGGAATCAGGGAGCGCGGTCCAGGCGGCCGCTCTCGCCGACCCCAGCACGGCACAGGGCGGCTCGGTCGATGGCGCTACTCCTCCGGGTCCCTGCGGCCCGGGTGCTGCACGCCTCACTCTCGGCAACTGCTCAGCGGGCCCCCGCTCTCCGCTGTTCCTGCTCCTCCTTCTGCTTTTGCTGCCGCAGAGCCGGGGCTGGGCGCGCAGCGCAGTCAGAGCGCAGAGCTGCCGGCCGGCGCAGAGCCTGAGGGAACTGACTGCTACCGTAAGGGAGGCCGGGTGGGCTGTGCTGGGGCTGGGGGCGGCGGCTACGGAGCTCTTCTTCTCGTAGGTCCTGTCCCTCCCCCACTTCCCACACCCCCTTTCTTCCCCTCCCCCCAGGAGCCGCCTGAGGCGGCGGCGGCGGCGGTGGCGGCGGCGGGGCTGGGCGGGCACTCCGGTTTGGAACAATGAGCAGAAGGAGGAAACTCCGCCCTGGGCGAGAGAAGAGGAGCTGGGAGGGGAAAAAGAGAGAGAAAGAGAGAGAGAGAGACTTGTTGGGAGCTAGCGGGCCCCTTCCCCAAAGTGAGAGGGGGGGCTGGGACTATGTATGCTGAGGTTGAGTGGGGATCTGGGTTTCCGAACCGTGGCAAGGGTACAGGTGGTGTGACCACGTTGCTCCCTAGCCTCCTAAATGATCTGCTCGCCTGTGCACGTGTTTCTGAGGGATGGGCCCCTTTTGGATAACTCCTCCGTACCAGGGACAGCAGCAGCAAGAGCACACTCTCTAACGGTGCACCATTTTAAAGCGTCGTGCATTGTACGATACCCAAGGAATAGTTTACCAGCGACTCACAGACACTTCCCCGTGAGTAATCACAGTAGAATTCACAGGCATCCTGGGACCCCCGGGATACATTTTACAGGAGTAAACAGTAGAGCTTTGTTAAAAAACAAACAAACAAAAAAACTACTCTAACTTCAGAGCTTCTAGGAGTCTTCCCTGAAGGAAAGTTTTAAAGTTGAATTGTGCAGATAAATAGAACTTAGTTTCCCCAAAAGTCAGAAAAAGAAACAAAAAATAAGCAAGGCTTTCTAATACTTTTCAAACTACGGAGATTCTCGTGCATATGATCCCTCAATTCAACAAACGCAGCTTACAGAGAACTGCTAAGGCTGGGGATACAACGATCCATGAAAGATTAAGTATTTACTCAGCAATAATGACATACTATACTGTGCTGAGGACTGGGGATTCAAAAACCAAAATCCAGTGTCCTAGCCATCCCAGAGCTTCCTTTCCTCTGGGGATTAGGAAAATGGGGGAAGAGACCTAAAAAGAACTTGTCACCTATCAGATAATAATATAAATATTCATGATCGAGTTGATTGAGTTCACAGGACAGGTCAGACAGAGTGGTCTGAGAGATTCAAGTGGGCAAAGAAGGAGCATAGTGGCGAGAATAGGGTGAAGAACAGGCTGGATGTTTCATTACAATTAGCCTTGCTGATAGATAAGGGCCTGGAAATCTGCAGCAACTAATAAAGGACAATAATTTACTATTTTTCTCCTAGAGCAACTCGGGATACAGAACTGGAGAAGATACTGAATAGTTGTTAGATAGAAGGTACAGTCTGCCAGAGGATAAATGATGTGTCTTCAGACATGTGACAGAGATGTGTTTAATCCAGGGGTCCAAGAGCCTTGCAAATCCTCTGAGCTCAGGGGTTTGTTCTGGGGATTCCCATCTGTACAAAAGCAACTAGACCTAGAGCAGAGTCTTGTTTTCCAGGCTGTTGGACTCTGTGCATGGGAACTAGCTGACAGGCTTGTTTTTATCAGGAAGTTACTGCATGGTTCATTCTGGCCTCATTTTCCAGGTACCATATGGGAAGGCTAGAGGATGTTCCCTGTGATTTTCTCTGTACATATGTGACTTTAATGGTCTAGAAAAAAAAACACAATTCTGCCACCTCATGTGGGCAGGTTTGCTTCAGTGGTTCCCCTCTATGTTAACCAAAAGAAACATGCTGGATTTCAAACCCAAACAATAGTTTTTAAAGATACCAGTTTTGTGTCTGGGAAATGTTGCCTGACTTACAATGCATGTGTTTGTGCATTTGTGTGCAAGAACACACCCACTCAATGAATCCATTTAACTA
The DNA here is from genome assembly GCF_027887165.1 of Monodelphis domestica. Lineage (NCBI taxonomy): Eukaryota > Metazoa > Chordata > Mammalia > Didelphimorphia > Didelphidae > Monodelphis > Monodelphis domestica. The sequence goes on from NC_077231.1 coordinate 203,612,386, forward strand.
AAAAATGACAAAGTTTGATACAATAAAAAGAGTTGATAAAGATAGGTTTAAAACATGCAGCTGCAACGTGTGGCACTTATTGCCAAATTAAATTAAATAACAAGACAGAGAGAGAGAGAGAGAGAGAGAGAGAAACAAGCAGGAAGCAATGTATATGTTTCGCCTTTCATATACAGAGAAGTTGTTGTTCTGCCTGCTGCCAACCGGACACAAGTTCTAACTTGTACCTCACCTATTTGGCCCTAGAAATAGAGATTGTCACATTCCCTAATCTGGACCTCCCAGTTCCAATAGCAAAACACTTGTAAGACAAATTGTCAGGGGAAGGAGGTGTATTCCATGACTAAGGACCATCCACTCTGCAAAATGCACAGAATGAGAGTCTTAGTTGGAAAGGATCTCAAAGGCCATCTCATCTAAATAATCTAATCTAAGCAAGAATCCTCTCTGACATTCCCAACAAGTTGGTCACTGAGCTTTCAGGCCTTCAGTGATGGAAAACTCACTAATCCAAAATTTATCCCTGTTCCACCCTGAGACAGATATAAAGAAATCTGTTTTAATGTGGAACTGAAATCTGTATTTGCAGCTTCTCCCTTTGCTGCTCCTAATTCTGCCCTCTAGAGCCACAAAGAACAACTCTAAAGTTAACTGGACTGTGACTAGCCTCATTTAGCACACTAACTTGAAGAGCTAATTACCCCAGAAAGCCTGATCCTGGAATGCTCTCCCCTTTCAGTTCCAACTCCTGACCTCCCTGTGTTCCTTTGAGTCCCAAATAAAATCCCACCATCTACTAGAAGCTCCTCACGATCCTTCTTAAATCTTTACCCTTCCTCTTTTAATTATTTCCTTTTTAGCCTGTATATATACACATATATATCTCCTATGTATAAATACACATATATACATACATGATAAAAAAAAGGAATATATATATAAAAAACAAATACATATATATAGCTTGCTTTAGATTGTAAGCTCCTTGAGGACAGGTACAATATTTTTCCTTTTTGGTATCCACAACACTTTGCACAGAGCCTTCCTTTGACTCTTCCCCATCTCTCTCTCTCTCCCCCATTAGATTGTAAATTCCATTAAATCTAGGCTTAATCATCTTTATCTCCCTATTGTACCTCATGCCTAGGCCAGTGAATTGCACATACTAAGTGATTAATAAATATTTTAACAATGAGTGAATGTTGAGTGGGAGGCTAGCCATATTTTATAGAATGGGAAACTGAGGCACAAATTCTTTTCCCCTGGGTCATATCTATGTTAGGAGTATAATTCAAAGAAGCCAAATCAAGAGTCCTGAATTCAGGCTCAGACTGCAACTGTTACTCTTGTTACACTCAGGCAGTTCAATTCTTCTCCCTTTCTTAAGGTAGTAAGTATGTGGCTGGTGACTGACAATTGCTCACAGCCTTAATTTAACTTTGTACCTATCAGCCAGTCTGTGCCTACCAGTACAGGAATAAATGAGAAAATGAGGAGAAATCTAGAAATCCTAGAAAGCAAAGCGTAAGCCAAAACTTGTCTTATCATTTTGTCAGCTCTTAAGGACCACTCTTTCTTGTGGCCTTTTAAAGCCCATTCAATCAATCAACATTTATTAAGTTGCTACTATGTACTAGGACTTTGTACCAGCCACCAGGGATACACTTACAAAGAATGAAACAATCTTTACTTGCTAGGATCTAATGAGGGGACTAGAGGGAAAGGGAGGAGAAATGAGCAGTCTCACATATAAATACACATAGTATTTATATAATTTGCCTTAGTTTTCTTATCTGTAAAATGGGAATAATAATGGCACTTCCCATTGGGGAAGGGGAGGGGGAAAATCTCCCAGGATTTTTGTGAAAATCAAGTAATATTTGTAAAATGCTTAGCTGAGTACCTAGCACAAGTGCCATAGAGTAAGTGGTAGATAAATATAAGCTATTATTATTCATTATAAAGCAAGTTCTATATAAAATAAATTATGTAAATATATTATTATATAATTATATTGTAGAAATGTTCATTATTATTAAATAGAAATTAATATGATATGTTAATATATTATATATCATGAATTACATCTAATAACATAATACTAAATAGAAATTAAATAAAAAGAAACATCTCTCTAGAAAAAGTGGCCTTAGAGGTCAAAGAAATGGAGACTATAGGGCTGCTTAAATGAAGACAAACTCTTGTCTGTACTCTGTTGTTACTGTGTAATAAAGAAGACCACTACCAGTGAGGACACCACCTCCTTTCACCAAGATAGTCTAATGAGAAAAACTACAGGGAGATATCTCCACCCAAACAGACCTGATCTAGGGTGACTTCTGAGTGAAGGTTAATAAGTTAAACCCAAGGTTAAGAATGTTTCTTCTCCCCTCACCCTCATATCAAATGATGTGCTGTCCCTCTTAATTAACTTTCCAAATAAAGAAAGTTCCTTTTGGAACCACAAGGCTGTGTAAATCCTGACATCTCTGGGTCTCCCTTTGTTCTGGGCAGCTGCTACCTACCAGACCATGGCTTGCCCATCAGCTAATGCTAATTAAACTTTTCCCCTTCTAGTCTAGCATCCAGATATATTGATCTACAGTCTAATAGACGAAGGTGGGAGGAATTATTCTTCAAGAGGATCTTAGGACTTCTGAGTTAGGGAATTCTGTAGCATTTGCAAGGAAAGGTACCAATAGTTGGGATGGAAGGGTGAATCCAAAGGGATCTAGAAAGATTTCTTGTTGAAGAAGGTGTTAAGCTGCATTTTAAATGGGAAAAAGAACTATGAGGCAAAAGTAAGAAGAGAATGCATTTCAAACATGTAAAATGGCCAGTGCAAAGACGGAGGAGATGGAGCATTTTGTGGGAAGAAAAGGGAGGCCTATTTGACTGGATCACAGAATATTGTCCAATGATGCTGGAAATAGAGGTTGGGGACAAGAAGTAAATTGCTTTGAAAAAGAAACAGGATTTTATATTTCATCCTAGAGTGAGAACATGGAACTTTCAATCAATATCAGTTCTGCTTGATCAATTTCAATCAGTATCAACCATGAAAACTACCTGGGATTACTTCTTTCCACAAAGCACCTTTTCCAGGAACAAATTGCAAATACTTTTTGCTGAGAGCTTTTCTCCTTTAAGAACTCATAACAGGGGGAGCTAAGTGGTTCAGTTAATGGAAAGCCAGGCCTTGGGACAGGAGATCCTGGGTTCAAATGTGACCTCAAACACTTCCTAGCTATGTGAACCTGGGCAAGTGACTTAACCCCAAATGCCTAACCCTTACCACTCTCCTGCAATTGTAAGATGGAAGGTATGGGTTTTTTAAAAAAGAACCCATAAAGTAATGAAATTGAGCAATCATCCCTAAATCTTTTCCTTATTGGTGCTCTTGAGCAAAATGTGGCTCAATAAGAACCAACATTTTTCTTTCTGGTATATTTTGTATATAAAGAGGGAAAGGGGTTAATTTTTAAAGGGTTAGACTGGATTATTTAATCAGAGGAGAGTTAATTTTAATCTTCATATGTACCAGACAGGTGGAGAAGCACACCCCTATGAAAGAAAACAATAGGTGGGAAAGCTGACCCCACATCAGTTAGTTGATCTCACCTGAAAAAAAAAATTAGAAAAGGAATTATTCAGTACAATTTAACCGAACAAACAATAAACCCATGTCTAGAGATAAAAACAAAAAGGAAAGAGCCACCCTTTCCTCAAAGAGCTTTATTTTCGGTAAGGGAGAGGGAAGGAATATTTAAGACCTAATAGATATATAAATAAATAGAAAGCACAATGTATGCAAAATAATTTTTAAAAATTAAAATATTTTAATTATTTTTTAAAAAACCTTCCTTCTGTCTTAGAATGGAAACTAAGTATCCATTTCAAGGAAAGAATGGTAAGGGCTAGATAAATTGGGGTTAAGTGACTTGCCCAGGGTCACACACCTAAGAGCAGAGGAAGCAGAACTAAGAGAACAATTTACACAATAGCTATAATAATGTAAAAATAAAATTACCTGAAAGCCATCAGAATGATCATCATTGCAGACCAAATAGTTCAGAGAATTACCAGTGAAGCAAGTCTCCTTCCTCAGTCTTGACCGAAGTGGCAGCATATCAGTGCAGAAAATAACGTATCTTTAGCATACATTATTGATGTGCTAATTTGGGTTACTTAATCCTACTTTGAGGGGGCAGTTAGGCGACTCAGTGAATTGAGAGCTACACATGGAGGTCCTGGGTTCAAATGTGGCCTCAGATACTTCCTAGCAGTGTGGCCCTGGGCAAGTCACTTGAGCCCCATTGCCTAGTCCTGTGATGGCAAACCTATGACACATGTGTCAGCACTGACATACATAGCCATTTTTGATGACACATGGCCACTGCTCCATAGGCTGGCTGTGGAGGCAGGGAGCTTCAATGGGGGGCAGGGAGGAGGAGTGTGAGCAGAATGAGCCCAGCAGGCAGGCTGGCAGGAGGCAGCCACTGCTCTCACAGCACCCCTAGGCCAGCTGACTGGGGAGGGGTGTGGCATGACCTGGTCAGTGGAAGACTGGGCTAGGCTTGGGCCCACGTGCAACAGAGGAATGCCTAGAACCAATTACCAAACACTTTTAGCACCCTGAAAAATATAGCAATGGCTTTACTCACAATTTTTTCCTCTTTGTTCTTTTTGTGAGACCTTATTCTCAGAGTTAATCAAAACCAACAAAAGAAACAGATTGATAGATGAAGTTAGTAGCGCTTGCTTGGGCTTGAAAGTATACAAAATACCAACCTTCAATTGAAGATTTAGCCAATAAAATTCAGCAACAAAATGTCACTAATAGTCAGGTTAGTTAAAGAATTCCCCCTCCCCTCACTTATCTTAGTTCATGGCACCCCACACAAGTTAAATAATATCAAGACCAACAAAAGAAACCAACTGACAGATGAACAAAGAGGTCACTAGCAGGTAAGTTAAATAATTCATTTTTGATTTATTAAATACAGTTATATATTATAGTTATATTTTTTGTTTTTTAAACTATAAATATCACAAAATTGTGGGGTTTTTTTTGTCTTGAAGTGACACACCACCCCTATTATGCTTGTTTTTTTGGTGAATTTTGACACATCAAGCTCAAAAGGTTGCCCATCACTGACCTAGTCCTTACAGCTCTTTTGCTTTGAAACTAATACAGTATTGACTCTAAGGCAGAAGGTAAAAGTTTTTGGTTTTTTTTAATCTTTCATAGAGGTTTGGGGGGGGGTGCTTAGTGTGAAGGGAGATCTTTGGGGAAATGTTTTTTTTTAAGTATTAAGATATTTGTTGAAAAAATAAATTCAGTGGTTAGGCTAAATGATTTCTTATCTAAGGTCTTTTCCAATGTTAGATCCAACTTCCTATCCTAAGAATTAATGGTCAAATTGTCACAGCTAAAGCAAGAGAAGACCAGCTGTAGTTCAGCCCAATTTTTCTCATCTTTTGCCCTTTTCCAAAACAGTCCCCATTAAGTTCTTCAATAACAACAGGCTTTAGGGTTTACAAAGTGTGTATGTGTGCATATAGATAGGAAGTGTTTTATATGTATATATCCACTTATATGTCCATCAATAGTATTATTATTGCTCCTAGCTAGCTTTGCTTTGTTAGCTTTTTCTATTGCTTTTGATTGATTTCAATGTATTATGAATGTGCCTATGCTTTTAGAATGTACATGTATTAAGTCTTGCATGCAGTTAGGCACATGGTCTGTAATAGCTTTTCAATTGATGCTAGATATCCATAATGGTGAACCTATGGCATGAGTGTTAAAAAAGGCACACAGAGACTTCTCTGTCTCCTCCCTGCTCTGGCCCCACCCCCTGTAGGACACTGGGTTTCTGAGCCATCTCCCCACCTAGGCTTCTTCCATCTTCCCTGTAGGACTTGGGCAGCATCCCCCTTACTCTGCCTGCCCTGCCCTCCCCCCCCCCCCACTGTGGGAGTAGCTGGGTGCAGGGGCACAGATCCTTATGGCCATAGGAGGTGGCTCCCCATACTTCAACCCAGCTGGAATCCAGGCCTGCAATGGGGTGGGCATTACATATAGTCTGGAAGGGTGGGGCATGGCATCTGAAGTCAGGTTGGGGGTGAGGCATGAGCATGGGGTCCCTAAAAGGTTCTGAAAGGTTCACCATAACTGCTCTATATAGTGCCACGTATAATTCATATACTGGTAATATGCATTTGTTTATTTTAGTTTTGCTGGTAAAAAAGGTCAGTTACCTGGAATGTTAAGAAAATTACTCTTGTGGTTTTAAAGCACTAATGCTTGTGTTTATTACTGTATAGGGAAAGGTTTGGAACTTGCCACAGCTAATCTTTACAAGGGACTGCAAAGAGTTTCAGTCCAGGGGAGGAATGTAGCCTGAGTCCCAAAGCCCATTGTTATGGAACTCTGTTTTCCTTGGTGGAGATCAGTGCCCCAAGTTTGTATGAGTATGAAGAGCAAAACAAGAGTTATTGAGAGTAGGAGAGAGAAGAGGTTTGCTCTCTTTGAGCTTGAAAGTCTCTTCAAGTTACTTAGGTCTCTCTAAGCCTCTTCAAGTTCTGCAGTTGCTTGAGATGCTTCTGACTTCCAGCTTCTAGAGAGAAGCCTGAAGATAAAAATTCCACTTGGGGTTGCTGAAGGAAAAGACTGTGGGAAGAAGTCAAGATGAGAGGAGCTAGAAATCTCCATCATGTCCCTATCCCCAATTTTTATATTAGAGACTTTGGGGATCTTCCTCTTGGGTGAGATCTAGGACTCTCTGTCTCTGTCTTTTTCAGTCTATCTGTTTGTCTCTGTGTGTCTCTGTTGCTATCTATCTCACTCTCTCACCGAGTTAACTTTTTCTCAATCAGAGAGCTCCTTTACTCTGTATTGTCTGGCATATATTTTCCTGTGTTTACTTTCTCTGACTTTTCTTTTGCTACTAATTTGGATAAATGGGTTTCTTAGCTAAAAACAAAAACAACCAACTCAAAAGACAAAGTGCTTCCCTAACAATAGCTCTGTGAGGTAAACACTATAAGTTTTATTATCTCTGTTTTACAAATGAGAAAAATGAGGTTCATTGAAATTATTGAATTGAAAAGTGAAATTACTGAAGTTACCTACTTTCACAAAGACCAGGAAAAACTTTCATTTGTGATGGAATATTTCTTTTACAGAAATCTGGGTGTATATGGAAGGGGGGGAGGAGGGGAAGGGAGGGGGGTTTGCACAAAGCATTGTTTCTGTGGCTATCCACTGGCCTGGACATTTCACAGAATCCTTCTTCATAAAGGATAAATAAATGTAATTTCCCCTGTTGCATTACCTATGTTTAATTAAAATAGTCTCCATCTCTGTAAATAATAATAAAAATATATAACACCACTAAGCACATTTTCCCCCTTAACTCACACAGGCATGATTGGTACATTCACATATTCTTCCTGATACTCTTGTCTAAAGTCCATCATCTCCATTTGAACCCTTCCCTTCATTCTACACTTAGAATAAGATAAAACTAACAAACAAAAACTAAAACACTCTATGTAAAACAAGATAAAACAAACATTAATTCCATCAATGTTTTAAAGCCCTTATTACCAAGTTGGCAAATCTATGGCACATGTGCCAGAGAGGGGCACTGAGAGCCCTCACTGTGGGCATGCACACTATTGCCCTAGCACAGAGTTTGCCAGTTTTGTTACTAGAGAGCTAGAGGGAAACGGGGGCAGGGCTATTCCCCTCCCACTCACCACACAGTTTGGGCACTCAGTCTCTAAAAGGTTTGCCATCTCTGCATACCCTAGATACCAGAGACACCTCAACAAATCCCACCAACCCACAGGTGATGGCTGAATTACCTATTTACAATATCCAGCTATTTTCATTATTAGTTGAGGAGAGCTTCAGAATGGATGCTGAGTTTGTTTTAAGAAAGCCTCTGGGGGATGGGGCAGCTAGATGACTCAGTAGCTAGCCAGGCCTGGAGACAGAAGATCCTAGGTTCAAATTTGACCTCAGTCATTTCCTAGCTGTGTGACTCTGGGCAAGTCACTAATTGCCTAGCCTTTACTATTCTGCTTTGGGACCAATACTTATTATCTATTTGAATACAGAAGGTAAGGGTTTGTGTTTTTTTTAAGCATTTGGGAACTGGAACGACCTGCAGGAATTGATGCAGAGTGAAAGGAGCAGAACCAGGAAAACATTATACACAGAGACTGATACACTGTGGTACAATCGAATGTAATAGACTTCTGTACTAGCAGCAACGCAATGACCCAGGACAATCCAGAGAATCTTGTGAGAAAGAATGCTATCCACATCTAGAGAAAGAACTGTGGGAGCAGAAACACAGAAGAAAAACATTTCCTTGATCACATGGTTCAATGGGGATATGATTGGGGATGTAGACTTTAAATGATCACCCTAGTGCAGATATTAATAATAAGGAAATGGGTCTTGATCGATGGCACATGTTAAACCCCGTGGGATTGTGCATTAGATGTGGGAGGGGGCTGGGGAGAGGGGAGAGAAGGAATATGAGTCTTGTAACCATGGAGAATTATTCTAAATCATCTAATTAAATTAAAAAAAATTTTTTTTAAGCATTTGGGTGGGAGAGATGCTTAAGACTAACCATTCCAGATCTTAGGACTTCTTTTTCCAACTTCCCCTCCACTCCCTTTTCCCACCTCTCCCAAAAAACAAAACCACATCTCCTCTATAATCCCATGGGTTTTCTAAGATATTTTTGCCAGGTTTTATTATTATTATTATTCACACTTCCTCACAGCCTGCTTTGTAAAACCCAGATCTAGTCATCTCCATTATCACTTCTCCATACCTTTAGTATCTCCACTTTGTTCTCAGGGGCTCTAAGTCTTTGGGAGCAAAGATCCTTAATAAGTGTCTCTGTCACTTTCTGTACAATAAGTAAGCATTTCTCAGCACAGTCAGGGTCCCATGGCTAAGAGTGGGGCAAACCTGCAGAGATAAATGAACCTTGCCATTGATATTGACTAACAGTAATAAACATGAGAAGACTGGGATTTGAGTCTGGAGGTTCCCATGACTTCATTAACCTCTGAAACAGTGTTCTTATCGGGGTCATGGCCACAATTTGATAACATTACAGGCTCACAAGTGCACAGCTTGAGTTGCACTACTTGAGAAACCTGCATTCAGGAGATAGTCCAGAGCAAAACATAGATCTACAACTGAGAAGCCTGGGCATTTTGTGAACAACTCCAGCAAAACAAAACCAGGAAAATCCTACTTTAGCCCAGATGGTCTTCTAAAGAGGTCCCTTAAGGGATAGCTCTGAGAAAGTAGTAGATCTGGGACATTGACTTTATTGCTGGATCTTTGACAATGAAGAGATGAATGAAAAGCATTTATCTTGAAGACATAAAATGATTGAGTAGCCATTAAAATTTGTCTACCCTACAGATGATCCTATTCTGTTAATAAACATTCCTCATCTGCTTGGTTTTTCTTGGGTGGGGAGAAAAAATAGGCCAAATCCTTTTAGAGCGGTCAGTGATGTGGGGAATGTCCTCGGGTGTGGGTGGGGAGAGAGAGGGGAGCAACCTGACCCCACATCCCTCTGACTTTCTAGTAAGGAACTCTGACAAATTCTGTCCTAGGGTGACAGCAGGCTTGCCCACAGAGAGGGCTCTATGTGCCCCCTCTGGAATGTGTCCCATAGGTTTACCACCATGTTTGTAGGGTATTAAGAAATAAGCACATCTTCCGCAAACAGAAGCATATTAGGTTCTTATAATCTATAGATAATCCTATTTCAACTTGGAATCTACTTTGGGTCTCCTCCATAACACTGGTGACCAATTTATTACCAACTCCACCACCACCCCTTTTCTAGAATGGATCCATTCAGTTATGTGAATCATTCCTTAAAACAAACTTTGCTATATTATTTCCACCAGTTTTCTAGTACAGTGGTATTGAATTCAAATAGAAATGGAGCCACTAAATGATACATAAGAATCTCTTTGGGCTGCATACTTAGTTTTAAAGTGTAATGTTATCAATGTGTTATTGTTTTTCTTTGCTTTATTTAATATTTCCCAATTACTTTTTTATTTGGTTCATACTGCATTCGGGAATGTTCTGGGCTACAATGTAGTCATCTGCATGAGTATTTGATATGTTTTGTATATATTTCAAGCTCTTTCCCCTCTTCCAATAGGCGAAGAGCAAATAAATAGGTAAAGCAATACCAGACTTTTATTATTACTATTATTACTATCTTTTCCCCAGATTACATGTAGATATAATTTTTAATAATCATTTTCTGATATTTTGGGAACCATGCTCTCTCCCTTCCCCCCAACCCTCCCTCCTCTATGAGATGGCAGGCAATAATATAATATAGTTTATATATGTACTATCATGTTTATCATATCGTGAAAGAAGGCATATTGCTTATAATAGAAAAAGCTCATTAGGAAATGAGGTAAAAAAACAGTATGCTTCAGTCTGTACTTAGACTCTATGAGTTTCCTCTATGAAGTTGCATAGCCTTTTTCATAGTCTCTTGGAGTTATCTTGGACACTTGCATTACTGATAAGAGTTCAATCATTCACAGTTGATCATCCTACTTTACTGCTGTTGCTGGGTACCACATGCTCCTGGTTCTGCTTATTTCACTTTGCATCACTTCATGTAAGTCTTTCCAGGGTTTTTATTTTTTGGGGGGGTTGATGTTTCTGCTTGTTCTTTCTTATGGCACAATAGTATTCCATTATAATCATATACCACAACTTGTTTAGCCATTCCCTAAATGTTGGATCTCCCTTCAGTTTCCAATTCTTTGTCATGACAAAAAGAGCTACTATAAATATTTTTGTACATTTCCCCCCTATTTTTAATCTCTGGGATACAATCCTAATAGTGGTAATGTTGGGTCAAAGGGTATGCACAGTTTTATGACCCTTTCAGTATGATTTCAAATTGTTCTCCAGAATGGTTGTATCAGTTTACAGCTCCAATAATGAGCAATACTGGACTTAATAATTTTTATTTCTGAAATCATGAGTCCCAAATTTTCTCCCTCTCTCTCTCCCTCTCCCCTCCCTGAGATGGTAAGCAATTTGATATAGGTCCATGATGGCAAACCAAAGGTATATGTGCCAAAAAGGGCATGCAGAGCCCTCGTTATGGGCAAGCCTGTAGTCACCTGCCAGAGTTCATTACTAAAAAGCTAGAGGGACTTGGGGTGGAGCTGTTACCCTCCGCTCCTCCTCTCCATGCACCTGAGGACATTCCTCATCTCACCCTCCCCTCTACCTAGCAACCCAATGGGAGCACTTCCTTCCTCCCCTGTTTGAGGTAAGGGGTGAGGACATGGTACTCCATCTCTAAAAGGTTCACCATCACTGATCTAGGTTATAGATATATGATCAAGCAAAACATATTTCCATATTGATCATCTGTAAGAAAATATTCATATAAAACAACCCCCCATTTAAAAAAGTACACAGATAAAATAAAGTGAAAAATAATATGCATTGATCTGCATTCAGATTCCATCAATTCTTTCTCTGGAAGTGGATAGCATTTTTCAACATAAATCCTTCAGAACTGTCTGGGATCATTGAATGGCTGAGAAGGGCTAAGTCTTTTACAGCTTATCACTGTAAGATAAAGAATAGGGACTTTTGAGGACCAAGAGATGTAGTGGGAGGGGAGAGATCACTTTAGCTTTTTGGGCAACAAATTTTACTCCACTCTTCCTCTTCCCACTCCCTAGATGGCTAGTTTCCTAGGGTTATTCCAAGGAAATTTCTAGCTGGGGCAAATCTAAAGAGTGAGATGGTTCTAACTCCAAATCTAACCTTGGGCCCATTATTATTCTAAGCAATCCTGAGAGAAGTTGTCTCACCAACCAGCCATTAGCCCCAGGGCTTTTCCAAATCTCTTTTTCTGGTACTTAGCTTTGCCTAGAGAAAGAAAAAATTCTCAGCCTCCCCATAGTCATTCTTATTATCTTTCTTAGCCACAAAACACTCACAGTTTTAAGTTGTTTTACAACATAATTGACCTCATATGATTTCTCCTTCCTTCCTCTGAGGTTGCAGCGAAACTGCCTCAGAGACTCTGGCTTCAGATCACTCCAAACCCTCAGGTCCTGGCCACCTATTTTGAGTTTCTTAGCCCCAAACTTAAGGGCCCTTTCTGACTGCCTGCAGGGTCTGTTTTGGTGTAAAAGAAAACACATTTTCCTCAGGAAATGAGTGGAATTGAAATTAACTCCTCCATTCTCTAAACAAGCAATCTCAGTCTTTATTGCTTTCATAGTTGAGGTAGGAATTAATAATAACCTAGTATTTATATATAATACTTACTATATGCTAGCCACTCTGCTGTGCACTTTACAAATATTATTTCATTTGATCCTCCTATACCCCTGAGAAGTAGGTACCGTTATGCTCCCTCATTTTACAATTGAGGAAACCGAGGCAGACAGGTTAAGCAACTTGAGGTTACATGGCTAGTAAGTGTCAGACTGGTGTTGGATTTGATCTTCTTTACTTCAGGGCAGGCACTTCCTCCTCTGGGCCACCAAACTGCCTTTCTGGTATTTAGCCACCTATTAAAGCAAAAGTCAAAACAAACCAGAAAACCCCAAAGCATTTGCTAAGTACTTTGCACAATTTATGCATACTTGATGAATAATAATTGCACATGATAAATGTACAATTTATGGTACTTGAACTGGGGAATATACAAATAAATTTAAGACAGGATTAGTTTGGCAACAAACATTTATTAAGCACCTACTGTGTGCAAAGCACAATGCTTGATAATGGACACATAAACATAAAAAAGGAATGACTCAGTAGATAAAGCCTGGTCTAGAGACAGAGATCCTGGGTTCAAATTTGGCCTCAGATACTTCCTAGTTTATGACCCTGGGTGAGTCACTTAACCCCAACTGCTCTTCTGCCTCAGAACTGATAGTATCTGTTGTAAGACAGAAAGTAAGGGTTTAAAAAACGAAGGAATGAGACAGCCAATATGTGACCAGGGTCAGCAAATAAAACTGGTTAGGAAAGACTGGTAGGTTTAATGTACAATGCCCTCCCCACCCAAGGTAAAGCCTGGGGGACAGGGTAGGGGGAAGGAGTTAACAAACCATAAGTTAAATGTCTCTCTAATGCCCTGTCTCTCCATTACTGTTAGTCTACAAAGGTCCAACAGAGCTAGAATGTGCCACTACCTGGAGGGTTGGAGCTGATGCAGAATTATGAAAAGAAACAGGGCTATCGAACAAATAGATGCTTCCTAGGAAGTGTGGAAACTTTCTTCACTTCCTTTGCTATCATTGCTGATGAGAAAAGATCAATACAAAATATTCATTTAGCATTCTCAGTTGGGCTGTGTCCCCACATTGTAATGAAGGTGATACTGTTGTGATAAAGGGATTCTCTGGGGTTTCAGTTGTAATAAAGGGGATACTCTGAGATACTTCCAGAGGGTGTCTATTGATCTATACTGGATGGCTAATGGATCAAGATTTTGCCTACCCTCCTCCCTCAAATGGCACCCATCTTCCTCCCTCTCCCTCCTGCCTCTCTTCCTCTCCCCCCTCTTAGTCAGTCACCTTCTAAGTAACTCAAGGTGAACTATGAGGTTTAGAGAAGATATTCTTTTCTCTCTTTTCTCAAGAAAGGGGTTTATTGGGGAAGAAAGAACAAGGATAGAGGATGAGGTAAGAGGGATGGGGGTTTCCCTAGTTTATACAAGGAGTTAGGAGGGAATTGGGAGTAGCTCAGAAGTAAGTATCCCAGTTCAGTCCCCGGTTTGGCTCCAACTGCTTCTCCTGGGAACATTCCAATGGAATCTTCCTTTTGATTGACAGATGATGTCCTTTGCATGCATTACAGACTCTCTCTTTTAAACACTGACAATTTGGTTTGTGAAAGGTAGCTACTACTTAGAACTTAAGGTTCTAGAAGTAACCCTGTGTGTGTCTTTTCCTACTACTGTAGCTAATGAGCTCCCACTGTTGTATCTTCCAAATAATAATCAGCCAGCAGATTTAATTAGATTTAAAGGGAAAGCATTTACTAAGACGGCATAGTAAGTTGACTGACACTTATTAGGCATTTATTATGTTCCAAGAACTGTGCTCACTTCCAGAAGGCAATGAATGTCAAAACCAAAACAAAGCAAAATAACCAATTCCTGCTCTCACAGAACTTTCATTCTAATGGGGGAGAGAACATGAAAACAACTATGTACAAACAAGATTTATATAAGATATATTAAAGATAATCTCAGCACAGGGAAGGCACTAAGATTGAAGAGATGAGAAAAGGTTTCTTGCTGAAAGTGAGACTTTATCTGACACTTGAAAGAAACCAAGAGAAAAGATGAGAAAAGAAGTAGGTTCCAGGCATAGAGAATAACTGGTAAAAAGAACATAAAATTAGGGCAGCTAGGTGGCTCAGTGGATAGAGAGTCAAGTCTGGAGATGAAAGGTCCTGTGTGCAAATTTGGTTCCAGATACTTCCCAGCTGTGTGACCCTGGGCAACTGCCATTAACCTCTATTGCCTAGCCCTTACCACTCTTCTGCCTTGGAATCAATATTTAATACAAATTCAAAGACAAAAGGTAAGAGTTTATTTTAAAAAAGAATACAAGGAGTCAAAAGTTGGAATATTGTATTCAAGGAACAGCAAGGAGGCCCTGAATGGTTTGAGGATTTGGGGGAGTAAGATGTAAGAAGACTACTAGAAAAACAGGAAAAGGCTAGAATATTTAGAGTCCTAGGAGTGAAATAGAATTTTAGATTTGAATCCTGAAGATATTAGGGTTTTTTGAAGATAATAGTTTATTGAATGGGCAGGGTGTGGAGGGGAAACCATCAGACCTGTTCTTTAGGAAGATTAATTTGATTTCTGAGTGGTGGATGGACTGTAGGGAAGAGTGACTTTGAGCAGGGAAGAACAATCCAAAGGCTACTGCAATAATGTAGATGTTCGATGATAAGGCCTGCATCAGGGGAGTAGCAATGCCAGAGTAGTAGGGGAGAAAGACATACTCTCCCACAAGTACATATAATGTTCATAGGGAAAAATTATCTCAAATTCAGTATACAAAGGTAGTGAGATTATATGTGTGGTAAAGGTAACTCATGGAGGTACAGTGGTTATGGTGCTGGGTTTGCAATTGGAAAGATTCCTCTTCCTGAGTTCAAATCTGGCCTCAGACACTTTCTAGCTATGTGGCCCTGGGCAAGTCACTTAATTATGTTTGTCTCAATTTCCTTATATGAAAAATGAGCTACAGAAGGAAATGGGAAACTAGTCCAATATCTTTGCTTAGAAAACCCTAAATGGGGTCATGAAAAGTCAAACATAATTGAATGACTTAATGAAAATAAGACCTAGCTCTCAATATCATTGTGAGGATTAAATGGGAAATAATGGAGACAAAACTCTTTGGGAACCAGCTTGGTAAATGGAGAGTGCTGTTTCTGTAGTCTGTGGGTTCAGATTCTGCCAATGACATGTAAATGTGGACTTGGGCTAATCACTATATCTTCTTTGGCCTTAGTTTTCTCATCTGTAAAATGAAGAGGAACGCCTAGATGACCCCCAAGGGAGGCCACCTAAAAATCAGACTTTGTTTGGATCACACCTTCCTGCTGGAACAGCCCCTTTGCTCTCCCTCTCTCCTCTGGCCTCCACTTCCTGCTAACTGCCTTATATGAATTACCCATTGCTAGTATGTATGCCTGACATATATGTTGGGTCCCCCTTTCCCCATTGCTTCCTATGAAACTTTGCATTGAACTGATTCCCATTGTTTTGTATCATTCTCAGCATCCAAACTCATGAAGGGATTGTTTCCTTGATGTCTTTGGCTGTCCCACTAGCCTTTCCTTAGATATGAACAAGGTATATAACTATAGAGGACATTTGGTGGAACATGCTACCCACTTAATGACAGAGTGTTTTTAGATTCAAGGTGAAGATTGAAGAATATCTTTTTTGGATATAGTGTGGCATCTTGTTTTCCTCAACTATGCATATTTGTTTTGAAGACTTTGATTACCTTTTTTTTTTTCACTTAAATTGGGAAAGTAGGTGGGAGAGAAAGATACATTTTTGTTCATTTAAAATATAAAATGGTAGGGAAAAGATGGGCTTTTGTAGCAGTAAGGAGCTTAGAATCATGAAAGGAACTTTGCAACCTTGCAAAAGCAATTCAGCTTGATAGGCCCTTCCTCTTCATTGGTGAGGTCTGCTCATCACCCATCTGAAGTACCGATCTGAGAAGGAAGTTCATACTAACTCAGTGATCTGCCTATACCTGCAGAGGATCATGGGATCATAGAATAACAGTTTTAGAATTTTAGAGGTTTTCAAGTCCAACCCTATCATTTAAAAAATAAAAAAACAAAATTTCTCCAAGGTCCCTTTTAGCTCTTAATCCCTGAGGACCTAATGACATTTTTTCAACCTTAAAATGGTAAAATTAGGAGATTTGAATGCTTGTGGTTTTTTCCATTGTTAAGGAGATTGTCTGGTAAACTGGAAACAGAAGAAGAGTTTCCTGAGCATGTTGAAGTTCAATAAATGCTCCTATTCAGAGATGACCCCACTTCAAGTGCCAGAATATTAAAAAGTCTCTTCCATAACCATTTGAAAAAGATTAGCCTAAATACTAGAAAGCTAAAGTGAATATTAAATTCAGATTGCCTAGATTATGCCATAAAATATCATTGGGGGTGTTATTAGGAGGATTAGCTGATGATAGACAAATTATTATTTGGGGGATACAGATATACTAATCTTCAAAAAATGTTAGTGCCTGTATTTTTCCATGAGTATGCTCTATAAGCCTACAGCCTCCCTTAAGGGGAGACCATCACGATGGCATCAAAACTATCCAACAGAAGGAAAGATAATAAGCATTTATATAGTGCCTACTATGTTGCAGGAACCTTGCTAAATGCTTTGCAAATACTGCATTTGGTCCTTACAACAAATTTCAAGGTAGATGCTATTATCATCTCCATTTTATAATTGAAGTGACATTGAGAAACAGATGTTAAGTGACTTGCCCAGGGTAACACAGTTAATAATGGAATAGCATTCCATTCAAATTCATAAATTATTTGGTCATTCCTTAATTGAAGAGTACAGTCTTCTTTTCTCATCTTCTTTTATTTTTAATACCTTTGCCTTTTGTCTTAGAATCCATAAGTATTGATTCTAAGGCAGAAGAGTGGTATGGAGTAGGCAAATGGGGCTAAGTGAGTTGCCCAGAGTCACACAGCTAGGAAGAGTATGAGGATAAATTTGAACCCAGATCTTTTTGACTCCAGGCCTGGCCATTGTGCTACTTACCTGCCCCAGTAGAGTCAATTTTTCCATTTTTCTTCCAATATAAGGAAGATGTTATAAATATTTTTGTACATATGAGTTCTGTTTATTTTTATTTGATCTCTTTGAGCTATGGGTGTAGTAGAGGTATTTCTGGGTCAAAGTTTAGTTTAGTAACTTTTTGTACATGATTGCAATTTGTTTTCTAGAATGACTAGACTCATTTATAGATCTTACCTGCTTTCCCACAGTACCTCCAACATTTATCATTTTCCTTAAAAAATAACAAACAACAAACAAACACCTGACAATCTGTTGGTTATAAAGTAGCTTCTTCGAGTTGTTTTACTTTTAATTTGTCTTTTTAAATAATTTCCACTATTTTTTTCTCATGGCATCATGAATATCTTCTTTTTTAAAATTTAATTTGATTTTTACATTTGTTCCATGCATGGTTCCATGATTTTTGCTGTTTCCCTCCTCTCTCCTCTTCTGGCTCCTAGAGTTGACAAGCAATTCCACTGGGTTATACATATATTACCACTCAAAATCTATTTCCATTCCATTCTATTCCAAAAGAATATCTTCTTTTAAGATTCATATCCTTTAACTACTTATCAATTGGGGAATGCCTCTTATTCTTATAAATTTGAACCAATTCCTTATATAATTTGGAAATATGAATCTTCATAAAATAAACTTCAAAAGCTTTCAAAAACCTAATATTGTCCTGACAGGGCTACATGACTATGAATCATAGAATATAACTATAGCAGAAGACTCAGAACTGTATAATGCCCAAAGATGCATGGTGGGTATGAGTTTAATGGAGCACATTATTGAGGATGACTTGCATGTAAGAAGTAGCATCGGGGCAGCATACTTTAATGGAAAGAATCCTGGATCTGGAGTTCTAGAGACTCACATTGAAATCTTAGGTTCTTGAGCTAGTATTTACTATCTGTGGGGCCAAGAATGAGTCCTTTCACTTCCCTAAGTGGCAGTTCCTTTATCTATCAAATAGAGATAATAGCATTTGTGATTGCACCTCACTCGGCTGTTAAAAGGAAAATGCTCTGTATATCTTAAAGCGTTCTGTACATATGCCTTATTGTTATTATAAAAGCTATTATCAATAACATGTATGATCAGAAAGGGAAGAGAACCAGTCATAGAGTTGATGGACAGCTCAAGTCCTACCCTGGTTCCCTGGAAAATATTATAAGGATCAGAAGAAAGCTTCTGGTGTGTTGGGAGGATCTCTTAATGAAGGTTTTATGGAAAGACAGGGAAAAGAATCACATAGGATAAGAAGGAGGGGGGGTGGAGAGATTGTGGGTCAGAATAGTGAGAGAAATACTTGCAGTGATGAAATCCAAGAGCCATAGATATATTGAAGAATGATCAATAACATATTATGAAAACAAATTTATAGCTATACAATAAAAAAACAAACAAACAACCCTTACCTTTCATCTTAGAACCAAGATTATGTCTTGGTTCTAAGATAGAAGAGTGGTAAGGGCCAGGCAATGGGGGTTAAGTGACTTGCCCAGGGTCCCACAGTTAGGAAGTGTCTGGGGCCAGATTTGAGCCCAGGACCTCCTTTCTTCAGGACTGGCATTCTATCCATAGAGCCTCCTAGCTGCCACATAATATTCTCTCTCTGTCTCTCTCTCTGTCTCTCTCTGTCTCTCTGTCTCTGTCTCTGTCTCTCTGTCTCATTCCTCCCTACCTTTTACTTTTGTCTTAACAATAAATACTAAATATCAGTTCCAAGGCAGAAGAATGCTAAGGGCTAGGCAATTGTGGTTAAGTGACTTGTCTAGAGACACACAGCTAAACCATGGAATTCTCTTATTGAAAATATTTTCAAATTAGGAGATGACCCAACATTTCTCCCTTTCCCCCTTCCTATTTTCTCATTTCATTTAGACTGTGAAGCTTCTGGGCATTATTCAAATGTATCTATTGCTCCATTGATTTAGGAGCTCCCTTCAATGAAGCATATCATAGGTCAGTGATAGTGAACCTATGGCAAAGGTACCAAAGATAGCACCCAGAGAGTTCTCTGTGGGCATATGGAATCATGCAAATGAAATAGCTGATATATCTTTACCTTTTGAACCAGAGATTCTATAACGAGGCAGTTCCTTGACAAAAAAGAAGGCTCTGTATACACCAAGATATTTATATCAGCACCTTTTGCCATAAGGAAGAACTAGAAGCAAAGCAGATGCCCAACAATTGGGGCTGTCTAAACAAATTGTGGTACATGAATGCAATAGAAAATTGTTGGATAATAAGAAATGATGAACAAAGAAGCATGGAAAGACTTATATAAAGTGATACAAAATGAGGGAAGCAGAACCAAGAAATAGCTACAACAATATAAATAGAGAGAATATCAGCCACCAAAACAACTGAAAGTGAATGTTCTAAAATTACCAGCAACAAATTTAGACCCAAAGATGAGCTAGGAGAGACACCCTCTACTACCCATTTGTAGCAAAGTCAGTGTAGATCCTTGGGAATGGAACATGACATATAACATCTGGATATTTTAAGTTGTTTATTGATTTTGCTGAATTTTTGTTTTCTTCACATAAAAAAATTTTTTTTGGTCATTTGGAATGGCTCCCTAAAAATGGGGATAGGAAAATACAAGAAGAAATTTAGGTGATATAAAAAGTTATGATTTCAATATGATATCAATATCATATCAGATCAATATATCAGTATCAATATGATATCAATAAAAATCTATTTAATCAAAAAACCAAAACTATGGCCAAGTTACTATCCTGAACATTAAAAAAGGACCATCTACTTATTTCTCAGAGTATTGGTTCATCAGCCTTAGATAAGTATGACAATGCCTAACTTTCCTTGCATGAATTATCCCTTCTTGTGTTGAGACATTTACAAATTCTAAAATAAAGGATTCATTCATTCTGAAGAATGAAATATTTAAAGTTGCAGGACACAAATAATTGGAGTTGGGAAATTCCTCTAGGATGAATTGAAAAGTATAGTGTCTAAGAATAACAAGTGATGGATTTTTTTTTATACTGTATTTTGTATTATGTAGTATTGTGTTCTGTCCTGGTTTACACATTTTAGAAATGACATTGAAAAGCTGAGGAGTTTCCAGAGGTGACATAAAGCCTTGTGATCACATCATAAGAGTATCAGTTGGAGGAAACAGGAATGTTTGGCATAAAGTTTTTAAGCCAAAGCTGGATGCCTACTTAATGGTATGAAATGTTATAGAAGAGTATTCTTGTTAAGATATGGGTTGGACATGTTTTGATCAATGATACATGTATAACCCAGTGGAACTACTTGTCAGCTTCGGGAGTATAGCAATGGAAAATAAAGGGTGCAAGGAATGATGGACTGGAACTTGAGGTCAGAATTAAATATACTTTTAACAAGAGGGAGGAGGAAAGAGTAGGCAGGGAGGGAATCATGAATCATGGAACCATGGAAAAATATTCTAAATAAAAAAAAAGAAATAAAATAAAATAATTAAAGTAAAATATGCATGGGAAAAAAAGATATGGGTTGAACTAAATGATCTGGAAAGTCCCTTCCAATTCTCAGGAATATTTAATCCAGAGGTTTTAGGTGTATCTATATCATGGAATGGTAGACCCAGAAGAGACTCAGTTCCTCTGATTCAATCTAGGTTTCTAATCTTACAAATGAGGAAACTGGGGCACAGGGAGGTTAGAGTAGAGTGCTCACACAGCAAATAAGTTGCAGAGTTGGGACTAGAACTCAATCTCCTTCCTGACTTCAGTCTAGTGCTCATGCTGTTACAATCTGTTATCTCCTGTACTTCTCTATCCATCTGTAATTTCGGTTTTCGAATATCTTTGTGTGGTTTAGAATATCGCGAGGCTAAAGTTCCCTCCTCTGTCTGATCCTCTGATTTCTATTCTGGCAGAAAAAACCCAACCCTTATACAAAACCTACGAATGAATTCCTTTTTTTCTTTGACAGTGGTGGTGAAGAGCAAGAGGTAGGAGAAGGGTCAGGTAAAGTTGTGAAAGAGGGAAAGAAAAAGAAAATAATTATCAATTTTGTAAGGAACAGTCCCAACATTACCTCACCTTACTCAAAAGAGGTTTCTTCTAGGAAGGTTTTGCAGTGAGCTTTCGAGAACAGGCAAAAGATTTGAATTGGTGAAATGGAAAAAAATGTTCTAAGGGCCGAGAATTCACCCATTCAACAAATATTTATTCAGCTTCTGCAATCTGTCTCATCCTGTATCATAAAGTGGGGGTACCTCTGGTGTGGGAAATGAAAAAAAGTAAAGCTTTGGCCCTTCCCTGCCCACCTCTGGAATGAAGGGACAGGCACTATTCTACTTTTATCCTTGAATATGGATAGGGACTATGTTAGAGCTTGACACTAAATACACATTTGTTGAATTAAATTGAATAGAAAGAATCCATAGTGTTTGTGAAATCTCTCTCACACATGAAGTTCTTAAATAATACCTTATGGAGGAAGTGAGGTGGCCCAATGCATTGAGAGCAGGCCTTCAGACTAGAGTTCCAGAGTTCAAATCTAGCCTCACATACTTCCTAACTGTGGGACCATGGACAAGTCACTTAACCCCCATTGTCTAGCCCTTACCTCTCTTTTGCCTCAGAACCAATGCGCAGTAGTGATTCTAAGAAGGAAGGGAAGGGTTGTTTTTTTTTTTTAAAAGACCTTATGGACATTAGAAACAAACCATAGCTCATTATGAGCTCTGGAGGGGAGGGTCTGCCTTTTGTCTTTCTCTGTATTCCCAGTGCTTAGCCCAGTCCTGGGCTTAATAAATGTTATAAAATTTATTTATAAATAAATATTAATACATTAAAGTATACCCATTTTATAGTTTACAAGGGCTATTCCTCAAACAATACCATGAGGTAGGTGGTACAAATATGATACAAATAAGGAAACTGAAGTACAAAAAGTTTGTTTTCTCCCCCTCAGTGTAACTTGCCATATAGCTACTTCTCCAGGATACCAAATATACTAAACAAATTGCATTTCTCACCACAACCTTATGGGACAGGCAGTATAAGTATTATAATTTCTTTTTTATAGATGAGGAAACTGAAACACAAAAGAAGTTCTATGGCTTGCCTAAGGTTACATAGTCCTGCGGATTAGAACTCCAGACTTCTGATAGCAAGTCCATTGTTCTTGCCTGGGCACTGTGGATAAGAATGCTTTTCAAAGGGTGAAATAAAATATTCGAATAAAATGCTCTGATCATCTTTATTTTGCAGGTATATAAATAACAGGTTTGATTATTATTAAGTTTTCACAACCACGTTATTTTGATTGGAAGATCCTGGACTGGACTGGCACTTTGCCCAGCTTCATGCTCACATCCTGTTAACATGAGGGTCCACCCATTTCTATATTGAGGTGCTTCTCTCTCATAAATAAAGAAAAAAAAACACAGACACTCACACACAAAAGAAAATGCTTTTTGGAGTCAGGGGAAGGTTGTGACACAAGCCAACAAAGGAGAGGAAATGCAGTGTGGCGGCCCACCAGACCCCAGCTCACCTGGCTGGACGAGGAGGCCTTTGTGCAGAAAATGTCAGCCTCAAGTCCTGAACTTCCTGCCCTTTGTCAGCCTGTGCTATGACCTGAACTTCACTTAAGGCTTTACCGCTCCCAACAATACACACATACATCCTTTGGAAAAGTTCTCTCTCTCTCTCCCTGTCCAGGGAGAGATGGCCTTTTATGGATGAGGCCCAAGGGAGACTAGTCAGAGACAGAGCTAAGTTGGGGAAACAGTAGACTGGACCCATGAGAGCAAGTTATCCAGTATGGGGAAGTCAGCTCCAATGGCGAGAATCCAGGGGAGGAAGAGTTGGGATCTACGGCCAACTCCTATATTGACTTGCTCTATAGTCCTGGGTGAGTTTTGTCCTCTGTCTGTGCCTCAGTTTTCCTATGTAGAAGACAGAGAAAATGCTTCTCCTCTACTTCCAACTCTGAGGAACAACCAAGGAATAAACTCACCTTCATGTAGGCTGAATTAAAGGCTTGTTAGAATATAGATAACTGTAGCAGTCCAGCCCATAGGTATTATGGAGAAACAAGGATTGTGAATGGGCACATGGCCATTCTGCGCATGGCAATGAACTCTGTTCCCAGCGTGGCTGGAGTTAGGGCATGAAACCTTGCTTCCCTTTGTCTCACTCACCTGAGGATAAAAACTCCAACTTCACCTTGTTGTAATTTGCAATTATCCAATGGCAATACATGATGTAACTCATCAATATGTATTGAGGCATTATGCAACTTATCAATATGTATTGAGTTCATTTGCATATCAAAGAGAATAAATTGGGAAGCGGTGGCCAGCTCCTCCCTCCTTGGACAATCTCATAGGTTTGCTCAACACTCTTTCCACTTTTTTCTCTCCTCTCTATCTTTACCTGAGGCCTGGCCTTCGGCCAGGTGTCTCTCTTTCTTTTCCAATGCTAATACCTAGCATTCTCTAATTCTCTTTATTAGTCTCTATTCATTCTCCCAGCTTAACTATATCATCCTCTGACCAGTGCAGTGTTAAATTGGGATCTCTGGATGGAATATAGCCTTTCAGTGACGTCCATTGATCGAAGCATGGCTGCGGCTCCAAAATATTAATAATAACTGATTACTGACTCATTATTGACATCTCAAAGGTTGGCTCTTTCACACCCTTCGCAGGATCCAAAACTTCTATCCCTTTTCTATTTTCCTACCATAAGGCTTCCCGCTGGCTGGGAGGCTTTAATAACTGAATAATGTAAATTGATTTTAGCTTTATACAGATAATCTGTGAGAGGAGTTGGAGGGGAGGTTCTCCCAGTCTTTCAAGTGCTATCATTCATTTATTTATTTGTGCTATAAATAATTTAAATTTTAGCAATACTTAACTCATTCTTTCAGAATAATTCAGGGTTCTAATATATCCCTGAGGGATTGGGGGGGGTTCTTTTTTCTAATGTTGTCATTGTGAGCCTCTATTCTTGGGTGTTTCCTCTACTGATAACCACCACAGATTAGCATCCCAGTTCTAATTCTCCAATGAACATCAATGAACTCACATTGGGATACTTACTGGGAAGATATTGTAAGAGAATAAGAACAAATCTTCCCCCATCCCACTCCAGTACCTGTGATGTATTCTCTCCTGTACCACCCCAGTCCTCGTATGTAGTAGCTCAAGTTGTCTTTCCACATCTGATTTATCCCACCAACTTTACTTCCTTTTGTTCGGTTTCTGCTGTGCTAGGTCCCAAAGGCCATGCTTTAGAATCTTATTGTGGGACTTGCTGGCTTCGAAATCCAACATGGACTCAAGGAAGTCCTGAACCTTTGGAAACTTAGCGCTGTGACCTGTTGAAGCTCACAAGTTCATGGCTATTTCAAAAATTCTACTTCAAAGTAGGAAGAATGGTCATAACAGAGTAAAAAACAAAGAACAGGGCTATGTGCTTATGGGCCACATGGAGATGGCCCAGGTGCAGAGAGATTAAGGACCAAGTCTTCTCTCCCCACTTGGAAGTTCCAATCATTTCCTGCCTTTGCTTTCTACCACAATAGGTAGAGAAGAGACAGATCTTGAGATTGTTATGGCTGTTTAGTGTCATTTGAATGAATGTACCCCATTTCCAATTCCATAGCTGACCAACAGTCTTCTTTACCACATCATTAGTTTACTGATTATGGCATTAATATATAGTTAGAGTGTCTGTGCATGCTTTAAATCAGAGAGAAAGACCTTTTCATTATATATCATACCTTTTTGGAAGCAGGATCCCTAACCTCTTCTGTGCTGAGATCCTATCAGCTTTGCTTGCCCACCAGCCCTTTTGTTACATAAGAAATAGTATTTGTCAGTTTAAAGCATGTTGCTTTACATGTACTATCTTGTATGTGCCTAAGAGTTGGTACTGCTGGAAATATTATTCCCCTTTTACAGCTATAGAAAAATGAGGCTCAGATAGCTCAAGTGGAGTCACTCAGGAGTCAGCAGGGGAGAGATTTAAACTTACCATGTCTTAACTGAGCCGTAGAAAGGTGCAGCCCCAGGAAGCCCAGATGAGTGACCCATCCAGCAGAGATGCTGAGCTCAGGACAGGGCAGCTTTAAGAACATCAGAAGACAAAGGGCATCAAAGCCATGTAGTATCATTGATGCAGGGTGCCTTAGTCACATGTTTACTATATATGTGCCTTCCTACCAGTAGATGAAGTTCATTCCCACTCTTGCTACTGTTGTCCTGTGTATCTGTGGGCAAGTGTGCCCAGATTTATGGGGGAATGTTGTATAGATACGGTTCTCATTTTATTTTAATAAACACCTTTGCTTTGAGCTAATTGTTAGCAACTGGCTAAATGTTAAAGGTAAGTGTCCTGTCGGGGTTTGTGAGCTCATGAATATAGATTCCCCACACATGTGTGATATAGAAGTGTTTATTCAAATACAATGTCAATCCTGGAGCAGTACTGACCACCCAGGGATCCAACCTGCAAACCTGTGAATGTCAAGTTGGGGAAACACATCGGAGGGAATGTTGATACAAGTAAAAGATTTCTGTTTATTGAACTGAGCATTGAGTTAAAGAAACAACACTAGCTAAGAATACAAGAATAGAATGGACATTCAATTGGCTCAAGCTCCTTATAATTCTTTAAAAAGTTGTGCTTGTTGATACTCTATTTGTCTCCATTACTGTTACTTTTCTGTGATTTCTACTACCAGCCCTACATTCTCTCTTTTTTGGAAAAGAAAAAGTTAAAGGACATTTAAAAAGAAATTGGCTGTGGAGAGAAATCTATGCCCCAATATGCATTATTATTTATAGTTCACCATCTCTTTGCTTAGAAGACAGTGGCATGCTTCACTCTCAGTTCTTTCAAGTCAATCATGGTTACAGAACTGATTACAGTTCTCATGTATTAGTGCTCTTTTCCTTTGTTTCCTCCTCTTTCTCTCCTCTCTCCTGTACATTTTCTCTTGATTCTGTTTCCTTTTCTTTGATCAGTACATTCAAATATTCCCATTTTTCATACTCATCATAGTTAACATTATCTACCACAATTCATTCCCCAGTAATCTCTCTATCCTATCCTATATCACACATATTTATACTTACAAGCTTACAAATCCCCACCAGTGTACTTACTTTTAACAGCCAGTAGATTAGCTTAAAGCAAAGGCATTTACTAAAATGGCATGAGTAGTATCTGGACAGCATTTCTCCTATAAATCTGGGCACATTCTCCTACAAATATACTGGACAACAACAGCAAGAGTGGGAATGAATTTAATACACTAGTATCTCTCTCTTTTTCTTGTTTCTCTCTCTCTCTCTCTTATACTTTGGAGTCCTCTAATAATCAGCAATAACAATAACAATAATTTGTGTAATTATTATTGCACATAGCGCAGCCTTCTCCTTTGCCCTGAATGGCTCTGGGCTCACATGACTGATATCAGAAGCTGACCTCCAGTGAGTGGGTTTCTCTTTTTTTGGCTTATAGCCTCACATCTGGAGAAAAAGTCCAGGTAAATCTGAATTAAGGTTAGATAAAACTTGTATCTAGGTTTTACCCCATATGGGTAATTCATATATAGATATATCCCATTCTTTTTTGACCACAAATATGCATATTTTAATTCTTTATTTCATTTCCATATTGTTCATTTTTGTGACTAATCTTATGAAACCAAACCCCCAAATATATAGCCAAATAAGTGAGTGAAAAATCATATGCTTTTATCTACATACCTATTCCAACAGTTCTTTCTCTGGAAATGGAGAGCATTCTTTGTCCTAAGTCTCTCAGAATTGTACTGGATCTTTGTATTGCTGAGAGTAGCTAAGACTTTCACATTTGATCATTCTACAATATTGCAGTTGTTGCATATAATGTTCTCCTGGTTCTGCTTATTTCTCTCTGCATCAGTTCATGGAGGTCTTTCAATCTCTTTCTGAAATCATCCTGTTCATCATTCTTTACAGCATAATAGTATTCCATCACTGTCATACCACAATTTGATGAGCCATTCCTCAAGTGATAGAAATCCCTTTAGTTTCCAATTCTTTGCCACCACAAAAAGAGTAGCTATAGTACCCCACTTTTATATACAGACAGAGGTACCATGTGGGACCTGGATACAGGACAGCATTTATTTTCTCCATCATAGAAAATACATAAGAATGCAAGAACTCACAGGAGTCCATGGTCAAATAGAAAACTATAAAGTTCATTAGATTCCCTCAGGGAGAGAAAGACTTAGTGTGAGAGTGCTGAATTAATGCTTCCCATTTACTTTGGTCTTATGTCCTCTGAGTAACTCACAGTACTATAATGGAGGGTTGCAAAGGTCTGAATCTCTTGTAATCTCGTGATATAACTTGAGTTATTCAAGTGTAATATAGTCTATTGTGGAGAATCTTCTTTTTCTTCTCTGAAAGTCATGCTTCTATGAAAATCCTTTTCCTCTGAGAAGTTAGTGCCTGTCTCTCAGCTCAAGAACTATTATTCTTTTGGGAACTCTAGAGATCAGGATTAGCCATGAGGTAATTCCCCAAGCTGGAAATGTCAGTTCTCAGAATCTCTCGCTTTTGACTTATGCTCAGAAAAGGAAGTAGGAAGGTCCAAGGTAGCCAGGAGGTCTAGGAGCCTCCCTCTCAAGGACTCTGGGCAAGCATAGAGAGCTTGCTATTAGACTCTTCTCTCAGGTACTACTTCCTACTGTGTAGAGGGCAGGAAAGGGAAGAGTTGGTTAGTTGGCAGTGAGGAAGAAGGGAGAATCTTCATCCCATTGACACACTTTGATCTGGAAGTCTAAGGAATAGAAGGTATGGGAAAAGACAACACAAGAACCACTTAACAGACCACTTTTATAGACCATGGGGAAAGGCATTTTCCAACCAGAGTTAATCCCTTGCCTATTTCTCTAAATGTTTTGGAGGCAGCCTCAGACATTGAAAACTTTTCAGAAGAGTTCCCATTTCCTTCCAATAAGCATTGGGCAGTCAAGATGGTGTAATGGATAGTGTGCTGGGCCTGGAGTCCGGAAGCTCTAAGTTCAAATCCAGCCTCAGACACTTACTAGCTATGTGGTCTTAGGCAAATCATAATTTTTTTTGTCTTAGTTTTCTTGACTAAAATGGGCATAATAATAGCACCTACCTCCTAGGGCTGTTGTGAGGATCAAATGATATTTGTAAAGTGTTTAGCATAGTATCTGCCATATAGTAGACACTATATAAATGTTAGTTATTATTATTATTGTTGCTGTTGTTATCTGGGCATCATAGTATTATGCATAGAGTGGTGGACCTTGAAACATGGAAGACCTGTGCTCACATCTCTCAGACACTAGCTGTGCAACCCATGGTAAATAAACCTTTAATCCTCCAGGCTTAGTTTTCTCATTTGGAAAATGGAGATGATAATAACACATGTGAGAGATAAATTGGCTAACTTGTAAGAGTGCTTTGAAAGTTTTAAGGTACTCTGTAAACATTAGCTGTTACTGTGTCTGACTCTTCATCTTTTTCTTTTTAAACCTTTATTTCTTTCTGTCTTAGAATCAATCTTGTGTATTGGTTCCAAAGCAGAAGTGTGGTAAGGGTTGGCATGACTTGCCCAGGGCCACACAGCTTGGAAGAGTCTGAGGTCACACTTGAACCCAGGACTTCCCATCTCTCTAATCACTGAGCAACCTTGCTGCTACTTCTCTTCTTTTTCAAAGGGGTTTAGATAGAGTCTCTCAGGGTTACGTTGCTTTGTAGCCTTAATTCTTTTTTAAGATTCAGTGGATAAAACCAAAACTCTAGATGGATGAATTAATGAGATATGCCTATTATCAGCCTTGACTTTTGCTCAGTTACATGATCTTTGCTTTTTCCAAAAGTATTTTTATAGGATTCAAAAATCTGGATAAAAATCTTTCACTTTTCTTCTTCCTTTTTGGCATAGAATGCTTCCTTTGAATTATGGGCCCTATGTTTCATTAATATCTTGCAAGTTTTTCTTTTGATCTTTTCCAAATCAGTCACGGTTCATTCTAAGTTGCAAAAGTTCACATTCATGTTAGCATTGTGTAGTTGTTAGTTGGCATTCTGGGAAGGGACACACTCATGCATGTATTAGAAAGGTAAGGAGTCTTCTGCTCAGGCCTTGGGGTACCTAGTATGTTCAAAGGGAAATGATTAAAATATTCTGCCTGTAGATTTTCTTGAGGATGGAACTGTACTTGTAGGTTTTTTAAATTCCTGTCAACTCTCAAAACTTAGCCATAGTCAAAATGGATCCTGGCAGAGAACTCACATATAGAACCATTTCTTCCACAACATCCTAGCAACTATAGGAATCTTGCTGGTTCCTGGTATAGTATATCCAGATGATAAAGTCTCTTTCCTTAAAATCAATTCTCATTCCCTGTTGAGGTACAACTACTCTTCAGGCAGGGCAGTGGAGTGGAATGTCTTTTGGATTTGGAGTTAGAGGATCTGGTTTCAAATTCTGCCTTTGATATATATTATCTATGAGAGCTTGGACAAATTGCTTACCCTTTCTAGGGTTCCAGTTAAATAGCTGCAAAATGAAGGGGTTGGACTAAATGTTCTTCTAGAGTCCCTTCTAGCTTTAAATCTATGATCCTATCATCTACATTTCTATGAACTATGAGATCTCACAGGCAACACATAAGTTCTTATAAGTAGTTCATATCACAAATGTTCTTCTCCAGGAGCTGCTGAAAAGTGGTGGGAACCTCAGAAATTTCTTGAGTATGTGATCCAACTGTTAAAATCCCATTGGGCATATACAAAGTGAAGAGAGTAGAACCAGGAGAGCACTGTACACAGCCACAGCAAGAACATATGATGATCAATTGTGAATGACTTAACTATTATTAGCAACCCAAGGATCAAGGACGACTCCAAGGGACTCATGACAAAAAGGCAGTCCACTGCCATAGAAGGAACTGACAGAATCTGAAGACAGATTGAAGCGGACATTCTTCACTTTATTTCCTCCCTGAATTTTTCTCTAGTGTAAGGGATGTAGGTCTTCTTTCACAACATGATGAACACAGAAATATGTATTGTGTGATGACATAGGTATTGTATGATACATGTACAACCCATATCATATTGCCTGCCAGAGAGAGGAAGAGAATGTGTATCACAAAATGTCAGAAAATGATTATTTAAAATTGTATTAATGTAAAACACATTTTTTAAATAAAAGGAAAGTAAAATACCACTGGGCGTATGATCACCATATCGTTGTTACCAGTTCTGAGTTTTGGAGTGAACTTCAGGCTTATTCTATGGATATCTTTACTCATTTCATAGAAATCTGCCCCTTGTATAGACTGTAG
The DNA here is from genome assembly GCF_027887165.1 of Monodelphis domestica. Lineage (NCBI taxonomy): Eukaryota > Metazoa > Chordata > Mammalia > Didelphimorphia > Didelphidae > Monodelphis > Monodelphis domestica. Next base: position 203,643,183 of record NC_077231.1, read on the forward strand.
AGATATGTGCTACAAGTATTCTTCACACGTGACTAGAATACAATTGCCACTTGGTATTCAGTGTCCACCAACAGAATGACATCCTGTTTCCAATCCTTATTACAGCTTGAGATCTTCTGAATCCAAGTGTAAGGGACTCTGCAATAACTGATGAGAGAGGGGCTTCTTCTTTTTGGAGCCGGGTGTGGCTTCTGTCTCCAGCTCCATCTTTATTTCCATATGCTGATCCAGTAGAATCTGATTTTCTGGGAAACCAACTTCAAATTCCTTTATCAACTGAATCAGGAAGTAATGTATCTTGTCAGGCCTAGAGATGGGAGGTCCTAGGTTCAAATCTGGCCTCATCCACTTCCTAGCTGTGTGACCCTGGGCAAGTCACTTAATTAAAAAAGCCAATACACAGTATTGACTCCAAGACGGAAGGTAAGTGTTTAAAAAAAAAAAAGAAGTAATGTATCTGTCCAGTCCACAGATGAAACAGAACAAAATTTGACCTCTTTGACTATGTTTTATTTTGGTTTGTTATTATGGATGTTTTGTTCTTGCAGTGGTCTGTCCCAGCCTTGGATTCTGAATTCCCTTGTTTCTCTGTATATTAATCCATCTTCCAGTTCATTTAGGAGGCTCTTTGATCCTGTAGGGCAGCATTGGTGAAGACATGGCACATACGCAGAGCTGGAACTCAGGTCGCTGCTCCTTTTCTCTCTTCTCAGCATTGAAGGGCATTTTTTTGCATGTCCCACTCTTCTGTCCAGCCTCCCAAAACAAGCACTTTGTCCTTCAGCTCTCTCTGATAATCTAGGGGCTCACAGACAGCTTGAATTTGCTCTTTGGGCACTCAAACTCAGAAAAGGTTTGCCAACAAGACTAGGGTTTGATGTAATCAGAAAAATGTTGTCTAGAAATAGGAACATCTGGAAGGATTCATTGTTTACATGGAGTTCTTTTCTATTAGTCTCTTTACATCTCCCATGACAGTGGCAACTATCTTTGTCAAGCATATATGTCCTTGTTTTCTGCCTTATTGAATGTTAAAGGGGAGAGTGTCAGAAAGTATTTTGGTTCTATCTTTGAAGAAATCTGTATAATTTTTGCATACGCATGGGAGACAGCTCAGTGGAGGAGGTGTCATTATTATTATTAAGTGGCATTTTGTTCTACTAAATCACCTGCTTTTTTCTAGTAATCAACATAATAATCTGGGAGGTATCTTGTATGTGCTATACATTTGGATCAATTTTATAACTGTAAAGATGTGACCCACTGCAGAATATAATTTTTCCAAGATTGATTATCATTCCCTTTTCACACCTTCTGTAAAGATGTTCTCAATGCAGCTTTCTCAGAAATTATTCTCATTTTTTTGTGGAACTGGGAAAGTAGGTCTATTGCTTGGTAGTTATTAATATTTCCTTGCTCCCCTTTTTTGTTACACTAACATCTAAGCTTTCTCCCCTCCAACTGCTAGATATCTGCTTCTCATTTAGATACCTCTGCTATGTATATTCCCTCTAGTCTTGCTGCTTTCTCATCATATGGGAACTGTCACATTGAGTTCAAATATAGTAGATTTATTGTTATTGATTAACATTTTACTCATCTTTCCCATTTTTGTCTCTTTGTTTTCTTTTAGTATAATTCTTAAATGCTTTTGGGATCGATCAACAAGCTTATTTTAATGTTTTCTTTTCTTTGTCTGCTTTTGGATGTTTTATGAGGCGATAGTGCCCATAATCTACCACCATCTTCCAATGAAATTATAGCATTGTCTTTGGCTGCTGTATCTTTTCCCATGGCAAAGTAATGAAATATTTCCAGGTTGAGGTGGTTTCTAACTATCTTTTGGTCTCTTTGTTGCAATTGATTTACCCTGGTTAAACTTTCTTAGGAAATGCTTGTGGGGTCTGCTAGTCACTTTGTGTCCATTATTTCTCATTTTTCAGCATAAAAAACTTGCTTAAATAAGACTAGAGTTGTCTTATATCTTCTCTTTTAAACTCTTTATTCTAATTTGGTATTGATTTAGATCTCTGCTTTAATAACTTAGTGATCTGATTATAAATAGATAATTGACTGTGAAAATTTTATATATTGGTTACCAGTCGTGTCTCATGAATATACAATCAGTTTCATATTTTGTGATAATATTTAGTGTTTGGCATGTGTAGTACCTCCTGACTCACTTAAAAAAAAAAAACCTGCCTTTCATCTTAGAATCAGCATTATGTATTGGTTTCAAGGCAGCAGAATGGTAAGGGTTAGCAATGGGTGTTAAGTGACTTGTCCAGGGTCACATGGGTAGGAAATGTCTGAGATTAGATTTGAATCCAAGACTTCCTGTCTCTAGGGATGGCACTCTATCCACTGAGCCACCTAGATGCCCCCCTTTTTTATAGCTCTTTGTAGAATTTTTTTACATGTTCTGTAATACATAAGCTACATAGGCTATAATAATTTTCATGGTTATTTTCATGATCTTGCAAATATTTATAAGGAATACTGTAATATGAAATGACTATCTCATGAAGTGATCTTTCTTTTTGTCCTTTGGATTCACAATAAAGGAGTTGATAAAGTTGCTTTGATTAACTTTCTTAAGGAGGATCTATCAACTATTCCATTTATTTATAACTTCCCTTTAACCTCTGGTTTTAGTTATAGCAAAAATGTTAAGACTAAATATGATTTAATTCCCCCAGAAGTATGTGATCTCATTGACCACTTGACAAGGTATCACATTAATAGTACCAACAGATGTCAAAACTGTGTAATTCTTAACTACCACCCTGATCTTTTTCTACCACTCTGATGCTATCACTGTAAAGAGGAAGGAGTTTCTCAGTACTAAGGGCCATTTTGTATATTTCTTTGTTTCATGAAATGCCTTAACCAAAGAATTCACCAGGAAGTCTACTGATATGAAGTTTTGTCAAATGTGCCATGTTGGTAGCAGCGAATTTATTCAATCATTAGAAAAAAACAATGTAGAATTCTTTAAGAGAAGTCACTAAATAGTTCATTTCCTTTTGATCTATGATCCCACCATTGGGCACATTGCCCAGGGAGGTCAAAGACAAAACAAAGAGTCCTTATATACCAAAATATTCACAGCTTAACTTTTTGTAGTAGCAAAAAACTGGAAACAAAATGGGTGCCCAGAGATTGGAGAATAACTAAACAAATCATAGTATATTAATGTAATGGAATATCATAGTGCAATGAGAAATAAAGAAAATCAGGGATTCAAGAAAACATGGGAAGACTTGAATATACAGATGAGGACTGCAGTAAATAAAAGCTAGAAAAAAACAATCACAATGATTACAGACCATGCCACCTCCATTCCAGTCTTCGACTAACTACCTGCTAGAAACTGAACTTTGATTCTAGATTTTGATTGATAAGTGACTCTCTTTACTTTAATTAGATCTATTAATTAGCTTTTACCTCATTTCCTGGAAATGTCTATACTGTTGCCTTCTACTCTTTCCTCCTCCTTTCCAGTACCCTTTAATGTACCGTATTCCCTCATTAGACTATAAACTGTTTGAGGGCAGAAAATGTTTTTATTTGGATTTGTATCCACCAAGCTTAGCACAGTACTTGGCACTCAGTAAGAGCTTAATAAATTATTTATCTAGCTCTAATAAATCAAATGAAAACAACACTAAAAGGAAGCTGAACCCAAATTATTTGCAGTGACCTATCTTATTTTCTGAGAACAGGTGATAAAACATGCTTCTTCTCCTCTCTGGTATTGTCATGATCCAAGTGCTGTGTCCCATGTCCTCATGCCTCGATTACTGCAATATCTTGATTGATCTTGTTGCCATAAGCCTCTCTCCATTCTCTGGTCATAGAGTGGGCTGCTCCTGGAGAGTAGCAGCTGGTATTGTCAGTGGCTAGGATCCCACCTCAGTGGGTCCTGATGTCAAAGCAGCTGCTTCCTTGTGGGTCCTAGGAGTTTCAAGGCCAACTTTCACCTTCAAGTCTTTAGGAAAGGGAAGGTATATTCTTGTTCCATAGGAGCTGTGGGAGGATGAGGAAAGGGCAGGACTGGTCTTCCCCTTCCTTATCACTCTCCTCTTCCCTCCCTATCCCCTTCAGGCTCAACAGCAGTCCCATGTTGAGAATGCTATATTTATTGTGGTGTTCATATATTTATTTACTTATTGTAGTATTTGTATATATTTATTTACTTATTGTAGTATTTATATATTATTATAGTATTTATATATTATTATAGTAAATATTGATTTATTATAGTATTTATATATATTTATATATTTCCTAACCACTTACCTTATAAAGATGTGAAACTTTTTTTTTTAGGTTCCTGACTTTTTGTTGGCAATATAGTCTTTTTTTCTTAACCCTTACCTTCTATCTTAGAATCAATACTGTGTATTGTTTCCAAGGCAGAAAAGCAATAGGAACTAGGCAACATGGGTGAAGTAACTTACCCAGGGTCACACAGCTAGGAAGTATCTGAGGTCAAATTTGAACCCAGGACTTCCCATCTCTAGGCCTGGTTCTCAGTCCACTGAGCCACTGAGCCACTCCCATTAATATAGTTTTTAAATTTTTTTATTTTTAATAATATTTTGCTTATTTCCATTACATGTAAAAACAATTTTTAGCATTTTGTCCTTAAAAAATTGAGTTCCAAGTTCTCTTCCTCCCTCTTCTCCTTCCCTGAGGTGAGAAGTAATTTGATATAAGTTATACATGTGCAATTATACAGAACATATTTCTGTATTTGTTATCTGTCTTTTAAAAAATATCATTAATTCAGGAAAAACTCAGATTGAATTTCCTGCCAGCTCTGGGAGAGGAGCGGGGAGGGAGGGGAGGGAGGGACATACATTCAATCATATAACTTAGGGAAATGTGTGTGGAAATTTATTACATGTAATCAGTGAAAAATATCTATCTGTCTGTCTGTCTATCTATCTATCTATCTATCTATCTATCTATCTATCTAAATTATCATTGAATGCTGTGCCCTTAATCCCAATGCCCCCACAAACCCTGTGGTTTTTATTGCCTGATTTCGCATATGGAGGGGTTTTTGGGGACAGTGGGGATTTGGTGATAGTAGAACTAACTCTTCTCAGTACTCAGCAGAGTGCCTGGAGCATAATAGGTGCTTAATAAATCTCAATTTTGTTAAAAAATTTGTTATAAAGGATCCATTCCAAAGGGTAGGGGCCCATTTCTAGAAATGACTCTGCACAATTATTTTGATGTTTAGATAGACAGCTTACCTCCAGGATTTATCCTGATCAGGCCTGGAATTTTGAGAGCAAGGTATTCCAGAAGATGCTCTGCCTGGCAGAGATCAAGAACTATCGGACTATATATGCTCTCTCTAAGGAGATCTGCATCTACTGTAGTTCATTGTACTTTCTGAACGTGCTAGGATCTTAGTTTGGCTTTGAGGGCAAAGACTTGGTGGAGGTCTCTGCCTGCGATGCTATAGAAATGATGTGATGGTGGGCAAAATCTATGCTTGCTTATCAACTTGTATTCTGGAGTCTCAGAAGAGAGGAAAAACAGATCCAAGACTGAATGGTCAGCTGAGGGATGCCTACTCTCTGAGCTGTGGTTTCAGTTCAGAAAAGCTATATAGAGACACCACAGTGGCAGTGAGGTGGCTCAGTAGTTAGTGAGTCAGGCCTGGAGGTGGGAGATCCCAAGTTCAAATCTGGACTCAGAACTTCCTAGCTATGTAACCCTGGGTTAGTGACTTAACCCTGATTGCCTAGATCTTACTACTCTTCTGCCTTGGGACCAATAGACAGTATTGATTCTAAGGCAGAAGGTAAGGGTTAATATAAAAGAAGGAAACCACAGTCAAAAATTTGGGAATTTTAATAAGAGAATAGAGTCCTGGGAAAACCCAAGATGGTGGATCAGAGTAGAGCTATCGCACAACAAGTAGTACAGAGATTGGATAATCTACCAGGCAACAAAATAACTTCAGAATCTGTCAGAGACCCTGTAAAAAGAAAGTATTACAACCTCTAATTATCCATTAGTCAGACTCTCTGGGGAAAGGGAGAGCAGGATTGAGGGGAACCTGATAGACAGCTCCAAGACAGATCGATACACTTTCCTTGACTACATAGTTCATTCTCAATGAGGCTCCGTGTGGGGAAGGTAAATCCAAATGAAGGGCAATAGGCATTTTCCTGCACCCTTAGGGGCTGGGAAGGCATGCCAAGTCTATCTTGGTATGACAGGAACCTTGCCAGGGGTAGGACTGAATCTAGAAGTTATCCCTTTCTCTCCTAATGCTGTGGAAATCCCAAGAGAACAGAGACCACTTGCAGGGTCTGTGACTGAGATAAAAACTAGCCCTGATCTGTTCAGTGGAATTTTACCAGTTTGAGCCAGAAGTCACTAGATTATCAGGCCTGGGACTAGAATGACATATTGGTTCCTGGCTATGGCAGGCAAAGATGCCATTCAGATAAATCTATCATCCCATGATCACAAGAAGCTTGAAAGAACTTGTGGCACCAAGATAACGGAAGTATATTGTATATAACTAGGAAATGTCACGCTAAATACTCTATGCCTGAATGAAACCTATATGTTTGGTCCAGTCTGTAGAGTTTTAACATATGATGCTGTAACATCAATCAACTAATGATTATTTATCAAGTTCCTGTTCTCTGACAGGCACCATGCTAGATATTGGGGATACATGCACAAAGAGAAGTCCCTAATCACAAGGAGTTTACATTCCAGTGGGGGAGATAAGCATTTATAAACAGAATAAGGGAATATACACAAATACTCATGTTAGTGAACTACAACATAGTTTTTGAAGGAGGACACTAGCAATTGGAGATTCATGTAGAACATAGCAAGCTTCGCCTTGAAGGAAGACCAAGTGTATGTGCATCTCTCTCTCTCTCTCTCTCTCTCTCTCTCTCTCTCTCTCTCTCTCTCTCTCTCTCTCTCTCTCTCTCTCTCCCTCCCTCCCTCTCTCTCTCTCTCTCTCTCTCTCTCTCTCTCTCTCTCTCTCTCTCTCTCTCTCTCTCTCTCTCTCTCTCTCCATATGTTTCTTTGAATCTAAAGTAAACATGTACCCATTATATATCTAGGGAAGTTAGGTGATGCAGTGGATAAAGAACCAGACCTGGAGTCAGGAAAACTCAAGTTCAAATCCAGCCTCAGACACTTCCTAACTGTGTAACTCTGGCCAAGCCACTTAACCCTGCTTGCCTCAATTTCTTTATCTGTAAAATGAGCTGGAGAAGGAAATGGCAACCGACTTCAGTACCTTTATTAAAAAAATTCCCAATTGGGGGTCACAATGAGTTGGAGATAACTGAAACATGAACTCAACAAACTGAGACATGAAAGATGACTGAACAACAAAACAACACATTAGATGTGTAATTTGGTGGATATCATAAAATGTGAACCTATAGACTAGGTATAGGTGCCTAGTATAATTTGCAGCAAGTGAAACTTCTTGACCTGGGGGAGAATATATTAGGAATGTTTGGGATCTTTTTATATCTCTCTCTTCCTATTCTTTCCAGATAATGGGGTATATGGGCTGACAGGAGAAGAACAAAGGTTACCTTTCCCAGATCCCTGTGGACCACTGCTAAAAAAGAAGCCTATTTACATTCTTTTTGCATCTCTAACCCTTAGTAGTATCTCTCTTTATTTTTGTCCCTTTCTCTCTCTATAGAATCCTGCAAGCAAGGACTGAAGAAAAGGCCAGGGACACGCTGTTACTACATGTAGCAATGAATTTGTTCAAACATTTCAGAAAATAATTTTGAATTATTTGTGAAAAGTGATTGAACTGTTTATATACTCTTTTGACCCATAGTTCCACTCCTGGTCATATACTCCCAAGAAGATGAAAGGCAGAAAGAAAGGCCCCTTTTATAAAGTAATGTTCACAGGTGTAATAGACAAAGTGAGTGTCTTTTGACAGGAGAAGCAAACCATGGCATACAAATGTAGTGGAATATTGTAGAGAAAGAAATGATAGGTTTGAAGAATTCAGAGAAATGGAGGCACAGGGAGGGACACTTGGATGAAGGAATGGAGAATAAAGGAAGAAGAACCAAGAGAACAATATATATCATGATTATATCAATATTAACGAAAAGAATGCTTTTAAGAACTCAAACTCTGTGTAAGTCCAATGAGCCATCTTGATCCTAAGAGAAGTCGAGAAAAGATCATGAAGTCTAAATCTTTCTCCTGACAGCAGAGAGATGGAGGTTCCAGTAGTCCTGGAACTGAGTGTTGCCTAGACTTCCAGGCAAAGTCTCTTTATATTGGTTGGTTTAAAATATCTATTTATTTATTTGTAAACATTAAAATTCCTAGGTATTGGGGGCAGCTGGGTAGCTCAGTGGATTGAGAGCCACGCCTAGAGACAGGAGGTCCTGGGTTAAAATCTGACCTCAGACATATCCTAGCTGTGTGACCCTGAGCAAGTCACTTAACCCCCATTGCCTAGCCCTTATCACTCCTCTGTCTTGGAACCAATACACAGTATTGGTTCCAAGACAGAAGGTAAGAGTTTAAAAAAAATTCCTAGGTATCTCCCTCTCTTCCTTCTCTCCCTGCACTAGAGAATGCATCATTTGACAAAAAATGTATAAAATGATGTCTTGTTTGTTTCTATTTAACAGTTCTTTCTTTGGAGGTAAATAGTCACAAGTTATTCTTCAAACATTAATTCTGTAGCTCTACATAGTGTTTTCTTGGTTCTGCTCATTTGCCTTTTCATATTTTCATTCAGGTCCTTCCATGTTAAAAACAAAATTAGCCTGTTCAGGAGCAGGTAGTGGCTCAGTGGATAGAGAGCTAGGCCAGGAGAGTGCAGGTCCTAGGTTCAAATGTGGCCTCAGACACTTTCCAGCTATGTTACTCTGGGCAAGTCACTTAACCCTAACTCCCTAGCCCTTACTGCTCTTCTGCTTTGGATCTGATACTTAGTATTGATTCTAAGATGGAAGGTAAGGGTTTTAAAAAATACCTTAACCTTCTCCTCAATTCTTTTGGCACGATAGTAATCCATCACAATCATATGCCACAACTTATTTAGCCATTTTCCAACTGATGGGCATTATTTTCCAGTTCTTTGCCCCCATAAAGAAAGCTACTATAAATATCTTAGGAAATACATGTTCTTTTTAGGAAACAAACCTAATAGTGGTGTTGCTGGGTCAAAGGGAATGCACAGTTTTATGTCTTTGGGTGTAATTCCAGACTGATCTCCAAAATGGTTGGCTCAGTTCACAGTTCTGCCAACAGTATATTAGTGTCTCCATTTTGTCACATTCCCTCCAAAATTTGTCATTTTGCCCTTTTATCATTTCAGTCAATCTGGTAGGTGGGATGTGCTATCTCAGAGTTGTTTTGATTTGCATTTATCTACTCAGTAATGATTTAGGGCATTTTTTCATATGGCTATATATAGATATTGGTTGTCTGGATTATACTGGGGTTTTTGTTGTTGTTGTTGCCAGGAAAGGATCAGTGCTCTAGCACTGATGGGAAGGGATGTATGTGTAAATAACAATGATATTAAAAATGAAAGGCACCAGTAGAACTTATTAAAAAAATAATAACCAAATAAAATTTGGGAGGCTGGGGGAGAAGGAAAAGAAAGACATCTCTGTGGGAAGCTTAGAGCAACAATTCTACGTGGCATCTTGATGGGAAGGCAAGAACAGTGGACCAGGCATCAGAAAGGCTAGGATTCAGTGCTTGTTCTGGAACTTACTGAGTAGTTACTCTGAGCTTCAGTTATCTCATCTATAAAAGCACCCACCTTGTTATGATGAGGAGAATTCTTGTAAAAGTCTGGAAGTGTTATAAAGGTGACTTATTACTAGGACAAATAAAAGAGAGATAAGGGGGATTGAATGTGATTGGTAGGAAGAAAGGGATATGGTGACTGTGCCAACTAAAAGGCCATCTAAGCTTAACCAGGACCAGCTCTATTTACATTCCAGGGGACACGGGTGATAACTTTTATTGGGAGACTTTTAAGATTTCTCATAACTTTCCCCTTTGTTATCTTTTGTCTGTTCCCTGCAGTCACTGGCAGTAAAAACCCCTTAGAAGACCTCAAAGGGGCTGTGTGCTTGTTTCAGGGGCAGGTCAGTAGAAGAGAAGTTGTGATAACATTGTCAGATCTGTGATCGAGCTGGAGGGAAAGAAACACAGTTGGTAGCCTCTAGAAGACAGCAAACAGGCAGGCCAGTTTCTGGGGACTTGTGGGACAAGAGAAGAAGGAAAGGGAGCTGGTCTGGAGTGAAGGACTGGTACAAAGTGGTCTGGATGAAATTGTATTGGGGCCTCCCCAACCCTGCCATTGTTGTCTATCCTAGTAACTTCTGCAACCCCTTTCTGAATAGAACCTTTTGTTTATGACAATATACAGTTAAACAAAATATTCAGTCTCCAATGAGTGACACTATTCTATACCCTGAGTGTACCACTTCCCTTCCATGGAGAAGAAGAAGGTATAGTTCATTATCAGTTAGCAGTCCTCTGCGGTCAAGGCTGAACATTTCATTGATTAGAATTCTGCAGTCTTCCAGAAATGGTTTCCTTTACATTATTGGGATTAGGGGGTATATTGTTATCTTGGTCCTGCTTGTTTTGCTCTGTATGTTAAAAAAATCTTTCCAAGTTTCTCTGAATCCCTTATATTTATTTCTTTGTTGCTCAGTGAGCAACCTAGAATTGGGCCTAGAGTCAGAAGACCTAAGTTCAAATCTTTCCCCAGATAGGATTTGAAGATCCCTAATTTCTGAGACTTTTAATTTCTGTTCTGCCCTCAGTTTTCTCAACTGTAAACTGGGGGAAATAATGGCATCTACTTCCCAGGATTAGGTTAAAATATTCGCAAAGTACTTTTTAGACCTTAATGAGCTGTATACATGCTAGCTATTTTAAATTTTATATTATTATTTTATTACATTCATATACAATAATTTGTTCTGCCATACTCTATCTAATCCACCAGTGCCTATTTTGTTTCCCCCTTTTTTTTTCCTATAAGGAGTACTGCTTTGAAAAACTTGAGAATCTATGGGAACTTTCCTGTCTTTAACTGTTGATTATGGCACATGTATATAATGTGGCAAAATGGATTTGGAGTCAGGAATCCTATCTCCAACACTTGCTTCCACTCTTATCCTTGATTTCCTCATCTGTAAAATGGGAATGAGAATAGGATCTACCCCATAATACTAGGTGAGCATCAAATAAAATGAGATAAGGTATGTAAACATTTTACAAATCTTAAAGAGCTATATAAATGGATGAATGAATGAATGAATGAATGAATGAATGAATGAATGAAAAAGCGAGTGAATACTAAGTATCAACAACTGTGTTACATGCTATGGTTACAAATAGAACAATAAGATAGTCCCTTCTCTCAAGATGTTCCCATTCTAATAGGGCAAGACAATTCATAAAGGACATTTTATCTGCAAGTCAGCCAGGGTGCCAAGGAAGTGGCAGCTGGTGGTACAATGGATAAAATGATGGACCTAGAGTCAGGAAGATCTGAGTTCAAATCTAGGCTCAGAAACTTACTGGCTATGAAAATCTGAGCAAGACACTTAAATCTTTGATTGCCTCAGTTTCCTCAATTCTAAAATAGAGATCATAATAGCCCATACCTCCCAGGAATTTTGTAAGAATCAAATGGGTTGATATTTGTAAAAGTGCTTCACACAGTTCAGGAACTTCATGAATGCTAATTTCCTTCCTTCCATATTTGATTCGCCCATCCTATTTTTGGATCTTCAAATGCACATAAAAGCTGTGTGTTACAAATAATGCTGTCCTATGAACATTTATTATTATTTTTAGAAGGTTATAAACAGCTTACTCAGTTTTCTAAAATAGTATTGAAGGAATTCTTCCTGAGAACAGTTAAGAAGGAGAGCAGAGAACAAAGAAAGGAGTGTAGAGGAATACCTTCATTTAGGAAGTAGGAGTAAAAGGTTGCATCACAGATACAGTTTCAATGCCAGGTAATAAGGTTTGGAATTCAGACCCGGCTTAAAGAAAGAAGGAAGACAGACCTGCCAGGGGCTGAGCTGCCACTCATCCTGGGAGGGGTACAGGAGTGAATTATGACACCCAGACCTTTCTGTCTGTCTCCAGCTCTCTCATGGGCCAGATAACCCAGGGCTATTTCAGGAAGAAAGCCTTTCAAAGATAAACATGACCCTGATGACTGGCAGAGAGATAACCTGAGTTTTTACAAGAGGAAAAGCAAGAGGGGGCCCTATAGGGAAAAGAATCCTAACTTTTAGAGACAGGAAGATGTCAAAGTGAGTGGGAGCAAGTGTGCTGGAGCAGAGACGGAATAAGGAAAGGAATTTATCCCTTCAGCTAGATAGAATTTCTTTGTCTCTTTATCAAATATCTGTAGGATTTGGAGATTTGGGATTTTTTTCCCCAAACATGATTTTGTAGATGAAGGAAAGTTGGGGAGAGAGTGGGATGGGAAAGGAGAATGAACAGATTTCTTTTTTTAAAATCTCTTACTGCCTTAGAATCGATTTGATGTAACCTCAGAATTAATACTAAGTAATCCATCCTAAGGCAGAAGAGTAGTAAAAGCTAGGCAACTGGGGTTGAGTGACTTGCCTAAGGTCTCATGGCTAAGAAGCATCTAAGGCTAGATTTGAACCCAGTTCCTCCTGACTCCAGGCCTGATCCTCTATCTGCTGAGCCACCTAGATGCCTCTAACTTTTCTGTTATGTATTGAGGACACTAAGAGGTTATGTGACGTGACCAGGGTATCACAGTTAATGAGCGTCAGAAGCAGGCTCGAATCCAAGTTTCTTTGACTCTGTCTGCTATGCCAGGCTGCCCCTCAGAAGATGAACATAAAATTAATGCTTTTTGGATTGGATTGGATAGTTGGGTAAAGGGAATTATCTAAAGTCACAGAGGTGAGAATGTTAGAGGCTTGTCTCTCAGTGAATCAATTCAATTGAACTCTAATCAATTTATTTCAACTCAATTAAACAAATAGTAAGCTCCCTATATATTATGACCCAGTTAGGGAAATCTTGTACTGTGTGTGCTTGCTATCTCATCCTTCAGAAGCCACAGAGATTTCTTTTTCTTACACTTTTTTTTGACTTACATTTACAATTACATTTATTAAACAACATCTACCTTTTACATTGTATAAACAACATTTATGGTGAGGAGAAATAGCTAGAAAAACAGGAGGGACAGATTGCCCAGGAATCCAGCAAATGAAAAATCTAAGCACACTTAAGTGAAAAGTCATAGAACGGCAGAACCTCAGAATTAGAAGGATCCTTGCAGGTTACATGGTAACTGTCACTTGAACAGGAATCTTCTGAAATGTAGCATACAGAACTGAATACAATAGTCTAGAAATGCCAACCTAACCTGTCCAGAGTACTCTCTCCTACCTCATCCTACATGGTAAGATCCTCACTGCATTAGCTTTTTTTTTTTAAATTTCCATGTCCTGCTATGAACATATGGAGGTAGTGACACCCCTCCCCTCTCATATGAGTCTAGCTAAGCCTTTTCTACCCTGCATGTGTGATGTTGATTTTTAGAACCCCAGCGTAATATTTTGCATTTATCTTGATTACATTTTATTCTAGTAGATTCACTCCTCATTGTTACCTGTTAGGATATTTCTGCATATATGGATGCTATGTGCCAAAAATAGGGGCTACAAATTTGGAGGACCCTAGGAGGTGCATAATAATAAAATCCTTGGCATTTACATAACACTTGAAGCTGATATTTACACAACAGTTTAAGATTTACAAAGCACATCACATATTTGATATGAAGTGGTATGTAAATATTGTTACATAATGATATGTAAATCATATCTCATTCCATCCTCACAAAAACCCTGGGAACTAGGTGTTATAAGTGCCACCATCTTCACTTAACTGATGAGAAAATTGAGGCTTAGAGAGGTTGCAATGACTTGCAACTTTTTTGTAAGCTAGGAAGACAGAATTCAATTCCAGGTCTCTAGATTCTAAGACTGATGATTTATGTTTAAAAAATAATGAAATGTTTTATTGATAAAATTAAAACAGCAATAAAAACACCTAAACTTCTTTGGTAATCATTTCCAGCTAGATTAATTTCTTCTTTTAAATGAAATGTTATTTCCCCAAGTCCATGTAATATTAATTTTCAACATACATTTTCCAAAATTATAAGACCCGAATTTTCTCCCTCCCTTCCTTCCTTCCCTCCTCTTGGAGAGGGTAAACAATTTGATCTGGATCATACATGTATTATGCAAAACATACTTCCATATTGGTCATTGTCATAAGAGAATACTCATATGAAATGAACATCCCAAAATAAAAACACAAACTAAAGTGAAAAACAATATGCTTTGATCTGCATTATGACTCCAATAGTTCTTCCTCTGTAGCTGGACAGCATTCTTTGTCATAAATCCTTCAGAACTGTCCCCCATCATTGTATTGCTGAGAGTAGCTAAGTCTTTCACAGTTGATTATTGTATAATATTGCTGTCACTGTGTGCAGTGTTCTCCTGGTTCTGCTTATTTTACTTTGCATCAGTTCATGCACATCTTTCTGGCTTTTTTTCTGAAATCTTCCTGCTCATTATTTCTAATAGCATAATAGTATTCCATCACCATTATATACCACAATTTGTTCAGCCATTCCCTAATTGATGGACATCCCTTTGATTTCCAATTCTTTGCCACCACAAAAGGGCTGCTATAGATATTTTTGTACAAGTAGGCACGCCACCCCCACCTCTTGTTCAATCTCTTTGGGATATAGACCTAGTAGTGGTATTACAGGGTCAAAGTATATGCCCAGTTTTTTAGCCTTTTGGGCATAGTTCCAATTGCCCTCCATAATGGTTGGACTAGTTCACAACTTTACCAACAATATATTAGTGTATACTAAGATAAATTCAGAATGGGTAAACAACTAAAATATAAAGAAGGAAACTATTAGTAAATTAGATGAATATAGAATAGTATACCTGTCAGTTCTATGGGAAAGAAAAGAATTTAAGATCAAGTTAGAAATAGAGAATATCACAAAATGTAAAATGAATAATTTTGATTACATTAAATCAAAAAGTTTTTGTACAAACAAAAACAATGCATCCAAAATTAGGAGAGCAACAAATTGGGAAAAAAATATTTATAACAAAAACCTCTGACAAAAGTCTAATTTCTCAAATGTATAAGGAACTAAAGCAATTGTACAAAAAATCAAGCCATTCCCCAGATGATAAATGGACAAGGGACACAAATAGGCAGTTTTCAGATAAAGAAATCAAAACTATCAATAAGTACATGAAAAAGCATTCTAAATCTCTTATAATTCAAGAAATGCAAATCAAAACAACTCTGAGGTACCCCTTCATACCTAGTAGATTGGCCAATATGACAGCATGGGAAAGTAATAAATGTTGGAGGGGATGTGGCAAAATTGGAACACCAATGCATTGCTGGTGGAGTTGTGAATTGATCCAACCATTCTGGAGGGCAATTTGGAATTATGCCTAAAGGGCTTTAAATGACTGTCTGCCCTTTGACACAGCTATACCACAGCTGGGCCTGTACCCCAAAGAGATAATAAGGAAAAAGACTTGTACAAAAATATTTATAGCCATGATCTTTATGGTGGCAAAAAACTAGAAAATGAGGAGATGCCCTTCTATTGGGAAATGGCTCAACAAATTGTGGTATATGATGGTGATGGAATACTATTATGCTAAAAGGAATAATAAACTGGAAGAATTCTATGTGAACTGGAATGTCCAGGAATTGATGCAGAGTGAACTGGATGTCCAGGAATTGATGCAGAGTGAAAAGAGCAGAACCAGGAGAACATTGTAGACAGAGACTGACACACTGTGGCACAACTGAATGTAATGGACTTCTCTACTAGTAGCAATGTAATGACCCAGGACAATTCTGAGGGACTTATGAGAGAGAACATAATTCACATCCAGAGAAAGAACTGTGGGAGCAGAAACACAGAAGAAAAGCATTTCCTTGATCACATGGTTCAATGGGGATATGATTGGGGATGTAGACTCTAAATGATCACCCTAGTGCAAATATTAATAACATGGAATTAGGTCTTGATTAATGACACATGTAAAACCCAGTGGAAATGAGTGTTGGCTATGGGAGGGGGTTGGAAGGAGGGAGAGAAAGAATATGAATCATGTAACCATGGAAAAATATTCTAAATTAAATAAATTAATTTAAAAAATAAAGAACAAAAAAACCCCAATATATTAGTCCATGGAATTCAATCCATCCAATTTTGCCACATCCCCTCCAATATTTTCCAATTTCCTTTGCTGTTATATTAGTAAGTCTGATGGGGTAAGGTTGTATTCTCAAATCAAGAGTGATTTAGAATATTTTTTCATATGATTATTGATAGCTTTTATTTTTTCACTTTTCATTTTATTTTTTTTTCACCTGAAAACTTGTTCATATCTTTTTGACTTGGTAAATTGGGGAATGGCTTTTATTCTTACAAATTTGACTTTGTTCTCTATAAATTTGAGGAATTAGCTATTTATCACAGAAATTTGCTATAACAATTTTTCCCAGTTTGTTGTTTCCCTTCTAATCTTGGTCACATTGATTTTGTTTGTATGCAACCTCTTTTTTTTTAACCTTTACCTTTCACCTTAGAATCAATACTATATATTTGTTCTAAGGCAGAGGAGTAGTAAGGTCTAGGCAATGGGGTGACTTGCCCAGGGTCACACAGCTAGGAAGTATTGAGGCCAGATTTGAACTTAGGACCTCCCATCTCTAGGCCTGGCTCTCAATCCACTGAACTACCCAGTTGCCCCTTCACAACCTTTTAAAATTTAATGTAATCAAAATTATTCATTTTACATTTTATAATGCTTCCTGACACGTATGGTCCTAAATTCTTTCTTTCTCCATAGATCTGCCAAGTAAACTATTCTATGTTCTCCTGATTTACTTATGGTATCACCTCCAGCTAAATTAATTTCAATGGATAAAATGTCATAGCTTATTTTTTCCCCATTCCTATTATTATCCACCAACTTTCAGCAACCCTCTCCCCCCAACCTGACTTTTAACCTCCAGCAATGACCAATTTCAACACATGTTTTCCAAAATATAAGATCCAAATTATCTTTTTCTCTCCATTCCCTCCCCTTTCTCAGAGGTGGCAAGACATTTGGCTTGTATTATACATGTAGTATCATGTTGAAATTGTATTTACATGTAATTGGGAAAATAAAAGATCTTTCAAAAATATAAAATCTTCCTAAAATAGCCCTTTATTTCTTCAACTGTCTGTCCTATGTTTAAGCAAAGCTAATTTACAGAATGATGCCCTGAGGTATATGCTACATTCTACATCCATAGTCTCCTACCTCTACGTTGAAAGAAAAGAAGTAGGGGTAGCTAGGTGGCTCAGTGGATTGAGAGCCAGGCTCAGAGACTGGTAGATCATGGGTTCAAGTCTGGTTTTAGACACTTCCTAACCATGTGAACCTGGCCAAGCCTTTTAACCTCCATTGCTTAGTCCTTTCTGTTCTTCTGCCTTGGAACCAATGCACACTGTTGATTTTAAGACAGAAGTAAGGGTTTAAAAAAAAAAGAAAGAAAGCAGGTGTATTTCATCATCACTTTTCCAGGATTAATTGACTTTTTACAATTAATTGGAATTCAAATCTCTTTTTGTGTGGTTTTCAGTTCTGGTGATGCTTCCTTTGTCCTGTATCAGCTTATAAGGCTTCCTTTACTTTTCTGAATTCCCCATATGCTCATGTTTATAGTGCAATAAAATTCATTATACTATATATATAATATATATACATATATATGTATTATATATATACATATATATATATATATATATAATTTGTTCAGCCATTTCCCAGTTGATAGGCACAAATTTTGTCTCCCATTTTTTTTTTTGCCGACATGAAAATGATGCTATGAATACTTTTGTATGTAGGGAGCCTTTTTGTTCTTCTTCAAACTTCTTAAATTACAGATCTAGTGGTGATATTGTTGAGTGAAAGGGGATAAACAATTTAGTCACTTTTCCTGAAAAGTTTCAAATTGTTTTCTAAAATTGGTTGGAGCAATTTACAGTTCTACTGAAAGCATGTTAGTGTAGCTTTCCTCCCACAACTCCTTTGACATTGATTATTTCCATCTTTCATTATCTTTGCCAATTTGAGGCATGAGAGATGAAATCTGAGGGTTATAAAATATCTCTCTTCCTGCCATTTCTCTGCTCCAAAACCTTCAAATTTCCCCCATTCTCTACAAGATAAAATCAAAAACCCTAAGCCTGGCATCCAAGGCCCTCCATAATCTGTCTAAAGTTTGATGTTCTTGGCTTTTTTTTCTTAAAGTCCATTCCAAATATAGTCTCACAGTTTTCTTACAGTTCTTTTAGGTGAACCATCTTCTTTAATAAAGTAAGTTTGGATACAGTTTCCCAAACATGGACTGTTTTTTTCTGTCTCTGTTTAGTAGATAGTGAACATTCAAAAAAAGACCTGAATTCAAATCCTGCCACAGATAATAGCTGTGTGACCCCGGGCAACCCATTTAACCTCTGTTTGCATCAGTTTCCTGAAATGTAAAAAGGAGATATTAGCCCCTTTCTCCCAGGGTTATTGTAAGGATATAAATAAAGATATATGAAATATTTTTGTTTTGTTTCTGGCACATAGTAGGTGCTATATAAATGCTTGTATCTTTCCCTTCTTTTTTTTGCTTATGCTTAGAGCTCATTTCCCCTTCTTTTTTTTTTTCCTATCCACCCTTCAAAACTCAGCTCAGATTTTGTTTCCTTCTTAAAGACCTGAAGTCCATTTTGACTGAAAGTATGTGTTGACCTCCTTTGGACTCCTGTACCATTTATTGTTGATGCCACTCACTGAGTACTTAATACTCAGCATTGTTGGTAATTTTTGCTTTCATGTAATATTTTTTAAAAATTCAATCAACAGCAATTTATGAACTCTGCACAAGCTACAAAGGCAGGCTGGCAAAGTGATTAGAGTTGGCCAGCCTCAGAGAAGATCTGAGTTCAAGTTTGACTTTTTTGCTGTATGACCCTGGGCAAGTCATTTAATACCTCACAGTACCCCTGGTGACTCTCTAAGACTATATACATTGTAGAATGGGGGAAGATTTACTTTGGGAGAAGGAATTTCCTCCTTGGGAGTTCCCAGAAACCAATTAAATCATAGGTCCATTCTCATTCCATCCTGTGTCCCAAGCACAGTCGATGGTCTGAGAATAACAAAGGCAAAATGAAACCATTCCATTTATGAGCTTCATAAAAGGGAGAGGTGAGTATCTAGGGCAAGTCAACAAGGCCTGCCTTCTAGTTGCTTCTCTCATACTAGTTCTGACCTGGTGCAAGTCATTTAATCTCTCTGCATCCCATGATCTTCATCAGTAAAAAGAAGATCATTGCTAGCTGCAGTGTCTATAGCAAAGAGTTTCTTTTGAGTTTAAAAGAGATCATGTTAATAAAAGGTTCTGTAATTCCCAAAGTGCTACATAGTAGTTAGTTATTATTAGTGAGGGTCTTTTGTGTATGAAGCAGGGTGGTCTTTCCAAAATGGTGATCCATTTGGTTAGTTGTTGTCCTTTGTACTGGAAGAGAACCAAAATGCCATTGCTACATCAGGGTCAATATATGGTATGTCTGACTGTGTCTGGTCAGGCTAAAATAAACTCCAAAGGCTCTGCCACAGTTTGGGCACAAAGAGCCAGTCTGAACATTTAGGATGGAGAGGTCTTTGCATTTGTTCATCCGTTTTCCTTTGTACTGCTATAATTCTGCTTTGCTTATGGAGTACAGCACCATCTTTGATGTGGGCATGCCATGTCAGACAGTCCTGTGCTGGTGTAGCCTAGTTCTTCAGAGAGACCTTGAGAATGTCCTTGTATTGCTTCTTCAGACCTTAATGTGAGCACCTGCCTTGTGTGAGTTGTCCATAAAATAGTTTTTAGACAAACATATATGTTTGGCATTTGAACAACATGGCTTGTTGTGCTCTCTGCAGTAGAGTCCAAATGCTTAGCCATTCAGCTTAAGAAAGGACCTCAGTATGAGTACCTAATCTTGCAAGGAGATCTTCAGAATCTTCCCAAGACCATTCAAATGGAAGCAATTCCATTTCCTGGCATGGTGCTGCTGGTAGACTGCCCAGGCTTCACAGGTACACAGCAATGATGTCAGCCCAATGGTTCTGTAGACCTTCCATTTGGGAGGAAGCCTCATGCCTCCTTTCTTCCACACTTTCCTTTGGAGCCTTCCAAATACTGAGCTAGTTCTGGCAAATACATGTGTCAACCTCATCATCTAAGTGTACGTCCCTGGAGTGTGCTGCCAAGATAAATGACCTTATTCACAGCACTCAAAATTTCTTCATTTGCTGTCACCAATGATTCCACATATGGGATGGTCCACATATTGCTAGAGAATCTCTTTTTTCTTGGTGTTGATTGGCGGGCCAAAATGAGCACAAGTGATAGAGAACCAAACCGTATCCTGTTGCATCTCAGCCTTAGAGATTGCATTGAATGTACAATCGTTTGCGACTCCAAGTCAGTGAATATTTGTTGATTGCTTGATTCCTCACAGCAGGAGAAGCCTTCATGTTCTTCCCATGGGTATTATTAGATTCACATATATCCAATTTCTGCAGGGCATATAGAGGTTAAATGACTTCTCCTAGGGTGTACAGCTAGATCTGCATGCCATCCACTAGCCCATACAGTCTCTCAACCTAAAGACAGAGAGAGTACTGTGAAGATTGGATTTAGTTCTCCCCTGATTGTAACAATGAAGATACTTAGCTCTTCCTTTATTGTGAAGATTAAATTGTAATCCCTTGATTGTAACAATGAAGGTACTTAGCTCTTCCTTTATGGGGAAGATTGAATTGTAATCCACAATCTATTTTTAGATTTTAATCTACAAAAAGGTGTTAACTCAGTATTTTAAGTAGATCTACCCATTTTAACTATAAAAAGGCATTAAGTAACTACAAAAGGTGAACTAACAAAAAAAGGTATTAAGTAACCAAAAAAGATATAATTTAAAGATAAATTTAAAATTGGAGGAACTGGACCCCTGGAGGAACTTGTGCAGGAGACCTCAGACTGCTTTTCCATTTTAGACGGTCATCATTGGTGAGTGAAAGACTGACTTAGTGACCCTGCCTTTCATGGAGGTGTAAACCTCTGAGAAAAGTCCATCATCTTGAGACTCTTTTCCATGATTAGGGCCTTAGTAATGTAAAAATGGAGATTTTGAACCCCAGACTTCAATCCCCAGAAGTCCTTGGCACTTCCCAGAATGCCCTATAATCTCACCTGAGTCCTCACCTGAGTGCAATATCACAAATTATTATTTAAAGGGGATCTCCACCTCCTTCGGGTCTCTCAGCTTCCGCTTTTAAGCACACGTGTCTCTCAAGATGTAGAGTAAGTGAAATTGAATGGGCTTATCAGCCCTAGAAATGTGGCTTATTGATTTGTATCTTTGATTTCTAATAATCTTTAATAAACCTCTAAAAATATAATACTTTCAGTAGAGATACTAATTTAACTGTTATAGGATTTTTACCTGGCTCAGAGGAAGCCAGATTTTCCTTTCTCTCTCTCTCATTCCTTAATATCTTCCCTCTATTGTAAATAAACTACCATAAATTCCATTTACTTTAGTAATTCATTTTGGGATTTAGAAATTAAATCCCTGGTGACCTCATATATAAATATTCAGAGTCCAACCACAAATTAATTTTAATAGTATCATCATTCTGTTTCCACACTTGTTGATTTGTGGCTTGTCACATGGTAGCTGTGGACCCTTGGTGGCTTAAGTGTTCCTAGGTGGTCTACAGGCTGATTTCTTAATCAGGTATATGGTCTTACAATGGCAGTGCTGATCTTTGGCTTCCTGTAGGAATGGTCCTTACTGATGATTTCCATTACAGGAGGATCTTATGTGAAATGTCATTGAGTTTCCCATTCATTCTGATGTGTATGGGGGAAGGGAGTGGGCAGCACACAGCTCTACTGATAGAACAGGTGGGTAGCAGGTGGCTGGTGATACTAAGGTTAGCTAGGAACACATTTGTGACTTTTGTAGTATATGGGCTGAGTGCTTGGGGGCAATGGGTTGCTGTGGTCATAAATGCTGATTGAGACCTTCTTTGACTAGAAGCTCTTTTGAGAGCAGAATCCTGGTTCCTTCTTGCTTTATCCCTGACCTTCCCTCCAGAGGAAGAGAGGGGGCTGAGCTCTTCATAAAGCAGTCTTTTCATTACAGTAGCAGGGTTGGGAGAAGGAAAGCATTGTCACTGGAGACACATTCTTCCCTGTCACCATATTTCTTTCTTTGGACTCTCTTCTAGGTTAGGTTTTCACTACTCTGAGACTCTCTTACCTCCCTCAACCACTTCAATCATACTCCTGTACTCCCTCAGGGATGATGTGGGAATGACTAACTGCTGCTGTTGATTGGTTTTCTGGGAAGAGCCTGGAGGTCCTTGGGGAAAATGAGCTCTTGGAGGTAGAGAAAGAAAGCTCAACTTTTAGTCTTGGTTGCTGCCCTGGGGAAACCAGGAGATGTAGAACAAATGGCTCATAGCTACATTGCAACTGAAGAGACTGGAGGGTACAAGCGGACCACCCCAAATTTGTGTTCAAGGCCAGTAACAATAATCAGATAGGTAACATTGGTCTTCTGTTCCCATGCTCCTCTTCTGGCAGACTGCCTGGCTCCTCTCCCCATTTTGAAACCTGTCTTTGGAGTCCTACACCTTCATGCATTTTTGGTTGTAGTAGAAAGAACAAAGAATGTGTAGTCTGGAGATGTAGGTTTGAATCCCAGCTCTGAATCTTACTAGCTGTATGACAATGATAATAGATGAGACACTTCTCTGATCTAAAGTTTACTCATTTGAAAAATGAGAGTAACAATCCTCATTCAGCCTACTTTTATGGATTGTTTTGAGGAAAATTTTGTAAATCTTAATATATTAGGTACAGCTGAGTTATTGCTACTATTCTGAGGAGTTTTTTCTCTTGGGTTGTGCTGAGCCATCCTCACTTTGGATACTTCCTTCAACTTCCTGAGGAAATCTCAGTTTCTTCAACTTGAATTGGGGATGATAATATCACCTACCTTGCTATTGTTGTGAGAATCAAATGAGATAATATTTGTAAAGGTACCTAGCACAGAGTAGGCACTATATAAATGGATATGCTCTCCCCTTTTCCTAGCTTCCTCCTTATGAGCAATGCCATGTATTTGTGAGTCTTTTTAGCGAAATAATGTGGTACAGTGGAGAGGATGCTGGATTTGGGATCAGAGGACCTGGGGTCCCATTTGAGGTTCTCCTCTAATTAGCAAAGTGACCTTGGACAAGTAACTTCTTTCTTGGCCTCACTTTCTGCATCTATAAAATGATGGTTAGACCAGTTAGCCTTTCAATTACCTCCCATCTCTAAATCTTTTATCATGAATAATCAAAGGGAGAAAGAGTAAGTAGACACACAGATCATGTTTAGATGGTTTCCTTTGACAAGTACACCAGAATAAAATAATAATAACAATAATAACAATATCTCTCAAACTCCCGATGCTAACCTGGGCTTGCTACCTTCCTTGAAAAATCCTCTTTGAACAATCTATCCATTTTCTTTCAGGGCCACTAAGAATGGATTTTGCTACCCATTTTCCTAATGAATTAGAGACCCCCCAAGAGAAACAAAGGAGTTCCTCCCAGCCTCGAGTTTAAATTTAACCTGCCAGTGACTTTTTTGCTCATAACCCTTCCTTGAAGGATTGTTGTGATTTCCAAGGCAAGCTCGCATGGGTTATTTTCCTACAATGAGTTTTCCCTATGTATGAAACTGCCATTTTCTCCCATGGTCTTTGATTAGCATTTTAATAAAGAGATTTTTACCCACTATGGAACATGATCCCAAAGCCAGGAGGAAGTTTAGCTGAAAGTTGGACTAACAAAACATGTCTGTACACCAGACCAACTCAGCCAAGAAGACCCTCCCCCTGGGCCCCCAACTCCCATTCCTGGAATTCATCCAGGCCCTCCTCTTTATTATTTTCGTTCCTTTTCCTCTTTAACTAGATTTTGCCCAAAAACAGCCTGGGAGTTGCTAGGGTAACGCCTTACAATCTCCCGAAGCATATCATTGTTTAGTTCCAAAGGCAGTAGCCCAAAGGAATTTGCTATTTGTTTTAGAGATGAAAGCCCCAAACTTCCAGACATTCTTCTCCAATTTCACTCCCCATTAACTGTAGGGTCCTGTCATAACAAAGTGAATGGGTTACCAGGAGGGGATGACTCATGGGAAGAGGTGAATCCTGGAGAGGAGGCTCCTACTTACTTACCTTTGGCACTTAGAGGTTGGACAGATAGGATTTTCTCTTATGGAGAATCTACAGCTGATCATTTCTCAGGTTATTTTTATATGAAAGATGATGAGGATTTAATAAAAGCCCTCAGGCTAGAATAAGGGCAGGTTTAACCTGTTTTTATGCTAGATCTGCTAGGTGGTTAGAATAATTAATCAATTGATTAAAAAAAGCATTTATTAAGAAACTAGTAAAGGGCCAGAATAATTGTACGCACTTGTGACACAAAGACAAAAGTGAAACACAAGCTCTCAGAGGTTATATTCTATTAGGGAGACTGTACGTACACACAAAAGTAGATGTGGAATGTATTCAATGCAAGGTGATGGTGGAGAAGGTGGAGGATCTGGAAAGGTCTCATGACCTAGAGCTGAATTTTGAAGGAAACTAGAGATTGGGGGGCTAGTCAGTGTAAAGGCAAAGAGAAGACGATGGGGTTTTATGTGTGAGGAGGAGGGAGACAACGAGTTTAGATGGATTTGAGAGTAAAGGGGTCAATGTAGGATAAGACTAGAAGGGTAGTTTGGGGCAGGAAGTAAAGGGATTTAAATGCTAACAGAAAATTTTATATTTGATGCTAGAGGTTAATAGGGAGTTATTGGAGCTCAGGTATATAGTAAGACCTAAACTGTAGGGTATAGGAAGACAGATTGAAGGATGAGAGAATTGAATCAGGGAGACTAATTAAGAAGTTGTTTGAATGGGCCAGATGAAAGGTAATGGAGGTCTGAACTAGGGCGGTAGTCACTCGTGAATAGAGAAAAGGGGATATTGTGAAGGCAGAATTGACAAAAATTGGCAACTGATTGGATATCTGGGGTGAGAAAAGAGTGAAGACTTGAGTATGATTCTGAGGTAATGAGGACAGGATCATACTCTCAGATTCTTACACAGGTCAGTCAGCTTCCTGTCTGGAAAAACTGCTTAAATTCTGACTATCCTCCATGGTTTGTTAATTGTTTCCTAAATGGGTGCTATTTGTCATGGGGTGGAGTTTGGGTGGCTCAGTGTAATCTATCTCTATAAATAGAAAATCATCAGATATGTACATTGGGCAGCATATATTTTCCTGTAGAAAAGACAATACATTTACTCAGGAGAGTTGCTAAGTTTAGTTATGAATTCTCAAGGAAGAAAGACCCCAAGACGTGTTTGAGTACTATTCATTAAGCATTGAGATCAGTCCAAGGTCCTATTGATTCCACTAAAGCTCTATTCTGAATTCCTCATTGTAGCATGGAGGTGTCCAAACATTCTTGGTTACACTGGTAGAAAATGGCAGAACCAGAATCTAAAACCTCTGTCTCCTGACTTTCACATCCAATACACTTTGTTAAGTCTAGGGACAGGGTTGGCCATAAGGAGATGAACTTTGGACATGACAGCTCATGAGATCATCGACTGTGCTGATTTCTGTCACTTCCATGGATTTAATTATCATGTTTGCTAGGATCCTCATATCTCTCTATCTTGCTCCAATATCTGCTGACCTCTAGGCTCATATCTCCAACTGCCTTTTAGACAATATGTACAATGGATCTCTTAAGCCCAACATGACCAAAACTGAATTCGTTATCTTTCCCCCTAAATCCTTCCTACCACCAACTTCTTTACCTATGGCTGTTGAAAGCAATATTATCCTTCCAGGCTCTTAAGGGCACAGCCTAAGAGTCAGCCTCAACTCCTCACTATCTCCTACCTCCCATATCCAATCTGTTGCCAAGGCTTGCCAATTATACTTTGCAACATATCATTCCAATCTACTTCCTTCTTTCTTGTGATATTGCCACAACTCTGGTGCAGGACCTCATCACCTCATGCCTGAGCTATTGCAATAGCCTGCTGGTGGGTCTGCCTGCCTCAAGTCTTTCCCTTCTTCAATCCATTGTCCATTCAGACACCAAAGTGATTTTCCTAACTTACAAATCTGATCATGTCACCTCCTAACTCAATAACCTCCAGTGGCTCCCTATTGCCTCCAGGATCAAGTACAAAATCCTTAGTTTTGCATTCAAAGCCCTTCCAAACCTAGCTCCCTCCTACTTTTTCAGCCTTCTTTCACTTACTATTTAACCATACTTTTCGATTCACTAACACTGGCCTCCTGGCTGTTCCTCGAATAAGATAAGATGTGCCTTCCCTTTAAAAAGAAAATATTTCCTATCCTCCTGTGTATAGCTTGTTTGTACATATTTGTTTACTTATTTTCTCCCCTGTTAGATTGTCAAAGGCTTGAGGTCAGGGATTGTCTTTTGCCTCTTTTAAATCTTCAGAGCTTAACATGGTGTCTGACACATAGAAAGCACTTAACAAATGTTTATTGATTGACTGATTGATTACAAAGAGGTGGATATTCCCACTCTTTGGTCAGTTCAGCTGGTGGATTGATGGAGATGTAGTGGAGATGGTTCAGAGAAATGAAAGGGGCTTGGACTAGAATCCAAGTGTTCTGCTCCCAGTTCAGTCCTCTTTCCATCCTAGTTTTTTATCCTTGACAATGAAATAATAGACTAGAATTTCCTACTAATTTGGAATCCACAAAGGAACTAAGAGAGTGATGCTTTTTGGTCACCTCCAATTTAGAAGAAGTTAAACTCTTTATTTCATGATGAAAGTATTAGCATATTAACCCAGCTGAAGCACCATCATCCATAACTGCGTACGAATAAGAAGATCTACAGAAGATATTCTCCAGGAAGTGTGTGATCAGTGAATCAAGTAACAAGTATTTAGCAAGCACCAGCTATGTGCTTGCTATGCACATAGAAACTATGCCAGTGAGGATACAAATGCAGCAAAGGAAATAAGCCCTCTTGGCAAAGGGCTTATACTCAACAGGGTGTATATTTGGCAGAGCCAAGCTGAGGCACATCTGAAGAAGAAGAGCTAAGGTGTAGCATTGGACCACAACAGGGCAGGGTGTGTGTGTGTGTGTGTGTGTGTGTGTGTGTGTGTGTGTGTGTGTGTGTGTGTGTAAAAAATAGGGCATTTGGGGAAAAGCAATGTATGAAAAAGAATACCTGTTCCTAGGGAGGAGAGGAGTTCTAATAGTTTGAGTTTGGGGAGGGCAAATGAAAGGAGAAAAAGAATACATTGGTCTGAGAGGAAGGAAATGAGAGACAGAGAAAGAGGCAGAGACAGAGAGAAGGAGAAAGAAAGGAAAGGGGTGGGTGGGAGAGAGAGAGAGAGAGAGAGAGAGAGAGAGAGAGAGAGAGAGAGAGAGAGAGAGAGAGAGAGAGAGAGAGAGAGAGAGAAAGAGAGAGAGAGAGAGAATATAATCATAGAACCAAGTCCCAGGGGAAGTGAAGGGATTAAGGGCACAATGAAGGGGTGTTAACTTTGGGAAGAAGAAAGAAAGGTTTTGTAAAGAGATGCTATGAACTAGAGAAAAGGGACAATTAAAGAGCTCTTGCCAGATGGTCCGTATTTTTTTCATTAAAGTGCAAGTTGAAGTCATGGAGCAAAGAAATGAGGTTGGGAGAGAAGGAGCTGAATATTTAGTCAGGGGGGTTTATAGAGTTTCTTCCTATAGGAAATAGCTTCCTTCCTCTGTTCTCCCTAGGTTTTACATGTGTGTGTATATTATATGTGCATCTCTCTCTCTCTCTCTCTCTCTCTCTCTCTCTCTCTCTCTCTCTCTCTCTATCTATCTATATATATATATATATATGTAGTGTGTGTGTGTATGTATGTGTATGATTCCAAATGTTTTTGGATACATTGCTTGTAACCTAGGAAGTATGACAAAGTAATTTGGTTTCATTCTCAAACAACATAGAAATATCCTAGGCAAATGGAATACCTGCACATCCAAGAGGGATGGGTGCTGCAGCAACTTTTCAGTGGGAGGTAGGGTGGGGCCAGGAGGGAGATGGGAAAATGACATCACACTGGTCATTTGAGTTTGGGTGGGGGAAACAAAACAAGAGATTGTTGTTTGAATTTTCCAGTTTTTAACAAGTTCTACTGGAGTTGTATTGGCGTCAGGTGTCAGATGCACAGTAGCATCTTTACTGAGAATGAGCAAGAGAAATGAAAGCAGGATGAGTTGGACCTTCTTAAACATTTTAGAAAAATCTTTACCTGGGAAAGATGTGATTATGGACTTAAGTTTTCTAAAAGATTATCTGTGTATTTAGATTATTGATGAATTTAGTTCTCCCATGATCTCTCCCTTCAACTGGGGCTATACAAGTAAATCTGAACACTCTGTTGTCTTAGAATCACTTGCTATTTTCTGGGGGAAGTCTGATAGACACACTCCTTCCCTATTTTATGAATAGCTTAGAGTTATGGGAAAACAATTCATTAACTCATTGGACCCTCACAGAAACCTCATCTGAGAGGTGTATGGTGCAGGTAATTAAGATTAAGGGAGATTAAATGATTATTCAAGGTTACACAGTCAATAAATAGAGAAGCAGGGAAAGGATATCAGTTATTTTGACTCTAGATTTAGAAATCGAGGAACAGAGAACCAAGAAAATACTTAAGGGAGGTAACCCACATGAATAAGAGGTTTTATTTGTGAGCCAAGTTCGATAAATGTGTTCTGTCAAAGCAAAGATACAGGAGTGATTTGCCATTTCATTCTCCAGCTCATTCTACGGATGAGGAAATTGAGGCAAATAGGGTTAAGTGACTTCCCAGGGTCACACAGTTAGTAAATACCTGAAGGCTGATTTGAATTCATGAAGATGAGTCTTTCCAACTCTAGGCCAGGCACTCTGTCCACTCTGTCACCTAGCTGCCCTGGTAATCTTAATGCTCAGGAAACCTGCAATGGTTCCCTATTGTTTACATAATAAATATCATATTCCTGAGTCTGACTTTCTGGATTTGGAGTCTTCCCTTTGCCATTTAGCATTTGTATAATCTTGTCAAATAATTTCACTTTTCTCTGCAGTTTTCTCACTTATGAAATGAAGAGATTGGGCTAGATCAGGAGTTTTTATCTTTTGTCATGATCTTCCTGTAATCCAAAGATTCTTAAATTGCCTCTCCAGGACCTGTTTTCTAGGTCTTCCATTTTGTGGATGAGCTGTTTCATATTTTCCTCAATTTTTTTCATTCTTCCTGCTGCCTTCTGAATTAATTTGCTTCTAGTTGTTGGATTCTAGTTTTTAAGGACTGAATTTCATCCCTGGCTTTTTTGGTCATCCTTTTCCTTCTGATATGATTTTCTTTGTAGGTCATCTTTCATCTTCTTTGCCTCATTTTCAAGCTGGTTAATTTTGGCTTTCTAGCCAATATTTTCTGTTTCCAGATGACTTATTTTGCTTTTTAAGTTCTTTCCCCAGTTGTTTTCAGCCTCTTAATTGTTTTTTGAATTGTATTTTGAGTTCTTCCAAAGCCTGTGTCCAGTTCACTGGAGTTCCTGTGTTTTTGCTTGATGTTCCTTGGTCCTCCTCTGTTCCATTTGCTCTTTGTTCAGATAGAAGCTGTCGATTGTAATTTTTACAATAAAATTTTACAATAACATTGTAATTTTTCCATTTTCTGTTGTTTACTCATATTTTCCCCCTTATTCCCTGCCCCCCTGTATTTGCCTGCAGTCTTGATCCTCTCATTATGTGCTGGATCTATGGGTTTGGGCTGTTCTGTTCTGTAGGGGCTTCTTTTCTACTCTGCTGATTGATCAGGTTAGGCTGATGGTATTAATGAGCCCTGAGGTCAGAACTTCCTCAATTGACAGCAGCAGCTGAAAAGCAGCTGGTCTTCCCACCCTGTTATCAAGGTTGTAGCTTGTAGTGGTTGTAGCCTTCACCCTTGGAACTTAGTCAGCAAAGCTCTCAGAGAAGTATGGGGGAGTTGTGTTGAAGCTTGACCTTCCCAGCACTCTGAAGGCTTCTTATCTGCCCTATTGATGAGATTGAGCCAGGGTGGAGTTTATCTGCAGAGCTGGATGTGCCCTGAGGCCAAAACCTTGAGAAGGGGGGCAAGATGGAGTGTCTTGGCTGAAACTAGGCTGCCTGCTCTGTGCTTCTCCTTCAGGTGCCTCCCTGCCACCTGTGTTCAATGCCCTGAGCCTGGCACAGCTGCTCCAGCACGGTACTCCCTCTTGACTAGCACCTTGCCCACCCAGAGATTCCATCCACCACTGGAGGTTCAGCACTGTAGGTGGGGGAGGGGTCCTGGGACCTTCCTTCTTCCTTCCCCTTAAACCCATGTGTTCTAGAATTCAGGCTTTTTTTTGGGGGGGGGGTGTATCTTTTAAGTTGGGTCCAGCAGGAGGGTTCCCTAGCTCTGTCCTGTTGTTAGATTTGGTTTTCAGTTCCCTCAAAGCATTATTATTTTGATTGGTGAGGAAAGGTTTGTGGAGGTCTGAACTTTTGCTGCCTCTAAACCACCATCTTGACTTCACCTCCCTAGATCAGGGGTTTTTAATTTGGGGTCTGTGAACTTGTTCTTTAGAGAAATATTTTGATAACTATTTCAATCCAGGTAATTGATTTCTTTTGTACTCTCAAGGATTTTGTGAATTAAAAAAAATTTTAAATTTGAAAATACTGGGAAAAGTGTGAAAAAAAGCCTGGGGACTTTAAGGAATTTACGTACAAAAAAATTAATAACCTCTAGACTCTAGACCTCTTAGATCTCTTCCTGTTCTAAACTGATAATTGTCTATTTAGTCTTATCTATCTATCCATCTATCTATCCATCTATCTATCTATCTATCTATCTATCTATCTATCTATCTATCTATCTATCTATCTATCTGTTGTCAGTCTGTCCATCCATCTATCTATCCTCTATCCATCTGTCTATCTATCTATCTGTCTATCTGTCTATCTGTCTGTCTGTCCTTCTGTCTATCTAATCTGGATGTCTATCAATCTATCTGTCTAATTGCATACACATCTATATTTTAAGCTCTATGACAATGATGATATATACATATATATACATACACACATGCATATACATATATCTATTTCTCAAGGCTCGCTAAAAATTTTCTCTAGCTTAATTTCATGTTATGATTCTCATTCATAGACTCTAGTCCTTGGTCAAACTCTCACTCTCCTTTTCTTAAATAGTTTCTATATTTCTCATCTTGATGCCTTGGAATATATTGTTCTCTATATTTGATACCTGGAATACTCTTATCATTAATCTTCCTTCCTGCCCCCCCCCCCCCAACCCTCTCCTCTACACATCTAAGCCTATGGACACCCATGCTTTCCATGATAGATTATAAATCATAGCTCTAAGTCTGGAAGGGACCTCAAAAGTCATATAGTTCAACTTTTTACCTTTATAGTGACTTAGACAAGTTCACACAGATAGTAAATGCCAGAGGTCTCTGAATGTAGATCCCTTGACTCCATAGTCAATTCCCTATATCCCAAATCACCTCTAAGAAGCTTTTCTTGATTCCTTCCTCCCTTCTTCCCTCCCTTCTTCTCTTCTCTTCTTTCTTTCTTTCTTTCTTTCTTTCTTTCTTTCTTTCTTTCTTTCTTTCTTTCTTTCTTTCTTTCTTTCTTTCTCTCTCTCTCTCTCTCTCTCTCTCTCTCTCTCTCTCTCTCTCTCTCTCTCTCTCTCTCTCTCTCTCTCTCTCCCTCTCCTCTCCCTCTCCCTCTCCCTCTCCCTCTCCCTCTCCCTCTCCCTCTCCCTCTCCCTCTCCCTCTCCCTCTCCCTCTCCCTCTCCCTCTCCCTCTCCCTCTCCCTCTCCCTCTCCCTCTCCCTCTCCCTCTCCCTCTCCCTCTCCCTCTCCCTCTCCCTCTCCCTCTCTCCCTCCCTCCCCCCTCTCTCTTTCTTTCTCTCTCTCTTTCTCCTCTTTCTCTCTCTCTTTCTCTCTTTCTCTCTTTCTTTCTTTCTTTCTCTCTTCCTTCCTTCCTTCCTTCCTTCCTTCCTTCCTTCCTTCCTTCCTTCCTTCCTTCCTTCCTTCCTTCCTTCCTTCCTTCCTTCCTTCCTTCCTTCCTTCCTTCCTTCCTTCCTTCCTTCCTTCCTTCCTTCCTTCCTTCCTTCCTTCCTTCCTTCCTTCCTTCCTTCCTTCCTTCCTTCCTTCCTTCCTTCCTTCCTTCCTTCCTTCCTTCCTTCCTTCCATCTTAGAATCAATACTGCGTATTGGTTCCAAGGCAAAAAAGTAGTAAGGGCTAAGCAATGGGGGGGCTAAGTGATTTGCCCAGGCTCATACAGCTAGGAAATATCTGAGGCCAGATTTGATTTTTCCTGATTTCTTAAGCTAGAAGCAATTTCTTCCTCCTCTGATTTTATAGTAATAATTAGCATATTTATCTATGTTCGCATCCTGTATTCCCTTCTGAATTGTAATTTCCTTGAAGTAGAAACTGTTACTCAACTTCATATTTGCCCTGTTTCCTTAGCACATTGTGGACAGTGCTGAATAAATATTTCATAATGTTAAGTGAATGAATGACAAAGGATACTGAATGTTCAAGGCTTGGCAGGTCATGGGATGGCAGAATAAAAATACACTAAAGCTACAAGAAAGGGGGAGAAAATTCCATTTTCTCTAATACTAATAACAACATCTGTCACTGGTGGGTAGGTGCATTATGGAAGGGAAACTCACAAAATGCTGTATTTGCTCCTAGCCTGGGTCTTCCTTCTGGGTTACAGGGAGAGAGAAGCCCTTAGCCTTTGGCAACATTAGCAGATTGGGACTGTAGGTCTCTCTCTCTCTTTTTTTTTTTTTTGACTCAGTGCCCAGAGACAAAGGCAGAAAAATCTGAGGAATTTCCAAAGAGCCTCCTTCAAACAGCTTCTCCCCCACCCCTCCAGCTTAGCTCCTTAGCCCTGTGCTCTGTGGGTGGTGGCAATGGAAGCTTATCTATACACTGCCCAGCCTGCCCTTCAACACAGTTAACCCCCTTCTCCCTAGACAGGTGCTACCTAAGAGGGATGTAAGAATGGGGCTTTCCACTCAGTTGAATGTGCTTTTCTTCATGGGTGACGATATTACTCCACACACTGATAGGTAGTTAGAGGATGCATTCTGAGTGCCGGTTTGCCCAGTAATGAGTGGGGTCAGGGAGCATTGAGCCATCTCCCTTTATGTGGGGGTGGGGTGGGGTGGGTGATTAAAAGCCTACAGCAAGCAAGACAGCCAGAAAAGATTAGTGTAGTGGAAATAAAGTTGGCTCCAGAGTCAGGTGGCTTTGGATTACAAAGAATGATGATGACTACAAAGAAAAGATATGAGAAGATGTCCCCACCCCATTTTCTTGCAGAGGTAGGAGGTCCACAGGTGTGGCATATTGCACAGGTTTTTAAACTTTTTTTTTTTGGTTATCCATGTCTCACTGAATTCTTTTCTTTTTCTTTAAAAAACATGTGTAGTAGAAAGCAGATGGGTGGGTCAGTGGATTGAAAGCCAGGCCTAGAGATGGGGAGGTCCTGGGTTCAAATTTGACCTCAGATACTTCTTAGCTATGTGACCTTGGGCAAGTCATTTCCCACCCCCACCCCCCCATTTGCTTAGCCCTTACTGTTCTGCTTTGGAAACAATACCTATTATAAGTCAGAAAGGTAAGGGTTAACTTTTGGGGGGATTGTCTTACTCTTTGGAAGCATAATCAGAGAAATATTTGCAATGTAAAAGAAACAAGAAAATTTATCAATAAAATTGTATTTTAAAAAGGAAAATGACTTTGAGGTCCAGCTCTGCTACTTACTAATTGTGTGATTTGGGGCAATTTATTTAACCACCACGTTGAGCTTCAGTTCCCCTATCTGTAAAAAGAGGGCAATAAACATTCTCACTGTCTATTCCCAAAAAGTTTTTGTGAGGATCAAGTGAGACAATGAATGAAAGGATTTTTATAACATAAAAATACTATTCAGCTATAAGCTGTGATTTATCCTTTCTAAACCTTTATCTTCTGTCTTACAACCAATATTGAGTATCAGTTTTATCACAGAAGAGCAGTAAGGGCTAGGCAATGGGGGTTAAGTGACTTACTCAGAGTCACACAGCTGGGACGTGTCTGATGTCACATTTGAACCCAAGACATCCTATCTCCAGGTCTAGTTCTCTATCTACTGAGTCACTTTAGCTTTCCCTTAAGCTGGTATTTTTAATGTCTTGTCTATGTCTATGTCTTAAACTAAATTAATCTTTATGGGAAGTAAATCTCTATCCCAGACTTAATGTTTTCACCATTAAGAGCAAAGCAAGAAGAAATGGAAGTAGAAGCTACTGAGTCAAAAGAGAACTTCCTGACTGTCAGGCTTAGAAAAGACATCATAGGATCCCACAGTCAGAAATCCTGAAGGAGAGAAGGAAGTATAGATGCTTAATGGGCCAGTCAAGGCTGGGAGTGAAATGTCTACTGGTGCTTGCTATTATTTCCAATCTCCCTCTCTCTGAGTAGCTGTTCCCTCTTATAGCACATTGTGAAGCTGGTTTTGAGGGTGGGTAAGAAGGAACAAAGAACAGAGAAATCATCAGTCCTCAAGCCTCATGACAGGGAAAATCTTGAACTCACCATCATTGTAGTGATATCTGCACATAATAGTACTTCCTGTCTATGGTAGTCTATAATGATTATGTACAAATTCTTTGGGAATGATTTTATGAATTACCTCTGACCTCCCAACCATGGAGATGCCTGGATATTTTTGTGGGAGGGAGTATGAATAGCTAGTTGATCTTTCAGTATCCAAACTCTCCTTTTGGTTCAGTCATCAGAGCTTCCCATAATCATTAGTTTCATGGGTATCTAGACTCGGAAAATAGCAGGGAGGAAAAGAGCCAGAAATCATTTAGCTCAACCTCTCATTTTCAAGATGAGGAGAGAGAACCCATATCTGCAGTTCAGTAGAATAACTAATACTTGGTAGATTTGGATTAGATTAGATTCCCCCAAAAGGGAAGTAATTCCATAGCATAGTTAGAGCTAGAGGGAATACTAGACCCCAATGGACTACCATATCATTCTTCTGTTCTTGGCCTTGTAACAGCTTCCTGTTGTTAACTATATAAAATCCAGATTCTTCAGCTTGGCCTTTGAGATCCTCCATTAGTTTCTTCCTCCACCCCCACCCCCCTTTTGATTTTACCATTAATATGGCCCTTGTATGGACAAGTGAATCTGCTTATCATCCCTCTGGACATGGAGATCATAGATCTAGAGGAGGAAGGTACCCTTAATGTTCACCTACTCTAACTTCTCATTTTACAAGTGAAGAAACTGAGGCTTGGGGCATATATATCTTAGCATTTCTTACTTATATATTTTGATGCATATGATAACTTCTCTGTCTCTCTGTCCCTCTCTTTTTCTCTGTCCCTCTCTCTGTCTGTGTCTGTGTCTGTCTGTCTGTCTCTGTCTCTGTCTGTCTCTGTCTCTCTCTGTCTCTCTCTCTCTCACACACACACATACACACACACACAGTCCTGAAACATTTTTTCTTCCTCTACTTTCATCACATTCTTTAAGACCTAGCTCAAAATCTACCTGTTGTAGGAAGCCTTCCCCATACCAATTTTGGTTTTCCTTTATTCTCTGTTCTCCCAACTCATCTATGTTAATCTCCTTTGTATCATTAGTCTGAAATCAGGAGATCTGTATTCTTGTCCAGACTCTGAGGATTGATGGCCAGGTCTCTTCATTTCTCTGAATTGTACCTCATTTTATATGGGTATCATAATTATACATCTATAACCTTATTCAGGCCCATCATCTCTCCTCTGGATTATTCCAATGACCTCCTCATTGTTCTATCCACTCCAGTTCATCCTTTGACTTTTTGCCAAAGGGATTTTCCTAAAGCGTAGTCTAATTATATCACTCCCTCTACTCAACAAACTCCAATGTTTCCTTATTGCCTTGAGAATCATATATGAACTGTTTCACATATAAAGCTCTTTCCCAATATGTCCTCTTTCTATTTTTCTAATCTTTTATTCCCCTTCTCTCCAACTGTGCCTGAGCCATCCTGACTTTCTTGCTGCTCCATACACAAAAGAGCTCATTTCCTATCTCCACACCTTTGTACTGGTTGTCCTCGATGCCCAGAATACACCTTCTTTGAATAGCCATCTTTTGGAATCCTTGGAATCCTTCAAGACTGAGTGCAAACACCACTTTCTACATGAAGTCTTTCCTGATGTTTCCAGCTTCTGGTGCCCTTCTTCCCTACCTTACATTTCTCTACTTTTTATTTACATTTATTCTCTTTATGTTTATCCCTGGCATATATTAGGTGTTTTTTAGCTTCTTGAACAATTGACAGTGCCAGGTAAATAATGCCACTCTCATCCTCACAGGGTTATTGTGAAAAAAGTGTTTTGTAATCTGTAGAGTGCCTCATAATTGTGAATATTATGAGAATAATTTTTGTTGCTTCATCATTTTTTTTTCAGTTATGACCAGCTCTTTGTGACCCATTTTCTTGGCAAATATTGGACTAGTTTGCCATTTCCTCCAGCTCATTTTGCAGATGAGGAAACTGAGGCAGCCAATAGAGTTAAATGGCTTGCCCAGGGTCAACAGCTAATAAGTGTTTGAGGCTAGATTTGAACTCTTGAAGATGAGTCTTTTGACACTAGGCCTGGCAAGCAAAGCAATAGTGCTTTATTGTTCTTTGCAATAACCCTGGAAGGTAGATGCTATTGTTATTTCCATTTTGCAGATGAGGCAACTGAGGCAGACAGTGACTTGCCCACAGTAAAGAAAACTAATAAGCATCTGAGGATTTGAATTCAGGTCTTCCTGGCTCCAGGTCTAGAACCCTATAGACTTTGCTGCCTAGATGTTCAAGAAGATAAAGATTATTACAGCTAGTGATTTATTATTATTATTGCTGTTAAGTCAAAGCAACAAGCATTTATTAAATACTTACTTTGTGTCAGGCATTACCTTAAACACTGCAAAACCAGTCCCTGTTCTCAAGGAGCTCACAGTTTGATAAGGGAGACACCATCTAAACCCCTATTTGAAAACAAAGTATCTATAGCATAAATTGGAGATAATTGAGGGGAGGCACTAGCATTAAGGGGGATCAGGAAAGTCAGTCTACAAACCCATTTTCACAATAGTTTTGGTGTTTTTTAAAGTCGCAATTGAAGGAAAGGCTCAATTTTAGTTTGAGTTTAGTGGGGGAAAAAACCATTTTCTCTCCCTCATCCAATTCACCAACTCTCTAAAATCTCTTCATGGACTCCGTTGAAGGTAGAGCATAGGGTGGGACTTTATGGACCCCAGATTAAGAACTCCTGATTTTTTTGTTTATGGCTTGGTACCCAGTAGGTACTCAATAAATGCTTGCTGGCTACCTGGTTACCACCTACACTATTTAAATGCTTCTCTTTCCAACAGATCAGACTGGAATCCTTTAGACATTTCTCTTTTGACTCCTTGGGGAAAGGATGCCTTCTCTTTACTTTCTCTGTATTCTTCTGCTAATTGGCATGCTTTAAGCTCAGATGATTATGGACAGAAAGGGTCTGGGCTCCCTGAGGATTGACTGGTCAGGGTTTACCCCTTTGTCCCATTGATCTGTCCCTTGTCAGGGTTTCCCAGGAGAAGGTGAGACCTGCTAAGGGAGGCAGGAGGGGAAGAAGGGGAAATGCAGCCAGTGTCAGCATGACTGTTTTATTGGGGTGGAGGGGAGGAGAGGATAACCTTCTTCCCTTCCCCTCTTCCCTTGTCTGTGCCCTTCAGGGAGTGAAGGCTGCTTGTACAGCCAAGTGGGGTGTGCTTGGCATGAAAAGGGACCTTGTAATACAAGCCTCAACAGAACCCTGTCCCACAACACAGGCACTTTTCATGAGGGAGATACACAACAGAGGCTCCGTTGAGGGCGACTGGTGGCTCCCGGACACAGAGTCTGGCTGACGCGTGGCCTTAGTGAGACATCGCCACTTTGTCCTTCCTCCCTGCCCCCAACCTAGGGAACCTCTTCTGTTCCCGGGGGACCCCAAGGGCCATGCTGGTGGCAATTTTCTGGCCACAGCAGAATCTCTAGAGTACTGATTATACAGAATATAAATGATAACACAGATACACTTTATATACGTGTGTTTAACTGGAATGTGCAATGCATCAAGGAGAGATATACAGAAATGTGGCTGGCCAGAAGATGGATATATTAAGGTTAAGGAATTGAGAGTCCCAGATGTACCCAACCTGTAAAACGGGGCTATTATCTGAATCCTCTCTGAGGTACTGGGAAGGTAAAGGACCTTTGGTTTATGAAGCTATCTTGCTGAGAGGTTCTTTGGAGCTCACACCCAAGGCCAGATGTTCCTAGGGAATTATCAGGCATCTACTCCACTATGGAACCT
Source organism: Monodelphis domestica (assembly GCF_027887165.1). Taxonomy (NCBI): domain Eukaryota; kingdom Metazoa; phylum Chordata; class Mammalia; order Didelphimorphia; family Didelphidae; genus Monodelphis; species Monodelphis domestica. Next base: position 203,681,951 of record NC_077231.1, read on the forward strand.
GAGTGGTAGACAAGCATCTTCTCATGGATAGTTCTGGAGTTGAAGTTAGGGGAGATCTGGGTTCAAATCCTACCTCTACCACTAACCAACTGTGACCATAGGCAAGACATGCTAACTCTGTGAGTCTCATTTTCCTCTGCTATAAAATGGAAATAATAATGGTCCCCTTAGATCTTGTCTTAAAGGGTTGTGAGAATCAAATGGGACAAGCATATAAAACTTTTGCAAACATTAAAACTACATAAATGTTAGTTATTATTTTAGCCAGAGCAGAAACTCATAGGCACTGCCTAAGGCTCCCTTCTTCATCCTGAAGAGTTTATTGTCAACCCTCATTTGTTCAGAGGTGATTTATACAATGAATATTATCATACAGGTTTCTCTTGCTTATCTTTTAATTGCTTTATTACTCATTAACTTCTAGGTTAGCTCTGATAAAAATTTGCAAGTGGTAGATAGGATTTACTAAAATGAGGGCTAAAAGGAGATTTGGGGCTCATCTGTGCCTTTTACACACACAATATGCACAGTATAGGTTTATATCTGTGTACACACAAGCATGTATATATACACATATATGTGCTCACACATACATGGCATGTATATGCTTGAATGCATGCATATACATGTGTAAATAATACAAACACAGGTACATGCACACATACACACAACACACACACACACACACACCCTTCGTTTTTGCAAGGTAATCACCTGGGTGGGGGAAGATACAAAGAAGTATGTATTCTTCTAGCCTCTAGAAGCTGATTCAGTTGATTTTAGATTAGATGGAAAATTAGATGACAAACTCCTCCATTAAATCACAAGATCCTTGAGGGCAGGAACTTTCTTTTGCCTCTTTTTGTATTCCTGGAGCTTAGTAGAGTGCCTGTATATAGTAGGTTTTTAACAAAAGCTTGTTGATTGATACAGCAAACATTTTATTGAGAGTCTCTATAGTAAGAAGGCTCCAGAGGAGAATAAAGACAAAGTTCTTGCTTTCAGGGCATTTAGAAATAATTGTACCCTACAGCGTATGCCAGAGGATAACTTTTCCAAGTTCCAGGTACTCTGGGGGTAGGCACTCCAAAATTATAGCTCATGACCCTCAGCAGATGTATTTATTTTTCAAGAGCTAGCTACTGGATACAGTTAGCTTCAAGCAATAACATGTATTGAAATTATGTAGTAAAAAAAACAAGATATTTCTGCCATAAACCTGTGTCCCCCAAAGCAGACTTCATGTTCACATCCATCGATCTATTCACAGAAGCCCTCTTGTCATCTCCCTTTTGTGACTGCCATACGTCTTTGCACCTGGACCAGTACCCTCCAGACCAAACCTCCACACCACACCTGAACCCATAACCCAAGTCTTTCTGGAAGTTAAGCCATACATCTTGGAATTCCTGGGCTCAGTCATATGATTGGTGAATAAGTGAGTGCAAATTGCCTAGTCCATTATATCTTGCTGGGCTCGGACCATCTTTATACACCATCAAACCATCCACCTAGACCACCTTGCCATCTTCTTCTGAGCACAGTAATCAAATCAAAGGAAAGTATATGTCAATCAATTAACCTTTGGACCAATTTACTCTCCCTATGACTCTTCATCCCATAGCAGCCTTCCCTGGCTACCATTTCCCAGTATATTCTATCTTCCGCTAGTAAAATGTACAGGCGTGAGAGTAAGGACTGTCTTACTTTATGACTTTATATCCCTAGCAATTAGCATATAGAGTCTGGCACATAGTAAGCCCCTAATAAATGCTTCTTTATTCATTTATTCAGACAAAGATGATAGAAGTTTATTGATAGAATATTACAGAATAAGGAATGATGAACCTGAAGAATTCAGAAAGTCATAGGAAGACTTTCTATGAACTGATGCAAAGCAAAAGATGCTGTGCCAACAATATGTAATCTCCACAATGGTCACTATAATGTAAGGGAAACAAACACTCAAATTAAACCCAGTAAGGTCTAATTACAATGACCAATTTTGGCCTCAGAGAGGAGATACAGAAGTGCAAATTCCTTCTTTTGTTGGAAAGGGGGGGGGGGACTATGAATGGAGAATGTATTAGAGATGAATTAACATATCTCTCGGTTTTGCTTAACTTTTTTCTTTGTTACAAGGGAAAGTTCACTGGGAAAGTTGTAGGACCAGGCAGATATTCAGAAATGGCTATGATATAAAAAAAAGCATCAATAAAAATTAAAAATGAAATTAAAATAAAAATGAGAGGGTTGAACTAGGTCCCTCCCAATTGTAATGGGGAAAAAAGAAAAGGGAAATAAACAAAAGGAGTATGTGGCAAATGTCCAGTAATGTTAAATATAGAATCAAATTATAGTAGATTATAATTATGCACCATGACAGCAGGAACTGTTTGTCTTTCTTTGTGTGTGTGTGTGTGTGTGTGTGTGTGTGTGTGTGTGTATGTGTGTTTGTATCTCCAGTGCCTAGAACATTGCCTTGAACCTAGTAGGTGATTAATAAATGTTTCTTAAATTGGGGGAGAAAAGATAATAAAATGTCTGTGCATCAGAATGGTACTAGGAAAGTGTCAGGAGAGTTAAGAGAAGGGAAGTGAAGAGAAGAGGGGACATGATATTTTCATGGAAAGGTAACATTTTGGTTAGGACTTTCAATAGGGAGAACCAAGGGGAGGGGGCATTCCCAGGCCTATGAAGCAAAGACACAGAGGCTTGATGATCTGGCATATTCCTAGGAATAGTGGATAATTTAGTTTGGCTGAAGGTGGGATGAGTGAAGAGAAGTAGAGTCAGGTTAGGCTAAAAAGGTAGTTTGGGATCAGGTTGTAAAATATAACAAAGAAGATACTTATGTCTCTAAAGTAGTTACTCTACAGGGCATCTTTCTCCCAACTCTCTCTTCCAATTGGAAAATGCCCAAAGGTCAAGTCTGTCCCCTGGTTCCTCAGAAGCCAGTTATCTTCTTGGTAGGGAAGAATCCCATCTTAAGCCCAGGACATAGGCGTGTATTTTGCTAAAAACCATTCAATTATCATTATCAGATAAAGAAAAAGTTCTGACTGCTTGTTCCACCTATTTGCAGAAGTAGGTGGTCTGTGAGTGCATATTTTCAGATTTAAAAAAAAATTTTATTTGGTCATTTCCAAACATTATTCATTGGAAAAAAAGATAATTTTCTTTTCTTCCCTCCCCCCCTCCCACCACCTCTCCCATAGCCCACGCGCAATTCCACTGGGTATCACATGTGTTCTTGATTCAAACCCATTTCCATGTTGTTGGTATTTGCATTAGGGTTTTCATTTAGAGTCTCTCCTCAGTCATATCCCCTCCACCCCTGTAGTCAAGCAGTTGCTTTTCCTCGGTGTTTTTACTCCCACAGTTTATCTTCTGCTTGTGGATAGTGTTTTTTAGATCCCTGCAGATTGTTCAGGGACACTGCATCACCACTAATGGAGAAGTCCATCACCTTCGAGTGTACCACAACGTATCAGTCTCTGTGTACAATGTTCTCCTGGTTCTGCTCCTTTCGCTTTGCATCACTTCCTGGAGGTTGTTCCAGACTCCATGGAATTCCTCCACTTTATTCCTTTTAGCACAATAGTATCCCATCACCAACATATACCATAGTTTGTTCAGCCATTCCCCAATCGAAGGGCAGCCCCTCATTTTCCAATTTTTGGCCATCACAAAGAGTGCAGCTATGAAAATTCTTGTAGAAGTCTTTTTCCTTACTATCTCTTTGGGGTACAAACCCAGCAGTGCTATAGCTGGATCAAAGGGCAGACAATCTTTTATCGCCCTTTGGGCATAGTTCCAAATTGCCCTCCAGAATGGTTGGATCAATTCACCAGCAATGAATTAGTGTCCCTACTTTGCCACATCCCCTCCAGAATTCATTACTTTCCATAGCTGTTATGTTAGCCAATCTGCTAGGTGTGAGGTGATACCTCAGAGTTGTTTTGATTTGCATCTCTCTGATTATAAGAGATGTAGAGTACTTTTTCATGTGCTTATTAATAGTTTTGATTTCTTTGGCTGAGAACTGCCTGTTCATGTCCCTTGCCCATTTATCAATTGGAGAATGCTTGATTTTTTGTACAATTGATTTAGCTCTTTGTAAATTTGAGTAATTAAACCTTTGTCAGAGGTTTTTTATGAAGATTGTTTCCCAATTTGTTGCTACCCTTCTGATTTTAGTTACATTGGTTTTGTTTGTACAAAACCTTTTTAATTTGATGTAGTCAAAATAATTTATTTTACATTTTGTGACTCTTTCTAAGTCTTGCTTGGTTTTAAAATCTTTCCCTTCCCAAAGGTCTGACATGTATACTATTCTGTGTTCACCTAATTTACTTATAGTTTCCTTCTTTATGTTCAAGTCATTCACCCATTCTGAATTTATCTTGGTGTAGGGTGTGAGAGGTTGATCCAAACCTAATCTCTCCCACACTGTCTTCCAATTTTCCCAGCAGTTTTTATCAAATGATGGATTTTTGTCCTAAAAGCTGGGGTCTTTGGGTTTGTCATAAACTGTCTTGCTGAGATCATTTACACCAAGTCTATTCCACTGATCCTCCTTTCTGTCTCTTAGCCAGTACCAAACTGTTTTGATGACCACTGCTTTATAGTATAGTTTGAGATCTGGGACTGTAAGTCCTCCTTCCTTTGCATTTTTTTCATCATTTCCCTGGATATCCTTGATCTTTTGTTCTTCCAAATGAACTTAGTTATGGTTTTTTCTAATTCGGTAAAGAAGTTTTTTGGTAGTTCAATGGGTATGGCACTAAATAAGTAAATTAATTTGGGTAGGATTGTCATTTGTATTATGTTAGCTCATCCCAGCCATGAGCAATCAATGTTTTTCCAATTGTTTAGATCTAGTTTTAGCTGTGTGAAAAGTGTTTTGTAGTTGTGTTCATATAGTTCCTGTGTTTGTCTTAGCAGATAGATTCCTAAGTATTTTATATTGTCTAGGGTGATTTTAAATGGTATTTCACTTTCTAATTCTTGCTGCTAAAATGGGTTAGAGATATTTTCAGACTTTTTCAATGCATTGATCAGTTAATGCTGATTTTTATTCTCTCTTTAAAAAAAACATTGTTATTTTTTTGGGGGGATGGTTCTCTGGTAGAAAAGGATAGGATGCAAAAAAAAAATGTAGGAATATAACTTTTTTTTAAAAAAAGAAAAAGTTCTGGCTATTCCCAGACCCTGCTAAGTGTGCATAAATTTGCACGAGGCTCATGGGAATTAAGTCAGGATATATCTCCAAGGATATATTCTAAGAAGCAGCATGGTATAGACTTAGACTTGGGATCAAAGGTCAGAAGATCTTAGTCTGATCCTAGCTGAGCCTTATTAGCTGATTACCTTGGGTAAGCCAATTAACCTCTCTGAAACTCAGCTAACTCATCTGTAAGATGGGGCTAATTATACTTGTATTACCTTGCTCTCTGTAGGGTTCTGAGAATTAAATGAGGGTGTGTGTAAAGTGTTATATAAATGTCATTCCTTGTTATTATTTCCTTTCTTCTTTAGTATCACTTCCCTTCCAAATGCTAGGGGAGATCTTGGCAGATTTTGTTTCAGCTAGAAGAGACTGGGGGAGGGAAATAATGTTAGTCCTTAAAAATGCGTATATTTTGAATGACAGAAAATCTCATTCCTTTTTGGCTAGTTGATATTTTGAGATGAATTGCCCTGAATATGTGAGAATGTCATACAAGATTTTTCCAGTGAGGGGAGTTGGTAGGGCCTGGGAACAGTAGTTTTCAAATCTTGCCTAGGGCACAGAGATGCCTTATTCCTGCCCTGGGCTTTGAGGGACCTGCAGATTACTTATGGGAAGCCTGGGTACTCCCTTAGCAAGTTACAGGAGAGCTCTCCTGTCTCAGGGTTCTCCAGCTGTCTTGACCCTGGGGAGCTGCCAGAATGGAGGGCTTGGGGCCAGCTATGCCCATCATTGGCCAGCAGCCTTAGTCACTGGCTGCCACAGACACTCAGCCTCCTCCCTGGAGGTCTTTTTTCCTGGGCTTATTGACAAGCCTCTGAGCTTGGGCAGGCAGACCTGGGAAAGCCAGACAGTCTCCAAAGTCATGCCAGCCCCACTCCTCCCCAAATGACAGCTGTCTGTCTTTGGACTTTAGATTTGGGGCTCCCCAGGGGAGCATCTCTGCACTTTCCCTCAGGCTTCTTAGGGGACACAGTTTGCTGTTTGGATTTTCTCTCCCCAGCAGCCCCTCAGATCTTCAATCACCCTCAGCCTTTTGCCCTCTCCTCCACATCCCTGTCTCCGAAGCATGTCAGTTTGAATGGAATGGAAGCTTTGAAATGGAACTGAAATACCCAGAGTCCTAAAGCAGGGCTGGGAGATTGGGAGGTTTGGGGCTTCCACCGCAGTGTCTTCATTCTCCAAGGCAAAAAGGTCCTAAAATGTGCCTGAGATAATTATGTGTGGCAGCTTCTGGCCCAATCATGCTAGCACTTTCTCATGTTTCTTCCTCTCCCCCCCTTTCCTCTTTATACTGCCTGTCCCCACCTTCTATATGAATCCTTAAATGCTAGTGCCCCCTCCCCCACCACTTCACATATATCTTAGGAGGGGTCAGTGGTGTGACTTAGAAAATAAAGATATTAGATAAACTTTGGGTCTGAATGGCTGCAGCTGTAGTCCTGAGTTTGGAGTTAATGAACCAAAGAATCTTGATATCTTTAAAAAGGAGGAAAATATTTCAAGCTGATGCATCCTTTGCCATCTCCAACACCATCCACCAGCTGTGAAGGACAGTGTTGGAGGTGATGTTGAGACATCATCAGTCTCAGCATTTGGCAATGACTAAAATTGCAGAAAGCTTTCTTTTGGTTTTCAGGTGGCAGCAAGGGATGGAGGCTTACAGTACAGAGCCCTCCCACTGCTATCTGACACTGGGGAAAGTAAGATTTGGGTTAAAAATGTTATGACTTTAAAAACTTTAATTGCTGTGTATTATTTATGATACTGTAGATTTCATGTATTATGTCTGAAATAAAAATTTTAAAATGAGATGTTAGCAAAAAAGATCATAGAGTTTTAGGGACTTACCAATAAGAAAAAATGTTTTGCATGTTACCAATTTTGTTTTGTGTTCTATATTTTATGGGTTCTTTCATGGTTACTGTGTTAGGAAATGTATTATCAGTATTAATGTTTTGTTATAAAGAATTATAGGGGGCAGCTGGGTGGCTCAGTAGATTGAGAGCCTGGCCTAGAGGCCAGAGGTCCTGGGTTCAAATCTGACCTCATATACTTCCTGGCTGTGTGACCCTGGGCAAGTCACTTAACCCCCATTGCCTAGTCCTTACTGCTCTTCTGCCTTGGAACCAATGTACAGTATTCATTCTAAGATGGAAGGTGAAGGTTTTGAAAAGAAAAGAAAAGAATGATTTACATCATGACTGTAAACAAAGCCTTTGGAGAAAGCCACATCCTCCAAAACATCATAGTACCAACAATACTTATCAGTGACATAGTGATTACTAGGTTGAAATAAGAAAATATTTCATTGGTGGAATTTCCAGGATACTCAATGGAATTCAAATTGGAAATTGGAAAAACTGTTCCACCTTTTCCACCAGGATGAGACTAGAACCAGCCTATCTAAACAGAGAGGCTCATCACCAGATAAGCCATGGGATGATGGGTTTTTCAGCCAGAAGCAATCTGAAAGACCATTTACAATGTCATGAGGAAAGCAGTATTCCTACCCAGCTGCCCTAAAGCATTCTTTTCTTGAGGCAACTTCAAGGTGCAATGGATAGAGTGCTGGACCACAGTTAGGAAATTCTGAGTTCAAGTTGGTTGAAGAAGACTTGGAAGAACCCTGCCTCAGATAGCTGTGTAACCTGGGGCAAGTCACATAATCTCAACAAGCCTCAATATGTTCTCAGGCTAGTAGAGAGTAGAAAAGGAAAGGGGGAGAGAGGGAAAGCATAAATATATAAAGTAAAATAGATGGCATTATAAAGGAAACTATACTGAAATACAAGTATCAAGGGGGGAAAAATATGTTCCAAGATACAGCTGAAACCATGGATATAAGTGAAAACTTGCTGGTTTCATGTATAACCGAATTTTCTTTTATGTACATACATATAATAATTTATGTATATATAAAATCTGTTATAAATAAGGTATATATATATTAAACACATAGTAAACCATCACCAACATTAAATATAGTAATAATAAAGTACTCTGTATAATATTGTACAGTTTCCCTCTCTTCAGAGGGGGATGCATTCCAAGATCCCCAGTAGATATTTGAGACCTTGGACAGTTCTTGCTTTAATTTTTAACTTTTAACACTTATGTTAACTTTATACTATAGTACTGTGCATTCTCTCGCCATTCCTGCCCCTTGGCTCAGTGACTTCCCCCCTCCAAAACAAAGAAAAACCCTCCAAGTGAAAGCAGAAGCACTGATACCTTCCTCTGAGCTAAGGGTCTTTGTCCCACCCCCCTCACCTGGTCACTGGCCTGCCTGCCCAAATGGTGCAGAAGAGTCACCACTAAACAAAAAAGCGCTTTATAAATCTATGACAATGCTAGCTGTTTTTCTTTTTCTCTTTGGCTCAAGGCAGCAAGGAGTCTTTTTCGATCATCCCAATTCCCCATGACTTCTTCCAGCTCTAAACTCTCATATTTATTATTGTATACCACTTGATTGTTAGGTTCCTCACTCCTCTTTTTTTTTTTTTTTTGTATTACAGTAAAATACAAGCTTCTTGAAAGCAGATAATGTTTCCATTCTCCCCCACCCCCATCCTAGTATAATTCTAATACTTGGCATATGTTATTCAGTTAATCCATTTTTAGTTGTGATCCCAGTTGAGGTTTTCTTGGCAAAGATCCTAAAGTGGTTTGGCATTTCCTTCTCCAGCTCATTTTACAGATGAGAAAACTGAGGCCAACAGTGTTAAGTGACTTGCATTTGAACTTAGGTCTTTCTGACTATAGGCTTGGCACTCTATCCATTATGCTATCTTGCTGTCTGCTTGGCATGTAGCGGTATTAAATGTTTGTTAGGTTGTATTGGTTTGACCTAGATAAGTATGTATATATATATGCCCTTCCTTGCCAGATTGTAAAGTCCTTGAAGGCAAAGATCATAGAAAATTAGAGCTGACAGGGATCTTGCATGCCCTATATTTTCCCATGATATCGGTTACTCGCCTTTTCCTTAAGTTCTTGATTTATAATATATTGCAGCCTAATTAAATATACGGTATATTTCTCTATTAGGTCAGCTAAATGGTGCAGTAGATAGTCAGGAGTCAGAAAGACCTAAGTTCAAATCCAGCCTTAGATACTTACTAGCTGTGGGACCTTGGGCAAATCACTTCACCCTATTTGTTTTAGTGTCTTCACCTGTAAAATGAGCTGGAGAAGGAAATGGCAAACCACTCAAGTGTCTTTGCCAAGAAAACTCCAAATGGGGCCATGAAGAGTCAGAAACAACTAAAACTGCTGAACAGCAATATATTTCTGGATTGTCCTTTCTACGAATACTCATTTTTCTTTCTTCTGGGACTATTGTGTTCCATTTCTCCCAGCTACCCAACAACATATCTCTTCAATACTTTTGATAATAACGTACTTGTGTAGAAGCATGATCATAGAACTTAATCAGCTTGGTGGAGTTTACTAGGGTGACCCTTTATTTGGAGCTTTAATTATTTCTCCCCCTGAAGGGGGTGGGCATGCTCATTGAGAGGTTTGTTTCTTCTGAACCTGGAAACTTGTTAATCCACTTATATTTTATTGAGGATGAGAGAAAAAGTCCAAGCAATTAAGGATGGTTTGGCTATTTCAAGCTACTCCTTTCTGCTAAGCCTATAAAAGGAAACTCAAGACTCATAGAGTCTTTTGGTTCCTGTATATTAATATCTATTTATTATTGATTTTTCTTGGATATCAGACTTTCATTAGAGAAATGTGCTGCAAAACTTTCCCCTGTTTATTTCACTTTTAACTGCACTTTGCTAATGCAAAACCTTTTTGATTTTAGTAATGAAATTATCTATTTTATCTTTTATGATCACTTTCTTCCTTTGATCAGGGAAGAATTCTTTTCTTAACCAGAGTTGTGAAAGGGATTTCCTTCCCTTTACCTTTATTTAAAAAAAAAGTCCTTTTATATTCAGGTCATGCATCAATTTGGAATTTATTGTAGTATGTGGTATAAGGTGTTGGTCTAATCTGAATTTCTTTCAGATTGCTTTCTAGTTTTTCTAGTAGTTATTTTTATTAAACAGAGAGTCCTTAGCCTCCCTTCTGCCCCTCTCCACTCCCTCTTCCCCCCACTTCCCATTCACAGGTAGTGTTCTTAAGTCTACTGAACAGTGTGCTTCTAACCCTAAAACTGATGGTTTTATTTACCTAGTTTTAGAGGGGCTTGGGTGGGGAAACCTAGAGATAGCTGAGCAAAGGTCAACAATCAAAGATGGAAGTGGGGTTAGATGGAGATCTAATGGGACCCTTAGGGCAGGCTTGCTTTGCCTTTTCAGGTACTTTCTCCAAGAGGGTATCTGGACTAAATGGTCCATCCTCTTTGGTTTCTGGTTCAAGTCATGGAAAGACAGTGGCATAGCCTTTCAACCTGAAAAATGGAGCCTATGGAAAAGAAAACCATGTGATTGAGTAGTGGTGGTAGAGGAATGTAGAATTATAGTAGCATGTAGTAGAATTGTTAGTCTGAGGATGTGGTGAATCCTTCTCTAGCTGGAGGAATAGCCAAGAACTAAAGCAATTGGAAAAATGAAAACCTAGATTTTGACCTCTACCATTACTGTGAGTTATTCTGAAGGTCTGATGGAAAAGGGGATTGATTGCCTCTTTGCCAACCTCAAGTTTATTTTGCTTCCTAGATGAGTACAAGTTTTCATGGTAGAACTGTAAAGCCTAAAGTCCTGTAGAGGTTCCCTGAGGTTAGTAAAGATAAGACTTATTGGAAAGGAGAAGAACATCGAATCAACTATTTCGGGGCTACTGGGAGTCCATTTTATTGCCATGCTTTTTCTTTAAACTGAAATAAAGACTGTCCTGTACCTGATATGCACTGTTACCTTGTAGATTATGTAGATTTTAGACCCTTTTTTGCTCATATTTGTGGAAACCACAACATATCTGAAATTCCCAAAGGAAAAGCTGGGTAAGAACAAAACATGCCCAAAATATATAACTTGGGAGGAAGCCTCAGGATTGAACCTAGTCCATATAAGTCTAGAACCCGGAGAACTAAGGCATAGATTCCACATGTACTGAGGATACTATTGGCAAAGGTAAGAGGGGTATAGTTGAGTTTTCACATATAGCATTCTACTGCAGATCAAATCTTGACTGTCATATTGAATTACTGAAGGCATAACTACACGGAAGAAGGACCTGGAAATCATGCCCCAGAGTGTCTGTTGAAGAAACTAGGGGCAGCTTGGTAGCACAGTAGATAGAGCACCAGACCTGGAGTCAAGAGGACCTGGGTTCAAATATGATCTCAGATACTTCCTACCTGTGTGGTTCTGGGCAAGTCTCTTAACACCAATTATCTAGCCCTTGCTGCTTTTCTGTCTTAGAATTGATACCAAGAGAGAAAGCAAGGGAGCAAGGGATTTTTCTGAAAGAAAGGAAGGAAGGAAGGAAGGAATGAAGGAAGGAAGTCTTGGGAGGGACTGTTTTTAAGTACTTGAAGGTCTGTTATGTGGAAGGAAGAATGATAAGACTTATTCTCCTAGGGCTCAGAGGTTAGAATCCCAAACATTTGGTAGAGGTTGCAAAGATGTAAATGTAGGCTTGACATTAGGGAAATCTTCCTAAGTATTAGTTCCCCCAAATCAGAATTGAACATCTCAGGAAGCATGGGTTCCCTTCCCTGGAGATCTTTAAGCAAAACCTGGGTGAGCAGTTTTTTTTTGGGGGGGGGCTTAAGGGATTCTTGCCCAGGTATAGGACAGATGGGGATCATGTCTGAGATCTCTTGCAACAGATTCTGCAATTCTTTGAACTTGAGAAACAGAGAGTGAAGTGATTTGCTCAAGACCACGCGTCAAAGAAGTCAGAGGTCCTGGGTTTGAGTCTAGTCTCTTGTTCCAAACCAAATCCAGTGTTTTATAAACATTTTTATGTTCCATGTGAACTGGAACAACCTCCAGGAATTGATGCAGAGTGAGAGGAGCAGAACTAGGAGAACATTGTACACAGAGACTGAAACACTGTGGTACAATCGAAGGTGATGGACTTCTCCATTAGTGGCAGTGCAGTGATCCTAAACAACTTGGAGGAATCTATGAGAATAACCAACCACTATCCACATTCAGAGGAAACACTGTGGGAGTAGAAACACAGAAGAAAAACAACTGCTTGAATACATGGGTCGAAGGGATATGGCTGGGGATGTAGACTCTAAATGAACATTCTAGTTGCAAACAACAACATGGAAATAGGTTCTGATCAAGGACACAAGTAATACCCAATGAAATTGCTCCTTGGCTGCGGGAAGGGTAGATGGAGGAGAGGGAGGGAAATAATGTGATTATTGTAACCAAGGAATAATGTTCTAAATTGACTAAATAAACTAATTGAAATGGGAAAAAAAGTTGAAAGTTAAAAAAAAAGGTTGAAAATGCTAAACAAAACAAACAAACAAAAAAAACATTTTTATGTTTTCTTAATGGCTACTCTTCACCACAGTCTTGTGAAGGGACTAATTGGAGAATCAAACAGCAAGTTCATTGCAATAAACAATAATCAATCAATAAGCATTAAAAAAAACCCCTTTCTGTCTTAGTGGCAACTCTAAGAAAGAAGGCAGAAAGAAAGAATCTAGGCAACTGGGGTTAAGTTACTTACCCAGGGTCACACAACTAGGAAGTGCTTGAGGTTAGATTTGAACCCAGGCCCCCCTGATTCCAGGACTGGTGCTCTAGTTACTGTGCCACCTCACTGCCCCTCCAAGCATTTGTTATGCACAGTGCCATGTGCTAGGAATATAAAACCAAATACTGAACAGTTTGATTGAGTACTATGTCAATAAAACTACAAAAGAGATGCTTTATAGAGCAAGGCAAAATAACAAACCTCATTTATATCTCCCTATTATGAATTCAACTGTTGAATAGTTTGGTGTGTAAAAACTGAGAATAGTAAAATTTTTATTATTCATTTTCTTTCACCATTATTGTAAGAAAGACCGTATTTTTTTAAAGTTTTTAGTAGAAACTGAATTTCACTTTGTCAGATGTCATCTGATAGTGATCAACTGCTAATGATATCTGCTAATGGTAAATACTCATATTTAAAAAAAAATTTCAGTTTCATAAAATAATTTAGATTAGTATCTTAATTTAAATCTGCGTCATTTTACATTGAATGTGTTTACTGTAAGCCGTATATTGATTCTATTTAATGCACAATCCATTCCATAACTCTTTTAGAGGAAGAATATAGACTACTCACATTTGCTATTATAACAAATTGACTTACATGTTATTTTCTTCTAATAGGTTCTTGTTGATGGGAAGGGAGAATGAATTATAACCTAATCTATAACTGTTTCAACTAACAAAATGAGTTAAAAACAAAACAAACCCCCACATTTTTGTTTCTTGGATCTTTGGAGGAATGGGACAAATAACACCTGCTCTCAAGGATTCTATTGGGGAGGGGAGAGGGCAATTAAGTGGCTCAGTGGATAGAGCATCAGGCCTAGAGATGGGAGGTCCTGGGTTCAAATTTGGCCTTAGTTACTTCCCAGCTCTGTGACCCTGGGCAAGTCACTTAACCCCAATTGCCTTGCCCTTACTACTCTTCCACTTTGGAATTGATATGTGTATGGATTCTAAGACAGTAGGTAAGGGTTTAAAAAAAAATCTGTCAGGGGAACCAGCATGTAATTTGGGTGGGTGGGGGGGAGATTAATGACAGCTTGGGAGATCAGGAAAGGTCTTATGTTGTTGGGGGCATTTGAGCTGAATTCAGTAGAATGTAATTCCTTGAGAATAGAAATTCTTGCTTTTGTTTTTTGTATCCATAGAGTCTAGCAGAGGCCCTGCCTCACTCACTGAATAAAAAGTAGGTACTGAATAAATGTGTTGAATGGATGAATGAGTTCTGGAAATATACCTACGCTCTCTGCTTCCATATTGCAACCCACTCGTCACTTACATTCTGGTTCCTTTCCTCAATGGTTGCCAGTGACCTTATTTATTTATTTATTTATTTATTTATTTACTTATTCATTTTAAAATTTATTTTCTCAGTTCTTATTTGTGATAAGAGATGAGATGTGAAGCCTAAAGAATGCTGTATTTGGAGTCAGGGCAAATGGGTTCAAATTCCAGCTACTTAAGGCCATTCCTTCACTCTAGATCTCCATTTCTCCATTTCTAAAATGAAGGGATGCTATCCCCATAGCCCCTCAGGTAAGATTCTTTTCCAACTCTAAATCCATAAATTCTTATTTATTTACCTGATTTGCCTGCCTAACAAGATTGTTGTGAGACTCAAAAGAGGCAGCTTAAGGGAAAGTGCTTTGGAAACTGGAATGCAAATTTATTGATTGATTGCTACAAGGTCACTCACAATTCCTTTCTCTTTTCTCTGTTCACAACATTTGAACCTGTGACCTTCTCGTCTGTGAGTAAAAAGCCAGTCCCTGAATTGCCTAAGCTTCCATCAAAATCTAACTCTGGAGAGATATAACCCTGTTTGGCATCTCTGTCATATATAGCAGAAATTCTACAAACAATCCTCTTTTTAAATTCTTCTTTGCATACGAAAACATTCAAATTTGTGGATGATTTTAATTTTATAGTAAGAAAAGAGAAGGGGAAAAAAACTCACGGGGCGGGGGTGGGGGTGGGGGTGGGGCAAAAACATTGATCGGCACAGAAAGTGGATCACAGTATCAGTCAGACCGACTCAGCTCAGGAACTGGAAGGACCCTCAGAGCTCATCTAGCACAACCCCCTCATAAATTTCAACTTAGTTTTTCTGGAACATTTCCATTGTTTTCAGTTGTGTCTGACTCTTCATGACTCTGTTTGGGGATTTCTTTTCTTGGCAGAGATACGGGAGTGGTTTGCCATTTCCTTCTCCAGCTCAGCTTATAGATGAGGAAACTGAGGCCAAAAGATTAAGTGACTTGCAAAAGGTCTCACAGCTACTGTATATCTGAGGCCAGATTGGACTCCTTTAATTTCTTCTTTTCTTATTGCTATAGTTAGCATTTCTAATACAATAATGAATAATAGAGGCATTCTTGTTTCACTTCTGATCTTACCAGGAAGTCTTCTAGCTTTTCCCCATTACAGATAATGTCTGTTGATAGTTTTAGATAGATGCTATTCATTATTTTGAAGAATGTTCCATTTATTCCAATATTTTCTAGTGTTTCTAACAGGAATGTGTGTAGCTTTTCGTCAAAAGCTTTTGCATCTATTGGAATGATCACATCATTTCTGTTGGTTTTGTTGTTGATATGATCAATTATGCTGATAGTTTCCCCAATATTGAACCATCTCTGTATTCCTGATATAAAACTCACCTGATTCTAGGTTATGATTCTAAGGATATATTGGAGCAATCTCCTCGCTAGCTTCCAACGCCGAGAGTGGGACTGTCTCTGTGCATTGACTTTTCCACTTAAATCTCCTTCATGCACAAGTGTTTTTGTGCACACTCATCTACATCACAGATGAAAGCGCACAAAGACAATCGTCATCCTCGGTTACCGAGAGACTACTACTATACTACTAGTGTATAATTGAAAATCCGTTACCCTAAAAAAAAGAACTACATTTCCCAGGAGCCCACTGACTTCCTGTCATTACATACTTCCTATAGACAGAGGATAAATTCAGTGGGTGTTCCAGCTCTGTCTCTTTTTACTTCCTGTCATGAGCATGGTGGTGGTAAGCTTGGCAGTTTTGAACAGACTAATTAGCCATGGGCATGTGGTTTTTATTTTGTATCCCTTTTATTCCTTTATTCTAATGATCTTTAATAAATCTATTAAAATATAATATTTTTATTATTGAGATGTAATTTAATTTTCACACTAGTTTTGTGTTTAAGGTTTTTGTATCAATTTTGAGGCCAGATTTGACCATGGGTCTTTCTGACTCCAAGTCTGACACTCTATCCATTAATCATTGAGCTACCTATCTTCTGGATCATAGTAAGTGCCTAATGACTTATTACTGACAATTTTCTGATCCTATTACTCCACTCTTATCACCCACTGAAAAAGCAAAGCAAAGCAAAACTCTTGGAACTAATATGCACTAATATTTTCACATTACCCATGTTCAAATATGCTTTGCTTTGTAGAATAGGAGGGGCACCCATTTTGCATTTGAGCAAACCAAGGCCCAGAGAGGTTTAAGTCATTTGCCCAACAACAAACAGATAATAATAGTAAGTGACAGGGACAGAATTAGAACTCCGGTCCCAGAACTCTAAATTTGGCTTTCTTTCTAACACTGCCTCATGTATCTCTGGCCTGAAGCCCTAGATAACTAAATTCACAAGGCTGGTGATTTTTGCCCCAGCAGTTTCAGAAATCAAACATTTGATTACTGTAAGGCAGAACATGGTATGCATCAGTGTAAGGAGTTTTGACACCACAGAAAACCAGGGTCCTCCAAACCCTGGAGGGTTGTTGTTATTCTATTGCCCAACCAATCAGAGCAGGCAGCTCAAACTGCCAGGGAGCTCCTGGGCAGCCTGATCTGGCCGCCTGCCCTGGCTATCTGCTGTGAGCTAAGGGGCCCAGCGTGTTTATCTTCAGGAGAGGGGAAATGTCATTTGGAAGAACATCAAGGGGGCCAGCTCCTCTGCTGCTGGAGCCAGTCTCTGCAGGCTTCTGAAGGCAGGGTAGGAGACAGCCCCCGGCATGGAGTGTGTTAGCCAAAGCAAGGGGCCCACCCCATTTTCACCCCCTACGTGGGTTTTTCAGTTTCCTGGTTCACACATGGGACACTTGAAGCTGCTCAGAGAAAGGGGAAGAGATGGAGCCGTGCAGAGAGCCATCAAGAAGACCCAGGCATCCTGCTTCCCAGGGCTGCCCATAGTAGAGGGCCTCCCTCTGTGTGGAGCTATGGATGAGACCCTGAGGATGACAGGGATCCTAGCCATCCCTCGCCGCACCTCGTGCTACCTCTATCATCTGGGATCTGACTCAAGACATCTCAAGGGAGACTATGATTTCTGTCTTTGCTTTGTAGAGTAGGAGGAGCGCCAGGTAGACCTGCTTTCTAGCAGCCTCCTTGGGGAGAGGCAGACAAGGTCCTGTGGTCTAGGACCTCTTTGTCCAGGTGACTCTTCTTCTGGGATGGAGCTCAGAGTCTATCTAACACACCTCAAATACTTATAGTCTAGGGAAACAAGAATCCATGTGTCTGTGCGAGGGCATATGTGAGTAGGGGGGTATAGGGTCAATGCTACTTTTCTTGATTTTTCTCAAGGGGATGGGAATATTTAGCATATATTCACCAGCTTAGATCCTTGGCACCAAAAGCTGGTTAAAGACCATCCAGAACACCATGGAATATCTAGAAAATGTCTTTTCTTTTTTATTTAAAAATTTAATTTAATTAATTATAGAAAAAAAATTAAACCCTTAACTTCTGCCTTAGAGTCAATACTAGGTATTGGCTCCAAGGCAGAAGAGTGGTAAGGGCTAGGCAATGGGAGCTAAGTGACTTGCCCAGGGTCACACAGCTAGAAAGTATCTGAGGTCACATTTGAACCCAGGACCTCCCATCTCTAGGACTGACTCTCAATCCACTGAGCCACCCAACTGCCCCTTAATTATAGAAAATTTCTTGATCAAAGTAAGAGTAAAAAAAATTGGGAACTTATCAAGGTTAGAACAAATCAGACAGTATCTAAGAGTAAAGGAGCACTTTTGCTGGAGCAGGATAAGATTTCAGCTCCCAGAGGAGGCAGAGAACAATCTCACATAGAGAAGGAATTCCCTTCTCTATGTGCCCAAGCTCCCTTGATAGGCATTCAAAATTTCACCCTTTCTCTGTTGCCTTATTTCAAGTTCTCTAGAAATCTCTAAAGAAATTCTTTTTGTGGTCCTGGGTAGCTAGGAGTTTAGACTCGAGAAAACTTGAGTTCAAATTCAACCTGAGATGCTTACTCATTGATCCTGATTTAGTCACTTAACCTCTACATTAAAATGGGGATGACAATACCTGTCTCCCAGGATTGTTGTGAAGCTCAAATGAGATAATATTTGTAAAGTGCTAAGCACCATTCCTGGCACGTAATGGGCTCTCTATCAATGCTTATTCTCTTCTCCTTCCCAATAAGGCAGAATCGAATAATCTGTGGAGTTCAAAGGATAGTAGATTTAGAGGTAGAAGGAGCCTCAGGGGTCATCTTTTCCCACTTCCTCATTTTGCACATGGGAAACTTGAAACCCAGAAAAATTCATTGATTTACCTAGGGTAATACCTTTAAGATGTGACAGAGGCAGTATTTTCTCTGACTCCAGAGCCAATTTTCTTTCCACTGGCAATATTTAAAGGTTAATGTTCCTGGGTCTTCCTGCCTTCAAATCTAGACTCTATCTGCTATACCTAAGACACTTTTCATAGAGCCAGAGGTCTCTAATTAGAGAATCAAGGGCAGTACCATAATAACATAGAGTACTTTGCAGTTTTTATAGTTCTTTTCTTACACTAGTGGATGATCTCTCTCTCTCTGTCTGTCTCTCTGTCTGTCTCTCTGTCTCTGTCTCTCTCTGTCTGTCTCTCTTTCTGTCTCTCTCTCCCTCCCTCTCTCTGCCTCTCTTTCTCTCTGTCTGTCTCTCCCTCCCTCTCTCTCTGTCTCTCTCTCTTTGTCTCTCTCTCTCTTTCTGTCTCTGTCTCCCTCCCTCTCTCTGTCTTTCTCTGTCTCTGTCTCTCTGTCTTGTCTCTCTCAGTCTCTGTCTCTTTCTCTCTGTCTCTCTCTCTGTCTCTGTCTCTCTCTCTATATGTTTATATAGTCATTATTATTATTATTCTTTTCATTGTGGCATCTAGATGACTTGGAGGCAGGAAAACTCATCTTCCTCAGTTCAAATCTAACCTGAGAGACTTATCAGCTGTGAACCGGTCAGTCATTTGATCTTATTTGCCTCAGTTTCCTCATCTATAAAACAAGCCGGAGAAGGAAATGACAAACAAATCCAGTATCACTGCCAAAAGGACCCCAAATGGAGTCACAAAGTTGGACACGACTGAACAAGGAAAATGTTGATTCTGCCTGACAGAGGGTCTTGTTGGGGTTGCTATTGAAGGGATTCTTCAGATCTGGGTTGCCTACATATGGCCATTATGATCCCTTTCAACTCTGCAAAACTGTGATTGCATAATTGTGATTCAGGGACAGTTTCTGAGGTCTAAGAAGGTTCTTGCCTGAAAAGGATGTGCCTGGGAAGACTTATCTGACCTGCTTTTCCCCAATGCAATAATACACAAACCATCCTGCACCCTTCTTTTTGCCACTCAAGCTCTGACCAACAGGTACACCCATTGTGCCACCTTCTCTTTCTCTTTCCCTTCCTCTTCCTCTCCCCTCCCCCTCTGACCCCAACCCTGGAACACACTTCTGACCCAGCAGGCACAAGGAGACTCTGGGGAGCGGCTCCTACAGGAGATTAGAGTGAGGTGGTAGGAAGGAATGTGAGAGGGAGTGGGGGGGGCGGAGAGGAGCCCCCTGAGCTCTAACCTCTCTTGGGGGTAAGGGTGGGAGGGGAGCAGCGAGGCTGGTACTGACTGGGACAGGGTGTTTCAACACCAAAGCCCCTCTCCAACTGGGTGGTAGGAGGAGATGAATTAGGGCTGGGGGAGGGAGGAGAGCTGAGGGAACCCTTTCAACCATCAGTGCAGAGATTGGAAAAGGGTGAGATTAAAAGGCATTGCTGGTCTGGGATCATCTTCTATCTATTCATTTCCAAAACCTACCTAAAAGCTATGGTCATGATGATGATGATATAATAAGACAATAATAAATATCTTTGTTTTATCAAATGTATTAAATATTTATTAAATCCACATCGGATTCAAATACTTCCCCCTAAAAGCACAGAGATAAACCCAGATTTACCAAAATCCAAGTCCTTCCCTCTGAATTTGATAGATCTGGGCTTGAGTTTAATTTTGCATTGCTGGCTATGTGTTCTTGGACAAATTACTTTCCCTTTCTGAGCTTTGGTTTCCTCATCTATAAAGAGAGAATGTGAAAAAATAAAAATGTGAAAAAAAATTGGACAATGTGTTCAAGTTAGTGCTTTCTTAGCTATTTCTTTGCCCCCAAAGAGAGACAAATGAGCTAGCAGGCTGTCTTGTGCTTTCTGGATTCTCCTGCCTTCCCTTCACTGGCAATTTGAACTCTGTGCCGCCCCTAAGGTCCATCTCTGTGAAGGTTGGACATGTTATGTGTTGTCTTGGAGGATCTGATCATGGTGTATTTTGTGACCTGGATCAAATCCTTTTACCTCATGTGGACTCAGGCGGATGTGTGAACTGAGAAGAATCCCTACCTGAACCCCCTCCTTATAGATGTGTGTGTGTATGTGGGGTGCTGGGAGAAAAGCATCCCAGGAGCACTGAGCTAAAGAAGAGTTTTTAGTTTAATGAGAGGAGGCTGGAGGGAGGGAAAAGAGCCTTTGTCAGAGGGTGGCATCGATTGTGTAGACTCAGTAAGCTTCCTCTTTGGCCTATATTTTCTTTCTTTTAATTTTTTTTTGTTATTGAGAACTTTTTTTTAAAACATCATTTATATTACTAAATATATCTCTATCCTCTGCCCTACCTAGGGAGCTAAGCCCTTAAAATGAGGGATGTGCTGGCAAATGTTTAACAACCAGCTTTCCAAAAAAAGGGGGGAAAAGTGAGATTGAGGATGACCTTTTAAGTTTAATGTGCATTATTCGTTTTTTCCCCATCACTTTCTTAAATCAAGAAGATCAATAAACAATAAATTTCATCTGGTTTGTAGCTGTTTGCAACGTGTTCACACTGAACATCCGATCCAGGGAGTCTTTTAAGCGTACTCTAGCATAAAATAAAAAATAAAGAGGTCGGGAGGAAGCAGTTCAGCAAAACAAAACAAAACTTACCAACTGAGTGTATTCACTGTTCCACAACCATACTCTCCCAAGTCTGTAGAGAAAGAGGGAATGTTTTCATTGTACTAGTTGGTTAGGAGGAGGAATTAGGACTGTGAATTTGCCAAAGAACTAAGGTCTAATAAGGATGGGGTAGGGATGAGAGAGGTAGAGTCTTTAGTGTTGGACATGAGGAGCAAAGACAGGGTAAAGGATAAAATGAGAATGTGATAGAAATACAGATGGATAGAGAGATAGATCAACTATTATTAAGCATTTAATGGTCCAAGAATTATGCTAAATAATGAGATATATATATATATATATATATACACACATATAAATATATATATGAAAGTAACAGAATTCCTGCCCTCAAGGAGCTTACATTCAGGTAAGAGAAGACAACTCATACAAGGGAGATGGAAAGAGGCAGCATGGTTTAAAAATGGTGGCCTGAAAGCAAAATGGATACCTGGATCTGGACATGAAAAATCTCACCTCTCAGAGGCCATGGTGGTGCTAGGAGCAGTGCAGGATTCTGATGGGATGGAGATGAAGACCATGGGGAAGATGAGAATGATGTCTGATCATAAGCTCATGGTTTGGAAACTGGTCAGGGTGCATTTCTCCAGGTACCCTGCTGGCTTAGCCTAAACCTGGCACTCCACTGTGACTTTTAGGTTTCCCATTTTAACTGTTTTTGTCCTTGAATCTGAGGAAAACTTTGTAAATTTCCTATTTTTTTTTTTGTAACCAAAGCCAAATCTGAAAATGGGTGGATTTAGCAGTACTTCCCCACCCAAGTTTCCGTACATAGGTTCTAAAAAAAGGGGAGGTGCAGAGCACAGCTGTGCTAACAATATCTCTCTTTATCTCTTAAAATTTAGTCCTGCCTGGGTGTCTGGGTAACCCCAAGGGCCAGGGATATGACCAGGGATCTCTTATCACAGCCAGGGCAGGGCCTGAGTGGCATGAATCAGAGTTGTAATGAAAGCCAGGCTAACCAGATAAGGAACCCAGGACAAAATAATTAGAATAGCATGAGGTAAGGGTGGGGGTGAGGAGAGCATGCAGACAGAAGGACACAGCTTAGGATATTCATCTTGGATTCAGTTAGTAGGTTTCAAAACTGGACTTGAAACACCTCCTCTGAAAAAAGTTCTCTGACTAATGTGCTTCTATAAAAAATACATATTTATTATGAAATTGACAATCATATAAAAACAAAAAACTTATATACCAACCATACAAGTTTATATCTGAAATCGTGATTGTTATGTACAGCTATTTTAAAGTACAGTATATAATAAACTTAACATGATAGTGTGTACTCTTCTCCTTTTTGATGCCCCCTTCTGAATTTCCTTTCTTTTGTGGATTTAAAATTATTTTCATTGATATTCTTTCCTCTTCTCCTCTCCTTTCTCTCTCTCTCTCTCTCTCTCTCTCTCTCTCTCTCTCTCTCTCTCTCTCTCTCTCTCTTTCTCCCTCCCCCCCCCCCCTCTCTCTCTCTCTCTCTCTCTCTCTCTCTCTCTCTCTCCCTCTCCCTCTCTCTCTCCCTCTCTCCTCTTTTTCTCTCTCTCTTTCCCTTCCCTCCCCTCCCCTCCCCTCCCCTCCCCTCCCCTCCCCTCCCCTCCCCTCCCCTCCCCTTCCCTTCCCTTCCCTTCCCTTCCCTTCCCTTCCCTTCCCTTCCCTTCCCTTCCCTTCCCTTCCCTTCCCTTCCCTTCCCTTCCCTTCCCTTCCCTTCCCTTCCCTTCCCTTCCCTTCCCTTCCCTTCCCTTCCCTTCCCTTAATCAAAACTCTTCCTAGTTGGATAGAGAGCTGAACTTAGAATCAGGAAAAACTGAGTTCAAATCTTGCTTCAGACCCTCACTAGCCAACTCACTTTTCCCCTCTCTCAGCCCTAGTTTCCTCATATGTGAATAGGAATAGTAATACCACCTTCCTTAAAAGGGTTGTCATGAGGATGAAAA
The DNA here is from genome assembly GCF_027887165.1 of Monodelphis domestica. NCBI lineage: Eukaryota > Metazoa > Chordata > Mammalia > Didelphimorphia > Didelphidae > Monodelphis > Monodelphis domestica. The sequence continues at coordinate 203,705,067 of NC_077231.1, forward strand.
GAGATAAAATGTGTAAAAGCATTTTGCGAACCCTAGAGCATTATATAAATGTCAATTATTATTATTATTATAACAAATGAGTCTAGTTGCACAAAAACAAATTTGTATTGTATTGGCTGCGTCTGAAAATGTGTCTCATTCTGGACATACATTATGTTACTTCCCCAAAGAGAGACTAACGTCCTTCTCTAATGCCTCTCTGGAGAAAGAAGTGGTCCTGGGTTTATGATTAAAATTATCTTGAGAGACTGATCTAGGGTAAGAAATATCAGCTTATTGGTTAGGTCAGCATTGTAACTGATGAAATGACACATAAGTCTACAGACCTCTGGAATGACCGTTGACCTGGAAGCTGGGTGAGGCAGCTTAATAATAGTTTTAGGAGCTCATTATTCAGATCCTTGAACATACCAAGACATTTCTAATTGGTAGAGAGTTAACTGAGTGGTGGTTTATCAAATCATCTATCCTCCTCCATCCCCTCTGGGTGGACAGGTCAGGTACACCAGCCTTCTCCCTTTCATTTTTTAAAAAATATATTTTATTTGATCATTTCCAAGCATTATTCGTTAAAGACATAGATGATTTTCTTTTCCTCCCCCCCACCCCCCATAGCCGACGCGTAAATCCACTGGGCATTACATGTTTTCTTGATTTGAACCCATTGCTTTGTTGATAATATTTGCATTAGAGTGTTCATTTAGAGTCTCTCCTCTGTCATGTCCCCTCAACCACTGTATTCAGGCAGTTGCTTTTCCTCGGTGTTTCCACTCCCATAGTTTATCCTTTGCTTATGAATAGTGTTTTTTTCTCCTAGATCCCTGCAAATTGTTCAGGGACATTACACCGCCATTATTGGAGAAGTCCATTACGTTCGATTATACCACAGTGTATTAGTCTCTGTGTATAATGTTCTCCTGGTTCTGCTCCTCTCGCTCTGCATTACTTCCTGGAGGTTGTTCCAGTCTCCATGGAACTCCTCCACTTTATTATTCCTTTTAGCACAATAGTATTCCATCACCAACATATACCACAATTTGCTCAGCCATTCCCCAATTGATGGGCATCCCCTCGTTTTCCAGTTTTTGGCCACCACAAAGAGCGCAGCTATGAATATTTTTGTACAAGTCTTTTTGTCCATTATCTCTTTGGGGTATAGACCCAGCAGTGCTATGGCTGGATCAAAGGGTAGATATTCTTTTGTCGCCCTTTGGGCATAGTTCCAAATTGCCCTCCAGAATGGTTGGATCAGTTCACAACTCCACCAGCAATGAATTAATGTCCCTACTTTGCCACATCCCCTCCAGCATTCATTACTTTCCTTTGCTGTTATGTTAGCCAATCTGCTAGGTGTGAGGTGATACCTCAGAGTTGTTTTGATTTGCATCTCTCTGATTATAAGAGATTTAGAACACTTCTTCATGTGCTTGTTAATAGTTTTGATTTCTTTATCTGAGAACTGCCTATCCATGTCCCTTGTCCATTTATCAATTGGAGAATGGCTTGATTTTTTGTACAATTGATTTAGCTCTTTATAAATATGAGTAATTAAACCTTTGTCAGAGGTTTCTATGAAGATTTTTTCCCAATTTGTTGTTTCCCTTCTGATTTTAGTTACATTGGTTTTGTTTGTACAAAAGCTTTTTAGTTTGATGTAGTCAAAATTATTTATTTTACATTTTGTGATTTTTTCTATGTCTTGCTTGGTTTTAAAGCCTTTCCCCTCCCAAAGATCTGACATGTATACTATTTTGTGTTTACCCAATTTACTTATGGTTTCCTTCTTTATGTTTAAGTCACTCACCCATTTTGAATTTATCTTGGTGTGGGGTGTGAGGTGTTGATCTATTCCTAATCTCTCCCACACTGTCTTCCAATTTTCCCAGCAGTTTTTATCGAATAGTGGATTTTTGTCCCAAAAGCTGGGATCTTTGGGTTTATCGTATACTGTCTTGCTGAGGTCGCTTTCCCCCAGTCTATTCCACTGATCTTCCTTTCTGTTTCTTAGCCAGTACCAAATTGTTTTGATGACTGCTCCTTTGTAATATAGTTTTAGGTCAGGGACTGCAAGGCCCCCATCATATGTGTTTTTTTTCATTATTTCCCTGGATATTCTTGATCTTTTGTTCTTCCAAATGAACTTTGTTATGTTTTTTTTCTAAATCAGTGAAGAAGTATTTTGGTAGTTCAATGGGTATGGCACTAAATAGATAAATAAGTTTGGGTAGGATGGTCATTTTTATTATATTGGCTCGTCCTATCCATGAGCAGTTAATGTTTTTCCATTTGCTCAAGTCTAGTTTTAGTTGTGTGGCGAGTGTTTTGTAGTTGTGTTCATATAGTTCCTGTGTTTGTCTTGGGAGGTAGATTCCTAGGTATTTTATTTTGTCTAAGGTGATTTTGAATGGGATTTCTCTTTCTAGTTCTTGCTGCTGAGCTGTGTTAGAGATATATAGAAAAGCTGATGATTTATGTGGGTTTATTTTGTATCCTGCAACTTTGCTAAAGTTGTTGATTATTTCAATTAGCTTTTTGGTTGAATCTCTAGGATTCTTTAAGTAGACCATCATGTCATCCGCAAAGAGTGATAACTTGGTCTCCTCCTTGCCTATTTTGATGCCTTCAATTCCTTTATCTTCTCTAATTGCTACTGCTAGTGTTTCTAGTACAATGTCAAATAGTAGAGGTGATAATGGGCATCCTTGTTTCACTTCTGATCTTATTGGGAATGCATCTAGTTTATCTCCATTGCAGATGATATTAGCTGATGGTTTTAGATATATACTGTTTATTATTTTTAGGAATGACCCTTCTATTCCTATGCTTTCTAGTGTTTTTAATAGGAATGGGTGTTGTATTTTATCAAATGCTTTTTCTGCATCTATTGAGATAATCATGTGGTTCTTGCTAGTTTGCTTGTTGATGTGGTCAATTATGTGGATGGTTTTCCTAATGTTGAACCAGCCCTGCATCCCTGGTATAAATCCTACTTGATCATGGTGAATGATCCTTCTGATCACTTGCTGGAGTCTTTTTGCTAGTATCCAATTTAAGATTTTTGCATCTATATTCATTAGGGAGATTGGTCTATAGTTTTCTTTCTTTGTTTTTGACTTGCCTGGTTTTGGAATCAGTATCATGTTTGTGTCGTAAAAGGAGTTTCGTAGAACTCCCTCTTTGCTTATTATGCCAAATAGTTTGTATAGTATTGGGATTAACTGTTCTCTGAATGTTTGATAGAATTCACTGGTGAATCCATCAGGCCCTGGGGATTTTTTCTTAGGAAGTTCTTTGATGGCCTGTTGGATTTCATTTTCTGATATGGGATTATTTAAGAATTCTATTTCCTCTTCTGTTAGTCTAGGCAGTTTGTATTTTTGTATATATTCATCCATTTCTCCTAAATTGGTGTATTTATTGCCATATAATTGGGCAAAGTAATTTCTAATGATTGCCTTAATTTCATCTTCATCGGAGGTGCTGTCCCCCTTTTCATCTTTAATGCTGTTAATTTGCTTTTCTTCCTTCCTTTTTTTAATTAGATTGACCAGTACTTTGTCTATTTTGTTTGTTTTTTGAAAGTACCAGCTTCTTGTCTTATTTATTAAATCAATAGTTCTATCACTTTCGATTTTATTAATTTCTCCCTTAATTTTTAGGATTTCTAGTTTGGTTTTCTGCTGGGGGGTTTTAATTTGATCGCTTTTGAGTTTTTTCATTTGCATTTCCAATTGATTGATCTCTGCTCTCCCTTGTTTGTTAATATAAGCATTCAGGGATATGAATTTACCTCCGATTACCGCTTTGGCTGCATCCCAAAAGATTTGAAAGGATGTCTCGCTATTGTCATTTTCCTCGATGAAATTATTAATTGTTTCTATGATTTCTTCTTTAACTAAACAGTTTTGGAGTATCATATTGTTTAATTTCCAATTGGTTTTAGATTTGGTTTTCCATGTACCATTACTAATCATTATTTTAATTGCCTTGTGATCTGAGAAGGCTGCATTCATTATTTCTGCTTTTCTTCATTTGTGTGCTATGTTTCTGTGACCTAATGTATGGTCAATTTTTGTGAATGTGCCATGTGGTGCTGAGAAGAAGGTGTATTCCTGTTTATCCCTATTTATTTTTTTCCATATGTCTATTAATTCTAATTTTTCTAAGATTTCATTCACTTCTTTTACCTCTTTCTTATTTATTTTTTGATTTGATTTATCTAAATTTGTTTAAGTCTCCCACTAATATGGTTTTACTGTCTATTTCTTCCTTCAATTCTCCTAGTTTCTCCATTAGAAATTTGGGTGCTATATTATTTGGTGCATACATGTTGATTAATGACATTTCCTCATTGTCTAGAGTCCCTTTTAACAAAATATAATTACCTTCCCTATCCCTTTTGATCAGGTCTATTTTTGCTTTGGCTTTATCAGATATCATGATTACCACTCCTGCCTTCTTTCTATCAGTTGAGGCCCAGAAGGTCTTACTCCATCCTTTAATTCTGACCTTGTGGGTGTCAACCCGCCTCATGTGTGTTTCTTGAAGACAACATATGGTAGGGTTTTGGATTCTAATCCATTCTGCTATTCGTCTACGTTTTATGGGTGAGTTCATCCCATTCACGTTCAAAGTTATGATTGTCATTTGTGGACTCCCTGGCATTTTGATATCCTTCCCTAATTCTAACCTTTTCTTCTTCGGCTCTACCTTTTAGTCCAGTGATTTACTTTGAATCAGTGCCCCTTGTCCCCTCCCTTGATGTTTCCCTTTTTAGTCCCTCCCTTTTTGTTCTCTCCCCCTCCCCCCTGTCTTTCCCTCCCTTTTTGTTCTCCCTCTCCACCTCCCCCCCTTGGTTTTCCCTTCTCCCTACCCTTGTTGGGTAAGATAGAATTCAATATCCCAATGGATCTGGATGTTTTTCCCTCTCAGAGTTGATTTCCCTGAGTTTAAGGTTTAAGTAAAAAACCCCCTCTCTTCCTCTCCTTCTTATAGGAGTTTTCTTCCCCTCCCCTTCCCATGTGAATCTTTGTGTGAGAAAGATTATTCTATTTGGTCTTTCTTTACCCCCTATTTATACATTACATTTTCCCCACATATTAGTATACATAGATTGATATAAATGTAGTCCTTATAGAAGAGAGTTTGAGTAAAAGAAGAAGATAACATTTTTCCCCTTTCCTTAATATTTACCTTTTCAGGTATTCCTTGCTTCTTTGATTTTCGGTGTCAAACTTTCCACAGAACTCTGGTCTTTTCTTTGCAAAAAGTTGGAAGTCTTCTATTTTGTTGAATGCCCATACTTTCCCTTGGAAGTATATAGTCAGTTTTGCTGGGTAGCTGATTCTTGGTTGGAGACCCAGCTCTCTTGCCTTTCTGAAGATCATGTTCCATGCCTTACGATCATTCAGAGTAGAACTTGCAAGGTCTTGTGTGACCCTGATTGGCATTCCTTTATATCTAAATTGTCTTTTTCTGGCTTCCTGTAGGATTTTTTTCTTTTGTTTGATAGCTTTGGAATTTGGCAATTACATTCCTGGGAGTTGTCTTTTGGGGGTTTAGTGTAGAAGGTGTTCTGTGAGCTCTGTCAGTGGCTGTATTGCCCCCTTGTTCTAGAATCTCTGGGCAATTTTCTTTGATTATATCTTGTATCACCATGTCGAGTTTGGTGTTTATTTCTGGCTTTTCTGGAAGTCCAATTATTCTTAAATTATCTCTTCTCCCTCTATTTTCCAGATCTATCACCTTGTCGGTGAGATATTGTATGTTCTCTTCTAATTTCTTGGTATTTTGGCTTTGCTTTATTAATTCTTGCTCTTTTACACGATCGTTGTCTTCGAGCTGCCTGATTCTGGCCTTTAAAGCCTGGTTTTCCTTTTCAGTTTCATCACACCGGTTTTGTAGATGCGTGAATTTCTTTTGTATTATTTCCCACTTTTCCTCCCAGAAAGCTTCCATCTTTTTGGTCATTTCTGATTCAAATTCTTCATGGGTTTGTGGAGAGTTTCCATTTCCTTTGGAAGGTTTTGGAGCATTTTCTTGTATATCATCTTCTATCTCCTCTGTATTTTGTATTTTGGCTCCATAGAATGTGTCCAAAATCGCCCCTTTCTTCTTATTTTTCTTGGTATTTTGGGGCTTCTGTGCTTCTGTGGAGTTTGCCATCTCTGAATGTGGAGGATTAGCTTTTCTTATCTCTGTCTGGTGTTCAGAGGCTTTAGTCCTGGGCAGATTGTCGGTTCTATGAGGTTTCCCTGGGTTAAATTGAGTATGCCTTCCGGCAGTGACTTTCACTGGAACTGGAATGGAAGGGTCGGACCAGGAGGCCACACTCTCCCCCGGCTCTCTGGGTCGGGTTGCTTTCCGGAAGTTGCCTTCAGAATAGCTGGCCTTGAGGCTGTTTTGTCGGCCCTGAGGTGAGGGGGGATGGGCTGCGGCTTTCCGGAGCTCTGAGGGCAGTGACTTTCACTGAGACTTGGATAGCAGGATCCAGCCCGTGAGGCTGTCTTGCCCGCCCTGAGGGTTGCTGTTGTTTCGACCCTGCTCTCTGCCGGGGGAGCTCCGAGGGCAGTGACTTTCACTGGGACCCGGATAGAAGGCTCTGAGGGTTGTTGTTCAGATGACCCTGCTCTCTGAGGGGGCGGGGCTGCGGCTTTCCAGAGCCTTGGACTCTGCGCTCCTACCCCTTAGGTCCGAGTGATCTCGGGTTCTGGCTTTTGAGTGGGGCCATACCTTTTGATCCGGGTCCAGGTCCAGGAGGAGGGTTCCCAGGGTCTATGCTGTTGTTCGTTTTGAATTTCAGCGCCTCAGGAGCTTATAGTTTGAGATTGGTTGGGAAGGGTTTTCCGGAGATCTGAACTTTAGCTTTCTCTAAGCCACCATCTTGACCGGAAGTCCTCCCTTTCATTTATTAAACAAATTCTGTTAAAATGGAGGACATTTGGGGGGATTTCTAAGAACAAAGAAAATGAAAAAAGCAGCAGACTGGATGATATCTGTGACTCAGATCCCAGGCACAGTAATTCTCCTTAATATGATATAAGAATTAATACAATATATGAAAACTAAATTCTCACAGTTTTAAGAGGCTATGACAGCAGTGCTCAAGCTTCAACAAGTCAAACCGAGAAGCTGGGAGGAGAGAGGCCTTTTGGCCTGAGCTGTGGCAAATTCCAAAAGGCTTATTATCAGAGGATTGACTGTGCTGTCATGATTTTTTTTTCTTTTGCTTAGCAACTTCAGAAGACACAGTAAAAATGTGGAGGAGTGACTAATAATAATAACAGCTAGCATTTGTAGAGGGCTTTAAGGTTTGCAAAGTACTTTGTACCCATATGGTTTCATCTGATCCTCATAACAAGCCTGTAAGGGAGGTGTTGTCATTAGTTCTATTTTATAGATGAGGCTAAGAACTTGCTAAGATCATGCAGTTAAGTAAATGTCTAAGGCAGAACTTGAATCCAGACTATTCCACGTTCAACCCCAACCACTGCACCATCTAACTGGGTGAGGAAATTTCCATCTGTGTCTATACAGCAGGATTACCCAAAAAACCAAGGACCATAGTACAATATATTAAACCAATAAGAATCAAAAGTATTTTTAAAGCAACTACTATGTGTCTCATGATACAAGGATAAAACAAACCTCTACTGTCTTCAAGGAATTTACATTCTATTTAATATAGAGTTTCTTTTATTTTTTTAAAACCCTTATCTTCTGTCTTAGAATTGATACTAAGAAGAGTGGTAAGGGCTAGCTAATGGGAGTTAAGTGGCCTGTCCATTTTGAACCCAGGTCCTCCTAACTCCAGGCATGATACTCTAACTATTATGCCACCTAGCTGGCCCTAGAATGTAGATTCTTAGAATGTCAAGTCTAGAAAGAGACCCTAGAGATTATATTTTGATCTCTTCCCTTGTCTCCATTTCCACTGCCATTATCCTTGAATAGGTACTCATTGCTCCCTTTTGGGCTAATTGATCTTCTTAACTCAACTCTTCCCTTTTCCATCTGTCCTTCCTATAATTCCTAGAATAATCTTTTTTGGGATTGAAGGATAAATTTTGTCATGTCATTCCTTGTGAGTGGTTCCTTTTGCTTAGAACTGAAGGACCTGCAGACTGGTACCACCCAACCTTTCCAGCCTTATTTCAGATTACTTCCTTCCATGGCATAGGCTGACATCATTTCCTGCCTAATATTCCATCTTCTCAACTCCACGGTAAACTCCTGGAAGTCAGGGTTTATTTAGTCTCCCTCCCATCTTAAAAACAAACAAACACAAAAAATAACTTAGTACCTCACATAGAGAATGCCATGTCCTTGGCCCATTGCTAGGGAATTGCAATATCCTTTTTTCAATAGTGCTTGGAAGTTGGAGGCTTTTGGATTAGAGTTTCCTAATGGGAGTAGAATAGAAATGAATAGAAACAGAATTGAATAGAATTTTAGACATTGAAGAGTCTTCAGAGATGATCCAGTCAAATCCTACAGCTTTACAGAAGAGAAAACTAGACCCAGAACTGTAATCAAATCTATGTACTGGGACTAGAGTCTCTTTACTACTGGTTCAGTATATGTTTTTTTGCTCTACAGACTGTACTGTAGGCAAATCTTTAAGTTGAGAGCTGGAGAGTCCCCATCAGTGAATTTGTCTAGAAATCCAGAGCTCTGGAAAAATCAGGCTGTAGAAATGAGGTTCAAAGTCCTAAACCTTAGATAACATACAGACTATTTTCCAGTGTGGAAGATTGGTCCAGAGAGAGGAGTTGGTGGGAGAATGGGCAAGATTCAATGAGGAAATTTCCTAGAAAAGGCCAGGATCTTCAACTGTTGTCAGAGAAGGGAAAGCAATAAGAATTTATGTACACCCTTCTATGTGCCAGTACTTTTCAAACATTGTCTCATTTGATCCTCACAACAACAAGCTATTGTTATCTCCATTTTACAGTTGAGGAAACTGAGGCAGCCAGAGGTTAAGTGACTTGTCCAGGATCACACAGCTAGTTAATGTGTTGGGCTCGATTTGAACCCAGATCTTCCTGACACCAAGCCTACCACACAATCCTCTGTGCTACTATATATGAGAGAATGGGGAAGTAAGATGGTAGACAGGAGTTCTTTCCAAATCCAAAAAAGTATCATAGAAAATAACAAATAATGACAAAAGGCATTTCTTTAGAGTCTTAAGGTTTGCAAAGTACTTTTTGCACATTATCTTGTGATCTTCACAAACAACCTTGTCAGACAATTTTTATAGGCATTTTTGTTGTTGTAATCATGCAACCATTTCAATCATGTCCAGCTCTTCCTGACTACATTTGGGGGTTTCTTGGCAAAGATGGAGTGGTTTGCCATTTCCTTCTCTAGCTTATTTTACAGAAGGGGAAGCTGAGGCAAACAGGGTTGAGTGATTTGCTAGTAAGTGTCTGAGGCCAGATTTGAACTCATGGAGATAAGTCTTCCTGCTTCTAGGTCTTGCACTCTATCTACTGAGCCACCTAGCTGCCCCATAGTTTCTCTTACCATAGGGTTAAAGGCACCCAAGTTATACCAATGGAAATAAGATCAAGGGATGATAGAAAGGTGGGCAGCCAATGTACTCCACCCTTGATACCTCAGGAGAAAGTGAAGAAGGCTTCAAGCCCCTTAGGTGGACCACCTGAGGTGAACTTTTGGGAAGTTATGGACAAGAATTATACAGAGACAAACAAGATGGTGCATGAGTAGAGAGGATCTGATGGATCTCTTGAGCCCTTAAATCCAGTACCAATATGGCAAACTCTCAGAAGTGTGTGTGTGTGTGTGTGTGTGTGTATGGTTTAAGTTGTATAGGAGAGGTGAACTGGCCCAGGTCAGGAACAGAGAGGGTTAAAGCTTTAAAGCTTCTTTGCTCACAGATCAGCAATAGGATCAACCCATAACTGGCTGCTATAATCCCAGGTGAAAGGAGAGCTAGTCTCAAAAGAAAAAAAAAGGAGCATACATAAAGAAGGTTTGGCAAAAAGAAGGACCATTTCATTATTGTAGAGTGAACTACAATATTTATAGGAGTTGGAGATGATGTTAAGGGGTTTTAAGATGAAGAGAAGAAAAGTATTGTAGAGGGAGATCACATTGAATGGCTTTAATTTTTTCAGTAAATTAAGAGTTGAAAAGACCTCTCCCTAAAAATGTCATATAACATGGTTAGCCAAGAATGGGTTTCCAGTAACCTTGAAGGGAATCTTTGAATTAATGAGATCACAGATACATTTTAGTATTTTTACTTTCACTTTTAAAATTGATTAATTCAATTAAAAAATTTACAAGCATTTATTTTCTCTCCCTCCTACCTTTCCCTCTGCTGAAAAAAAAGAAAAGAAAAGAAAAGAAAAGAAAAATAAAAGCTTTGAAACAAACATGTCTAGTCAAGCAAAACAAATTCCTACATTGGCTATATTCAGAAATATATCCTTCATTCTGCATCTTGAATCCATTACCTCTTTATCAGGATATGAGTAGCATTCTTTTTCAATTTAATTTAATTTACTTGTTTGTTACATTTAAATACCTAGTTAACTCCCTCCTTTCCCCCTCTCCACATTAGAGAAGGCATCATCTGAAAAAAAGATATGTATATCTAAAATGATGTCTTAACTTATTTCTATTTATCATTTTTTTCTCTGGAGGTAGATATACATAAATCATTCTTCAAATAATAATCTTCATTGTCCCTCTGCAATCATGGCAGGTCACTGTATTAATCAGAGTTCTTAAGTCTTTCAAAGTTGTTTATTTTTATGTTATTGGATAAATTGTTCTCCTGATTCTGCTCATTCCATTCTGCATCAGGTCATCTAAGTCTTCCCAGGTTTCTCTGAAACCATCTCTATCATCATTTCTTATAATATGATAGTATTCCATCAAATTCGTTCATCTGTTATCCAACTGATGGTTATCCCCTCCTTAATTTCTAATTCTTTGTCACCACAAAAATAGCTGACATTATAAGTGCAAATATAGATCCTTTTCCTCTTTCTTTGATTTCTTCGAGGTATACAGGAATAGTCATGGTATTTCTAACTCAAAGGGTATATAGAATGTAATAACTTTTGGAACTATTAACTTCATTTTACAGTTGAAGAAACTAAGTAGGTATTAGAAGCAGTATTGAAATCCAGCTCTCTCTTGAATCTAAGTCCAACAGTCTTTCTCCTATACCACATTGTGAGAGACCAGATTAAATGACATAAAACTGTTGCTTACTCACAGTCTTCCCCTTTCCCCCTCCTCTATAGACTAGAGTACTGACTTTTTCTCTCCTTAACCTGTCCATGTCTGAGCCTGCCTAGCTAACACTAGGAATGCTTTCATAGTTATGTGACCTCTGCCTTGGATGGCTTTTTTCTCCAATAGGGATGTGGGTCCTGATGTGGTATTGTGGCGGGAGAGTTTGAGATTAAACCCTTGGCTTGGGAAGGATGCTCCCTCAGGAATGGCAGGCTCCAATGATTATCTTTAAAAATAGAGAAATTTATTAAGCTGAATGCAATTGAATAACTGGGAGGCAGGTGCAGGTAAAGAAAGACACTGCCTTCTTGAAGAGATGGGATTTAGGATTCTTATACCCTTTTGACAAAAGGGACTATGTGACCAGAGATGAGTTGATGGGGTGATGTGTTATGCCTCAAAGACAAAAGGGGGTGAACTGTGCAGTTCAGGGGATGATTAGAGATCTGAGATACAAATGAATGCGTATCAGAAGAAAACTGGGAGGTGCATAGCTATACTTATGAAAAAGCTAAGGGAGAGGCCAAAGGGAGTATCTCTCTCAGAAACTCCTTCTTAGGGTTTATGTTGTTCAAAGTCAGTCTTCCTTCAGCCTGTTTTGCAAGAATGCAAGAAAAGGAATTCTTTGCGTACTTTTTGATCTGGAATTCCTCTGGGGTGTTGAGGTATCCAGGGGAAACCCTGAATCCCATGCCAGTATGATATGAAAGGAGAGATCCATCCCTTTGAGGGTTTGTCCTGGTGGTTGCTCTGCTTTTCATTAACCAGTTCCAACTAAAGTGGTGTTTGATTTGATAAAGTTGCATAGATCCACCTTGCCTTTCTGTGCCTAGAAGTTTTCATAGATTTGTATGGCTCCCAGGTGTGTGTGTGTGTGTGTGTGTGTGTGTGTGTGTGTGTGTGTGTGTGTGTGTGTCTGTGTCTGTGTCTGTGTTTCTGTCTGTCTCTTTGTGTGTCTGTGTGCTCATGTGCCTGTGTGGTGGGGTTTAAAGAGGAAAATTCAATGGAAACAAACACTTATTAAGTACCAACCATCTAGATGACACTTTCCTAAATGATCTATAGATTAAAAAAAAAAGGAACCAGTATCTGTCCTCAAGAGATTTGCAGGGTGGGGAGAGAATGTACCAATTTACCAATAAAAGATAGAGGGAAAGGAGGGCAAAGGATAAGTCTAAAGGGCACTAGGAAAATTCAAGAAGGGAGAGATCTGGGGATGGGGGGGGGGGGGGAGGATCAGATCAGGCAGATTCCAGTCAGGAAGTGACTCCTAAAAAAGGATTTCTGCTGAAAAACAAATAAACAAACCAACCAACCATGAAGAAGGAGGCCTGAAGGCTGGCCTGAGTACCAAGTCAAGCAAATGGCACTAGATTAGGAAATCATTTCTGGTACAACATGAAAAAGAACATTTACATAGTGCTTTATAGTCGTCAGATTTTTTCTCATGTTATATCAAATGATATAACATTTGATCCACACAACAACTCTGTAAGCTAGGTGCTATTAGGGGGCAGCAAGGTGGCTTACAGGCCTACAGATGGGAGGTCCTGGGTTTAAATCTGGCCTCAGACACATATCCTAACAGTGTGACTCTGGGCAAGTCACTTAACCTCCATTGCTTAGCCCTTGCCACTCTTCTGCCTTGGAACCTATATACAATATTGATTCTAAGACAGAAGGTAAGAGTTTAAAAAAGGGGGGTAGGTGCTAATATAATTATCCATATTTTATGAATGGGGAAACTGAGGCAGACAGGTTAAGTGTTGCCCAGGATCACATAACTAAGAAGTGTCTGAGACAGGATTTGAACTCACAATGGACTGTTTCCATGCACAATATCCAGTAGATCATCTTCTACTGTATTAGAAAACAGCTAGAGAGTTGAATGAAGTATGAAGGGACTAATGCAAAGAGGCTCTAGAACAAAACCAGAAAGGTAAACTGGTACCACGTTACTCTCCCTAGAGATGGAATCTTTTGATACTCATATTCTTCCCAGGCTGCCCTTCCTCGGGGCTTCTGAGTGGACCAGGGGGTCGTCCCCGATTGGGGAGAGGCTCCCCAGGGGAAGTGGCTTGGCCCAGGGACACCCAATGTGAGCGAGTGTCAGGACTGTTTACCTCCCGAATGGATGGTGTTCCTGCCTTCTGTGGATCAGCCCTGGGGGCCCCCACTTCTCTGCTAGCAGCAGCCCCCAAACCGGAAACTCCTCCCTCCTGTACTCAGCTGGTGTTTGACTGGGGAGCCCGGCAGGGGGACGTATTGACAGTTTCTTCCTCTGGCTGAGATAACTCCAGGAGATGACTATCTCACGGAGGGAAAGGGCGGAGGGTGTTGTCTTCCAGCCCCAAATATATTGTAGACAATAGAAAAGAGATTGCTTTAACCGTACCCCTCCCTCCCCACCACCAGCTGTCCCAACTCTTTCCTCCTTTCCTCTTCCTAGTTCTTTAGAGGCATCCTTAAAGTTTTGAAGAGTTTCCTTTAAAATCCAAGGCTGACTCAGGAAGCCTGTGATCTATGCTCCAGGAAGCCCTGGTTAACCTCTTCAGCACCGGCCAGTCCAGGCTGCCGCTGTTCTGTAAGGTGACCCAGTGGGTCAAAACTTCCTCCTCAGTGTTTTCCCAAAGAGGATGCTTTGAGAAGGAACTCCACCGCCAGAAGGAAGAAGGAAAGCTTTTTTTAGCTGCTTTAGGCAGGAGTGGGGGGGAGAGATAGTAAAAGGGAGGTAGAATAAGACACCAACAGGGATAGTTGGAAAGAATCCTGGACTTTAAGGCAAAGCAGCTAGGTTCATTGAAATCGTGACCTTGCTACTTCCTCAAGATGATCTTGAGCAAATCACTGAGTCTCTTTGGACCTTCATTTTCCTCGCTGTAAAATGGGGGAGAAGTGGAACCAGATGATCCTTATGGTTCCATCTAGCACTTAATCCATGAGTCTATGAACTCTATAGCCTAATGTTGGGAGGATATGATCATATCATATCATATCACATCATATCATATCATATCATAGGCTATGTAGGGGGCAGCTCAGTGGATGGAGAGCCAGCCCTAGAGCTGGGAGGTCCTAGGTTCAAATCTGACCTCAGACACTTCCCAGCTGTGTGTTCCTGGGCAAGTCACTTAACCCCCATTGCCTAGCCCTTACCACTCTTCTGCCTTGGAACCAATCAATGCACTCTATTGACTTTCAGACAGAAAGTGAGTTTAGACTCTAAAAGGGAAGGGAAGGGTTGAAAAAAAAATAGTCTATGTAGAAGATGAGGAAGGTGGTAAAGGGGATGAACTAAAATGGTGGCTGTGCCACTCAGTCTTATTTTCCTCATCTGTAAATGAGAAGTCAAAATGTTTTTTGTTACAGGTGATGGGGGAAAGAGTTAGAGTTATAGGAAGAAATTTAGGTGATGTAAAAACAATAGACATAGAGGGTATCTGGGTGGCTCAGAGGATTGGGAGTCAGGCCCAAAGATGGGAGGTCCTGGGTTCAAATCTAACCTTAGACACTTCCTGTCTGTTGGACTCTGGGCAAGTCACTTGATCCCCATTGCCTAGCCCTTCAGAGTCTTCTGCCTTGGAACCAATACCTAGTATTGATTCCAAGATGGAAGGGAAGGGTTAAAAAAAGAAACTTTCCCCAAACCCACTTGCTCTACATTTTAAAAAATGAAGGGAACAGCTGACATCCAAAATCTCTTCACTTTAAATTGAGATTTTCATTCCCCCCACTTAACCAGCCAGTAGCCTTACAGGGACAAGCTTTTTGGTCAGGAGGGAGAGTGTAGGTGCTTTATGAATACCTCTCCCACTAAATGGGAAACCACAGGAAACAAATGAATTCATATATATATTATGCATAGATAGAAGGTATTTGCAAACCCTCGGACTCTACACAAATGCGGATTATAATAATAATTATTATTATCTTATATTTTGTGTTGGGTGAGGCACCAGTATGAAGGACAATGAAGAGTGTGCTAAGAACCAGCCCTGGCTCCTCCGCTGACTCCACTTATCTCTCAGGGAAGGGTTTCCTAATGCTCCTTCCTGGAACATACCAGGCAGAGACCATCCTCCTCTCCTGCCTCCCACGGGAGGGCTTGGGCTCTTCGGGCGCTCCACCAAGGACCGGGTGCTATTTGGCTAACCTTTAAGTCCTCACACGGACCCGAGGAGACGTGGGCTTCGCCCCAGCAGGTTGGTGACCTCCGTCCCCCCAGTGAAGTCTCGCGAGTCTGCTGGGAATTTAACCTCTGTCGAGGGGAGCAGCAGAAAGCTGACTGCAGTGGGTTGGGTGTTTTTTTTTAATTAGGCTGGTGCTGGGCAGCTGTCACTCCTTCTGATTAAGCTGCCCAGTGTAATTTGCTGAGGCCAGAGGCCAAGGTCAGTCCCCAAAGCCCAGAGCAGCCCAGCTGGCTGTCCTCATACTTTATTCCTCATTTAGGAGCGGCTGTGCCCTGGAAACCAAGTGAACAAGAGCTCTGTGTTCTCCCGCCAAGGAGGACCCCTTTTCCATAGAACTTCCATTTTGGGCTTGGCTGCCTAGCTGGACCCCTGCTGATGACCTTTAACTTGAGGAAACACAAATGTAGCTCAGCCTCCAAATCAAGCAGGCCCTTTGAATGAAGGGACTGATCAGGGACTAGACAAACAAAGGGCTCTGAGCTGAATCTATGGAAAGCCAGTGGAGAGATGGCCTCAGAGCCAAAAAGATCCCGGTTCATGTTCTGCCTCTGACATGTACTGACCGGGTGACCCCGGGCAAGTCCCAGGCTACTCTCTCAGCCTATATATTGCAGAAGTGCTTTTGATTGCATTAATAGAAGTATTTTTCTTATCTGGGAATTCCCTACATCAATGAAATCACAGCTCCAGTCTCCATCATCACTTTTCTAGAACTGGATCCAAATGTCTCTTTTGGATTCACAGAACCTCAGTGTTGGAAGGGACCTCAGAGGCCAGATTTGTCAGACTCCTCTTTGGAGTATCCTTAGAAAGCAGCTGTTCATCTTTGGCTGGAAAGTCTCGATGAAGGAGAGCCCCACAATCTCCCCAACCAGCCCATTACTCTTTGGAGCTGCTCCAAGGACCAGGAAAGTTGGCCCTTATATCATCCTGAAATGTGCCTCTCCTAAGACTCACCCACTAATCTTTTTATTAACTTCTACCTTCTGCCTTGGAACCCATACAAAGCAATGCAAATTAAAACAACTCTCAGGTACCATCTCATACCTAACAAATTGACCAATATGACAGTAAAAGAAAGTGATAAATGTTGGAGGGGATGTAGCAAAATTGGGACGCTAATGAATTGTTGCTGGAGTTGTAAACTGATCCAACCATTCTGGAGGGCAATTTGCCCAAAGGGCTATAAAACAATGCATACTGTATAAATGGAGATTTGAACCTTTGACTTCATTCCCAAGAAGTCCTTAGTAATTTCCCAACTTCCCTATAATCTCTCCTGCATCTCCATGTTGGCAGGATCATGATATTGGTATTTAACTGGTGGTAACTCCACCCATGTGCTTTTCTCTGGGATGCTACAGCAAGTATGGTGGTAAGCTAAGTGCAGGGATTTTAAATGGGCTAATCAGCAATGGGCATTATTTTGTATCCTCTTTATTCCTTGATTTCTAATGATCGTTAATAAAACTCATAAAATATAACATTTTTACTATTAGAGATTATAATTTAACTTTTACAATACCCTTTGATCCTGAAATATCACTATCAGGTCTATATCATAAAGAGATTAAAAGGAGGGGGAGTATTTGTGCAAAAATTTTTGTGGTGGCAAAGAATTGAAAATAGAGGGGATGTCTACCAACTGGGGAATAGCTGAACAAATTGGGGTATATGATGGTGATGGAATACTATTGTGCTCTAAGAAATGAGGAGGAAGGTGAATTCAGAAAAAGCTGGGAAGACCTACATGAACTGATGCAGAGTGAAATAAGCAGAATCAAGAGAACATTGTACATAGTAACAACAATATTATATGATGATTAGACTTCGCTACTCTCAGCAATACAATGATCCAGGACAAATCTGAAGAATTATGACAAAGAATGCTATCCACCTTCAGAGAGAGAGCTAATAGAGTCAGGGTACAGATCAAAGCATACTTATTTTTCACTTGAGTTTATTTGTGTTTTTATTTGGGGCTTTGGGTTTTATGTGAGTATTCTCTTACAACAATGACCAGTATGAAAGTATGTTTTGCATAATAGTATATGTATAACCCTGATCATATTGTTTACCATCTCTAGGATGGAGAGGGAAAGGAAGGAGATAATTTGGATCTTATAATTTCAGAAAACATACATTGAAATTTGTTATTACATGTAATTGGAAAAATAATTATTTTAATGGGATGCAGCATCTACCTCCAAGAAGTGAAAAATTTCCCCCAAACCCTTAATTAAAAGAAAGTCTTAAAAATGTGGAAAAGTCTGTCCAAGCTCTCTGACACCTGCTCTCCAGCTCCAATCTTCCTATAAGTAACCTGACCACGTGGTCCCTAGCCTGCATGTCTCTTCCTCATTCCCTTCCCTTGCCTGCCCTGTTCCCAACTTCTTCCTTCTCTTCTCTGTTCTCCCCTGATTCTTCCCAAGAAACCCCAAACCTTGACTTTTATTGACGTACAATACATATACAGGTGCAACTGTGTTATCTCAGGAATGTTTGATGGAGAGATCAAGCTCCTCAGGAGGGGGAGGGACTTCCTTGACACATGAGCCAATACTAAGTATTGATTCTAAAACAGAAGAGAGGTAAGGGCTAGGCAGTTGGGGTTGTGACTTGCCCAGGGTCACACAGTTAGGAATTGTCTGAGGCCAGATTTAAATCCAAATGCTTTCCTGTCACCAGACTGATTCTCTATTCACTGAGCCATCTGCTTTCCCCTCACCCTTTGCTCTTAATTCTGCCTTTTGGGGACAAACCAAATAAATGGATTCCCTTCAAATGCATGGAGAAAGCAATCTTCCTTCCCTATTCCTCTCTTTCCTAGGCTAAACTGTCCCTAGTTTATCAAGATAAACTTTCTACAAAATAGATATTTAATAAATGTTTGTTGCCTCCTGGCCTGCTGACCTGAAGTTCTGTCACAATTCTGGTCACTGGACAGCTTGTCTGTGTCCTTCCTAAAAAAAAAAAAGGCTCCTAGCATTAAACACAATGGATATATTTTGTGTACCTCCTCACACATTGCTTTACCTGAGTAGGAGGCAGACCTCTTGAGAGCAGGCACTGCTTCATTTTGTCTTTGTTTCCTCGGTGCTTAGCATAGTGCCTAGCACATAGGCACTGTTATTTATTTATAGGTTATTTATCATTATGTCTCTCTTAACAGAGTGTGAAATTGAAATTTTTTGGCAACTATTCACGTTAAGCTTATATTCGACTAAAAAACAAAACAAAACATGGAAATCTTTTCCTTAAGACCTATTGATTGCTGAATGACCCTGGGCAAGTCATTTAACACTATTTGCCTCGCCCTTGCCCTTCTGTCTTAAAATTGTTACTAAGATATACAGTAAAGTTATTTTTTTCCTTTATTTTAGAATCAATACTAAGTATCAGTTCTAAGGCAGAAGAGCCAAAGGGGTTAGGCAATTGGAGTTGTAGGTTCCATCTTTTCCTTTGCATCCTGCTCTTACAGAGTTAAGTGCCTTGCCCAGAGTCACACAGGTAGTAAGAATTTGGAGGACACATTTGAACCCAGGATCTCCTATCTCTAGGCCTGACTTTCTATCCAGTGAGCCAACTAACTGTCTGGAAATTAAGAATTAAAAAAATGCCTATTGATTTTCTTGGAACAACTAAGTGACTCACCTTCAGGCAGGAAGACTCATCTTCATGAGTTCAAATCTGGCCTCCAATATTAGCTATGTGACCTTGGGGAAGTCACTTTGCTCTGCCTCAGTTTCCTCATCTGTAAAATGAACTGGAGAAGGAAATGGCAAAGTATCTTTACCATTTACACTTTTACACAGAGTCAAACACAACCAAAACAAATGAACAACATTGATTGTCTTATTGCCCCTTTCCTATCTTGAATCTGTCAGTTTGATTTTTTGAACCTATGTTCAATACTGAATTCACCTATGTTCAGTTTAGAGGGTTAAGATATTTTGAATCTTGACTCTGTCCTACAACTTGTTACCTGTCCCTCCTGACTTCTTGTCTTTTGCCAATGACTAAATCTGACTTTTATCTTTCATTGATAAAAATCTAAGACAGCACAGGCTATTCTTAGATCTCTTTTAGGGTTCTTCTCTAAGTGATAACTTGGATTGGCCTATCTAGGCCAGAATTGACTTCATGTTTGACCATGGATTGACCTATCTATGTAATGAGAAGTTCCTATGTCACAGGAAAGGCCAGTGCACCCAGTAATTGGTTTAGTCAGCTTCATTTAGGCAAGGAGTACAAGGCTATCCTCCTGATCATAATCAGTTTAGCAAACTCCTTCTAATCCATCTCTGCAAGGTTAGCAAACTTTCCTAATCACAATGCCCTAAATAAGGGGGCTACAGTCCAGGCCACCTGCTGATGGGACTGCTCTTTAAGGTCTTCCCTCCTGTCTGGTCCCTGTGAATCTGCGAGGTAACAAGAATCAGGTGTAAGAACAATGATACAGAGCTATGGGCTCTCAACTGGGGTACCCTTCCCACTGTGTCCCTGCTTGCCTGAGGGTGTAAAGGGCTAGGGAACAGAATACTTGGATTTTTGTGAATAATAAATTTCTCAATTTGTGATCCTTTGAGGAGTGGTGTTTCATTTTGGTGCTTCTTCCACTATCTCCTCCCTGTGTTAAATTCAAGAAATAAGAATTTCTTTACCTCTGTTCCTCTCCTGACTTTCAATCCATTTCCTAAAATCTAAATCATTTATTGTTTCTCTAGAATGCTTTCTGAACTCTTCACTTGACCTCCCTTTGCTCATCTACTAAAAAAATAGGAAGATGGATTAGATACAGTATTTTTCAAACTATGCTAAAGAACTCTGAAACTGTCTAAGTGTTTTTTCAAAAACAAACCATATATTTTTAAGTCATTATAAATAATAATTTTAGAGGAATTTACTATAAGGGTTCAGCCAAAGTTTCCTTCCTTCCTTCCTTCCTTCCTTCCTTCCTTCCTTCCTTCCTTCCTTCCTTCCTTCCTTCCTTCCTTCCTTCCTTCCTTCCTTCCTTCCTTCCTTCCTTCCTTCCTTCCTTCCTTCCTTCCTTCCTTCCTTCCTTCCTTCCTTCCTTCCTTCCCTTCTTTCTTTCTCTTTTTCTTTCTTCATTGTGGAAAACTAAGAACTATTATACTAAATAAGTTTGAATGTCGGAAACAGTTGTTACCTTTTATCTGTAAAGTGTCCCTTTGTATATACATTTCTGGGATCATTTCTCAAGTTTCACTCCATTCTTTCCTTATGCCCCAAATCCTCCAAAGCTTTAGCCCTCCTGAAGGTCTTCATTTCTAGAATCTTCCTGGGATCATATAGTCAAGGGATCTATAGCTTGAAGGAATCTTGGGGATCATCTAGTTCAAAGAAGAAATCAAGGTGCTAAGCCATAACATGATTTTTCCAGGTATAGACTCTCAGAAGTTACAGTAGCTAGTATTTATATAATAATAGTGAATATTTATATATTGCTTTAAGGCAGTGATGGTGAACCTATGGTACACATGCCTAAAAAAGAACACAGAGTCCTCTCTATGGGCATACCTGCAGTCACCCACAAAGAGTTTGTTACTAGAAAGCCAGGGGGACTTGGGGCAGAGCCATTCCCCTCTTCCTCTCTATGCAGCTGAGGACATTGCTTACTTCACCTGCCCTTCTGCCCAGCAGCCCAATGGGGTTGCTTCCTCCCTCCCCTGTCTGGTATAAGGGGAGTTGTGTGTGAGTGGGGAGGTGAGCTGGTGGAGCATGGCACTTGATCTGTGGGGTGGGGTGGGGCAGGGCCCAGCACTCTGTCTCTAAAAGGTTTGCCATCACCGTTTTAAGGTTTGCAAAGTGCTTTACAAATGTTATTTTGTTTGATCATAACTCCCCTCCTCCCATAATGTTATTCTCCTTATTTTGCAGATGAGGAAACTGAGGCAGACAGAGATTAAATGACTTGCCCAGGGCCAAGGTTGCATTTGAACTCAGGTCTTCCTGACTCCAGATCTAGCTCTCTGGCTCTCTGGTCCAAGCCAACCATGTAAGAGAGTTCCTGACAAGTAATCATTCAATCTCTGCTTGAAAACCTTCCTTGTTAGGCTGTGGACTTCTGTACAAAATCATAATGTAAAAGTACGTGGGAAGTCTAAAATAATGGTCGGAATATAATAAGATCAAATTGATATGAGATGGTTGTGAAGTTCTAAGGTTGGATTAAGAAATCAGTCATACAAATGGAGTTTGGGCTATACATGACAAGTTCATGGGACCAAGATCTGGAAGTTTAGTGATCTGTGTGCTCACTATTAATCAACAGTGTCCGAAAAAAAAGCTAATTTGATTTTAACTTGCAAGAAAAATATACTGTTCAGTGTCAGTGGGAGTATGCTAGAGCCCAGAACCAGTTCAAACTTTGACTTGTTAAATTTTCAGTATTTATGCCTCAGAAATGGTATAAATCAAGACCTGATTTATTGTTTGGTTGATTGTCTAGACTTAAGAAAGTATTAGTAATATTTCACATTCAACTTAAAAGTGTGTTGTAGAAGCTTTTTTTAGGGAGCAGGTTATTAGACATTTATCAGTACATCTCGTAAGTATGAGGAACATAGAAATTCTGCTGTTTTCCATCTGGGTTACGTCACATCAGGAGTATTGTGTTGGGTTCTGGGCACTTTAAAAAAGAAAAATCACTTTAAGAAAAGTTTTGTTGGTGCCTTTTGTTTTTACATTTCAGTCATTTCCAGAAATTTTGCTTCCCCTCCCCCTCATTGAAAGCTCCCCTGTAACAAAGAAAAACAGTTAAGCAAAAGTAATAGCCACACCCTCTGCATGGGACAAAGTAAACAACATCACACCCTGATTGTCCCCAGCCTCTCTTCTGAGTTGGGTGATCTATAGTTAGGGAAACATAGCAATAAGCTAGAATCTGTATGTAGGGGGATATGGATGGTGGTGGGTAGATGGGCTGGGCATCCTGCGTTGTGACAATTCTTTGGAATAACTAGGAATGCTTAGCTTGTATGAGCTGAGAATTGGAGTAGACATGGTAGCTGTATCAGGGGTTTGTTGAAACTAGCTCATAACCAGCTCCCAAGAACAAGGGTTAAATTTTCAGTAGGAACATGTACACTTCGTGAACTTGGTAAATGCTACAAATCATAGCTTGGTTTATTGTTTTGTTGATTGTCCAGATGCATAGTATGAAACTCAACCAGAACAGCATCCTCCTAGACCCATATTGACTTAGAAAACCACAAATTAACAATATCTATATTTTTACTTATTTTGTTAAATATTTTCCAACTATGTTTTAATCTAGTTCACTTGAGATTTTTAGTGGCATCGAGTTTTACATCTCTGGTCTTGACTAGGAAAGTGATGAGAAAATGTTAATAATGTAGATTGAGTTTAAAAGTATGTCATGGGGACCCCGCCCCCCAAAAGCAGTTGTTAAACATTTACCAGCATGCCAGTGGCTATATTCAATAATTTGAAGGACTATCCCATGGAAGAAAGATTATATATATTCTGCTTGGTCTCAGTATGCAAGAGCAAAGGGCAGAAATCACAGAGAAGTCGTCTAGCTTGATGTATGGAAAAACTTCCTGCTATTTAGGGTGGTCCAAAAGTGGCAAGGATTGCAGTATAGGGTAATATAAGGATTAAATCCAGGAATTTAGGATGAAGACTTGTCAGGAGTGCTACAGAGGAATTCCTGTTCAAGTGTGACTTAGACTAGAAGAGCTTTGAGATCCTTTCCAACTACATGATTCTGTGGAATCAAGGAATCTGGATGTACAAATACACAATGCTATTATCCTGGTTGATGTCTTCTTCTCTGTATGGGCTTCCATTTCTTCCTCTGCCTTGTAAATATGAAGACCAGAACTTCTAGGAAGCGAGATTCGAACCTAGATCTACTGACTTCAAATTCAGGGCTCTTTCTCTACACCAAAGCATCCTACCCCTGTATCTGCAACAGTTTTGAGACTAAGAAGCAACCTGGTGTGGTAGAAGGATCAGTGAATTAGAAATCTGGATCTGACTCCTGCCAATGAAAGGTTGTGGTCTTGGTCAAGTCATTCAGCCACTTTGGGAAGCCTCAACTTCCTCCACTGTAAAGTGGGACTGATACTGCTTTCTCAACAAGATTCATGTGAGAAGAGGAGCTAAAAAATGTGTGAACTATTATTCTTTCATGGGAGGCTCTATGGAGAGGAGAGGAGAGGAGGGGAAAGAAAGAGAATTTAATTTCCCTGACATCATTCAAACTTTTGTTTTGCTTTGCCTCCCTGGGTGCAGGGGTGGGCCCCAGCTGTTGTTCTACAAACAGCTGGGTTTGTATCAAACTGGGCTGATGTCCTGTCCTATTCACAAGCCTGAGGGAGTGGGGTGGGTGTGGGTGTTGATCTGTCCCCTCACTCTTGGTGGGAGCTCTTTCACAGACCCCTTTTCTGCTGAGCCCCTTACCAACTTCCCTTCCAGACTTTCTCCCATTGAAATGCTTCCTGGGAAGTGACTCATTTATAACCATTGGAGTTATCTCAAGAACGCAACAGTCACTGATAACTTTGTTGGAAATAAACAACAAAAAACCCTCCAACCAGACCCCCATGTTTAGTTGGGGGCATTCTGTGTCTGTATATAGAGAGAACCAGTGAGTGTGGAAATCTGTGCTAGGTGTACTGGGGCTAAAACTGGCTCAGAGAAATGTAGAACTTAAAAGCAAATCTCCAGAAATATAGATTTACTTCAGTTCAATATGATAGGTATTTATTAACTACTCATTGTTACTACCACTATTTATCCCAATTCACCAGCCTGGCAACCTAGATGCCATCTTTGACTTCTCATTCCCCCCTTCCCCTCCATATCCAATCTGTTGCCAAGGTTTATTGATCTTACCTTTGCCACATCTAGCAAATATCCCCTCCTTTCTCCTCTGATACCATCACCACTTTAGTGCAAGCCCTTATCACCTCACACCCGGACAATTGTAATAGCCAACTGGTTGTTTTCCCTGCCACAAGTCTCTCCCCATTTCAGCCCATTCTCCATTTAGCTTTCAAAGTGATCTTAAATCAGAGGTCTGGGCATGGCACCTGCCCTTCTCCCTGATTCCATTTGATCAACTCCAGTGGCTCTCTATCACCTCACGGGTCAAATTGAAAATCCTCTGTTAAGTGTTCAATGCCTAGCTTAATTGGACCTAATTGTTTGTAGGTTGTCTCCTGTTGGACTTCAAGCTCCTGGAGAGCAGGGGACTGTCTTACCTTTTCTTTACATCCCTAGATTTAGCCTGGCAAATAGTAGGTACTTAAATGGTTATTGACTTGATGGATGGCTGATTATTATAGTCAAGACACTGCATTGATACTCAGGAGGATCACAGATCTTACCCACCTGGTTGCTTCCTCTCATGATGCACATTGATGGAGGTCCATCTGTTTCTGCCCATGCAGTACTACTTATGCAATGCCTTCCTTTCCAAAGTTCACCATGGAGAATATACTCAACATGCTGAGCTGATCTATGAAAATTGGTGGAGTTGAGGAAGTTGTATATTCCCATCTTCCAGCACTATATTCTATTGAAGGCAAAACAACATTTCCAGAGATATATAAATACAAAGCAATTTGAGGAGAGAAGAGAGTATTAGTAATTTCAAGGACAGAGGGGTGTAAGTCAGGAAAGGTTTCATGGAAATGGTGGAATTGGAGATGGACCTTAAAAAAAAGACAAGGATAATAAGAGGCAAAGATGGGGATATACATTCTGGGTCTGGGAGATGGTTTGTACAAATGAATGGAGAAGGGAGATACAGTGTCATGTTCAGGGAATAGCTTGTCCATTTTGTAAAGTAAAAGAAGATAAGGCTAGAAAGGTAGGTGGGAGCTGGATTGTAGAGGACCTTAAACACCTTCCACAATTCTTGAGGCCACAGGGAGCCAAGAAAGAATTTTGAGCAGGGGAGTAGACTAGACTCATGTCTTCGGAAAATTCTTTTGGTAACTGTGTGTAGGATGAAGAGCCTGGAGAAGAGAAAGACTAAAGCAGGAGACCAAATAAGAGATTATTGTAATGATTCAGGCAAGAAGTGAGCCTCAACAAGGGTAGTGACTGGATTAGAAGGGAAAGCATCCCTAGAGACCTGGTGAAGATAGAATTGACAAGAGTTGGCAACTGATTGTATGTGGTGTGTGTGTGTGTGTGTGTGTGTGTGTATGTATGAGGATGACTTAAGGATGACTCTAGGGGTTGGACCCTTGTGTGATGTGAAGGATGACAGTGTCCTCAACAGAAATGGGGGAGTTGGAGAAGGGATAGTTTTACGGGAAAAAGATAATAACTTTTTTGTCTTTTTCCTTTTCCTTTTTAATCTTTGTTACAAGGGAAGGCTCAATGAGGAGGAGAAAGGATATTTTTAGAAATCAATGAAATGTAAAAATAAAATACACCCCCCAAAGAACTATACTAAGTTCTGTTGTAGACATGCTGAGTTTGAGATGCTGATGAAACATCAAGGGGGAAGGGGTGTTTCAGTAGACCATTGGTGATGGAAACCTGGAGCTCCGGAAGAGAGATTAGGGTTAGAAACACAGATTTAGGAGTCAAAGAAGATGATGGCAGCTTCCTTTTCCTTATCCCTTCCTGTTTTTAGGAGTTGAAACAGTCATGATCACAGGTTTCTGTGCCCCCTTTTTAGTTAGGTATATATATTCACCAAGCACTGACCAAATGTCTGCTCTCTGGGCTGAACACTATATTAGGTATGGCTGGGTGGAGGGTGGTGGGGCATGGAAAGAAGGAAGGAAGGAACCAAGCATTTGCTAGGCACCTATCTGCTTATATATCAGGCACTGTGCTAAGCACTTAATATTCTCTCATTTGATCCCAGAAATGTGGAGATACTGGTATTATCCCTATTTTTTTTTTTATGGTTGAGGAAACCGAAGCAGACGGAAGTTAAGTGCATTGCCCAGGGTCACACAGCTAGTTAGTGTCTGAGGCTGGATCTCAACTTAGTTCTTATTGAGTCCAGGCCTATCCTTTTATCCACTGTGACCCTGGTGCAGAAACCAGTTCTAGGTTCCTCTCCTCCAAGCACTTCATATCTACTTGGGGAAAACCAAATACAAATTTATCCTGTAGATTCTACAGGATTTTCTATAGTGTAGAAAATGACTTGAGAATAATATCAAAAGAAAAATTAAAATAAATAGTTATTGCATAATTCATATAATGACACACTAATTAACAAAGCCTTTTGGGAACAAGACTTTTAAAAACTATGTTGGTTTGATCAAAGTGGGAGCAGGGAAAATTCTGGTGTCTTATGCCAGTTTCATTGATAATAACAATTGGGAAGGAGGTGATGGGATGCACTCAAGGACATCACTCTCACAGGCAAGGCTGGGGCAAAGTGCCATGTCAGTGTCACTGGGCAAGGGGATTAGCTGTAGAATGATGGCAGCTATGGCTAGCCTTGACTGGAGAGTAGGGAGGAAAGCTAGATGTGAGTGAAGACAATGTCGATGCCTTCCTGAGCCTATTTGATCTCCATTTCTTTGTAAAAAGCATCTGGTAACAATTAGTGCCATAAAAATGCATCTCCTTTGTTAGAAGTGACCATACTATGGAGGACTCCAAACAAATGAGTGTTTCAGTTGAAAGGATGCTCAGGTAAGTGGCAACAGAGACAGAGTATGTACTTTAGATGAGGTAGGTCCTATCTTAGAGTGAAAATCACAGTAATTGTAAGGGGTACCTAGGTGGTGCATTTGGTCACCTTACCAATTCTATGATGTATATTACACAAATTCTTTTTTTTTTTAACCCTTACCTTCTGTCAGGTCTAAGGCAGAAAAGTTGAGTGACTTGACCAGGGTCACACAGCTAGGCAATGTCCACTTAGCTTTCCTTATTACATACATTCTTGGGGAGCCATTTGGGAAAGGAATAGATGGGAGAAAAGAAGAAGAGTTCATGTTTTTCCCATCATTAAAGCCCTGACAACTGTGCATTAAAATCTAATTATGGAACAATTCTTTATACCTTTGATTTCATTCTGCTGCAAGCTGAATCATGTCCCAATCAATATATTAGATAATAGATAATAGCTACCATTTAAAAAGCACTTTAAAGTTGGCAAAGCACTTTAAAATGGCATTTCATTTTATCCTTACAACCACCCTGGGAAGTAGGTGCTCTTGTTAGTTATCTCCATTTTACAGATGAGGAAACTTAGGCAGACAGAATTGAAGTGATTTGCTTAATCACACAGCTAGTAAGTAAATGTCTGAGGCTAGATTTGAACTCTCACATTTCTGCAGTATCTCCACCATGTCACCTAGCTGCCTGTAATTATAATGATATATAATGCACATTTTTCCTCCTTTAATAGCCTGTAATGTGAATATTTCTTCCTTAGAAGAAGTTAGGGTTAGAACGGAATTCTTCTGTATTTGAAAAGAAGATTTTGTAACATTTCTCAGGATGCTTGAATGAAAAGGAGCTAAGCTTTAGAAATTGCCACCTTGATAAATGTTGCCATCCAGGTGGAGGGAATCTTTTTTTTCTTTCTCCTATCTGTGGCAGCTCCTACTGGCTTCAGCTGATTGTTAAATTTCCTCTGTGAGCGCTTAACACCTCTGAATCAGCAAACCTACAAATCAGTACTTACTTTGTTTCCTTGATTGCTTAGACTTAAGAAAGTGAAGGAGAAAATGTTAATAATGCAGATTCAACTACTAAGTGTGATGTGGCTACATTTCCCTCCCAAAGAATTTAGTTGTTAAACACTCAGAAGCATATCTCTGATAGAGAGCCAGTAACTACAACAAAAATTTTAATCAAGGGACACAAAAATAATTTTCTTTTAGAGTCCTTAACTGCTTTAAAAATTAAAAACAAAATATAAATTTCTGCTGGGTAAATGCATCTTACGTAAGTGGAAAAGAGACTCTAGTGAAAGATAAGCTTGAGATCTCCTAGCTGTAGGACTAACTAATTGTGTCTCCTCTGGTAAGTCACAGCCTCCTGAGCCTCAGCTTCCCCCTCTGAAAAAACGAGGGAAGGAGAGACTAGATGATATCTAAGGCCTTTTCCTGCTCCCCAAATCCACAAAATTTTATATAATTTGAGTCTTTTTCAATAGTTTTTCTAAAATTTTTTAAATCTTTTTTTCTGTTATAATGGATAAATTTCCTTGGGAGAAGAAATGGAAGACATATATTGGGAAATGTGGGTATTATAAAAGCAAATCAATAAAATTTTACTTTTTAAAGGAAGTTATAAATTTTTTCAAATTACTTGTTTTGTATCATTACTAGTTAAGGGGAATAATATATAGTAGAGAAATGGGAAGTGGATACACTGGGAAGAAAGAAAGAAGAGGAGTAAAAGAAATGAACATACAGAGAGGGAGAGAAACACAAGGCAAGAGATTTAGAAATGCATCTAGAAAGAGACACAACCAGAACTGACTTGATCATATTGTCTCTTCCTCAAACACCCTAACCTCTCAGTTCCTCAATTTCTCCATTGCCCAGGACTTCTCCCTCCATCTCACCTTAGCCATACATAAAGATAGTCATACTTTTGATCTTGTCATTATTCATAAATGTACCAGCTCCATGTTTTTCAATCACACATCCCCAAATGCTTTCCATACATCTCAAACTTGCTGTTCAGTAGACAGCTTAAAGTAACCATGTCCAAAACAGAATTCATTGTCTTTTCCTGACCCTCCAACTCCTCCCCTACATTCCCTTTTATAACACCTCCTGAAAAGGGCATCTACAGTAGCTGCCTTCACTTATTCTCCTCTCATTCTCTTTTTAACCCCTCATAATTCAACTTCTGAACTATCATGACACAAATGCTCTATCCATAGTTACAATGATCTTTTTTTTTTAACCTTACATTTTGTCTTGGAATCAATTTTATGTGGGATGTAGAAGAGTGAAAAGGGCTAGGCAATGAGGGTTAAATGACTTGCCTAGGGTCTCACATCTAGGAAGTATGTTAGGTCATATCTGAACACAGGACTTCCCTTTCTATGACTGGCTTGAAATCCACTAAACCACCTACTTACCCTACCTATGATCTTTTATTTTATTTTTTTTTGCCATTTTATTTTGTTATAATATTTTTTAAATTATTATTAAAAATGTTGGAGGGGATGTGGCAAAATTGGGACACTAATATACTGCTGGTAGAGTTGTGAATTGATCCAACCATTCTGGAAGGCAATTTGGAATTATGCCCAAAGGGTGATAAGAGACTGTCTGCCCTTTGATGCAGCCATAGCACTGCTGGGTTTCTACCCCCAAAGAGATAATAAGGAAAAATACTTGTACAAAAATATTCACAACCACACTCTTAGTGATGACAAAAAAATTGGAAAATGAGGGGTTATCCCTGGATTGGGAAATGGCTGAACAAATTGTGGTATATGGTGGTGATGGAATATTATTGTGCAATAAGGGACAACAAAATGCTTGATTTCCATACAAGCTGGAAAGACCTCCATGAACTGATGCAGAGCAAAATGAGCAGAACCAGGAGAACATTGTACACAGAAAGTGAAACACTGTGGGATGATCATATGTAATCTATTTTCCTACTGATAGCAATGCAATGATCTAGGACAGTCCTGTGGGACTTATGAAAAAGAATGCTATCCACATTAAGAGGAAGAACTGTTGGGATAGAAATGCAGAAGGAAAACATTTGTTTTATCACTTGTTTATATGGGTACACGATGTGGGGTTTTTGTTTATTAAAAGATTGCTTTATTACAAAAATGAATAATATGGAAATAGGTATTGAGTAGATAATCTAGTAGAATTGCTGGTCAACTCAGGGAAGGAAGAGGGAAAAATGAATCATGTAACCATGGGAAAAATACTTAAATTTAAAAAATTAAAATTATTATTATAAAGATATTTTATATCACCAATTACATGTAATAACAAATTTCCATATAAGTTTTCTGAAATCATATGATTCAAATTGTCTCCCTCCTTCCCTTCTCTCCCCCCTCTGGAATCTGGCAAAGCAATTTGATCCATGATGTTTTAATTGCCAAATCCAGTCATCTTTTAAAAAAAAAATCTTCATTCTCTTTGACCTTTCTGAGGGCTTTGACACTGTCTGTCACACTTTCCTTCTTGACATTTTAACACTAGGATTTTGGGACATTGTTCTCTCCTGTTTCTCCTCCTACCAATATGATGGCTCCTTCTCAGTTCCTGAGAGGGATCTTTATTCAGATCATTCCCTCTAATCATAGTTGTCCCATCAGGGTTCTGTCCCGGACCTTTCCTCCCTTAACACTATTTCCCTTGTTGATATCATCAGTTACCACAGATTTAATCACCATCTCTATGCTGGCAGTTCTCAGATCTCCCCATCTTGCCCTAACTTCTCTGCTGACCTGTTTATCTCATCTATCCAACTGTCTTTCAAAGAAAGCTCAACATCTCCAAAACCAAACTTATTATCATTCCTCCTAAGTCTTCCCTTCTTCCTACCTTCCCTATTAATTTAGAAGGCAGCATCATGCTCCCAGTTCCTCACCCTCCATATACATTCTGTTGCCAAGGCCTGCCAAGTTACTTTTGTAATAATTCTCCATTACATCATTTTCTCTCCACTGCCACCATTCTGGTGTGGACCCTCATCTCACATCTGGACTATTGCAATATCCTTCTGGAGGGTCTGCCTGCCCTAAGTCTTTTCCCTGCTTCGATTCATCCTTTGTTATGCCACCAAAGTGATTTGAGTAAGACATAGGTCTGCCACCCCCTTATTCAATAATTTGTAGTGGCTCCTTGTCACCCTCAGGATCAAATAAAAAAAAATCCTCTGTTTGGAGTTCAAAGCCCTTCATAATCTAGCCCTCTCCCACTCTTTTAGTCTTTTTATACCTTATTCTTCACTATGTATTCTTCAATCCAGTGAAACTAGCCTCTTTGCTGTTCTGCATAAAAAGATGCTCCATTTCTCAGTTCTGAGCATTTTCTTTGGTGATTCCCCATATCTGGAATGCTTCTCCTCCATATTTCCGACTCTTGATTTTTCTGGCTTCCTTTAAGAACCAACTAAAGTCTCATCTTCTACAGGAAGCCTTTCCCAACACTCTTTAATTCTAGTACTCTCCCTCTCTTAATCATTTCATGTTTATCCTGTTCATAGCTTGTTTATATATATTTGTTTGCTGTTGACTCCCCATTAGATTGTAGGCTTCTTGAGGGCAGGCACTATCTTTTGCCCCTCTTTGTAGCCTCAGAGTTTATCACAGTGCCTGGCACATAGTAGGGGCTTTACTGACCTTCATGTTATATGTGGTTTTTCTCCTTTATTTTTCTCCTCTTAGTGAAAACCAACATAATAAAGAATCTGAAACTCATTGACGATAGCCTGTCAATGACTTATAAAAGCTGAGATAGAGATGGGAGGTATTATATAGCCAGCTATTATACCTACTAGGCCTAAAAGTGTTTTAACAGGGATGGAACCATTAGGCTAGTGATGACACTCAAATGGTGGAAGTCCAGGCATCACCAAGTCAGTTAAAAGGTTTGGAGGAGGGGGATTTCCATGCAACCCCTGATATTATATACTATTTCCTCCATCTATATAAAGAGGATCTCCAAAGGGACACACAGAGAAAGGACTATTTAGCTTTATGCAATTGTGACTTCATTCCATAGTCAAGAAGCTTGGTTTGGTAGAAGGCACACTAGATTCGGATTTTAGTTCGAGTTTCTGCTTTATTTCTTACCACTTGTATGACCTTGGGCAAGCCATTTTTAGGGATCTCATTGTTTTCCTCCATAAAATGACAGGATCAGACTAGGTAACTTCTAAGATCATTGTAATTTAAACCATCCTGTGAGGATAGTACCAAGAGGTACCATCATTTATGCTGAAAATTGTTACAAAGATTTTTAAGAATCTTCCTGCCAGACTATATATGCAAAAAAAGGTACAAGATGGGGTTCCATATCTATACTATGTTTTAAAATAAAGGAATATAAACCTTTGTACTTAAAAAAGCAAATATTTATAGAATTTAATATAAAACATTTTAATGCCTGTTTAAGGTTCAGAAGTTTAAGTATCTTTAAAAAAAATCCTTATCTTCCATCTTAGAATCAATACTAGGTATAGATTCCAGGGTAGAAAAGGGAGAAGGACTAGGCAATTAGAGTCAGGTCAAATTCAAACCCAAGACCTGAGTCTCTTGACTTTCTATCCCCATAGCCATTAAGTTGCACCAGCTTAAATATCTTTGGAATCTGTCTGTGCACCTATCAATTGGATTGGCTAAAATGATAAAAGGACAAAATGACAAATGTTGGAGGGGATATAAAAATGGGGACACTAATGCACTGTTGATGGAACTATGAGCTGATTTAACCATTTTGGAGAGCAATGGAATTATGCTCAGAGAGTTATAACGTATATACTTTAGACCTAGCAATACCATTGGTGGGTCTGTTTCCCAAGGAGATGGGGGAAAAAGGAAAAGGACCTCTATGTTCCAAAATATTTATAGCAGCTCTCTTTGTGGTGACAAAAAACTAGAAACTAAGAACGTGCCCATCTGTTGGGGAATTGCTAAACAAATTTGTGGTATATGATTGTAAAGGACTCCTACTGTGTCATAAAAAACAATGAACAGGTTAATTTTTTAAAACTTGGAAAGACCTACAAGAAATAATGGAGCAAGATGAGTAGCACCAAGAGAATATCATATACAGCTACAGAATTAATATTTGAAGAATGGCTTGTGAATGCCTACCTAAAGAAAAAAAAAACTGATAAATAAAATAAAAACACAAAAGACAATTTCTCTCTCTCTCTCTCTCTCTCTCTCTCTCTCTCTCTCTCTCTCTCTCTCTCTCTCTCTCTCTCATTTGATGCCTTCTTTGGTGTGGGGAGGGAGGAATTGAGACACGTGTGAATAAATTCTCTTAAGAAATTGAAATATAAGATGAATTCTTGTGAAATAAAAAAAAAGAGAGAAATCTGTCTGGTCTTCATTTTCAGTGGAGACAGTGAGTACCCACAACTTACAGTTTTCTTGGGTAGGTAAGCTGCTAAAAGGATTTTTATAGTAACCATAAGGATAAATGATATTACCTCCCAGTTCTTTCCCTACAGTTTGGATTAAATTGAAGGCTATCTCTACACCCTCATTTCCTTGAAAATCCATTGTTTGAAGTCAATATGAACTAATATTTCTGAGCCTCAATTTCTCCATCTGTAAAGTGAATTGTTTGGTTTCTCCCAGTTCAAAATTCTGGCAGTTCAGCTAGGATAACAAAGATGTGCTATCAAGTAGACTGACCTAGGCGACATCCCAGCTAAAAAATTTTAAAGTATGTGGCTTAGTCATGGAGCATCATGTAGAATTCTTGATGTGGTCACTTGGGCTTTGCGTGTGTGTATATATTGTCATTCATTCCATAGTCTGTAATATACTTCTGGAAATAGGAACAATACTCATCTTCACTTCTCAGGAGGATTAGACTCCAGTAGACTATGAGGCTTTGGAGCAGGGATTGTTTTTTGTCTTTCTTTGAGTCCCCAGCTTTCAGCATGCTTGGAACATAGTCAATGTTTAATAAATACTGACTGATTAATTAACAAAGACTTTGGGGAGCTAAACAGCAAAGGCAGATAGATAAAAGAAGATTAAATAATAGAAATGTGGCATGGTGTCTATTCATTGTGTTAGGAGAGCTAGGATTCAGGGAGCCTGAGACTGATGAGGAATCCAAAGACAATATTACAAAAATATTAAGGAAAAAAAGAGGATCTAAGAAATGATTGGTTAATAACTGATCAAATGATGGACCAATGATTGCTCTGGCCAATGAGAAAATGATCTTAGATGGCAGAGAGATGAAAGGAATTCTGTCTTTTTCTGTTTTTTTTTCCCTAACTTCTCTGTTAAGAAAAATGACAAAAATGACTAGTAGAAAGTTGATAACTGAGATCAATGGGAATGAGAAATAATAAGAGAGTGCTTAACTACCCTTAATGAGAAGAAACCACCAAGACCATATGAACTACATCTAAGGGCCACTGGAAAAATTGGCTAATGTTATCATTGGACCACTAGGGGCAATTTTTGAGAAATCATTGAGAGTTAGTGATTAGCGAAGGTTCTGTATCTGGATGTTCAAACAAAGGGGGAAAAGTGGAGCCTGCAAGCTGTTTAAGCCAATATGTTTGCCTTTTTTTTTGCCAATTACAGGCAAAATTCTAGAACATTCTTTTTTTTAAAACAATATTTTATTTGATCATTTCCAAACATTATTCATTAGAGACAAAGGTAGAACATTCTTAATGGGCTGATTAGTCAACATCTGGAGAAGAAAGTAGTGATGACAAAGAACCAACTGTGCTTCATCAAGGTCATATCAACTGGAGAATGTCTAAACAAGCTGTGGCATATAATTGTGAAGGAATACTAATGTTCCACAGGAAATGATGAGCAGGTAAATTAAAAAAAAAAAGGAAAGCCTACCTGAAATAAATTAAGAATGAAATGAACAGAACCAAGAGAACATCATAATCAGTAACAGAAATACTATTTAAAAACAACTGTGAATGTCTATCTCTAGAGAAAGAACTGATAAATAGAAACATATATGATATAAATTTATATATACATACCTGTAGATATGTCAATTAATGCCTTCTCTAGTCCAGGGTGATAAGGGAAGGAGCTACTCGAGAACGTCAATGTAACAAACAAATACACAGATTTTTAAAAAAAAGAATCAGTCAATGCCAGATGATGCCTAACCTCATTTCCATTTTTGACAGGCACATTCTGTTGGCACGTGAGAAGAGTACTGAAGCTGTCGTTTTTTCACCTAGATTGGATGAGATAGTTGGTGAAATCTCTCGCTAATTTGATAGAGATGGTGAAACATGGGCTAGATGATAGCACATTCGTCCACTTGGGAAGTAGTTGAATGGCTATACCCAGAGGGCTGCTATTAATGGTTGGGTGTCAACCTGGAAGGTGGTTCCTAGTGAAGTCCCTTAGGGATCTGTGCTTGGCCTCTGCTGTTTACTGTATTTATTAATGCCTTGGATGAAGGGAGAGACAGCAGGCTCATCAACTTTGCAGGTAACACTGACCTTTTGGACACCAAATTCAGGATACGAAGGGGGAAAGGGACAAGCTTTGATTAGGCACCTCATAGGGGTTAGGTACTATGCCAAGCACTTTACAAATATTATCTCATTTGATTCTTACAACTCTGGGAAGTAGGAGTTATGATGATCCCTATTTTACAGTTGAGGAAATAGGCAGAGGTTAAGTGGCTTGCTCAGAATCACACAACTAGTAGATTTGAACTCAAGTCTCGCTGACTCCAGGTTCATTGCTCAATCTCCTTTACCACCTAGCTGTCTCCAGGCTGCACAAAGATGCCAGACTAGGATGTTGTCCTGAATATAATGAAATGAAAATTAATAGGGACTGTATATAAATTTTTATGTGACAGAAGAGTAGTTAGAATATAGCTTGTTAAGATATGGAGGTTTTAGAGGACTGTAAATTTAACAGGAGTTGGTGATATAATGTGACAGTGAGAAGGTTAATGCAATTTGAGGCCACATTGAGAAGTCTATTGGGACTATGGTGAGAGAAGGGTAGCACACTCCAAGTGGCACCTGGAATCAGAAAGATCTGAATTCTAATCCTGCCTTAGATACTTAACAATTATGATTAGGCAAGCCATTTCATCTTCCTGTGCCTCAGTTTCCTTATAATATTACTTATTATTCCTATTGAAATAACAAATCCTGCCTCATTAAATGAGTTAATGTATGAAGTATTTTGTCAATTTTAAAACACCATATAAATGCTAGTAATAACAGTGATTGTCATTATTATTATTTTTAATGTCTCAGAATTGCCATGTGAAAATGGATTTGACTTGTTCTTTTTGGCTTGAAAGGAGAGAATTAGAAGTCTTGAGCAGAAGTGGCAAAGAGGCCAATTTTGGCTTGATGTCAGGAAGAATTTCCTGCTTTTTAGAGGTCTTGAGACTCTTCTTCGGACATAGTGAGGGAGTCTTCAAGTAAAGGCTAGAGGATGGCTCACTTGTGTCCTATCTCATAGATAACTACCTCATATTGAGGTAATTACTAAATGGTCTCTGAAGTTCCTTCCATTTCTGAGATTCTGGGGACCTACAATTCCAATTCAAGAAACTAGGGTTCAGGGAGCAACTAAGTGGCTCCATAGATTGGGCAACATTTTCTAAATGCATAATTCTCTATGGTTATTGGTTAAAAAATCCAAACCACTGCTGGAATCATTTTTATAAATAACAGCCTGTCCATGGGGGTCTCAGCTGCCTCTTAACTACACCTTTTTTGGTCTGCCTCAAAGGAGACCCCAAACAAAACTAAACAAAAAGCTAGCCAGCTATTTGTGACTCAGGGATGGCAGGCAGGAGTGAATTCTATGAATTTCAATATACTCTATGTATGGATGTGTTTTGAGTGGAATGGAAGTTTCTCTTTATTTTTCTGCCTCCCAGTTTTGTTTCTTGTGAATAAGGAATTCTATGCAGGCTTCAGTCCCCCCAACTCCCATTTCCTTCTTTCTCTTGTTCCTCCTTCTCCTTCTCATCTTCCTCTTCCTGTCCAGCTGATCATTGATCCCAGATCATTGAGACTCAGTCTAGTACCCTGGGCTCAGGCAGTCCCTCCTACCTCCTCAGCTCAAAGGTAATAAAAGGGAAAAAAAAAGAAAAAAAAACTTTGTGGGATAAGAAGAGGAATGTTCTTGTCTTGCTGAGTTATTAAAGACATTTTTAGATAACGAGGCCCAGGGAAGAACAAAGGAAGAAAAGATGAGTTAAATTAAAAAATACCACCATATGAACCTCTACCCCAAACATCATCTGGGCCAGGAAAGGAATTTGGCAGAAGTTATTTGGAAGAGGGAGGAGTCAAGGCACATTATGTTTGAAAGCTGGGGCATTCACAAGGATGTAAGAGATGCAATGTTGGGTCAGACCCAGGGCCCATCCTTCCCAGTGTTCTGATTCTGATAGCTGTCCTCACAGGTGTGCTAGGACAGCACAGCTGATCTCTGTGCCCTCTTTTTCAAGGATTCATGCCCTTCATTTTAATAATCCTTTGTGGATTTCCTCTATCCACTTAGCTAAGATTTCTTTTAAAAATTATTTTTTTTTTTTACCAATTACATGTAATAAACTGTCACACAAATTCTCTTAAATTATATGATTGAACTTATCTCATCTCCCTTCCCTTCCCCCTCATGTTGCAGGCAGGTGATTTCATCTGGGTCATACATGTATTATCATGTAATCATATTTCCATACTGTTCATTTTTGTGAGTAATCTTATAAAACCAAAATCCCAAAACATAAGCCCTAATAAATAACCAAAAAATTGTATACTTTCATTTGAATTCTGACTTCAACAGTTCTTTCTCTGGAGCTAAGATTTCTTGAACCTATTTGTATGGTTTGCTATTGTTTTATTTAAAATTTAACATTGAGGGATATCAGTTGGGGAATGGCTAAGTAAGTTATAGTATATGATGCAGTACTATTGTGCTATAAGAAATGATGAACAGGAAGAGCTTAGAAAAACCTGAAAAGATTTACATAAAATAAAGAAAAATGAAGCAAACAGGACCAGAACATTGTACATAGTAATAGCAATATAATATGACATATAACTGTGAATAACTTAGCTATTCTCAGCAATCTGATGATCCATTTAATTTATTTCCAGTTATGCGTTTGTGTCTCTCTGTGTGTGGTTACATAGGAAGTTCCCATGAAATTAATTGAACAGGGTTGTAAAATGATATTTTGGCATATATTCCCTCTAAATGGAATTATTAGGTTAAAGTATATGATTATTTTTATAATGTTGGCTTTGACAAGGAATTTTACCTCTTTAGTCCTTTAAGGTTTCTTGCTTTTATCCCCTCTTGGGGGTGTTTTGGAGTTAAAAGATCTTGTTCAGACACTTATTAGGTGGGTGACTCTGAACTCAAACTCCCTGACCTTTAATTTCCTTTCCCACTTTCCTTCTGTATCTCTTAATTATTTTTTAAAGTTCTTTTTGAGTTCTTCCAGAATCTGTGTCCAATCCATATTTTTCTTTTGGACTTTGAGTGTGTTTCCTTTGCTTTCACTATCCCCTTCTGTGTCTGTACCTTGCTCTTTGTCTACATAAAAATTCTTTAGAGTTAGGTGTGTTTTTTTGTTGTTTGCTCATTTTTCCTATTTAATTATAGATAGGCTTGGGGGAATGATCTGATGGGCTGAGAGCCAAGAGCTCTGAGAGCCCCCTCCCCCTGCTGATTAAGATGACCCTTGAGATGCTGATAGCTTAAAGACTTGCTTTAGACCAGGTCAGAGACTGGTCAAATTCTAGCCTCAGGCTTAGTCTTAAAGTTTTGGTTTCACTGCGTACCTGATCCAATCAAGCATAGTCTTGAGTGTCCTGTCTTAGAACTCTGCCCTGAGCCTTAGGCAAAAAGATCAGAACTTAGTACTTAGTACTATCATCCACCCCAAAGTGTGAATTAAGTCCTTGTCTGAATCCCAGCCTAGTATTCCCTGGGCTGGGGCTCTCCACATGTTTGAAATTTCAAGAGTATGGGTTGGCTTGTACCTCTATTTGCTCAGGCAGGTCTCAGGGTCTGGATGTTGGCTCGAGCATAGATTCCCAAACCTCAGACAGTAGATGTGGGGTGGGAGTGTGTGGCTTGCTCTTCCCTCCTTGCTATAGCTTCTTGCTGCGTCTGCTCTCCTCTCCCCACCAGTGCCCTATATGTTCATTGCCTACCTTTTGGGTTTTTCTTTTCTTGAAAGTTGTTTCACTCAATCTCCTTGTTGGTTCTTTTACTCCTGTATTCATTTTGTGGTGATATTTTAATCTTGCTTGGAGAGGATTCTCATAGTGGCACAGAGCTGCTGAGGATTACTCTGCCATCTTGGCTCCACCCCCGTTACTCCTTGTCCCCTCAATTTCTTTATTAGTAAAGCGAGGCTCTAAAAACTTGTATTATCTACCTCTAAGAGCTGTTGTAAACCTGAAAGTGATAGCTAAATATTATTATTACTACCACTTACTGTGTCAAGTGCTACTTTGTTCCTCCTAAAATAATTTCTCAGGTTTATATTGTAATATTTTGGGATTAGATGAACAAGCTGCTCAGAAAAAGCAACCTAAGGAATATCATCAGAAAAATACATTGCTGGGGGAAAAAAAAGATAAGCTAGTCACATGATAGAAGGAGTGATAATGGATAGACAATACCAGTGATTCATTGGTATCCAGAGACTGTCAAGAGAATGGAAGGAAGACTCAAAACAGGTTGGCTAGACTGCTTGTTTTGAAGTTGTGGGGGAACACAGAATATGGATGAGAAGACATGGATGAGATCTGATCTGCTGGAGCAAGTGTGGGATTGTAGAAAGACAGTGGCTCTGGAATTCAAGAATCTGGGTTCAAATCTTGCTTTTGACATTACCTATGTGCCCTTGGATGAATCACTTGCCTTCCTTCCCTTTGCTTTAGTTTCTTCCTCTTTAAAAAGAGAAGGGCTGAATTATAAAAACAAACAACTTTGAAAGACTTAGGAATTCTTATCATTGTAATGCTCAGTCATGATTCAGAGGACTGATGGCAAAACATGCTATTGCCTAACTCCTAACAGAAAGCTAATGGACTCTGGATGTGAACTGGGACTTTTACTTTTTTTACTTTATTGTGCATATTTATTAGAAAGGTTTTGTTTTTGTTTTTCCTTTTTCTAGATATGGGGAGATGGGAGAGGAAAAAATTAAATGCTTATTAATTGGGAAAAAATGAAGAATAAAATAAGAAATGCAAAAAAAAAAGAGAGAGAGAAACAAGGGTTGAATTAGATGACTTTTGACGTTCCTTCTAGTTCAAGATCTGTATTAGTTGCCTCAATCTAGGGAATACCCCCATTAATGAGGTCACAAATTGGCATATTTACTGGTGAACAAGTCTGAATTCCGCACACACAAAATTTGATTGCATCATCTCTCTCTTTTTTGGACAAACATCTAACATTTTCAGTGTTTCCATTCCACTGGAAGGCTAAATAACTGAACTCTAAATCTATCTCTAACCAGGAAGAGAGAGGGAAATGTTTGGTGAACTACATTTTGATAATGCACACCCATGCTTGCTAACCCTTCTACATATATCAGTTATCCTGTCTCCTCTTTTCACCAGTTATCATAGGATCCCCCCTTCTCTCTCTCTACCTATCTAGACAAAAATAAACAAAAGGAAAGAGGAAACCAATAACTGAGTAAAAAATTGAAGTTTCTGTGGCTGAGATAGTCCTTTTCCCACAAAGTTGTGGATTGAGGAAGAAGTGGCAGTGATCAAAAATAAACATGGATGAATAATTGTCCTGACATTTCTTGTTTTCTTAAAGGGTAGGAGAGTGGCAAGAAGGATGGAAAGAATTTGGAACTCAAAATTAAAAAATAAAGAATGTTAAAATAATATTTTTAAAAAGGATAAATATGGAGCATCAATTATTTTAGTCTCTATGGGTAGAGGTAATATGTGGACCCTCTCCCCCACCAAGATTGTGGCTCTCTGTAATATGTGTTTTTCAGCTTGACATCATAGGAAAAAATAGTATCAACAACAAGAGTAGTTAGCATTTATATAGTAATTTAAGATCTGTAAAGCCTGTTACATGTATTATTTCATTTCATTGTTGTTATCTCCATTTTACAAAGGAAAAAAACTGAGTCTTAGAGAGGCTAAGTCACTTGCCCTTTGAGCAATGAGTAGAAATTACAGAGAGGTGAATTTTGGTTTAATATAAAGCAAATCCTGATAGCAGTTGGCATAGTCCCCAAGTAGAATGGGCTATTTCAGGAAATAATATTTCCCACCACTTTAAGAATGTAGAAGCTAGGTGACCACTTATTTGGGATATTATAAAGGAATCCCGGGGCCATAGAGTTGGGGAGTTTTTTAATAGGTTAGC
Source organism: Monodelphis domestica (assembly GCF_027887165.1). Taxonomy (NCBI): domain Eukaryota; kingdom Metazoa; phylum Chordata; class Mammalia; order Didelphimorphia; family Didelphidae; genus Monodelphis; species Monodelphis domestica. The sequence continues at coordinate 203,746,584 of NC_077231.1, forward strand.
CAAGATATGGTACAATAGATAGAGTGCCAGACCTAGAGTCAGGAAGACTTGAGTTCAAATGTGACCTTAGACACTTGCTCGTTATGTGACCTTGGACAGATCACTTAACTCTGTTTGCCTCAATTTCCTCATCTGTAAAATGAGCTGGAAAGGAAATGACACCTGTAAAATTTATATCAGATTACTTACCATCTTAGTGAGGGGGAAAAGAAAACAGGAAGGAAAGAATTGGGAACCCAAATTTTTAAAAAACTCAAATGTTAAAAATTATTTTTACATAAAATTTGGGGAAAAATTAAACATAAATTTAAAAAAGGACAGGACAAACCATTCCAATTTCTTTACCAATACTTGAATGAGGTCACTGAAGGACACAACTGAAAAATGATTGAACAACAATAACAAGAAGTTGGCCAGTTCAACTTCCTTGTTTTACATATAAGGAAACAGACCTATAAGAGTTAAGTGACTATATGGATTATACATGTGTCATCATATAAAACATATTCTTATATTGTTCATCTTATAAAACCAAAATCCAAATAAACAAGTGAAAAATCACATACTTTGATCTGCATTCTGACTCCAACAGACCTTTCTCAGGAGGTAGATAGCATTCTTTGTCATAATCCCTCCAAGTTGTCCTGGATCATTGTATTGCTGAGAGTAGCTAAGTCTATCACAGTTAATCATTCCACAGTATTGCTGTTACTGTGTACAATGTTCTCCTGGTTCTGCTTATTTCACTCCACTCAGTTCATGTTGTTCTTTCTAGCTCTTTCTGAAATCAGCCCTTCATTTCTTACCTCCTTCCCCTGTCTTCTCCCTATTTGTTATGCTAGTTCTTCCCAAATGATTGTGTGTATATATTCTTCATGAGTTTCAAACATTGCCCCTCATTTCCCCTTCTACTATAAAACTCTTTTATGAGTGACTCCTTTATATGAGAAAATTTGCCCTATTTTACTCTTCCTTTTCCCTTCTCCCAGTGCATCCTTCTTTCTCCCTCATACATTCTTTTTTTTGGAGATCATTTCATCATAACTTATCACACTCACACCCTCTGTCTCTATAGAGTTCTTAAAATATTTTTAAATTATATTTTCTTTTCTAGATTACATGTAGATACAATTTTTAGTAATCATTTTCTGACAATTTGAAAACCATGCTTTCTCACTTCCTCTCCTCCTTCCCCAAGATGGCAGGTAATATGAGGTAGGTTATACATGTACTATTTTAAATACATATTTCCACATTTATCATGTTGTAAAAGAAGACATGTTGCTTATACAAAAAAAAACTCATAAAGTAAATAAAGTGAAAAATGGTATACAGCTATCTGGCATTCATATTCTATTAGTTTCTTCTATGGTGATAGACAGCCTTTATTTTGGTTGTTAGTGCTTTGGGGTTGTCTTGGTTTTTTGAATTTCTGATAATAGTTGTCATTCACAGTTTATCATTATACATTATTACTATTACTATGTACTGTGTTTTGTTAGTTCTGCTCATTTCACTTTGCATCACTTCATATGTTTTTAGGGCTTTTTTGTGATTGGTTTGTTCATCATTTGTTATGACATAATAGTATTCTGTTACAATCATGTACCACAACTTGCTCAGCCATTCTCTAATTGATGGGTATCCCTTCAGTTTCTAATGCTTTGCCACCACAAAAGGAGCTGCTATAAATATCTCTGATACTTTTTTTATCATGATATCATGATATGATTATCAAATATGACATTCAAATAGAAGACTTAAGAGAACCATCAAAAAATAAATATGAATCATAATGGACTCAATGGAGTTCAGCTGTTTATATTACATATGGTAATTTCTTGAAACATAATGTCTAGACTTTTTTTTTATCATGGCTTTCAGATAGTCCAATAATTTATCTCTCCTTAATCTATTTGCCAGTTCAGTTGTTTTTCTGATGATATATTTCACATATTTTTTTCATTCTTTTAGTTTTATTGCCTCTTGATATCTCAGAGCCATTAGCTTCCACTTGAATTCTAATTTTTAATAAATTATTTTCTTCAGTGAGTTTTTGTATCTCCTTTTCTATGTGATTATTTCTGCTTTTTAAGAATTTAATAAAAACCACAACCCTTATATCTTTGAGCTTTGTACCAGGCAGTGAAAACTTTGCTTCACCAATTCATATTTCTCCAGGCTATACTCTGGATGACTTCATTGTAGGCAAGGAAATAGGGGAGACAGTAGTCTATATTGTAGGCCAGCCCTACACATAGGCATGATAGATGGTTACTGGAAATGTGATCTATAAGGTAAGGCCCCAACTGCCCCATAACTATCTCTTTTTGACAGACTGCTATAATTATTCTCTCCTACAAAGCATGAAATTATTTTCATTAAATCTATTTCTCTGAATTTAATATCTGAGGCAGGTCTCCATTGCCTCCAGAAAAGGGGTGTCCAACTCAAATAGAATTAGAGGAAGAGGGATCACTAATCTGCACATAAGGCTCTTGAAGGCTATGTATTGAATTAGCTTTAAAATATAATGTGATTTATGTTTTATTGTATTTTTATTTTGTTAATCATTTCCCAATTTTAGTTTGGTTCTGGTCTGTGGGCAGCCTGTTTGACCCCTATCTTCAAAAAGATCATTAAGATATGTCTGAATTATTTAGAATGGCTGCTGGGTGAGAGTGGTATTTCTCCCATGGATACAACATAGATCATTCCAATTAATTTAAAGCATGGGCTTAGAGCCAGGACTCTTAGGTCTTAGTTCAAGTTCTACTACTTATTCATTGTGATCTTGGATCAGTCATTCTACCTTTCTTTGTCTGTTTTATATGCCAGAAAGAAAGAGAGTTAGACTAGATAATTTCCAATCTTCCTTCAAGCACCAAGATTGATAAGGGGAACATTACCTTCTCTTCTTTTGATGTTTCTAATTGCTACCTTGGGAAGTAGAGAAAATGGGTTACAGGGAAGGCAGAAAAGGAATGACAACAATAATAATGATAATAACTAATAATATTGTAATAAGAAATCATTTAAATTACTCATATTATAGTTCTTAGAATATTAAACTGAATTATATAATGTTAAATATAAACATATAAGTGGAAACCCAGTGCTTAAATGGATAGAGTTCTAGACCTAGAATCAAGAAGATATGATTTCAAATTCACTCTCAGACTAGTTGTGTGATTTTGGGCAAGTCATTTAACCTCTGTTTACCTCAGTTTTCTTATTTATAAAGGGAGATAATAATAGCATCTACCTTATAGGGTTGTTGTGAGGATTAAATAAGATAATATTTATAAAGAATTTAACATAGTGCCTGGCTACATAGTAGTATCTTAGTACCTGACTATAATAGTAGTACCTTGGTACCTGGCACATAGTAGGTACTATGTAAATGTTAACTATTATTATGAACATTTTTTCATAAGAATATTAGAAATAAACATTAAATATAAAAGAATATTAGTAAGACAGAGATTTGTCCTAGCACTGTTTGTATCTGAACTATGTTAAAAAATGAGAAGCATAAGATAGCAATAAAAATGATAGCTCACATTTATATGAGTGCTTTAAGGTTTGCAAATTACTTTGCTCACAAGAGTGCTATGAGGCAGATGACAAGTGTTCTTATTCCTTTGCTACAGACGAGTAAAATAAGGCTCTGAGAAATTTAACTAACCTTGTCATGGAGGATGTGAATCAAAAGTGGCTGAAATGGAATTCAAAACCACATTTCCTGATAGCAAGTCCAACATTACCAGCTCTAAGTCCTGGTGGTCAGTTAAGAAGGCTTGGGCTGAATAGAGTCTTGTAGTTAAAGAGGCTTGAGTAGCTTGACTAAGTAGCATGGCTACTCTGACCTGTTTAATACTTTCTTCTTAAGAAAATAAAATTTAAGGGCCAGCTGGGTGGCTCAGTGGATTGAGAGCCAGGCCCAGATATTAGAGGTCCTGGGTTCAAATGTGACCCTAGATACTTCCTAGCTGTGTAACCCTGGGCAAGTCACTTAACCCCCATTGCCCAGCCTTTACAACTCTTCTGCCTTAGAACCAATACACAGTATTGCACAGTATTGGTTCTAAGACAGAAGGTAGGGGTTAAAAAATAAATTTTATTGATGCTTTTTTATTTTATATCACAGTAATTTCTGGAATTTCTCCAAGCCCTATCCCCCTTTCCTCTACATTGAATCATTTTTTATACCGAAGGGAAAAAAAACGGCCAAGAAAAACCATTTGCTACTGTGTCTACAACAGAGTTTACCACATTCTGCCCCATTAGTACCTCCCCTACCAACTTCTCTAGATTTCATTCATTATCTTTGCTCATGGACCATTGATGGCTTTTTCAATTACTCAGGTTCCTGCTTCCTTTTAGTAATTATTTCATTTACATTGTTGCTGCAGCAATTGCATATACTGAAAAAAAAACCCTGCTTATTTCACTCTTCACTGCTTGCTACAAAATTTCCCATGAAACCTGCCGATTTTCAAAATTTCCCCAGAGCCTTAGGCTGGGCCAGCCCATGCAAAGACCGAGGGTCAGGATAATCCCCCCATCCCATTCCCTCCCTCTGCAGCTGTCCTTATCATCCAGGGGAGGAAAGGCAGGAGGGGGCTGCTGGCCACGTACCTGGAACCACAGCCCTTCACTTACATTCCTTACATAAGTGAAATAACACAATAGCCCTTTCAGGTCTCTTATTAATTGATTCTGTTCTCTGCCCTGGGAGAAGCAGACTTGTCAGCTGCAACTCCTCCTCCTCCTCTTGCAGAGTGTTTATGGCCCTTGGCTTAGGTTGCAAACCTCTGGCTGACAGGATGATAAAGGGAGCAGGCACCCCTCAATGGCTTCTGGGCCAGGGCCTGGGGGCTGCCTTGCTTAAAGATTCTTGCTGTTTAGAGAAGCTTCAAGTGGAATAATGGGCTCTCCCCAGCTCCTGGTACGGCTTTGAGGCCAGGTCAGCTTTTACAAGTTGTGAGGAGCCCAGGAATTTGTGAGACCTCTTCCATTTAAACCTCTCTGGTTCTTTTGACATTTGGAAGCTAGGAATTATAATCTCTGCTTGGAAAGGGGGAAACTGAGGTCCAGAGAGAGGGGGCTCTGCCCCACAACACTCTGTGTGCCATTACTGGGAGTCAAATTCTGACTACAAAGTATTGTCTAAGTGGACCAGGAATGGTGGTGGTGCTCTCTCTCTCTGTCTCTCTCTCCCTCCGTGCGTGTGTGTGTGTGTGTGTGTGTGTGTGTGTATGTGTGTGTGTGTGTTGATAGGGGGAAATGTCAATAGCACATTTGGTAAGGAAGGAAGGTAATAAACATTTATTAAATACCTACCATGTACTGGGCATCCTGCTAAGCACTTTAAAAATATTATCTTAATATTTGTTGAGCTTTACATCATTGAGAGGTAGATGCTATTATTATCTTCATTTTACAGTTGAGGAAACTGGGGCAGGCAGCAATTAAATGACTCACTCAGGGTCACACAGTAAGCATTTAAAGCTGGATTTTAAGTCAGGTCTCCTGACTCCAGGCTCAGCACTCTAACCACTACCCATCCCTTAGTATTACATTCCTTATGTGCTCTCAATAAGAGGTAGTGAGGTGAAGTGTAAAGCATTGTATCAGAGACAGAGGATATGAGTTCAGATTTCAGCTCTTCTACTTACTTCTTGTATGACACTGGACAGGTTATTTTACTGTTTATTTGCCTATCTATAACATGAGGAAGGTTGGATTAGATGGTTACTAAAGTCCCTTCAGCTCTCAATTGTTCATCGAATACAAGAACTAGAGCACTGATCTTGGAGTCATGAAAACCTGTGTTCATATGCTGCCTCAATAATTATTAGCTATGGGACCCTAGGCAAGTTTCCTCATCTTTAAAATGGGGATAATAATGTCACCTACCTCCCAGGACTGTTATGAAGAGCAGATGAGACAATGTATGCAAAATGCTTTGAAAATTTCAAAACATTAAAACTATTTTTACTCTCACCAGTTCCATTTTTGCAGAACTATCTATCCTACCTAAATTAAAATATATCTGTGAGACAGCATTTGGACCCAGAGATCTGGATGGTTTTATTCTTCGGTCAGTACCTGGGCCAGCTCCTGTAGCAGCTCTGAGGGAATCTTCATTTCTTTCCCACATACACCTTCTTCTTCTCTCCTCTAAGTATTCAGAAGGTAATTTGAAGACAAATAAATGTGCATTGAACAAGATAAAAAAACCAAAACCAAAACCAAAGACTAGCTTTTTGGTCTCCTTTCCTCAATTCTCTCCTCATTCCAGGATATCCTCCTCTCAGCTGCCAAAGTGATTTTCCTAAATTGGAGATCAGACCCTGTCACACCCCAATTCAACAAACTCCTGTGGCTCCCTATTACCTAATAATTAATAATTACCAAATTTCTGGACTTTGAAAACTTTTGCAACCTGGTCTCTTTCTACTTGTTTACATTTTACTTCTTTCTATATACTTGATGATCTAATAACATTGGCCCCCTTGCTGTTTTTTTTTTCCTTTCTGTGTATTATACTCTTATCTCCAGACTCTTGTGTTTTTGCTCTGGCTTGTCCCTTATCCTTGGAATGCCCTCCCCACTCTTCTCTGCCTCCTAGTCTCACTGACTTGCTTTAAGAATTAGCTCAAATTTCATTTTATTCAAAAAAGCCTTTTCCCCCCTGGATTTTCCCCCTTTTCCCTGCTCCTTCATGCCTTAGCTTCCATTTAACAGTACAGATCTTATGTATATATAGTTGTTTACATAAATCAGTCTACACTTCTTAAGCATCTACGATGTGCCAGGGACTGTGCTAACACGGGAGATAAAAAACAAAAAAGTCAAAAGACTGTCCCTTCCCTGGCTGTGTGACCTTGGGCAAATCACTTAACCATGATCACCTAGCCCTAGCCCTTGCTGCTCATCTGTCTTAGAACTGATACTAAAACCAAACCCTTATGGTAGAGGTTTTTAAAAAAAGACAGTCTCTGCCCTCAAAGAACTTACAATCTAATGGGGGAGACAATATACAAACAAATATATACAAAATCAGCTATATACAATGAAAGGATTACAAAAGAATGAATGACCATGAAAGAAATTCTATTGCCACTGAATCACAGCAAAATTGCTGAAGCAATTCTCTTGCCATGGCAATATCATGAAATATCATGAGTTAATAAGTTCTAAAAAGATTTGGGGTACAATTTTCAAATGAGTAAAAATTGATTCTTTGGTAAGAAGGGCTAAAATTTACAATTGAACATTGGCCTAGTCAGTCCACATATGTTTTTATTAGCATTCCTAATTAACATCTCAGACATCCTTGGGTTTAGCATCTGGACTAGGCACAAAGATTCTGGTCTCTCTTTGCCCCGCTCCCCTTCCTCATTGTTTCCAGCCATAAATATATGAACTTTATTCGTAAGGAGAGTGTAGCCATTCTGTGTTTTATCCGGATTCTCTATCGCAAAAATATTCCTTTGAATTGACTAGCTGTATTGTTTCCTCTGTCTGTTGCTGACATCAGTCAGGTGTTCTGAGGGTAATGATTTTTCCTAATAAAATAGCTCAGATTGGACTACCAGCATGAGCACTCTTGCTCTAACCTTCATTTTGGTTCCTTGTCTCTTTCTTCCTATCCCCCTTTTCCCTCTTTCTATAATTCCTACTGCTTTGTGTCAGTTGCTCCTCCCCAGTCAAAAAACCCTATCTGGGCCTGATTGAGCTAGATGAGGAGATAGTAACAGAGGGAAGACACTGGAATTAAGAGGGGCTGGCAAAGTTTTCCTGTATAAGGTAGAATTTTAGTTGGGACTTGAAAGAAAACAGGGAGGTCAGTAATAGGGTCAGAGGATGGAGAAGGGGACTTATAGGACAGCCAGAGATATATATGCTGTCTCCTCCATTAAAATATAAACACTGAAGTCAGGTAGGATGTGTCTACCTTTCTGTGTATCTTGGCACAGGAACTGGCACTCAGGAAGCACATAATGTTTATTAACTAACTGACAAAATAAGATGTCTATAGTCTTCCTATTTAATTTTCTGGCATGATGAAAAGGGAAAATATTGCCCCAAAGTAATGATACCTTCACCCTTTCCTAGGTCATCTGAACCTTCTAAAGGAAAGCTGCAGTGCTGTGAGGTAAAGGAAGTCAATTGGGTTGATGGGGAGATTGTCAGCCTTGGGAGTCAAGAGACTTGGATCTCAGCCACTTACTAGATTTGTGACTTAGGCTGAGTATTTCTCCCATCTGGATTTCAGATATTAATTGTGTCTTATGCAAGTTGGTATTGACCACAAGCCCTGGCACATAATCGTTCCTCAGTCAATACTATTAAATTAATGCATCTTGGCTGTGGTTTACTCTTCTCCATCCTATCTCTATTCTCTTCACCTGCACCCCACCAGTAGAGATCCATCTGACCTGTTCTGTTGGTATGCTCCATCTTCTGACTCCAGGAGTTTTCTTTTCTTTTCTAACTCCATACCTTCTGTCTTAGAATTGACACAACTATCAGTTCTAAGACAGAAGAGGAGAAAGGGCCAGGCAATTGGGGTTAAGTGACTTTTTTACCTTGTAACATCATTTTTATTACCAAGTTAAATTTACAAGAAAGTCACACAGAGTCACAGAGGAAGTATCTGAGCCCAAATTGGAACCCAGGTCTTCCCAACTCTAGGACTGTCCCTCTCTAGACATTTTGATTGGTATCCTCCATGCCTGGGATTCCATCCCTCCTCATCTCTCCTTCTCATCTTCCCTGGCTTCCTTCAAGTCTCAACTAAAGCCCTAAATTCTGCAAGAATCTTTCCTTGGACCCTTTTAAATCTTAGTGCCTTCTCTCTGAGATTAGTTCCACTTTATTCTGTATATTATATGTTATATCATATATTATATGTTTGGTTTCCTATTAAGCTGTGAACTCCTTGAGTGGAGGAACTGGCTTTTCTTTTTCTCTTTTTCAAAAAAATTATTTCATTTGTTACATTATAATATCCAGGTATTTCATCCTCATTCTCCCCTTTCCTTAATAGTAAAGACAGCATTTGACAAAAAGATATATATATATATATATATATATGTAAAATATGTCTTGTTCTATTAGTTCTATTTCTGGAGGTGGGTATACACAAGCCATTCTTCCAACAATATTTCCATTGCTGTATTCGATGATCTCTTGGTTCTGCTGGTTTCACTTTCATGTAGGAGTTTTTAAAAACCCTTACCTTCTGTCTTAGAATTAATATTATACATTGGTTCCAAGGCAGAAGTGATTCAGACTAGGCAATGGGGGTTGCAGTGGGGGTAATTAAGTGACTTGCCCAAGGTCAATCAGGTAGGAAGTGCCTGAGGCCAAATTTGAATCCAACCTCTAGAGCTCTCTCAATCCATTGAATCATTTAACTGCCCCCTTTTTCCATGTTTTTTTTTTAATTAACCTGCTCAGGAGCAGCTAGGTGGCTCAGTAGATAGAGACAGGAGATCCTGGGTTCAAATTTGTCCTCAGGCACTTCCTAGATATGTGACTTGGGCAAGTCACTTAACCTCCATTGCCTAGTTCTTACCACTCTTCTGCTTTGGAACTGATCCTTGTACAGATTCTAAGACAGAAGGTAAGGGTTTAAAAAATTTAAATTAACCTGCTTGTTGTTTCTTATGGCATCATCTTTTTCTTTCTGTCCTTAGGGCTTAGCACAGTGCCTGACACATAGTAGATGCTTAATAAATACTTGTTGATTGGATTGGAGTACAAAGGGGATAATTGAGATCTTTCCCTAGAACGATATATATATATGTTTTTTAGAACTGGAAGGGATTTCATAGAACAGTCTAACCCTTTCATTCTATAGATGATAAAACTTAGGCCTGTAGAAATAAAGTGAAATTGTCCAGCAAGTTGGCTAAGAGTAGAACCCAGGCTTAGGGTTCCTTTCCTCTGAACAACACATTTTCTAGGCAGTGTCACATATTACTTTTCTGTCACTCTCTTTTTCTTTTTAACTCAGCAGTACCAAGGTTGGTCTTAGGCCAAACTGGGAATGAGAGAGGTATGATTTTTTGCTAAGCTCCCACATCCTTTTTTTGAGTCTCATTACCCCATTTTCTAGGTTTTCCACCTAGGGGTGATTATCTCTTGATTATTTAGTACCCTGTGATGATTACCCATGTTCTAAGCCATCCCTCACTTTCTCCCTATTGTTAATAGGTACAAGTAGGATTTAATCAGATTGAATATTCACCCCAGACTGGGTCCTGGACAAGGCTGAGACACATCACTTTTTCCTGGGAATGGTAAGTTTCCAAACAGCCCCTCCCCTTCTCTCCTGTATTCTCCTCTTTCTAGGAGACAGCAAAGCACTCTCTAGCCTGTTATCTCCAGAGCTCTCCAAACTCTTTTTACTATACAGCTACAATGATGGGAGAAGAGAAAAGTTGTTTGCTTAGATCCTCAAATGGATTTGTAATCTCATGGATAAGGCTCTGCTCACCTTGTGGAATTGTCAAAATTTCATAAATTTGCCACAGAGGGTCTTACTTGGTTTCCTTTGATCTTGAGAGAATGCCCATGGAGGCTGCCAATAATATTTACATGGGGCTTTAAGGTTTCTGAAATAGGTAGGTTATTTACATATTGTCTCTCCTTCCTCCATTAGATTGTAGAACCCTTGAGGGCAGGGACTGTTTTTGCTTTTCTCTGTACTCCCCATTTTACAGATGAAGAAACTGAGACTGGGAGAACTTGTGTGACTTCTTTAGGTACCTCCAGATAAAAAGTTTGAATTAAATTAATATTTCTACCCAGATTTATTTTTAAATTTATTAATAGAAGGGGTAGATAAGATTAAAGTTAAATCTCACTGCCTTACTCTAAGATCTCAAATTCCTCCAGGGATCCAGTTCCATAGTCATGTGTCTTCACTCCAAGTCTGAATGTCTTGTCTTCCAGTCTCTCTTCCAAGTGAGAGTTCTTTGATTTAACTTGAATGGAATAGAATATCCCTTCTTCTGGCCTCTGGTCCTCTTTTTAAAGATCTTTTTCTCTTGTGCCACCTCCTCTAAATTTCATGTCTACCAATCACAGCAGATACTACTCTCCAGGACTGTCCACTCTTTAGTTCACACCTTATTTGGTTAGATTATACCTTTTTTGGTTAGTTCACCTTTTGTAGTTAGTTAACACCTTTTTGTAGTTAAAATGGGTAGATAGACTTCAAATACTGAGTTATCACCTTTTGAGGATTGAAATCTAAAAATAGATTGTGGATTACAATTCCATCTTCCCAATAAAGGAAGAGCTAAGTACCTTCATTGTTACAACCAGGGAATTACAATTTAATCTTCACAATAAAGGAAGAGCTAAGTATCTTCATTGTTACAATCCACTCTTCACAACCTAAAATCAGGAAGACTCATCTTCCTGAGTTCAAAACTGGCCTCAGACACTTAATAGTTTTGTGACCCTGGACAAGTCAATTCTCCATTTATCTTTCTCTTCCCTCACCTGTCTCTCTTGTCCTGTGACCATCCAAGAAGGCAAAAGCCCAGAAAAGACCTGCCCTTTCCCTTTTATTGTTGTACAGCCCGTAAGGGATGCAAACTTGTTGTAACTGTGTTATGTGAGAAATGTTGGTGGACAGGTCAGGCTACTCAGGAGGGGGAGGGGATAAGATCCCCTCAGCACAATTTCCCCTGTGATTCTTTGGGAGACCAGACTCCCCAATGGATCATTTAAACATAACTATTTTAAACCTCTAAATACCTTCTAGCTAAAAGTACATACAATATTACATTTTCTAAGAGAAAGTTACAATAATTAGAGATGAGAGGGAAATATGAGAGGAAAAATACAAAAACCAATTGATAGAGCATTGACAAAATGCCAGTTAGGGGGAAGTCCCCTTTGGCATAAGAGTTTATATTCAGAACAAGTATGTTGAACCCCCTTCAATTCAGTTCATTATATCCTAAAGTTCATTCTGGATTTTTTGATGCAGTGTGTGGCTTCTTCAGGCATATTTTCAACACCTTCTCTAAAAGAATCCACTTTCTTTTTTTGTGGAGTTGGCAAGTTTCTTATCCTGAAATTTCTTCAAAAAATTTTAGGATAATTACACAATTCCCCCTGAGGAGGGTATTGACCAATACCAGAATCACACTGACATATATGACTGAGTTATGAGGTATATGAAACAATTGTCAAAAGAAAAACAAAAACAAACCACCCCAAAAAATCCCAAATAAAAGAGTAAAAATGAAAGTCTGTATAAAAATAATAAGAAATACAGAAATGATAAAAAATAAAAATCTTATGTGTATAAAATCCTGAGTAAAAAATAAACCTGTAACAGGTTCTTGAATCACAGACAAGGCCCAATTAAAGTGACTTATGTCCCATAGCCTGTAGGACAATAGCAGAAATACAGCACTTTACCCATTTGTAGCCAGGTCTACAGAAAATTGCCAATCTATAAGAGAGAAAGGACTATTTTTTGCAGAAAATGAGAAAAATTATTCCCTGGTCTGATTTTTACCTTCACTGTTAGAGATAGGGGGAGCCAGGATGATAACCAAAGTGAGGTACTTGTCTTGGAATATTGCACATGGAGTGTGGTACAAGGGAGTACTGCATCTTAACATATGTCAAGCACTGCAACCTTGATTCTCGCACTAGGTTCAAGTTCTTTCATATTGGCATAGAAGTTCAACAATTCCCCCTGGATTGGTTTTGGTCTATTTTGACCTCATGCTACTTGGCACTTTCTTCTCTTCTCCTGGAATCAGACATAATCATTAAACAAAGTTCCATAACATTTATCAATAAATGGCAGATTTCCATAGTCTAAAGCTTTTGGGTATGTATAATTACTAGGGTTAATAGTTACTGTAAACTCATACTGCAACTTTATCCTTTGAGGCAAAAAGCATTAATACTAATTTCATGTACTTCAAATATCACCAAGGTGTGAATTTCAAGACTACTCAACCCTGTTCAAACCATTCTTTAGAGGATGGGATTTGGCTATTTCCTGGTCAATAACAATAGAGATACTTGGAATGACAGAATCAGATCTTGGAAACTACAATCTCCACCCTATTCAGGGTAACAGGATTTAGGAAGGGCTGCAGCAAAGCTCAAGATTTAATTATTTGAGATTATGGCCTTCAACATACATGTGCAAAGGGGTCAGACCTCTGGGCGGTCCTGGGTGAAGCTAGAGCCACCATTGGCACAGGTGAGACACAGGAAGTGAGGTAGAGGACAGCTGAGGAGTCTGGGGACTTCCTGTGTGGAGGAAAGGAGGTTGTTGGAGCCTGGTGCTGGTTGTGGAGGAGCCCTGAGACTGTTTCTCCATTTTGGTCATGTGAGTGATAGGGACTGATCTCTTTTCTTTGCCTCGGCTATCCAGGGTCCTGGGCCTTTGGCTCAGCTTAAGCAGAGTGGGTATTTAAGCCCTATTCCCTTCTCTCCCTTTTCCCCCTCTCTTTCTTTTCCTCTAATACTTTTCTTCCTCCTGTTTGTAATTAAAACACCATAAAAAGGTTAACAGCTGACTTGAGTTTTCATTTAGGAATTACATAGCTGAATTCCTTGGCGACCTTAAATTAATATATATCAGTCTTATAAAGTGATTTCCATATCACAAAGGATAGGAAAAAAGAAAGAGAAAAAATAATCAAATATCCTATTACAAACATAAAGATAAGAAAAAGAAAAAAATCACAATTTCACAGTTATATTCCATGTGGCAATGTGTTAGCCAAGCAGAGGCACAACACAAAAGGTGCTCACTCAAAAAATGAGATTTATATCCCTCTTAACTTGGCCAGGATCCACACTGTGAGTATACATAATTTTTTTTACCAGGTAAAAGCCTTTTAAAAACAGTAGTACAACAACTAATATAGATTCTAAGAAGTATCAAAATCCCCAAAAGAATAGGTAGAAATATTAATTCAAGTCTTACATCATGCAGGATTCAAATTTGGGTATCTCAGACTCTAAATACTACACTCTAATCACTACATGACACTATCTTTCAATTATCCTTTACTCTTGTTACAGGACCAGGGTATCTTGCTCATATATTTCCTTGATGACTCTTTACTTAATTTCTATTTCTTGCTTCATCATTAGCAATAGTTTGCAGCCTGCTTACCTGCAATTAAGAGCAGTTCTTTGGGGACCTAATAATTCCAGGACTTTTAGTAATATAACACTAGAAGGATATTGGTATTAAGAAGATGAGCCTTAACAAAAGGGAATTGATTTCTTTTTTAAAGATTGGGTCTCACTAATGCATTGCTGATGGAGCTGTGAACAGATCTAACCATTCTGGAGGGCAATTTGGAAGTATGCCCAAAGGGCTATAAAACAGTGCATACCCTTTGATCCAGTAATACCACTGCTAGGTCTGTACTCCAAGGAGATAAAAAAGGGGCAGGGGATGTACTTGTACAAAAGTATTTATGGCAGCTCTTTTTGTGGTGGCAAAGAACTGGAAATGAAAGGGATGTCCATCATTGGGGAATGACTGAACAAATTGTGGTACATGTTGGTGATGGAATATTATTGTGCTGTTAAAAAAATGATGAACAGGATGATTTCAGAAAGAGCTGGAAAGACCTTCATGGACTGATGCAGAATGAAGCAAGCAGAACCAGGGAAACATTGTACACATAGCAGCAATACTGTGAAATGATCAATTTAGCTACTCTCAGCAATAGGACAATTCTGAGGAACTTAGGACAAAGAACTCTATCTACCTCCAGAGAAAGAACCGCAATGAAAGCATATGGTTTTTCAATTGTTTATTTGGGTTTATGTTTTGGGGTTTTGGCTTTATAAGATCATTTACTTACAAAAATGAACAATATGGGAGTAAAATAATTAAATAAATTAAAAGAAAAGACTTGGTCTCCATGTTTTGCCCAGGTAAACATAGGCAAGTCTGGGGCCACTCAAGAACCTGACCCTACTCTGATCAGTATGGGAGAATTTTGACCTGTTCCATTTCTGAACTGGGCCAGTTCACCTTTCCTTGAGTAATCCTCTTCAGCCTTCCTCACACCCCACTCCAAGGGGTTTACTATATTAATGCCAAACTTAGTGATATACTGGATTGGTATATACTGAAGCTCATAACTTTCAGCTCAAGAGATCTGACAGCCTTAGTTTACTGGCAGCAGAGATTATAACTGTACCACTATGCCTGGAATGATAAATTTCCTTTTAATAAGCTCTTTACTGGGATTTACTCAAATAATACCTGATAATCACAACACATAGAATAGATTCACAGTTTATCTTGGCCAAGTTTAGGAAATGCTTTAGACATTCACAGAATCTAAGTTAGAAAGGGCCTCAATGGGGTAGCTAAGGTAGCACAGTGGATAGAGCACCAGACCTAGAATTGGGAGTATCTAGGTTCAAATCTGACCTCAGACACTTCCTAGTTGTGTGACCCTGAGAAAGTTATTTAACTTCAATTGCCTAGCCTTTACCATTCTACTGCTTTAGAATAAATACTAAGAGAGAAGGTAAGGATTTTACAAAAAAGGAAGGAAAGAACCTTATATTCATCATTTCCAATATGGATTGGGAAAGGAATCTTCTCTCCAATTCAAAGCCTCTGGTTAAAGAATTCCTATAAAGGAGACCTTACTATTTCTTGAGCCTTCATTCTGCCTTGGCACAGTTCTAATAATTGAGAAAATTTTCCTTACATCCAGCTAAAATCTGCTTCTCCATATCTTGCATCTGTGTTTCAAAGTCTTATACTGACACTCCAGAAGAACAAGTCTGATCCTTTTCCCACATGGCAGTCATTCAAATCCTCAAATACAGTAATTTTGACTAAGATTCCTTTTCTCCAGGCTAAACTTCAACCAGTCATCCTTATGGCATGGTATCCACTCCTCTCACCTTCCTGGTTACCATTCATCTTCTCTACAATGTCATACACAGATCTAAAGACAACTCTTGAAATAAGTTCTGACCAGAGCAAAATAAAGCACAACTGGACTGTTACTTCCCTTATAAAAATCAAAATGTGTTTCTTGACATGATAGCCTAACATGGCTTGGTTCTGGACTTCTCTTATCAGTAAGAAGCCTAGATTCAACATCAGAAATGGAAACCTACTGGAAATTTTGAAGCAATGAGGACAAAGTAGCAAGTAGATTTTATTCTTGTCCACCATTGTATTTGTCATAAAGTAGTTTTTAAGGCCTTCAAGACAATAGATCTGAGAATACTTTTCAGTCACTCACTTGAAAGATGGTATGAGAGAAAAGAAAGGGTTAGTGCATTCCCTTACAACCCAAGGTAGAAGGGAAACTCATTTTTTCTTTTTAATTGAAAGAAAGGAGTCAAACTTGAAAATCTAGAAGGAAATTAAAGTATATAAAGTATTTTTTCTCATTTTTTCTTTTTTAAAATTATTTTGATTCAAAGCTATTTTATTTTCCTAACTACATGTAATATTATTTTTTAATATACATTTTATAAAAATGCAAATCCAACTGTCTCCTTCCCTCCTTTTCTCCCCCAAATTGGAAATGGTAAGCAACTTGATCTGGGCCATACAATGTTCTTTTTTAAAGAAAAAGATATCAATCATATAATACATGTATAACCCACTGGAATTGCTTGTTATCTCTGGGAGGTGGAGAGAGAAGAGAGGAGGGAGAGAACATGAATCATGTAACCATGGAAAAATATTTAAAAATAAATAAATTAATTGCAAATAAATAAAATAGATCTCTCAGGCGCAGTAGAAGTGTGACCTTGAAGTTAGGGTCTCTTGATTCAGATCGTGGTTCTGATATTTTTGATCAATGAATCAACTTGCTTTTATTAAGCACCTACTATATGCCAGATGCCTGGTATGAACTTAGGATATAAAAACAAAAATGAATCAGTCTATGATCACAAAGAGCTTTGGAAAAAAAAAATATATATATATACAAAACCCTTACCCTCTATCTTAGAAGCAACATTGGGTATTGGTTCCAAGATAGAAAAGTGGTAAGGGATAGACAATAGGGGTTAAGTGACTTGCCCAAAGTCCTACAGCTAGGAAGTATCTGAGTTCATATTTGAACCCAGGACCTACTGTCTCTAGACTTGGCCCTCAGTTCAATGAATCACATAATATATTAAAAATGAATACAAAGTAATTTTGAAAGGGAATGTACTTTTGAGGGAAAGGGGAAAAGTTATCAGAATGCCTTGGCTTCATGTAGAAGTTGTTTCATAAGCTCAATCCTGAAGAAAATCAGGGATTCCAAGAATCAAAGTTGGGCAGTAAGTGCATATCAGGCATGGGTGACAGTCATGGAGACATGAATACATGGAAACAGGGAATAGAATGTTGTGTATGAAGAAAAATATGATCATAAGCAAATCACTCACCCCTTCCTCATCAGGAAAAAAGGATAATAATATTCATACAAGCTAGGCATCATAGATGTGAATTGCTTTTAATTTTTATATCTAAAGTTACTTTGTTAGTTTAGAAACAAAAACATGCCCTGTATTTTGTTGCTCATAAAAGGATCATGTTTGGTAGGTGCATTTTAAATTATAGTTGATTTAGGCAATAATTACAAATGGAGTAATTGAATTTCCTATCCATGTTTTTCATTTTTTGCTGCAAATGGAACTTCAAGCTGTTGACCTTTAGAGAATTCTGGCAGCTATTATTTTGGGCTGGTTTGTGAACAGGCGAAAAACAAAACCAACTCCCCCCCCCCCAACCAACTTGAAAGGAGAAAAATAACGACTGTTATCATAAAACAAAAAGTCAGAAAGTTGCTAGCAGTTACACAGCTATACTATGGATTACCTTAATTTACTGCTCATGTGTCACATGGGGATAAAGAAATTCTGCCTGGTGCTGGTTGGGGCTGACCTGGGTGATGTCTAGCAAATGAAGTGCTATTATTGTTCTGATTTCACAGATAAATAAACTGAGGCAGAGAGAGGTTAAGTGGTTTGCCCAGTATCACACATTTAGCAAGTATATAAGGTAGAATTTGAACTCAAGTCTTCCTAATTTCAGGTCCAGGACTCTATCCACAGGGAAAATTTGCTGTCAAAAAATCAACTAGACTAAAAATAAATAAGAGAGAGCCAAGGAGAGACCAAATTCTTCACTTTTGTTTATGTACAAAAGTCAGTGCCATGGAGAGATAGAAATATACCTTAAACTGACATTATATGAATTGTCTTGTCCTACTTGACTTCAATGAATACTGATAATACCCTTTTTTCTTTTTAAAGTAATTTATTTTTCTCGCAGGAGGAACAGATCCATGAAGTTTCTAATTTTTGGCTATCCCCAAAAGGACAATTATAAATATTTATATATATTTGAGTCCTTTTTCTTTCTTTCTTTCTTTTTTACTTCTTTGTCATATAGACCAAACAGTGATGTAGTTGAGTCAAGAGGTATGTAGAGTTTGGTAAATTTCTGGACAAAATTCCAAATTGCTTTCTAAAGTGACTGGACCAATTTACAGCTTTACCAAGTACACTGGTTGACAGATACCTGTTTTCTCACCACTGTGCCAACATTTGTTAGTTTCCTTTTTTATCATCTTTGCCAGCCCAACAGATGTGGGGTAGAACTTTGGAGTTGTTTTAATTTGCATTTCAATATTAATAGTGATTTAGAATTTTTTCATTTGGTTGATAACATCAATTTCCTTCTCAACAAAATTATTCCTATCCTATGACCATTTATATATTGGGGAATGGCTCTTAGTCTTATGAATTTGAATCAATTCCTTATATATTTTAGGAATGAGATCTTTTTCAGAGACATTTGTTGCATAAGGTTGTTAACCTGTTATCCTTCTACATTTTACTATATTATATTCTACAGTTATATTTTATAGTAAAAATTATTCTGTTTTTCCTTTTAAGTTCCTTTTTATCATTAATTTATTTTATCATTTTATCAGTTTTTTCAAAAAAATTAAAAATTTTATCATTTATTTAATTTCAAACCCTTCCTGAATCCTTCCATGCAAAAAAGCAATTTCTTTCTTACTCCTCTACTTTGTTTCTAAAGTGATCCTTTATAGTCAGATTATGTATTCCTTTGGTACTTACCCTGGTAAATGCTGTCTCTACTAATAATATTTGATATTTATATACAGCTTTATTACATACATTAACTCCTCAGGACAACTTTGTAAGGCAGGCAGTAAGATGACTTCAAGTCTGGCACATTTCCTACCATAATACTGTATCTTCTCTTAAACATTTTGGGAGCATATAAAAGTTGTATATCAAAATGAGAATGCTTTATTATAACCATCTGATACATTATTATAAAAACATTTTAAAGTATATTATTTGTTCAGGTGGAAAAAATAGAAAAAATATACTCAAGGGAGAAACTCCACAAATAATCTGTTTTTCTTTCTTTGAAAAGTCTTTGACATTTATATCAATCAATCAATAGGCACTTGATGATGATGATGATAACAATAATTGGTATTTATGTAGAGCTTTAAGGTTTTCAAAGTACTTTACATATATTATCTCACTTTATCCTCATAGGCACTAGGCTTAGATTTGGGGAAACAGAGACTACAATGGAGAGTCTCTGCCCTCAAGAATCCTACATTCTACCTGAAAGTCATGCGTGTTGCATATATACACAGTGCACACTACATATATTCACAAGACAACATACTCATGTCTATGTATACATGTATGTATATACACATATACATATGTTTATGCAAATTCTATACAAAACCAATGTAAGATAATTTGGTTATTGGGGGGAAAGCCCTGTAATAGGATACAATTTTATATAGGAGGCATTTCTGCTGTGTTTTGAAGGAAATCAGACATTTGCTGCCCAGTTCTTTAAGAAATCTGTATTATCCTCCTTTCAATCTGCTTCTACTCTTGATGCTAATTGAACTTTCTCAGGAGTTCCAGCCTCTCCCTTCTTTGTGACACTTCTCTAATGCCAAATGGATACCATTCTTCCTTTTTTCTTCCTCAAATATTGAACAAAGCTCTAGATTTAGGTGAGGGACTGAGAGGATGGAGAGATTCCATCTCACAAAACCCTAGAATAGCACCCCAGGCTGAAAGTCTCTTTAAATTTCAGCTAACTGATCTCTTCTTATCCCCTAGCTCCTAAAGCAATTCCCCAATTACCTCCTCTCTCCTTGGGTCTTTGCCTCCAGGTGGGAGGCCTGAGTGCTTTCATCCATTGTTCAACTGGAGCCTCTCCAGGTCCAGGGCCCTAAAGCCATTAGCAATTAACTAGACAGGCTAAGTCACCTAGTTTAGTTACACAAAAGACAACTTTCTGTTTAAACCACTCAGGTATGCTAGAAAGAGCTATCCTTTCAAACACCTCTGCCCCTTTCCCCCAATTCACTGGACCCTTTAAGAAAAAAAACATAAAGATCTCAAAGATAGTGGCCCTGAGGAGAAATGAGGGTATGCAGGTCGGTTTGCATTTTTTGGGCGGGAGTTGGATTGTGTGTGTGTGTCTAAGTGTCGGTGTAAGCCACCCATTTTTAGGGATGGCTCCATCAAGGACTTTGAGATTATGTGTCCTTGTGTAAAGAGAACAAAGGAATTCCATGGAAACTAACACCATGACACCAAGTCAGTGTGGAATGAGTATTGAGTATATGTGGACAGAAGAGACTGGAGTTGGAAGACTACCTATCTCTGAAGCTCCTAGACAAGTCACTTAACCTTTCTTCCTTCCTTCCTTCCTTCCTTCCTTCCTTCCTTCCTTCCTTCCTTCCTTCCTTCCTTCCTTTCTTCCTTCCTTCCTTCCTTCCTTCCTTCCTTCCTTCCTTCCTTCCTTCCTTCCTTCCTTCCTTCCTTCCTTCCTTCCTTCCTTCCTTCCTTCCTTCCTTCCTTCCTTCCTTCCTTCCTTCCTTCCTTCCTTCCTTCCTTCCTTCTTCCACTTTCTTTTGTTTTCTTTTTGTTTGAAATCTCTTCCACAAAATGACTAATATACAAAATCACTTAACTTTTCTGAGACTCCATTGTAAATAGAGATGATTGTATCTGTAAGATCTACTTCTGTTGTGAGATTCAAATGAAGTCAGATCTTAATATTATTTTATACAGTGTTCTATGGGGCACCAAGATAAGTGAGTCCTTTAGTCAGATCACCCAAGCTACCAATGAATACCTGTTGAATGCATGTTTGATTGTCAGTGTTTCCCCCTAAGAGTTTACCTTCCTTCTATCCTGTATATAAGTACCTATTTCTTTTCTTGCTATCTCCCCCTTTAGAAGATAAATTTCCTGAAGGCAAGGATTGTTTTTGCTTTTCTTTGTATCCCCAGTATTGACATAGTTCCTGGTATATAGCAAATTCTTAATTAATGTTTGTCAATTTGACATGGCTTGGGAAATGGGATTGGATTGTTTAGAAAGAGGGAGAGATAACTGATGGACAGATTCAATGTTGCCAGAGGCACCCTCAAAATAATAATAAAAAAAGACCTAAAAGAACACCTCTAATACCTTGGATAGCTCTCCCATAGCAGAACATTATTGGCAAGAATAACAAGGGATGACAATCACAGGAATTTAGCAATAAATCCTGTAGTTGACTCCAATCTGAAAAGAATTAACAAGTGGTTTTTAGCTTATACTTGAGGTCTTTGTTTAATGGGGACTTCACTGCCTCTCAGAGACTGCCCATTCTACTTTTAGACAATTCTAATTATTAGGAAGTTTTACCTGACAACAATCTAACTTTGCATTCTTTTGACTTCCACCCATCACTATTCGTTCTGTATTCTGCACTCTGGAGCTAAGCAAAATAAGTCTAAAATCTCTCACATAGAAGAGAAGAGTTGGATGTGTTCTGATATTTGCCAAAAGAATGTGGGGTAGTGGAAAAAGCAGCATCTTTAGATTGGGGTTCAGATCCTGATGGCATTACTTACTATTTACTTTGAGTAAATGACTTAACTTGCCTATTTCTTAATTTCCTCACATGTAAAAGAAGTGTGTTGAAAGAGCTGACCTTTCAAGTCCCTTTTTATTTTAAATCTATGATTTTAGAGATCACATTTCAGAAAGATCACAGAGACATTCAAGGATCAATTGACCACTCTATATAAGTGCTTTGCTTATATGTGCAAGGACTAAGTCTTCCACCTCACAGGGCTTATCCTGCATACACTAGGTGCTCAATAAATAGTTGTTAAATGGGAGAATAAATAAGCAATCAGGAAAGGATATATTCTAGGAAAGATGGAATTCAATTCAATTCAATACATATTTATAAAGCACTTATATATTTAAGACATGCCCTGCATTTTTCTGTAACAAGGTTAAAATGTTGATAAAGAATAGCATTAGTTATTTATTTATTTTTGACAATCTGTAAGCATATAAATAACTACAGTAAAATGTAGAATGTTAAAAACATCTGACATTCCTTCTGATATGTGAGTGTATATGAATCAGTGAGCAACTGAGGTTTTGCCTAAACATCAATATGTATGGGGTTTTCAGTCATGGAGATCTGAGGCATGGGAGAAATATGGATGAAATTATGCTAGTGAAAAGCACTGTACTAGCTACTGGGAATAGGATAGAGACAAGGGCTTGGACCTGTGATTTCATTAGTGTAGAGAATTCCTAGGAGAGGAAACATCCTCTATGAGGCAGATCAGTGCCTTGTCTGCAATTTATAATCTTAGAGTTGTTTAGGCTACTGAGAGGTAAGTGATTTACCCAAAGTTATACAACCAGCATATGTCAAGAATGGGCCTTGAACTCAGCTCTTTCCTGTTACAGTTTTGAAAGAGATAAAACAATCTGTCTTTCCTATTCTCTTTTCTCTAGATCATGCTAATACAGATGGAAAATGTCCTAAGGGACCTCATCATATAATAGACTGTCAACAATAAAAGATTGCAAATCAGTTGGTTATGTGGACATAGTGAAAATTTCTCTTAATTTAAGAGAAAATAATTGCTTTTGCACTTATATTACCCATTGTTATTTCAGTAGGAAATTCTCCCTCACTACTTCCAAAGAATTGCAATAATCTTTTTACTTTGTTTTAGTTTAAAGTAGATTTTCATCTTATCTTTTGATTTTATATCACATAGATTTCTCCCTGTATTTCTCTACCTCCCCACCCCAAAGAGTCATCTCTTATAACAATTTCTTTTTGTAAAGAAGGATAAAAAGAATAAAAAAATTGGCAAGACTAATCTATAACCTGAAAAAAACTTATTTAATATGCTATATTCTGAACCTGTAGAACAGTGCCTCCTAATCTCTACAAAGGCTAGGACTGAGATAATTTTTCATATTTCTCTTTTTTGGACCAAGCTTTCTCCTTATAAATTCCTAACTTCTATTTTTGACGGTTTTTATGGTGATGGTTCTTTCAATTTACAATGCTGTCATTATTTTATTATTTTTCTGGCTGTACTTAATTTCACTTTGTATCAGTTCATGTGAGTTTTTCCATGTTTCTCAGAATTCATCCTAATCATTGTTTTACTGCAGAACTTTAGTATTCTACTCCATTTAAGTACCACGATGTGTTCAGTTCTTCCCTCAACTTTGGGTATATCCTTTGTTTCCTGTGCCTTGCTACCTCAAAAAGTGCTGCTCTAAATATTTTTGTAAATATGGCACCTTGCTTTTTGTCAGTGGCCTTCTTGGTCACTGGCCCAACATCCACTTTCTCCCTATGTAGGCACAGACATCAGGACTGTGGCTAAGTATTACTGATGATCTTAATTCCTGTCTCTACATTGCTTTAAGGTTTACAAGGTATTTTCCTTACAACAACCTTGGGATGCAGTTAGTACAACTGTTGTTTTAAAAATTTTTTATAAATGGATGAATAAATGAAGGAAAAAGATGTATTAGGTTCTGTTATAATTAAAATTCTCCCTGGAGACTGCATATTAATTTGTAATTATTTATTAATAAAGGTTAGCGAGAAAGAGAAAGAAATCACATGATCATCTGGCTGCTTTAATTATGAGCTGCTTTATGCTGGCACACACTTGGCTTAACACTCAGCAGCCTGCCCAAGCATTAAACACTCCAGAGAAGAGAGAGAGAGAAAGTGAAGAGTGTCCCACAAGAGAGTGTGCACTTCCTGTGTCCCCTCTTTTATAAAGCCAGTTTTCCCCACTCCTCCTGGAACTCTGGTTGGACAGGCTTAACTTCAGTCCTGATCAAGCCCTGATGCCAGTCCCCGACTATACCACAAGTTGCCACACAGTTCCTAGTCAAAGGGTGGAGCTGATACCAACAAAAAACAGGTTGTCAAAGGAATGATCACACAATATAATTTGGTACTCTGTACCAAGCATTGGAGTCATTAATGCAAAACTGGGACAGTACTTGCCATGAAGGACCTTACATCCAAAATGGGGAGAGGTGGCATATAAAGGGCAAGAAGGCATTTGTAACATTTTACATATGGAAGAAGTAACATGAGAAATGAATGTTTGGGGAATCCACCTCCTTGGCAATTCATTCTGCATCTTAATAGAATTGGTGATTCGCTAGTGTCCTATCACCAGTTATGTATCAGTCAGGGATTGATTCCCAGATTCTCAAGGACACAAGAAACTGGATTCCTTCATAAATTCATCCATTGTCACAATTCATAGGTATGTAGAAGTCAAGGGTACAAGGTTGAGAGATTAGAGTGGGTGAAACCATTTCTAGTTGGGGGAGACCAGGGAAGACTTTAGGGGGAGTCTGGATCTTAATGGGAGAGAAAGTTTTCAACTGTGGGAAGAGTCTGCTTGAGACTTAGGGTCAGAGAGCCTGCACAAATGCCCAGATGAAGGAGAGTAGAGGAAGAGATGATGGATGACTAGCTCATAGCTCATTTTAGCTAGAAGATCAAATGCCTGAAAGGTAATTAAGTGAAATAAGGCTGGAAGGTCAGGCTGGATTTCAGCCTGCTTAGAACAGCACTGCCAATGAATGACCAGTGCCATATGTTTCAGGCAATCCCATGAGGGCTAGTAATATTACCCAGGATACACAAGACAGGCCAACACTCAGTGTTGGGAACAATTTCCTTTCAGGACAGATGTTAGCAAATTGTATTTTTGGAGAGAGCTCGTTATGTCATAAATATTTTGGATGTCAATGAAAGGCAGAGCTGTAGCTGACCAGATCTGAGTACGGCATGGGAAGAGGATGTAGAATCAGTCATCCCCTGGCTCATCTCTGATCATGCTACTGAACTCCACCCTATTCACCCCCTAACCCCCAGTTTCCCTTTTGCCAAGATTGTGACTTCCATTTCCTTTAAACAAAGGGCAATGTGGTGTAGTAGTAAAAACACTGGATTTGGAGCCAGAGGTTCAGGGTTCTAGTCCTGATTTTAACACTTAATTTACTTAGTGCCAATCTCAGTTTCCTTATCAATATAATGGGGATAATAATAGTTGAGCTACTAATCTCTCAAGATTCTTTCAAAGATCCAATTTCTTTTATTAAAAAATATTATTTTTTCTTTAAAAATCATCATTTATTTTTAACATTCATTAAAAAGTTTTTGAGTTCTGAATTCTTTCCTACCCTGCAGTCCCTCCCCCACTTATTGAGAAGGTAAGCAATATGATATCATTAAACATGTGAAATTGCATCAAATATTTCCACATTTGTAATGTTGCAAAAAAAAAAAAGCAAGAGTGGGAGAATTACATTGCTCAATGGATTGAGAGCCAAGCCTATAGTCAGGAGGTCCTGGAGGGTTCAAGTCTGGATTCAGATACTTCCTAGCTATGTGAACCTGGGCAAAGCACCTGACTCCCATTGCTTAGCCCTTACTGCTCTTCTGTTTTGAAACCAATACACAGTGTTGATTCTAAGATGGAAGATAAGAAGTTCTTTTCTTTTCTTTTCTCTTCTTTTCTTTTCTCTTCTTTTCTTTTCTTTTCTTTTCTTTTCTCTTCTTTTCTCTTCTTTTCTTTTCTTTTCTTTTCTTTTCTTTTCTTTTCTTTTCTTTTCTTTTCTTTTTGCAAGAAAAATAAAGTGAAAAAATATACTTCAATCTGTATTCAGAGTTCTCTATCTACCTCTCAGGAGGTAGATAGCATTTTTTTTTTATCACGAGTCCTTCAGAATTATCTTAGATCATTGTCTTGAGGAGAATAGCTAAGTCTTTCATGGGCAGCTGAGTGGTATAGTGGATATAAACATAACTTTTATATGTACTGAGAAACTAAAAGTTATTATGGTGGTCTAGTACCAAATCCTCCATATTTCTGAGGTATGCCTCTAATCAAAATTATCCGTTTTACTTCTTATGAGCCTTTCTATCTCTTGTTTGCTTATAAATGTTCCCATGTTCCCTTCATTTATTTATGAAATCACTCTTTATGTCTGAATCATGTACCGATTTTGACCTTATCTTGGAATATGGTGTGAGATATTGATCTCTATTTAGTTCCTGCCAACCTGCTCTCCAGTTTCCCCAGAAATTTTTGTCAAATGATGAGTTCTTGCCCCCAAAGCATGGATCTTTGAGTTTATCAAACTCTAGATGACTACTACCATTTGCTGCCTTATATTGTTCCACAGATTCACCACTCTATTTCTTAGCCAGTACCAGATTGAGTTGATGTTTACCACTTTGAAAATATATTTTGAAATTTGGTACTGCTGGACTCTCTTCTTTACATTTTTTCATTGATTCTTTTGATATTCTTGACATTTTGTTCTTTCAGATGAATTTTTCTAGCTCCATAATTCTTTGGTTTCTTGATTGGTATGGCATTGAATAAATAAGTTAACTTAGGTAGAATTGTTATTTTTATTATATTGCCTTGGTCTTCCCATGAACAGTTAATAATTCTCTATTTGTTTAAATCTGTCTTTATTTGTGGGACAAGTATTTTTTAATTGTGTTTATAGAGTCCCTGGGTTTCTCTTGGCAGATAGATTCCCAAGCATTTTATACTGTCCTTAATTATTTTAAATGGAATTTATCTTTTTATCTCTTCCTGCAGGGAATCATTGGTAAAATATAAAAATGCTGATGATTTTTGTGGGTTTATTTTATATCTTACAACTTTGCTACAGTTGTTAGTCATTTCAACTGGTTTTTAAGTTGATTCTCTAATGTTCTGTAAGTATACCACCATATCATCTGCAGTGATAGCTTATTTTCTCATTGTCTATTTTTATTCCTTTAATTTCTTTTTCTTATCTTACTGCTATTGCTAGCATTTCTAATGCAATATTAAAAAATAATGATGATAGTGGACATCTTTGCTTCACTGCTGATCTTACTCAGAAGACTGCTTATCCTCTTTAAAGATAATGTTTCCTCTTGATTTCCAACAAAAATCTTAAACATTTTAAGAAAGCCTCCAACTATTCCTCTACTTTTTGCTGTTTTTAATAAGAATAGATGGTATACACACACACACACACACATATTTAAAACCCTTAGCTTATGTCTTAGAATCAATACTGTGTATTGGTTCCAAGGCAGAAGAGTGGTAAGGGCTAGGCAATGGGGGTCAAGTGACTTACCAAGGATCACACCACTAGGAAGTGTCTGAGGTCAAATTTGAACCCAGGACCTCCCATCTCTGGTCCTGGCTCTCAATCCACTGAGCCACCTAGGTTCCCCTTAGATGGTATATTTTGTCAAAAGTTTTTATCTGCTTTTATTGATATAATTATATGGTTTTTATTGTTTTTTTTTATTGACATGGTCAATCATGCTCATGCTTTTCCTCATATTGAACCCTGTGTGCATTTCTGCTAGGACATAGTTTATGATCTTAGGGATATATTACTATAGTCTTCTTGCTAGAATTTGATTAAAAAAATTGCATTAGTGTTCATTAGGAAAATTGGTCTATAGTTTTCTTTCTCTGTTTTTGTTCTCCCTGGTTTAGTTATTAAAACCATATTTATTTCATAAAAGGAATTAAGTAGGACTCCTTTACCTATTTTTTTCCAAATAGTTTATGTAGTATTGGAACTAATTTTTTTTCCTTAAATGTTTGGTAGAACTCACTTGTCAATCCATGAATACCTGATTTCTAAGAAGCACTTTGTAAGAAATGCCTATAATAATATAAGCTATCATTATTCTCCCAACATGTAACCTGCCCCTGAACCTAAGAGGAGGCATCCTAGCTTTGCTACCTATTCTCTGTGTCAGTGATGGCAAACCTTTTAGAACCTGAATGCCCAAACTGCTACCCTCACACTTCATGTGAACCCTCCACCATGCCCCAGACAGGGGAGGGAGGAAGCACTCCCATTGGGCTTCTGGGCAGAAGGGCAGGTCATGTGAGAAATGTCCTCAGGAATGTGTGGAGAGGGGGAAGGGATCAACCCACTCCAGCATTTGTGCCATAGGTTTGCCAACATGGCTCTATGTCATTGTAGGCAATCAATCAAGCATTTATTAAGTATCTACTGTATGCCAAGCATTGTGCTGGGTGTTGGGTATATAAAGACAAAAATGAAACAGTCTCTTGCCTTCCTACATTTTCATTTTAACAATGGAGACAAGTTATACAACTAATAACACACACACACACACACACACACACACACACACATTTTGCTCGATGTGGCCAGCATGAGGATTTGTTTACATGGGTTTGTAACAAAGGATTTTATTTTTCTTCCTCAATGTGGGGTAGGGGGAACAAAGAGTAAGAACATCTTCAGCTAAAAAAAAAAGCTAATTATTTAATAAAAAAAATATAAATACATACAAAACACATATAAAACAAATATAAGGTAATCTTGGATGAGAAGACACTCTTATATATACTTATATATAGAGAGAGTATATAGAGAAGACACTACTATATAAGAAGACACTACTAGAGGGACTAGGAAAGCCCTTATGACAACAAACTAAACATCTCTGAATCTTAGCCTCTTCACATGAAAAATCAAGGGGTTTGGCCTAAACTAGATAATGTTGGAGGTCCCTTTGATCTAATGATCTTGTGAGCTTGCTATGGTGTAGTGGGAGCCGTATTGTGGGTGGAAAACTCCTGGGGAGTCTTTGGAGTTATCTCAAGGGGTCTTCTACAGATTTAGCAGATCAATTTTCTCTCAAAAATGTCACCATTTTAACATGTATAGCTGCTGTTTTGGTTAATAAAAGGCAAGCTAATTTACAAACATTACTGAACTTATAGCAGCCTTTTCTCATGTTATTTTTCTAAATCAACAAATACTGAGTAAAACTCTAATTGTAGAATGTCTATGAAAAAAATTTGATGTTAAAAAGGGCTCCTTATATTTAAAAGGGTTGGGATCCACTGGTGTAATGGAAATAGCATTAAATTTAGAATCAGAAGGTCTGGATTTGGATCTAAGTTTTAACACTTACTTCTGTTCTAACCTTGGGGAAGGCACTTAACCTCTTTTCTCAATGGCTTCTAAGATCCTGTCCAAGTCTAAAACTATGAGTCTTTGATTGATAAAATAAAGTAATTGGAGCAGATGATCTCAGAGGTTCTTTCTGGTTTTAAAATCCATTAGCTAAAGTCTTTTTCCTCCTGGTTTGTTTCCATAAACTGATTCCAGGGAGAGAGGGAAGTATATGCAGAGTAAGGTTAATGGTCACAAAAGGGATCTGGTTGAGAGAATGGGGAGGATTGAACAAGCCAGACTGGGCAGAAGGTTTTCCAAGTACTGTCTTCCTGAGGGCAAATGCTATCTCATTTGGAGACAGAATTTCTGTGCCACCAAAAATAGTCCAGTTCCTCATTATGAAGCTTCCC
The DNA here is from genome assembly GCF_027887165.1 of Monodelphis domestica. Lineage (NCBI taxonomy): Eukaryota > Metazoa > Chordata > Mammalia > Didelphimorphia > Didelphidae > Monodelphis > Monodelphis domestica. Next base: position 203,776,385 of record NC_077231.1, read on the forward strand.
CTCATTTTAAGGGGCCAGACCTTCACCATAGGAACTAGCATACTATTTGGTTTATTGACTGCATTCGCCAGAAGAGAATTTGCTCATCTACAATCAGTAAGGACCCACATACTGGCAGCAAAGAAGAATTAGTAAGTACCCCACCTGCCATTGCCCTCAGATGATCAATAATGTAGAATTAAATTCTGTCACAGAAATATAGTAGGGCTGAGAGCTAGAGCTTCAGCCAGTATATGGGAAATATGCTCATTTTGACTTACCTCAGTTTCCCTCTGTGTAACAAAAGAGGCTACTTATGGTGTAGTAAAAAACAGTTTGCACCCTCCTCAATAAGGTGTATCAGCAAATTGTTTTGAAAATGGTTGATTGCTCATTGAGAATAATACTCTAAAGACTGTTTTGGGGCACAGGAAAGAGTCAATGAAAGCCCAGTGAGGGTGGGGCTGGGAGGTGGCCTGCTCTGTCCCTGATGATTCTAATAGCTTCAGGGCGGGCTAGGGAACTGCCCTGGTTTTCACACAACTCCCTTCTGTAGTCTTTCCAACCAATTTGTCTTAAAAGATCCTTTGAAGTGAACCAACTACTTTTAAGTACAATCAGCCCAAGATAACCCTAAGCCCCAGCTGAGGAATTTCTTATCCCTGACCCCCTCCCAAATGAGGAAAATCCGACTGAACCAAATTCTCTGGAAGTGTTGCTGACCTACACTGTTGAGGCAGCCCTAGGGCTTTCTGATGTAAAGATGGAGATGTTTCCTAGGACAATCAGTCCTGAGGGAGAAAGAGAAAAATTCCCTAAAGGAATAATTAGAGCAAGATTAAAAACACAATCTGGTCTAACACCCCCATTAGGATGAGGAGAACTGGGGGTTGGGAAGGATTGGATTAGAAGAATAACTAGCCATCAGGTGGAGATTTCCTACAACTCTAGTGATTCTCAGTTGGGAGAGGCAGGATGGAAAAGGCACATTTCACTAAAGGAGGTAGAGAAGGGTCAGCAGTAGTTTGGAAATCCCCAAAGACTTGGAAGCTGGAGAGCAGGTGTCAGAGAGTTGGGACAGACTTTTCCACATTTTTAAGACTTTCTTTTAATTAAGGGTTTGGGGAAAATTTTTCACTTCTTGGAGGTAGATGCTGCATCCCATTAAAATAATTATTTTTCCAATTACATGTAATAACAAATTTCAATGTATGTTTTCTGAAATTATAAGATCCAAATTATCTCCTTCCTTTCCCTCTCCATCCTAGAGATGGTAAACAATATGATCAGGGTTATACATATACTATTATGCAAAACATACTTTCATACTGGTCATTGTTGTAAGAGAATACTCACATAAAACCCAAAGACCCAAATAAAAACACAAATAAACTAAAGTGAAAAATAAGTATGCTTTGATCTGTACCCTGACTCTATTAGCTCTCTCTCTGAAGGTGGATAGCATTCTTTGTCATAATTCTTCAGATTTGTCCTGGATCATTGTATTGCTGAGAGTAGCGAAGTCTAATCATCATATAATATTGTTGTTACTATGTATAATGTTCCCTTGGTTCTGCTTATTTCACTCTGCATCAGTTCATGTAGGTCTTCCCAGCTTTTTCTGAATTCACCTTCCTCCTCATTTCTTAGAGCACAATAGTATTCCATCACCATCATATACCCCAATTTGTTCAGCTATTCCCCAGTTGGTAGACATCCCCTCTATTTTCAATTCTTTGCCACCACAAAAATTTTTGCACAAATACTCCCCCTCCTTTTAATCTCTTTATGATATAGACCTGATAGTGATATTTCAGGATCAAAGGGTATTGTAAAAATTAAATTATAATCTCTAATAGTAAAAATGTTATATTTTATGAGTTTTATTAAAGATCATTAGAAATCAAGGAATAAAGAGGATACAAAATAATGCCCATTGCTGATTAACCCATTTAAAATCCCTGCACTTAGCTTACCACCATACTTGCTGTAGCATCCCAGAGAAAAGCACATGGGTGGAGTTACCACCAGTTAAATACCAATAACATGATCCTGCCAACATGGAGATGCAGGAGAGATTATAGGGAATTTGGGAAATTACTAAGGACTTCTGGAGAATGAAGTCAAAGGTTCAAATTTCCATTTATACAGTATGCGTTGTTTTATAGCCCTTTGGGCATACTTCCAAATTGCCCTCTAGAATGGTTGGATCAGTTTACAACTCCAGCAACAATGCATTAGTGTCCCAATTTTGCTACATCCCCTCCAACATTTATCACTTTCTTTTACTGTCATATTGGTCAATTTGTTAGGTATGAGATGGTACCTGAGAGTTGTTTTAATTTGCATTTCTCTAACCAAGAGAGATTTAGAACTTTTTTAATATGATTATCGATAGCTTTGATTGTGTAATCTGAAAATTGCTTGTTTATATCCTTTGACCATGTGTCAATTGGGGAATGACTTGTATTCTTTTAAATTTGACTCATTTCTCTATATATTTGAAAAATGAAAACTTTATCAGAGAAATTTACTGTAAATTTTTTGTTCAAGTTTGTTATTTCTCTTCTAATCTTACATTTACAATTATAATTACCAACCGTTTATTTCTATCTTATTTTCCCCTTTTGATCTTGCTCTTGCTCTCTCCTTTCACTGTCCCTCCTCCTATTTTGCTTTTAATTATTCTCCTACTTCTCTTTCCCTTCTATTCTTTTCTCCTCCATCACTCTCCTCCCCCTGCCTCAGTCTTATTCTCCTCCTAGTTCTCTATAGGATAAGATGGGATTCTATACCCAAATATGTATGATTGTCATTCCCTCTGGGAATCAAGTCTGATGAGAGTAGGATTTAGGCATTGCCTGTCACCACCCCTTATCCTCCCCTCTACTGTAATAGCTTTTTTTTTTCTCTCTTTAGGTGAGATAATTTGCCCCATTCTACAACACTTCCCTTTTCTCTAAGTGCAATTCTCCTTTTCATCCCTTAATTTTTTTTCATATCATGCCATCCTAATCAATTTATTCCTATACCATCTGTCTTTGTATACTCCTTCTAAAAAATGATAACAATTTTAAGAGTTACAAATATCATCTTTCCAAGTAGGAATATAAACACTCTGACCTTATTGAATCCTTTAAAATTTCTCTTTCCTACTTACCTTTTTATGATTCTCTTGAGCTATATATTTGGACATCACATTTTCTGTTTCAGTGTGCACTTTTCATTAGGAATATTTGGAAATCTATTTGATTAAATGACCATTCTCCCCCCAACCCCCCACCCCCCTGAAAGAATATACTTAGTTTTGCTGAGTAGGTGATTCTTGGTGTTGTAAACCTCGTTCCTTTGCCTTCTGGAAAAACCATATCGCATGCTTTCTGATCCTTTAATGTAGATGCTGAATGTGACTTCATGATATTTGAATTGTTTCTTTCTGGTGGTTTGAAATATTTTCTCCTTGTCCTCTAGCCATTGATTCTTTTAATTTTTATTTTACCTTATTGTTTAGGAATAACAGGGCAATTTTCTTTGATAATTTCTTGTAATATGATGTCTAGGTTTATTTTTTTTTATCATGGTATTCAGATTGTCCAGTAATTCTTAAATTGTAATTCCTGAATCTATTTTCTAGGCCAGGTATTTTTTTTAAACATTATTTTATTTGGTCATTTTCACACATTATTCATTGGAAACAAAGATAATTTTCTTTTCCTCCCCGCCTCCCACCACCCCTCCCATAGCTGATGCATGATTCCACTGGGTATCACATGTGTTCTTGATTTGAACCCATTTTCATGTTGTTGGTATTTGCATTAGGGGGTTCATTTAGAGTCTCTCCTCAGTCATGTCCCCTCAACCCCTGTAGTCAACCAGTTGCTTTTCTTCTGTGTTTTTACTCCCTCAATTTGTCCTCTGCTTGTGGCTAGTGTTTTTTCTTCTAGGTCCCTGCAGAATGTTCAGGGACGTTGTATTGACACTAATGGAGAAGTCCATTTCATTCGATTGTACCACAGTGTTTCAGTCTCTGTGTACAATGTTTTCCTGGTTCTGCTCCTTTCACTCTGCATCACTTCCTAGAAGTTGTTCCAGTCTCCATGGAATTCCTCCACTTTATTATTCCTTTTAGCACAGTAGTATTCCATCACCAACATATACCACAATTTGTTCAGCCATTCCCCAACTGAAGGGCATCCCCCTCATTTTCCAATTTTTGGTCACCACAAAGAGTGCAGTATGAATATTCTTGTACAAGTCTTTTTCTCCATTATCTCCTTGGGGTACAGACCCAGCAGTGCTATGGCTGGATCAAAGGGCAGACAGTCTTTTAGCACCCTTTGGGCATAGTTAGTTCCGAATTGCCCTCCAGAATGGTTCGATCAATTCACAACTCCACCAGCAATGAATTAATGTCCTTACTTTGCCACATTCCCTCCAGCATTCATTACTTTCCTTTGCTGTCATGTTAGCCAATCTGCTAGGTGTGAGGTTATACCTCAGAGTTGTTTTAATTTGCATCTCTCTGATTATAAGAGATTTATAGCACTTTTTCACGTGTTTTTTAATAGTTTTGATTTGTTTTTAATGAGATATTTCATATTTTTTTTTCATTTTTCCACTTTTGATTTTGTTTTTATGTCTCATTAAGTCATTGGCTGCTACTTGTGCAATTCTATTTTTTTAAGCATGATTTTCTTCCATTAGCTTTTTAACTTCTTTTTCTATTTGTTCAATTCTACTTTTTAAAGTGTTCTTCATTTCTCTTTTTCCATTTGACTGATTCTGTTTTTTAAGGTATTATTTTCTTCTTGGATAGATTTTTTATTTCTCTTCCCATTTTTCTCTACCTCTCTTATTTGATTTTTAAATTGGTTTTTGAGTTCTTCCCGAGGCTGAGACCAATTCCATTTTTTCCTTTGAAGTTTTGGGTGTAGCTGTTTTGTTCTCATTCTTCCCTTTTGAGTTGGTGTCTTACACTTTTTCGTCTCCATAATAATTTTCTATGTTTTCTTTTGATGTTTGCTCATTTTCTTACGCTTTTTCTTGACTTTTGTTTTTTCTCATAGGTGGTCTCTGTTCTATGATTAGAAGAATCTCTCTCTTAAACTTCAGCTTTTCTTTGCTACTACCCTCCACTCTAGTTCTGGGTTTTTGTAAGTTTCAGTTCTTCCAACATAGTATGATGGCCTGTGGGGAACTTCCTAAGTTGTTTCTGTCTTCCCCAGGCTAATGGTTGGCAGGGTTTACAATACTGTGAGCTATCTTGAGTTGGAGCTCAGGGCCTCATCTCAGGCTTGGGCAGGGGCTCTGTGCCTCATTCTGGGTCTATACCAGCCAAGTGCATTGTGGACTGCCCTGCTCTGGGGGTTGGAGTCTCACGTCAGGCTTGTGCTAGGACTTAGAACTTCAAAGGGTGGGGGTGGAGTGCTCTGCTATTGGATTAGGCAGGGTATTAGGATTAGCTTGGGTCCAGGTTCAGAACCTGGAGTAGTAGAGGTGGGGTGGGGAATTGTTGTTGGGTTGTGCTATTACTCCTGGGTGTCATGTGGCTTTGCTGTTTGTTGCATTCCCCTCTCACCCTAGTGAACCAGAACCTCTCAGCCTACCTTCCAAGTTGTTTTCTGCAGGATAATTGCTTTACTCTCTCCCCCTGTTTGTTCTGTCCCTCTGGTATATGTCTTGAAGTGTTACTTTAAGGTTGGTCAGAGAGGATTCTCAAAGAGATTTGAGCTTTTCATGTCTTTACTGAGCCATCTTGGCTCAGCAGCATCTCATTTTGTAAATGGGGGACATAAGGCCTTAGGATACTATAAGATTTAGAGGATCATTAAGTTTAGAGTGGAAAAGGATTATTTAGAAATAATCTATGCCAACCCCCCCCCCCCATTTGACATATTAGGAAACAGGCCTACAGAGGTTCATCCAAGTGGTTCAACCAGGAGGTAAGTAGCAGAGACTTAATTAGAACTCAATTATTCAATAAAAATGTTTAAATGCCTACAATGTGTCAGGTTGCTGCCTTTCCCATGACAAATCCTTTGCTCTTTTCACTCTGTGGTGACTTGCTCAGGGTCACCAGTAGTACATTTTGGTTTCTTGGGTCTACAACCTACTGCTGAGCTCTTATAAGGAGAAAGAGCTCAGCAATTTGATAATAGATGATTAGTCACAAGTATGATGTGGATGAAGTGGAAAGTGACCTAATTAATGTGTCTGTATTCCCTTTTGTCAGCACCCAAAAGCTTTCAATTATTTGACAAAAATTTATTCAGCAGCTCTCATGTGCCAGGTGCCGTGGTAGATATTGAGGAGACAAAAATGCAAAAAATGTTCAAAATGCAACAAATGAATGCAATATTTCCTGCCCTTGAGAAGTTTGCCTTCTATTGGGGAAGATAACAGGTGCACAATTAATACATAAAATACCCAAGTAATGCATTTTTCTTTGTTGGGGAGAAAAAACATTAGCAACTCTGGAGGGGAAAGAGGAGAAAAATCAGGAAAGGTTTCAAATACAAGAATAACAGTCTTTTCTTCAAGGCCTTTGCAATCTACTTCCCTCTTCAGCTATTATTTACAACACACACACACACACACACACACACACACACACACACACACACACACACACACACACATATATATTTACTTCCAGAGAGAAGAAGGAAAGCAGGGAGAGGAAAAAGGAATGAGAAACTCGAGAAGACTGAAAGTCCTTAAATAGTAATAGGACTTTGGGGACAACCTGAAAGGGAAACCAAACAGTATTCCATAGGAATAGAAGCTTTAGTTCATGACCCCAAAGCACGGGATAAGCTTTTCAGGATATAGCAGAATCTCTTCTAACTTAATCTGAAAGCAGCTTTGACAGTAGCAGGTATGAGAGTGGGAGATGGAAGGATGAGGCAAACAGGGACAAAGGAAGTATCATAGTTCAATGGAAAATATGCTGGATTTGATATTATAGCATCTAGGTTCAAATCTCAGCCTTGCTACTTCCTATCTGTATGACCCTGGGCAAGTCATTTAATCTCTTAATCTCTTTGGGTCTCAGTCTATTAATCTGTAAAATGAGACAGTTGGACTAAATGTACTCTATAAAGTCCCTTTCAGTTCTAAATCCATGTCCTTATCATCTATGGGACTCTTGGTCTCTGAGGCTTGGAAAGCTAGACTGGGGGAGGGATGACAGATCTGGGCTCATGGAAGCTACTTCCAAAGCTCTGCATTAAGCTAATCAGAACTGTCTTTGGGGCCTGTCATCTCCAGCTGGCATCTGTAGGGAGTAGAGATGATTCCCAATCCTATGAAATCAGTTTTCATTTTTGTTTCTCAAAATACCACCTGGGCACCTAGAATTCTAGGCTGTGTAGAATGAAATGTGTCATGGAAACAGCATGTTAGGGATGACAAAGCCTTAGGGGAATTAGTTTAGTTCTTTTATTTTACAGATAATTTCTGAAAGTCCTTCTAGTTCTAAGCTTATGATTTCAGGAAACAGGGGGATATAATGATAAAATAATAAAAATAGCAAGCATTTACATAGCACTTACCATGTACCAGACACTGTGTTAAGCTTTTTACAGATATCTCATTTGACCCTCGTGACAACCCTGGAAGGTAGGTGCTATTATTATCCCCATATTATAAATGAGGAAACAGGCAGACAGAGGTTTAGTTAAATGACTTGCCCAGAGTCATACTGTTAGTATCTGGAGCTGAATTTGAACTCATGACTTCTTGACTCCAGGTCCAGTGCGCTACCTAACTATCTTTTAAGTTAAACAATTTGTCCACAATCACAGAGTTATTTGGTGGCAAAGTTTGGACTTGAACCAGGTATTCGGATTCCTAGCCTAATGCTTTTTCATTAATTTATTGTGTGTGTGCATATGTGTGTGTGTATGTGTGTGAGAGACATGTGCATATGCACATACTTTCAATTTTGTTCATCTCAACTTTAATTTTCAATATTTCTATTTTGGCATTAAATTGAGGGGTTTTATTTTGTTGGACCAATACTCTTTCCATGACACCATGGTGCAAGGCTTTACTTGTGAATTCTGTTGCTGCAGGGATGGAGTGAACTAGTCTGCGATTTAGAAATCCTGAGGATTGAATCAATTTCTCAGTACTGATTAAATAAATGAAATGTGTTAGAGCAAAAGTGTGTGTGCGTGTGTTTAAAAGAGGCACAAGGTCATAGGTTTAGAGTTGGAAGGGATTTTGGAGGCCAGTGATCCAACTGACCCACTTTATAGATGAGGAGACTGAGGTCCAGAGGGAAACTAGGGTGACCCAGCCAATAAGTGTCTGAGATAGGATTTGAATTCTCCTTTTCCTAACATCACAGTCAGTGCTCTATCTTCTGCCATCTGGTGGATAGAGTTCTTTATGAATCAAATGATGTGAGTGGGGAAAGGGGAAGTGGGGGGAAAGGGTTGGGATTTGGAAATATTGAGAAAAGGAAGAATTGTTGGTTGTTTGACAAGAGAAGAGGGGAGATTGATAGGCAAAGTTTGGAAAGGGATTCTGGTGTAGATCAGATTGAGGAACAGCCAGTCTAAAGGAGTGTGTGATAGTGTCTCTTTTGCCTTATTTGTATTGGTCTGTCTCCTATCTCTGCCTGAGGGCTTCCCTTTGGGGTAGAAGGTAAAGTAGAATTGAGGGCTGATTGTTCAGCCTACTCCTGGCACCCTGTGGTTAGGAAGAGCAGGTACAGAGCATCTCCCTTCAGAACTTTGGTGGGAGTGAGAGGGAGGCATCATTGGTTGAGGAATCCCTCAGGGTCCCTTTTGTACAAGAGAGACATTAAGGGAAGATGTCCACATCTATAAAATGGGGATAATAATTCCTGCTTCCTCCTCATGATATTTCCTTTGCATTCTAAATCTCTTCTCTGAGGAACAGCCTAGTCGAGTGTAAAAGCCCCACAAGACCAGGAACCACACCAGTTCTACCTACCTAATGCTTAACCTAATGCTTGTACCTAGCAGGCACTTACTAGGCTCTAAAGGGACTAACTAGTCAGGCAGGGGCTACAAAGCTTTCTGGGCAAAAGTATAGGAGGTAGAAGAAAGTTAGTGAGACCTTAGCTTCACACCCACACAATCCAGCTCTGGCAACCATCACTAAGACAAAATTGCTTCACCCTTCCATCTCTCCATGTATCTTTCACCAGATGAAGACCTTTGTCCACAGAAACTCCTGGAGACTCCCTCTTTAGGTATGGAGGGGCTATGATAAGCGTCACTGGGGGGAAATCCTTGCCCTGATGAAATCGCTGATCTTTTGAGAACATTGAAGAACAATGGCACTGTAACTCCCTTGCCTCTGGATTGGGTTAGTCCTTGCTGGCTGCGTGGAGAAGAGCTCCCCAAGTTTCTAGGACAGGCCCCTTCGCACAGAGAGTTCTCAGGAAATGCTGTGGCTTCCTAGTTTTGATTTCTGGGAAGGGAAAATCTGATGTCAAGGAGGGATCTTGTGGGAAGTACAGGGCAAGAGGAACAGTAAGCAACATGGGGCTGGGGCTGAGCAGAGAGGGGAAGTCATATCTCTTAGCAAAGAATGTTTGGAGTCATCCCCTGGTGCCAGAGCTCCAGCTGAATCATTCTGATTTGGGGCAAGAAATGTGGACCCTTCTACATCTCCTCCCCAAGTTTTCAATCAGACAAGGAATGACCTTGGGTCATTCCTCCTTCTCTGGGGAATCAAAAGACACAGTCATTCGTATCCCACAAACTGACCTTTTTACTACCCTGACTTTCATCAGACAACAGGCATGTTTGGATAGGAATTCCATTTTTGTCACCAGCCTCATATCACTGACGCACTAGATTCTGGTCAGGGATGAAGAGCAAATGGATTACTGGTGGTCTCCAGTGCCCTCTTCTCCTCTTCCTCTTACCCCAGCCTCCAAAGTCTTTCCATTAAAACTCATATGTTGATCAAAATCATTACCACATTTTTGCTATTCTGTGTGGAACAACAAAACCATACAGCTGCCCTTCTCTTTCTCTCTGTCTGTCTGTCTGTCTGTCTGTCTGTCTCTCTGTCTCTCTGTCTCTTTCTCTCTCTGTGTCTGTCTCTCTCTGTCTCTTGTCTCTCTCTCTCACATACACAGTAAGCCTGACAGAAAGAAGTTTAGATTTCATTTTGAAGAAAAATACACAAGATTTTTTTTAATAACACACCACTCCAAAATGTATTTGTTCCCCACACGTGTGTACATGTGAGACAGTCTGACAAGCATTTTCGCCTTCTCCCCCTGCCCAGTGTCCTCAGAAATGGTTGTTGTGGCCCACAAATGAGCAATGTATATTTTTATAGGACAGTAATCTTTACAAATGAATTTATTTCATGTAATAGAAGATGCTTTTCCCAAGCACCTCTTTGCCTTCACTTCACTTGGGGGGGGGAAGTAAAAATAAGGTGATAAAAAGGACCCCCCAACTCCACATGCGTCTAAGTCCCCTTCCAGCTCTAGGTTGATATTCCTATGACCTCCCATTATGCATCATTTGGGGGAGATCCGGGTCAAAGGGACAAAGTCCTCAGTTGTGAAGTCTTTGACCACCAGAGAATTTCTGGTGGTAAGATTTCCTGTTTTAGTAAAATTAACTAGTTATTTATCACTGAGGATGTACGATAATACAATACAATATGGGGCATCAAGGGAAAAAGAGAGAAGGAAGTTAGAACTCTGAAGGGAAAGGAAGGCGACCAGAATTCCTAACACACCATCTAGCCATACTACTAAGGAGGGAGTGCAGCGCCACCTGCTGGAAGCACCCGAGTACTGGTTGTTCACTGTTTAAAAAGCTCTATTTAGTCATTGCTTATTCAACACCAGTGCAGGCCATGGTCTCGAAGCTTAGCTGGGTGTATCTACTCCTAGACCTCTTCACTGCTTATGAGCAACTTCGGTTCCCTCCCTCTGGTCAGAGGCAGGGAGGTGGGAAGGGCTAGGTCAGGCAGGGCTGGGCAGGAAACATTCCATAGACCCCTAAAAATAGTCTGGGAGGTAACCAGGAAGCAGAAACTCTGAGCCCAAATGGGAAATGCCATCGGAGTGACAAAGAAAGCCAAGGCCAGAGCTGGGGGCAGCCAGAACCTTTAAGAGCAGCCAGTGTTACCTTTTTAATTATAGAAATGCCCTAAGGAGTCACTTGGGCAGTCCTAGGACTTTTATTGTCTATGACACTGGACTAGAGTTTGTACTGATTAAAGAACAGTCAGTCTCTAAAAAGGAACAGAGTAGTGTGCTTACTAATAGGGTCCAATAGGGGAGATACCTAGAGTACCTAAAATTATCCAGACCATGAAATTGAGGGAATTGAGGGCTTTCAAATTGGGAACCACCCACACAGGTTATGTGAGTAAGAAATAAAGCAGTAGGCTAGCTAGGGTTGTTTGGGTGCCTTTATACATCTTTAGAATCATAAAAGAGCTTACAAGTCATTTGGCCCAGCCTCCTCATTTTATACAGGAGGGAACTGAGATCCAGAGAGTTTAAATAACTTGCCTAGTGTCACACAGATTGTGAGCATCCAAGATGGGATTTGATCCGAGATCCCTTGACTCTTGCTTCAATGTTCTCTTCACCAGTACCATTATTAGACTATATGATTTCTAACGTTCTAGCTACCTGTAAGTCTATGATTCCCTACTGTTCTGATCAAGGCAACACTTTCAGAGGAGCATCCCAGGCTCTTAAAGGTGCCAGGGGAGAAGAGGAATGTCACAGGGTAAAACCATTTCCTCTGTATACTACGTGGGCAGGTAAAATAAACATTCTTGACAATTCTTAAAGAGAAAATGTGTCCCCAAAATAGCAGCTTTGGGGAAATTGAAGGGTGGAGAGGAAATCTCACCTTTTATTTTTGCCTTGGTGGTGGTAGTGGTGGAGAATGTGAATGCATTTAGCATCTTTTGGTGTTGCCTGTCTACTGTCTATTTGTGCCTGTGGCAGATCTCCAGTATACCATCCAATCCCCATTTAGGGAAGAGAGGCATATTTTCTCAAATCAGGGGAGGATGCCACTCACACATTCTCCCAAGAACCTAGTACCTGATTTAGCTTCTCAATAACCCTAAGGCTGGCAAAGTCTTCTCTACTGCTTTTCCCATCCCTTCATCATTTGCCTTTGGTGTAGAAAGCTTTTCCCCTGCTATTTTTCCCCTTGCTTCCATTCCTATTGATCTCAGACCCAGATTTAGACCCTCTTTATCACTATTCTTTATTGCCTTCCCTTGCCTTTCTGCCATTTGGATCTCTCCTTTTGTTACCAGACTTCTCTCTTGCATTGTTCTCTTCCTCTCACATTCCTATTTTCTGTTGCTCACTTTTTCTGGAAGATACTGCAGATCTTAGTAACTTTTTCTAGATTGGCTACTTTCTTTTGTTTTTTTTTTTAATGTTTTTATTAATGTCTTTTAAAAACACCACCATATACTTATGAGAAAGAATGTTATCTACATCTAGAGGAAGAACTGTAGGAATAGAAATTCAGAAGGAAACATGCCATTTACCACTTATTTATTTGGGTATATGATTTGGGGTTTTAGTTTTAAGATTACTCTATTACAAAAATGAATAATATGGAAGTAGATTCTAAGTGATAATGTACAACCCAGTGGAATTGCTTGTCAACTCTGGGAAGGGGGAGGAGAAGGGGAGGGAAGAAGGGAGGGAGACAACAAGAATCATGTAACCATGTAAAAAAATAAAATAAAAACGTCACCATATTCCCCACCCCCCATTATGCCTCCCCTTCTTCCTCTCAGAGACAAGCTTCTTTCCTTATTATTACCTCCTGGCCCTCATATACAGGGCCAGGAGGAGGAACTGGCATACTCGCTGCCACTGCCAGTACCTCCTTCAGACTTTATCCCTATGGTCACTCAGCAGCTGCCATTGTCCTTCAAAATGGATTCCATCCTTAAGGCTTACTCTCAGGTGTTCAAAAGTGGAAAAGACTATGTGGAGACACTGTGGTAGGTTCCTCCATCTTGGAGGTGTTCAAGCGGATGCTGGATGATGGCTTACCAGGGATATGGCCATGGTGGGGATTCCTTTTGGATATAGGTTGGATTAGCAGAGTCTCTTCCAATTCTCAAATTTTGTGTTGTTGTTACCTGTGGGCCTCCAGGCCACTTTCTTCCCATGTAATTTCAGTACTGAGCTTACAGTCTTCTTTGTGCATTATCATCTGCTTGCTGCCTCCCTCAAAGGACCATGAGACTTTTCCATGCCACACAAAACTGAAACTTTCCATATGCATTGTCTCCCCCATTAGAGTGTGAGTTCTTTGAGAGTAGGAACTTAGTTTTCTCTCTGTATCCTCAGAATTTGGCATTGTACTTTGCACAAAGAAAGTTCTCAAAATTATTTTTTTTCAATTACATTTGAAACAATTCTTTTTAAACTATTGTTCTCTGACATTTTACTATTCAGATTCTCTTCCTCCCTCTCAATCCAGGCAGTAAATAGTCAGATATAGATTATACTAGTATTTTCATGAGATACATATTTTCATATTGTTTATGTCCTGACAGAAGGCACATATCACAATATAATAAAAAAGTCATAAAGGAAATAAAGTAGAAGATGGGATGCTTTGATATGCAATTAGACTCCAATGGTTCTTTCTTTGATTATGGATGGCATTTTTCATTATTTTCATCATTCTTTCCTTGATTGCTTGTTTTCCTTAAAATTTTTTTTTTATTATTCCAAATGTTTACAAATCTAAACAAAGCGGGAATTGCCATACACAAAGAAAAAGAAGATATTATACAAATGAAACCACAATCTCTTATATATCTAACTTCTTATCTACATAATAGATCCCTCCCACTAGTGTTCCAATACCTTCCTGCCTTCCCAGCATCACAAGGGTATCATGTTCATATAAATTAAGTTTTTCATGTTTTATCTTTCTGTTTATTTTCTGGAGGTTACATTCTCAGTTTATTTTTCTAGTATTAGCCCTGTGACTATAAAATGAGTAGAACCAGGAGAATATTATGTACCTAGTATATAAGTATAAGCCCTTATTATTATTAAAATATCAAACATTTCTATGTAAACCCATAAAAATACTATATAAATGTTAGCTATAATTATTATTAGAATGGAGATAGCATCAAGGGCAAGACCAGGAAGAAGGGAGTCAGTTAAGGAAGGAAGAAAGAGCTAAGAAGAGTAAAGGCTTAGTTCTATATAGTTGCTATAAAGTAATCATGAAGCAATATTCACCTTAAAGAACTGTTTAAACTTATAAAGTTACTTAAAAATAGATCCTTTGGGATATTTTATTTTTACATTGCCTACATTTACCTTGTATTCCTCTTCTTCCTCCTTTTAGAGAGCCATCTTATATGACAAAGAATTTTAAAAAATTTAAAGAGAAAAATTTGGCAAAACCATTCAACATGAAAAAAAAAATCTGGTGTTATATTCTAGTCATAGCGAACCTTTTAGAGATCAAGGACTGTGCCCTGCACCACCAGAGACTGAGTACTGTACCCCCTCCCTCCAGTGACTGCTGGGCATGCCTCTCCTCCCCACATTATCCCATGCAGGGGAGGGAGAAAGTGCTCCCATTGGGCTGCTGGGTGGAGGAGCAAATGAAGTACTATCCTCAGAGAGTCTATTATAGAGGGGGAGGAGGAGTGGCCTGAGAGCTCCCTTTCTCTCCAGATCTGCCACCTGTGAGCCACCCACTTTATCCCTGCTGGGCAGAGGTGTGGGTGATGTGAAAATATGTCATCAGGCGCTGTGGAGAGGGACTGGGGGAGCAGCTCTGTCCCAGTTCCTCTGCCTTTCTAGTAACAAACTCTGGCAGGGGATGGGAGGATGGCATGCATGTCCACAGAGAGTGCTCTGTGTCCCATCTTTAACACATGTGCCATAGGCTCGCCATTGCTGTTATATTTAATGTTCTCCATCTGTAGATGCCCATCTCTGTAAAGAAACAGAAGAGAGTTACCTTCTGGAGTCTAGTTTGGGATTTATATTTTCCCAACATTCAGCTGCAAAGGAACATTGTTTCTTTCATTGTTTGTTCCTTCTAGGAAAGTTGCCTCTTAATTTGCTATTGTATCCTTTTCTCTCTACCTGACAAACATTTCTTCACACTAGGTAGGAGTAAAACCTTAAAAGATTCTAAAAAAACAACAACAACAACAACAACAAAACCCAGAGGAAAATTTATAAGGAAGTTATATTAGGTGACTTTTAAGGTCCGTTCAATTTGTAAATTCTATGATTTTAATTAAAACAAACAACATTCTTTCTCCTATATTTCTTAGAATATTCAACTAACACTTTAAGGTAGTAATTATTAACCTGTGGTCTATAAAAACTTTAAAAATATATATTTTTAGAGATACGGAGCACGGGGGTAGCTGGGTGACTCAGTGGTTTGAGATCCAGGCCTAGAGATGGGAGGTTTTGGGTTCAAATCTGATCTCAGATGCTTCCATGATGTGTGACCCTGGGCAAGTCACTTAACCCCCTTTGCCTGACCTTTAACATTCTTTGTCCTTGGAACCAATGCACAGTATTTATTGCTTATAAGATAGAAGGTAAGGGTTAAAAAAATTACACAACATATATGCATTAGTAATATAATGATTTAAAAATAATTAAATCCTGTGTACTTAACTTTTTTTTTTTTTACGAAATACTCTCAAGATTTGTAAACTTGTTTTAAAAATTATCTTGAGAGGGGGCAACTGGATGACTCAGTGGATTGAGAGCCAGGCCTAGAGATGGGAGGTCCTGGGTTCAAATCTAACCTCAGACACTTCTCAGCTGTGTGACCCTGGGCAAGTCACTTGAGTCCCATTGCCTAGCCCTTACCACTCTTCTGCCTTGGAACCAATACACAGTATTCATTCTTAGAGGGAAGGTAATGGTTAACCCCTCCCCCCTTGATACTTGTATTTCAGCATAGTTTCTTTTATAATGCCATGTATTTTACTTTATATATTTATGCTTTCTCTCTCTCCCCCTTTCTCCTAGCCTCTCCCCCTTCCCCTTTCTACTATCTAGTAGCCTGAAATTTTAGGTAATATGCTTAAATTCTCTGAATTCAGATTTCCTAGATGGCAAAATGAAGTGGGTGGTCTAAAGATCCCTGAGGCTGACTTTCTAAGAGAATTTGGGATTCTCTTCTGCAGTCTCTGCATTGCAGAAGAGTGTTTATAAATTCCTTTCCTTTGCTGTCTCAGCAATGCAGTTTCCTTTGTTTGCTAAAAACTAATCCTTGCCTACCATTCATCTTAAAAAAAAATCCCAACAACACCGAAAGGCAACTGACTTATTAGCTCAGCAACCAGCTGAGGTGACTTTGGAGAGGTGGATGGGAAAGGTGCTGATGGAAAGTGTTTTATTGGACTTGATTTGGCTCCAAGTTACAGGGGGCAGAACCATACCTTGGGGGTTCATACTTCTGTGTACCCTGAAGCACTATCTGCTTGGAGGTCCTGACCCAGAGACAAGCTCCCAACGTCCTTTGGAACACTTCCATGAGAGCCCCTGGGGTGGGAGAGCTGTCTCAAAGTGATCCCAAGCATACCCTCTGAGCCTGGGCTTCAAACAACACATCATTCAGAGAGGGTGGGAGTTTGCTTCTTTAGAGACAAGAACTTCTGACTTGTCAAATTCCCTCAAGTTATTTCTGTGTTTGTCTTTGCCTTTGTCTTTTAGCTGAAGGCATACTGGGCCTCGGTGAGGAGGGGCTTAGTAGGGTCTTCATTTCCCCAATATTTTGTTTTCTATTTTTCAGTTTGACTTTGCTTTGACTCTGCTTCAGCTTAGAGTTGAAAGGGCCTCCAGAGGCCATCTAGTTTGATCAGATGCCTTTTAGGGTTCAAAGTACTGTGCTAGACCTGGGATTAAAGTGTCACGAATAATTTTGCATCCTATCCTCAATGAATTTATGCTTTATTGGGGGTTATAATAAGTACATAGAAGAATAAGAAGATAAAAAGGATAGAAAAAATAAATAGGAGAGTTATTGTTAACCTGAGATGTGAACATGTTTTTTGTTTTTAAAACCTTTAGAGTCAATACTATGTATTGGTTCCAAGGCAGAAGAGCAGAAAGGGCTAGACAATGGAGGTTAAGTTACTTGCCCAGGGACACACAGCTAGGAAGTGTCTGAGGCCATATTTGAACCCAGAACCTCCTGACTGTAAGCCCAATTCTTAATTCATTGAGCCACCCAGCTGCTTTTGAATTTATTTTTCAAGCAAAGTTTCCTATAATAAATAAGTGACATAGAGTTCAGCATTAACAGATAATAGGGATTCTAAAAGATTAGAAAGGAAAACATAGTGCATTCCAGATCATTATGTAGTGGCATTCCATTTATAGAATTAGCTAATAGGATGAGTTTGGAGAAGGGAGATAAATCAGGAGGACTGGAACAGAGTGTATCAAAGGTAAATAATGTGAAATAAACCCAGATAAGTTGCAGTCTTGATGGGCTTTAAATGCTATGCAGATGAATTTGTATTTTTTTCTCTCCTAGAGATACCAGGGAAGCCACTGAAGAATCCTGAATAGGGTAATAATGACTTACACTTTAGAAAGAACATTTTGGTTGTTATATGGAAGATGGATTGAAGAGTAGAGAGAATGGGGAGGGAAACTCAGTTTTCCTTTGGACATGCTAATCTTGAGATCCCTATAGGTTTTCTAGTTGTAGAAGTATAGCCCACAGTTGGTGATGTGAGATTGGAGTTTAGGAAAGAGATTAGAGTTGGATGAATAGGCTCAGTCTGAGATTAATGACATAAATTCCTAGTGGACCTCACTGGATGAGTATGACATTTTCCAGTAGTTTTAAGAAGCATGTGACTAAGATCAGAGAAGGTGGATGGTGGGCATAATCCCTTAATGGCTGTGATGAAGGATGAGTGTCTATAGGATATGAGACCAATGGATTCGAGGGGAAAGGAAAGTATATGATAGAAATGGCCAACTGTAGAGTCAGGTCCAATTTATGCTATTTCCTATCATTTCAAAATCAATATCTGAGGCCATCATGGGCTTAATTGTTAATTCTCTTCTTGGATACTGCTTCCTGTATATTACTGGTTTTCTCTTTTGTTTTTTTCTTTTTCCAGTGTTGTTTTCATTCCTTTCTTTGATAGCTGCCTTAATTGATATACACAGGCAGTTTTCACCCATCTCCCTTTAAAGTTTAAGGTCCTATTGATAAGATTTTCTATATTCTAAGGAAAAAAAGATGGTCAGTCCTTATTAAAATCTACTCTATTCCTGGCCATCCTCTTATTTGATTTAATCTTCTTGACCAGCTGTTTATTTCCCAAATCTGACTTTATCTTCTGAATTTCCTTTTTTTTTTTCATCAAAAGCAGTGTTGAAAATACCACATTTACCCTTAATGTTTTTAGATTCTTGCATTAGGAGTATTATCCATAGCAATAAGTACTTAGTTCCTTCTAGCATTATTATTTGTTTGCATTTTTTTGAGTCAAGAGGAATATATAATGGTTATTTGACATTTCTCAGAAGATTTTTACCTTCTAAAATATATTTACATTTTGGATTCAAGCCCTAGGAAAAGAATAGGGCTTCATATGAGACTGACTAATAATCATTTCTACCAGGACAATCCTATTTTATGCTGACTATTATTGAATGAATTTTATCCACATTTACTAGTGCACTAGAAACTGCTTTCTCTTTCAGGGATCCTACTCTTCCCTCTATGGGAAGTGCCTCTGACCTCCTGCATAGTTCCAAAGGTTCATTGGACTGTCTTCCATGCCTTCTTCATGTGACATTCATTTACACCTAGTTTTCTGGCACAAAATAGGATTCTCTTGTGCTACTTCAGGTAACTTTCCTTCTTTGTTTTTTCCTTGAAATATTTCTTCCATTCCCTCAAGGAGAATTTAATTTCCCCAATAAATTGGAAAATGAAAGGGATTCCCTTAGCCCTTTGTTTTTCTTCTCTAGGACTGAGATTTATTTTCCTCATGTGCTTCCACATATGTAGTATGTGTATATGTATGTATTTGTATATGTATGAATAACTCTATTACAGAGTTATGTGAGAAATCTATACTTTGTATATCTTCTGTACATCACTGGAAAGTTTCTCTTGCCCTCTATATTTGCAAGAAATGAGTTCTTCAGTCCTTTGTCATTCTTGGTGGCAGCTCTTATAGCTAGTACTCTTGGTAAACTGTTCTTGTACTAGAGCTCAACAGTTAATAAATCATTTAAGTGGTTTAATTTACTTATCATGCCTTTTGTCTTTTTCTTTAAACAATGTTTTATCGATGCACTCTTTCTCATGCCTCCCCTCCCCATTGGCCATTTTGCAATACTTCTTCTCCCTTCTCCTACTTAGAGACCTCCACAATAGCAAAGAGGTATGGTTAAACAAAATGAATGGACACATTGGCCAAATCTGACAATGTAAGCCATGGTATGCAGCAAAGGTCCACCATCTTTTTACTCAGAGCAAGTTCTATCATCACTCTGCTGAAGTCAGGATTAGTCACTGAATTAATCCAAATTCTAAAGTTTTTCTGTATTGGTCCAGGCTGTATCAATTTCATTTTCATGTTATAGATAAGAAATCTGAAGCTCAGAGATGTTAAGTGATTTGCTCATATAGCTTGTAAATATTGGATTCAGAATTTAACCACAGTGTTGTGGAAGTAGGTTGAGACAAGGAACCAATGCCACTTTCCTTAGCTTTGTACAAATTAAAAGACTGGGGGCAATTCTTTTAAGTAAACTGACTCTAATGTGAGCATACAAATCACAGGAATCAGTGGTCTCCAGACACTCCCAGCACGATCTGGGATCTTGCGTATCATTACTGACAGATATTTATATATATATAGGAAAACACAAGCAAGTCTTCTTTCTCTTCTGATGATAGGAGGGTTGATGATATGGTAAAAAAAAAGGTATCACAAAGGACCCAAAAAATGGGTCTGTGATTAGATGTAGCCTTATTTGAAGTGTCCACAGTTAAACCACTCTTATGCTAGGTCTCCAATAAATACACAGCTATCTTGCAACATGTTCTTGACTCAGATAAGCTGATTACAAAAGCACTAAGCTCTCATGGTGAAAGAATAGCACACATTTCATTCTCTAAAGTAAAGAGCAATATGTAATTATATCTCTATAATTGCCTATTTTGAAATTATTTATTTCCTTTGATTTTATGATTATTAATTTTTAATTCTTATACTCAATTATTCAATTAACTAATTCCTGGGACTAAATCCACACTAAGTATTAAAGATCAGTTCTAAGGCAGAAGAGTGATAAGGCAATTGGGGTTAAATGACTTGCCCAGTGTTATATAGCTAAGAAATATCAGAGGCCATATTTGAACCCTAGTCCTCCCAACTCCAGGCCTGGCACTCTCTCTGCTATACTACCTAGATGTACCTATTAGGTACTATTAATAATTATAATTGAATTGATTAGTCAGATTAATTGACATGAATGATTAGAAGTGATTTAATGTAATTACCCTTTTCAGCTTGTATCAACCAGGTCTTGGAACATGCCTTGTACTCAAACCCAGGGTTAAGAAAACACTTTACAGAGTAGATCACACATGGGCTAGACTGAACTTGAGTCAAATCCCTTTGCATATGGGTTATAGTTATAGAACCCATGTAGCCCAAAAGTCCCCAAAGAGGATAGGCTGTTCAGCACTTACAGAAATCCAGCCTTGTTCAGAGTAAACGTGTGGTGCCAGCTGATGCCTCACCTATATCTAGGAGAGTCCTGGGCCATGAGGAGCCAAGTGAGAAGCTATGCCTTCTTTAGGGACTTCTGGAGACAGCTAACTTTTCTCTTTATCCTTCAATGAAGTCTCTACATAGGCAGCCAACCATGAATATGTTCCTTGTGCCAGAATATAGGAATTCTTTGATTCCAGTAGTTTGGATGAAGATGCCCAGGTTCTCCCATTCCAAGATCAGTGTACCATGTTACTCAGGAGACCTTGGGTCTAGTCTTGGTTCTGTCACTAACTAGTTACAGGACTTGGAATAAGTTACAGCCTATCAAGGCTTATACTTGGCAATTTCTAAGCTACCTTTCCAGGATTCTTTTATGGTAGTGGTGGTGTTTTTGCCTTGTTTGATCCTTCCTTCATCCTATTATTGACCCCACCCTAAAACTATATCCTAAAAATCACAAGATTTTTTGAACAGGAATAAAAGCCTTATTTTCCTACATTAGACAATAAAAACTCATAAACATTTTCCATATATTTCTCTTTATAAGGTAACTTTATTTTGTTTTGTCATAAAATATTAAAGAGGTCAGGGATCTTAGAGATTGTCCAGTTTAAATCCATATATATATATATATTTTAATATAATAGTATATTATATTAATATATTTATATATACAATATAATAAAAATAATATAATAATATAATTTTTAATAAAAAAGTTACTGTTACTTCCCAGTGACTTTCTCTTCTTTCACATATATGCCACCAATAGATCCCTCCTTAAAAAAATCCCAAACAAACCTTACCTTCTAGAATCAATACTTAATATTGATTTCAAGACAGAAGAGTGCTAAGGGTTAGACCATGAAAGTTAAGTGCCTTGGCCAGGATCATACAGTCAGGCAGTGTCTGAAAACCAGATTTGAACCCAGGTCCTCCTGTCTTTACATTCTAGGCCCTACTCTCTATCTGCTGAGCCACTTAGTTGCCTCAGACCCCTCCCTTTAAATAACCATAATTAGGGGATAGATAGGACAGGGACTAGATTTGTGGTGTCATTGGCATAGAAAGTCCCCTGGATAAGTAAATGTCCTTTGGGAATGCAGGAGAGCACCTTCTTTGCAACTTATTATTTTAGAGAGTTGCCCCAGAGCCCTTAGAAGGTAAATGTTTTGCTCATGGCCATACAACATGTATGTGTCAGGGATGAAACTTGATCCTGGTTCTTCCTGCTTCCAAGGCCAGTCCTCTTTCCATTAAGGCACACTGACTATAAGTAAATTTAAGTAAAACAAACTAACACACTGACAGTTGAAAAATAAATGCTTATTCTGCTTGTGCTCTCTCACTTTTCTGCTGAGACATATCCCTCATATTTTAGATAAGGAAAATGAATACTGGGGATATTACTCCATTTCCCCAAGGTTATTTACACTCAGGAATGTGTTGGTTAATGTTTAGCAACCATCTCTGGAAAAAAATCTACACAAAGACACCTTTTTCTGTTTAACATTATTAACATTTTCTCCATCACATTCTTAAATCTAGACAAACAACTAAACAGGAAGTCAAGTCCTGATTTGTAGCATTTGCTGATTTCAGAGGTGTAAATGCTCACAATGAAAATTTAACAATTTGGCTCTTGGAGCTTGTTCATCTGAGTTTGGCATACAAAGCTTATACAGCTATCTAGAGGCAGAAGCAGTACTGGGACCCAAGTCTCCTTATTTTCAGTAGAGGGCTTTTTTTCAACATACCACATGATGTCTCTTTTACATTTAATTCATTTCTGAGGCAGAGAACCTATTTCTAAGGCTCAGATTTTTTTCAGCTTCAAAATCTTTGAGAAATCCCAACAAGTTTCCCTGACCCAATAAAGAATAACAATCACAGAAATAATTCACCTGATGCTAATGGTGAAATAGAAAGTTAGGATGGCAAAAGAAGATGGAAGAAATATCCAGAGGCATTTGCAATAGGGATAAGTTAAAAGTCTTTCAAGTAAGATCAGGAGTGAAGCAAGGATACCCATTATCATCACTATTATCCAATATTGTACTTGAAATGTTACCTTTAGCAAAGAGAGGGAAAAAAAAGAAAAGGAAGGAATAAAAGTAGGCAGTGAGGAAACTGAACTATCATTCTGCAGATGATATGATGGCATACTTGGAGAATCCTAGAGAATAAACTAAAAAATTAGTTGAAATAATTAATAACTTTAGCAAACTTGCAGGACACAAAATAAACCCCCATAAATCACCAGCATTTCTTTCCCCCCACAACAAATCCCAGCAGGGAGAGTTAGAAAAAGAAATTCCGTTTAAAATCATTTCAGTCAGAGTAGAGTCAAGATGGCTGCTTAGAAGCTGGAAAAGTCCAGACCTCTCTGAAAACCTGTCCACACCAATCAGAAACAAAGTGCTTTGAGGGGACTGAAGACCAGATCTAATAACAGGACAGAGCTGGGGGACACTCTTGCTTGTTTTAATTTAAAAGGTATGCAGAGAAGGCTGAATTTTTGGGTTTAAGGAAAAGGAAGAAGGAAGGTGTCAGGACCCTTCCCCCATCTGCTGTGCTGAGTCTTGGTGGTAATTGGAATCTCGGGGCAAGGGCTCTAGCTGGAGGGAATGTCTTGCTGTCACAGCTGTGCCAGGCTCAGGGCTCTAACCACAGCGAGCAGGAAGGCAGCTGGAGGAGAGGTGTGGAGGGGAGGGCAGCCTAATAGCAGCCCCTGCTCTCCATCTTGGGCTTTGGTTTCTCAAGGTTTTGGCCTCAGGGCTCATCTACCTGAATTAATCTAGTCTATCAATAGGGCACATAAGAAGCCTTTAGAGGGCAAGGAAGCTCAATCCATGGATTTGAGAAATGTTCAGCTTCTTTTTGTTGGTATTCTCAAGGTAGGAGAAAGCCTCAGTGCTGAGATGTGTTATATAGCAAAAAATAATCTCCTAGAGGAAAGTGACAGAAGCCTCAGTTCTTGAGTCATTAAAAACTGGATTGGAAAAAGCCCTGGAGGATTGATCAGAGGAAAGCTGTCCTGCACTAGGGCCTCCCTAGAGAGAGTTGCTGCCTGGCCCATGGGGCTCTTTCCATCTCCAACTTCTACAATTCATCAAGTTGGTCTCTAGGGGAAAGTATGAAGCCTAAGCACAGATTATGGGAGCTCTCCAGTGCCACTCCAGTGCCTGGGGGGGTGGGGGTGGTGGTGATTATTATAGCATATATGGCAGCCACCTTCACCAAC
This sequence comes from Monodelphis domestica, assembly GCF_027887165.1. Taxonomy (NCBI): domain Eukaryota; kingdom Metazoa; phylum Chordata; class Mammalia; order Didelphimorphia; family Didelphidae; genus Monodelphis; species Monodelphis domestica. The sequence continues at coordinate 203,800,368 of NC_077231.1, forward strand.
TTCCTGAAAGTTTGTCCTTTTCACCTACCCCTCTCCTCATTGTGACTCAGCCCAAAGGAGAATTGACTTAGACAGTTGGGTCTCTGGGTTTTTTTCTTTTCTTTTCTTTTCTTTTCTTTTCTTTTCTTTTCTTTTCTTTTCTTTTCTTTTCTTTTCTTTTCTTTTCTTTTCTTTCCTTTTCTTTTCTTTTCTTTTCTTTCCTTTTCTTTTCTTTCCTTCTCTTTCCTTCTCTTCTCTTTTCTTTCCTTCTCTTTTCTTTCCTTCTCTTCTCTTTCCTTCTCTTCTCTTTTCTTTCCTTCTCTTTTCTTTCCTTCTCTTTTCTTTCCTTCTCTTTTCTTCTCTTTCCTTCTCTTTTCTTTCCTTCTCTTTTCTTCTCTTTTCTTCTCTTCTCTTCTCTTCTCTTTTCTTCTCTTCTCTTTTCTTCTCTTCTCTTTTCTTCTCTTCTCTTTTCTTTTCTTCTCTTCTCTTCTCTTCTCTTTTCTTTTCTTTTCTTCTCTTTTCTTTTCTTCTCTTCTCTTTTCTTTTCTTCTCTTCTCTTTTCTTTTCTTCTCTTCTCTTTTCTTTTCTTTTCTTTTCTAAACCCTTACCTTCCATCTTGGAGTCAATACTGTGTATTGGCTCCAAGGCAGAAGAGTGGTAAGGGCTAAGCAATGGGGGTTAAGTGACTTGCCCAGGGTCACACAGCTGGGAAGTATCTGAGGCCAGATTTGAACCTAGGACCTCCCATCTCTGGGCCTGGCTCTTGATCCACTGAGCTACCCACCTGCCCCCTCTGGGTTTTTTTCTTAACTGCTGCTTTTTCAAACACAAAACCAAACTTGAATTCCTAGTGTAAGGAAAGGGATTCAAATAGCTTGAAGGCCAATAATGTAAATTTTATATGTTTTTCAGAGAGGTTTGGGGAAAGTTTAAGAAATAAAAAGGAGAACATCTTAAAGGAAGCTGAGTCTGGAGAAAAATAGAGATGGTCAATTATCTTTGTATTTAGAGTTGGAAGGGAACTTAAGAGTTCATCCAGACCATTCCCCTTTGTAGAAGAATAAATAGGGAGATCAGAGAAGTTAAGTGATTTGTCCCAAGTCACACAGGTGGTAGTAAAGAATCAGAATTCAAACCCAGTCCTTTGATTCCAGAACCAGTGATTTCCCCATTATATGATGTTGCCTGATTTCACAACTGGTAATGCACAATGCAAAGGCACAAAATTTTAGAGCTGCAAGGTTTTGGATTAGATATAGTTTAATTAGATTTACTTAGAATCCATGAGTTTATAAATGACAAAATGGAGATGCAGAGTGACTTGCTTAAATCAAAGATTGTTAGTGGCTAAGCTAGGACTAGATTCATCGAAAAGAAGGAAAAGCAAACTCTTATTTTGCCTCTACTTTTCTTACATAGGAGAATGATCTTCAGATTGGGAAAGCTAAAACCAGAAAGAATGAATAGGAAATTGAAACTCCACATAAATAAGTGGCAAAGGATTACTTAATTGCCTCCAATGAATTCAGGTCATCTAGTTTTGAAGGAATAATATCTGAGGTATTGGAAAGCTAGCTAGGGGCAGAGTCAAGATGGCTGCTTAAAAGCATCAAAAGTCTAGACCTCTGTGAAAACCCTTCCACACCAATCAAAAACAAAGTGTTTCAAGGGGACAGAAAACCAAATCTAACAAAAGGATAGAGCTGGGGGACTCTCCTGCTTGATTCAACTTAATAGGTACACAGAGAAGGTTGAATTCTTGGGTTTAAGGAAAAGGAAGAAGGAAGGTCCTAGGACTCTTCCCCTACCTACTGTGTTGAGACTCTGGTGATTGTTGGAATCTTGGGGGCAAGGGCTCCAGCCAGGAGGGAGTGCCTTGCTGCCATAGCTATGCCAGGCTCAGGGCTCTAACCACAACCAGTAGGAAGGCAGCTAGAGGAGAGGTAAAGAAATGAGGGCAACCTAGTCTCAGCCACTACTCTCCAAACTTGGGCCTCCATTTTTGGCTTCAGGGCGCATCCAGCTCCACAGATCAGTTCCACTCTGGCTTAACCTAGTTTTATCAGTATGGCAGATAAGAAGCCTTCAGAGGGCAGGGAAGCTCAATATCCAACACCCCTCCCCAAAGGACTGCCCTGAGAGCTGCCATAAGAATTCTGCTGACTTTCAAGTCAGCAGGGCAAAGCCTGCAACATTGACAATACCTTGATAACAGGGTGGGAAGTACAGCTCCCTTCAGCCTCTACACCTTCACCTACACCTTCAGCTTCTGCTGCCACCTGGTGAAGATCTGACTTCAGGGCTCATTCTTACTCCATGAGCTTAACCCAGTTAATCAGCAGAGCAGAGAAGAAGTCCCATTCAGGACAGAATATCCCAAACCACACAGACTCAGCAAATTACCAGAGGAACAAGATTACAGCCAATGGCAGGGAACAAAGAAGGAAAAAAATATGAGTAAACAACAGAAAAGGAAAAAAGAAATTACAATTGACACCTCCTATCAAGGTAATTAACAAAGAACAAATGGAACAGAGGAGGACCAAGGAACACCAAGCAAAAATGCAGAAACTTGAGTAAATTGGACTTAGGCTTTGGACGAAGTCAAAATACAATTCAAAAAACAATTAAGAGAGGCTGAAGGCAATTGGGAAAAGAATTTAAAAAGCAAAATAAGTCATCTGTAAATAGAGGCACATGGACTAAAACAAGAAAACAATGTCTTGAAAGCCAGAATTGGCCAGCTTGAAAATGAGGCAAAGAAAGTGAAAGATGACCTACAAAGAAAAACAGACCAGAAGAAGGATGACCAAAAAGCCAGAGATAAAATTCAGTCTTTAAAAATTATAATTCAACAACTAAAAGCAAATGACTTCACAAGGCAGCAAGAGTTTATAGAACAAAATCAAAAGGATGGAAAAAGTGAAGAAAATATGAAACACCTCATTGATAAAACTGGAGACCTTGAAAATAGATCCAGAAGAGACAATTTAAGAATTATTGGATTACCAGGATATCATGACAAAAGGAAAATTCTGGACATCATTCTACAGGAAATTATCTTAAGAAAATTGCCCCAGCATTCTTGAATAATAGGGAAAAGTAGAGATTGAAAGAATCCACAGATCACTTCGTGCATTTGTTCCCCAATTGACAATACCTAGGAATGTTATAGCCAAATTCAAGAGCTACCAGACCAAGGAAAATATACTATAAGCTGCTAAGAAGAAACCAATCATGGAACCACAGTTAGGATAGCATCTGGCTGCATCCACACTGAAGGACCAGAAAGCATGGAATATGATATTCCAGAAAACAAGGGAACTGGGTCTACAACAAAGAATCAACTACCCAGATAAATTGACTATTCTTGCAGGGGAAAGTATGGTCAATTATTTATTTTTTTTAGATGTTTTTATTTTTTATTTATTTTTTAAACAATTTGCCAACACTGGAATGAGAGATAAATAGAAGGCACACCAATTTTGCTGTTTTTTTTAATACAAATACAAACTAAAATATGAAAAAACTCCATACTTCAATTAAAAAAATTTTGACAAATTCAGGAAAAGCATTTTAAAAAGTTGAATTCTACACATTTAAAACTTATCTCACAATCCAAAATTGCAAGTCGTAAAAACAGTAGTTTAGAATTCATTTTTGTGTGATCACATATCAAAAGAAAAAAAAGTTCTATGAATATCATTTATTCTGTTTTTTAACCATGCCACAGAGAAAAGTGTGACTGTCAATTTTTCCAGTGGCAACAACTCCAAACCAGAGTAGTCAGGGCCCTCAATGAACAACTGGGTTTTTTCCTGCCCTCAAAATGTTTGCCAAATCCTGGGTTTCTGACAGATTCTTGGAACACATGCAAAAAAGAAAGAAAAATTATTCCAATATCAGTTATAAGCAAAAGATATAGTCCTTTGGGATAAAACTGCTGTTGTAAAAAATAAAAAGAAGAAAAAATCTAATTCGAATATTTGAGGTGAGCAAGAATTTCAGTTTTTTTCTCCTTTTAAAATTGACTTTCCCTAAAATATTGTTCCACAAAAATGGAATTGGGGACAAGGACTTGGTGAGGGCAGAGGGGAATGAAAACAGCACACACAAAAAAACCATTAACACAAACAAAAAAGGGCTTGAAATTGTATCAGACGTAGGCAGTCTATAAAACAGGTTAGGGTCACATTCCAAGATACCCAAGGCTGAAATTCACAATGCTGCAGAAGCAAAGGTTTGTGCCATCATGTGAAGATCTCTGCACCAAATTCACTGTCATTGACCAATTCCCCTTCCGGTTCCAAATAAAGAAATGAATATGGGTAGGAGGGGAGACCATATAATGGAAGGGTGAAAGAGGTTGCAGACAGTCTCCAAGAAAATTTTAATCATTACAATGGGAAGGGTCAGAAAGGTTCAAATGGAAGGAAAACTAACTCCAACTCCAAATTCAATTGTCATCATTAACAACATCATCATCACCAACAACATCACCACCACCACCAACATCATCAGCATCAACATCATTGTTATCAACAACATCATCAACATCATAATCATCAACAATATTTTCATCATCACCAACATCATCAACATCATCATCAACATCATTGTCATCCATATCATCACCAACACCTTCAACATCATCATCACAACATCATCATCATCATCCACAAAATCATCATCGACAATAACATCATCCACATCATCATCCACAACAGCAACATCAACAACATTATCATCATCAACATTATCACCATCAACATCATCATCAACAATATCAACAATATCATCAACACCATCAGCATCACCAAAATCATCATCATCACCAACGTCATCATCATCATTAACATCAATGTCATCAAGATCAAGATCAACATCTAACTCTATCTTTTCCTGGCCCAGGAAAGATTTTTGCTAGGCAGTCTAAACTAATAGCATACTATGCAGAGTACTGAATGAGAGCCAAAAGACCAAAACTCTAGGCTTGAGTGCCTATGTGTCCTTTGGGGGTAAAAAGAAAGCTTTCTTTTTCCTGAACTTGGTTTCCTCATTTATGTATGAGTGAAGCTTACCTGGACTCTGCATTAAATTAATCAGTTAAATCAAAGAATAAACCAGATGTAAAGAAAAAAAGCTTTCTGTAGCATGGTAGCAAAGTTCAGAAAATGAAAACTCCTGGTATAGTTTGGCCCCTTAAAAAAATAAAATCACTCCAGTCAATATAAAATACTTGAGAATCTATTTGCCAAGACGAATGCAGGAATTATATGAACACAATTCTGTAACCCATTTCGCACAAATAAAGTTATATTCAAACAATTGAAAAAACATTAATTGCTCATGGGTAGATCAAGCTAATATAATAAAAACAACAATTCTATCTACATTAATTTACTTATTCAGGGTCATACCAATCAAATGACTAAAACACTATTTTATAGAACTAGAAATCTGGTACTGGCTAAGAGATAGATGAGTAGATCGATAGAATAGATTTGAGGTAAGTGACCTCAGCAATCTAGTGTTCAATAAACCCAAAGATCCCAGCTTTGGGGACAATAACACTATTTAACAAAATCTTATGAGAAAACTGGAAAACAGTATGGCAAAATTTTATGTTTAGATGAATATTTCACACTCTATACCAAGATAAGATCAAAATAAGTATATGATTTAGATATAAAGAGTGACATAAGTAAATTTGGGGAACATAGAATAGTTTACCTGTCAGATATAAAGAAGGGAAGAATTTATTACTAAAAAAGTGATAGAACATTATAGGATGTAAAATGAATAATTTTGATTATATGAAGTTTAAAAGTTTTGTACAAACAAAATCAATTCAACCAAGATTAGAAGGGAAACAACAAATTAGGGAAAAATTTATAACAAATTTCTCTGATAAAGGTCTCATTTATAAAATATACAAAGAACTAAGGCAAATATATAAGAATCCAAGCCATTTCCCAATTGACAAGTGGTCAAAGGATATGACAAGGCAGTTTTCAGATGAAGTAATCAGAGCTATTAGTAATCGTATGAAAAAATGTTCTAAATTCCTCTTGATTAGAGAAATACGAATTAAAACAACTCTGAGATACCACCTCACACCTATCAGATTGGCCAATATAATAGAAAAGGAAAATGATAAGTGTTGGAGGGGATGTGGCAAAATTGGGACATGAATACATTGCTGATGGAGTTGTGAATTGATCCAACCATTTTGGTAGGCAATTTGGAACTATGCCTAAAAGGCTATAAAAGAATGCATATCCTTTGATCTAGTAATACCACTACTAGTTCCATATCCCAAAGACATTAAAAAATTGGGAAAGGACTTGGTTGTACAAAAATATTTATAGCTACTCTTTTTGTGGTGGCAAAGAATTAGAAACTAAAGGGATGTCCCCTAATTGGGAAATGATTGAACAAATTGTGGTATTTGATGGTGATGGAGTACTATTGTGCTGTAAGGAATGATGAACAGGATGACTCAGAAAGAGCTGTAAAGATCTACATGAACTGATGCAGAGTGAAATAAGTAGGATGAGGAGAACATTGTACACAGTAACAACAATACTGTGAAATAATCAAATGTGATAGATTTAGCTACTATCAGCAATAGAATGATCCAGAAAATTCTGAGGGACTTAAGAAAAAGAATTCCATTTACTTCCAGAGAAAGAACTGTTCTAGTAGTGATCCTTACTTCCTGTAAGTGAAAGTGTATGATTTTTCATTTGTTTATTTGAGTATATGTTTTGATGTTTTAGTTTTATTATTCACTTACAAAAATGAATAATAGAGAAATATGTTTTGCATAATAATACATGAATAACCCAGATTGAATTGCTTGCCACCTCTGGGAGAGGGCGGGAAGAAGGAGGAAGGAAAGACAACTTTTTTTTGTTGTCATGTTAGACTTTGGGTTTCATGGCTAAGGGAACCAGGGGTGACACCTGTCCTGAGAAAATGGGTATGCACAAAACTGATGAAAACCAAGAGTTTATAAATTAATTATCAGTTATAAATTAATATTAAAGCACAGAGCAAGAAGGGGTCCAATGGATATGCAAATAATAAATGGCCAGCTGATCTGTAGGGCTTTAAGGGAACAGAATGGGAAGGGTAGTCAAATGGTTACAATCATTTAATGGCAAGGGAGCTGATGGGACACAGTTTTTTCAACTGGAAGGAGGGACTGATGACTTACTAAGGAGGAAACCCAGTGGTCTTTAGAAGCCTTGAGTCTGAAAGATAAACAATGAAGAAATGCTTAGGAACTAAGGGAGAAGGGAGCAAGCAAATAGAACATGTATATGTTATTAGGAACAAAGGAAGGGCATTAATTCTGAGGCACTTTGAACTTTAAAAGCTTCTGAGCAATTAAATGACCAATCATGATTTAAGAGGTTGGATGATAAAGTATGCTACTGACCTTCGGATAGAGAAGTGATGGACTTAGATGCAGAATGAGATATGTCTTTTTTTTTTAAAAATAAAACATTTACCTTCTGTCTTAGTATCAATTATAAGACAGAAGAGCAGTAAGAGCTAGGCAATGGGGTTAAATGACTTCCCCAGGTTCACAAAGTGAAGAAATGTCTGGGGTCAGGTTTGAATCCAGAACCTACTATATCTAGGTCTGAATCTCAATCCATTGAACCACTTTGCTATCCTGCAGACATACATTTTTAAGCATGACTGATGGAATTTGTTTTGCTTGTCTGTCTGTCTGTCTGTCTGTCTGTCTGTCTATCTCTTCCTTCCTTCCTTCCTTCCTTCCTTCCTTCCTTCCTTCCTTCCTTCCTTCCTTCCTTCCTTCCTTCCTTCCTTCCTTCCTTCCTTCCTTCCTTCCTTCCTTCCTTCCTTCCTTCCTTCCTTCCTTCCTTTTTTCCTTTCTTCCTGGGAGGGTGAGATGGCATAAGGGAGGGATGCCAGAAAAAAAGAAAGAGAAATAATCATTAAAACATTTTGAGAAAATGCACTTAAGAGGACAGAAGGCCAGAAAGAATTACAGGCAAGTAGGACAGCTTTGAAAGTTACATCCTGAATTCATCACATACTTAAAAGGAAAATAAAACTGTATGTAATAGAAATTCAGAGCTTCATGTACAATCTTCTTTTCCTACTGTTTGTTCTCTCTAGAAATATAGAGTTTGTTAGTAAAAAAATCCTGAGTCTATTTGCTGTCTCCTTCAGATGCTTTTTTTTCTCCTTTTACTCAGTAAGTATAGCCTAGAAACTCCTTGGTGTTGGTATGTACAAAGGGCTAGTTATCAGGGTAGTAGATAGATAAGATGAGGATAAGGGAAGGGCAGAGAGACATTTCCCTCAGAGTATCCCTTTGCTTGGCAGCAGTCACCTTGCCCTCTTTACTTAGCACTTTGTTTACAACATCCCTGTGAGTTAGTTATTAGAAGCTCCATTATTCTTATTTTACAGGTGGAAAAAATGAGACAGGAGAATTATGTGACATGCCCAGATTTACTCAATTTGGTAAAAGGCAGATCAAAAAATCAGAATAAAAGTCAGAATTTGAACCTAGGTCTCTTGACTTGAAATCTAGACCTCTTTCTACTACACAGTCTTGTCTCTTGTCAACTCCCTGTCAATCAACAAGCATTTGGGTACCTACTATGGGCTAAGCATTGTGCTAGGTTCTTGGGATATAAAGACAAATGTGATCACATGTGATCATGATGGAATACTACTGTAATGTAAGACACGATGAAGAGGTTAATTAAAAAAACAACATGGAAAGACCTACATGAAGTTATGGAGAGTGAAATGAGCCAAACCAAGAGAATGTTATATAAAGCAACAGAAATGCTGTTTGAAGAATGACTTGTGTATGCCTACCTCCAGGGAAAGAACTGATAAATAGAAACAAGCAAATCATAATTATATATATATATATATATTCAAATGATGCCTTCTTTAATGGGGGATGGGAGGAAGAGAGGGAGATACCTGGGAACTTTAATGTAACAAATAAATAAATAAATTTAAATGAACAAAAGAAACAGCTTTTCCTGAAAGAATTTGTATTCCATTGGGGGAAACAATATATATATATATATAAGTACATAGAGAATACATTTCAATTGACAAGTATTTATTATCTACACATGGCATCTTCCTTATTTTTTCATTCATTTTAGCCTCTGATGAGGAAGTAGTCCTTTTCTTTCCTTCCAATGCATGTTTGATTTTATAACCTTAATTTCTGTCTTAGAATCAATACTGCATATTTTTTCCAAGGCAGAAGAGTAGTAAGGGCTAGGCAATGGAGGTTAAGTGACTTGCCTAGAGTCACACAGCTAGTGTCAGAGGCTAGATTTGAACTCAGGACCTCCTGTCTTTGGGTCTGATTCTCAATTCACTGAGTCACCGAATTGCCCCCTGTTAAGGTAGGATTTGGGGTAAGGGAGAAACAAGAGGAAAAACTTATAAATAAATCTGCTTTATTGCTTGGGAAGGGAAAGGAATAAGGGTTTAGGGATATACTTATTCTTATTTTAAAACTAACTAAACTATATTAACTATGTTACTAAACTAAAAGCTTAACTTCCCAAATATCCCAATCTTACAACAGGAATCCAAATAAAAAAGAGCTAGGATCTTTTGCTGTTAGATGTTCAAGTAAATCCAGATTGATGCTGCCAGCAGCCAGAACCAGGAAAAACTCCTCCCTCTGTTGATCACAGGCAAGCTTCTCTTAAGATCTTCAAGGAGGGCAGACTAGGTCATTCAAGGAGAGCAGACACACTCAGAAGACAAACTGTTGGTCCATAGAATTTTCCCAGATCCTCAGGCTCAGGCTCCCATATGACCCTTGGTCACAGGCCACTGTCAATCATTCTTAAGGTTTGCATTTCTCAGTTTTTTGCAACAGTTTTTCAAATTGCAAACCGTTTCATCCTTTATCACACTTCTCTTACATACACCTTTGATCCCTTTTCCATTAATTTTCTCCATGAGATTGCCCCCATAATCATCCCTGTTGTTTAGTCCTGTCTGACTCCTTGTGACCCTATAGACCACAGCATATCAATACTGGCCATGGGATTTTCTTGGCCAAGATTTTAGAGTGGTTCACCATTTCTTTCTCTGTGACTTGCTCACCCTCACATAGCTAGCATCTGAGGCCCTATTTTAATTTAGGTCTTCCTGATTCTAGAGTCTACACTCTATCCATTGAGCTCTCTAGTTGCCTTCTAATCATCCCAACTCATCCTTAAAAGACTTCTCAGTTGATCCTATAGTCTCAGCTTGTGGTTTTCTTTATCTGTCTTTCTTTTCTCCATTCAACTGTTTTGGAAAGCCATTTACATTTAGTGTCTTCACTACCTCTCCTCTCCCTCAATAATAAACCTTCTTCAGTCTAGTTTCCAGTCTTATTATTTAATTGAAACTCTCCTCTCCAAAGTTACCAGTGATCTCTTAATTGCCAAATCTAATGTCCTTTTCTCAATCCTCATACTTCTCTGTTGATTTCTCCTTCACAGAGTTGTGAGGAAAGGTGTTATAAACTTTAAAGAGCTATATCATTATAAATTATTATTATTATTATTATTCTACTTTTTTATTATTCCTGAGAGATAAAGTGATGTAACAGATAGAACACTGGATTTGGAGTCAGTACCATCATGTTCAAATCCTGCCTCAGGTGCTTATGAGTTGAGTGAACACAGGCAATTTATTTAACATATCATGCCTCAGTTTCCTCATCTGCAAAATGGGGAGATTGTATTTGACCTAGTAGGACACTTCTAGATCTAAGCCTCTGATCATACAGTCATTCCTTAGGCATGGAACTAATTTCTAAAGTGCAGATCTTGGTTGCAAAATATTTGATGCATTTTTTGCTTTGACTTATCTTAGAACTGCAGAATCACTAACTAGAAGAAAACTTTTGAGTTCATGAGTATAGGGAATTTCTTGTAACAAACTGTTATCTACAAATGAAGAAAGAAACTATTATTCTAGGAACTAGAATCTCAGAGTGTTGTCTTGGAGAAGAGAGGATGTCCTTAAGAAAGAATGAAAGTTTTAAAATTTAAATTGGCTTAAAATAAGGAATAGTTTTAAAATATTTCACTTTTTAGCATGATGGCTATGTAAAATGCAGTAAATATCTAAAGAACAGGAACTAGCTCTGTGATTTCATTGGTATAGGGAACTCTCAGGGGAGGGGACTCCCTTTGCCATTGTGGATTGACCATCTTTACAATTTAGAATTTTAGAGAATTAGATAGAACACTAAATGGTTACATGTTTTGTCCAGGGTCACACAGACAGTATGTGTGACAGGTGGGACTTGAACTCGGGTCTTTCTGGCTTAAAGATAGTCCCTCTATCCACAATGTTCCACAGTTACACAAAGATTATTTCAAAATTTTCTGCATTACTATTGTTAGCATTCAGTTTAAAAGCAAAAAGGATGGTTTTTTTCTGGCATTAGTTAGGGATAGATTAATGTCTTCCCCTTATAATCCATTCATTCTGTTAGTGTTATTATTGTCACTGCTAGATTAATCTTTCTAATGCCTAGCCCTAGTCATATGACTCCTCAAAAATCTTCATTGATTCCCTCTTGTCTACTAAGTAATGCTCAAACTCTTCTGCTTGGCATTCAAAAGTTGATATTTCCATCTTTTTAAGCCTCATTTTATGCTATTCTCTTCTTTATCTTGCAAACAAGAACCAAACTGGACAACTCACTGCCTTTTGTTTAGAATATCCTCATTCCCTTTCTTCACCTATTGTTGTTCAGTTGTTTCATCCATGTTGAACTCTTTGAAACCCTATTTGGGGTTTTCTTGGCAAAGATACTGAAGTGATTTATCATTTCCTTCTCCAGCTCATTTTATAGATGAGGAAACTAAAGCAAACAAGGTTAAGTAATTTGTCCAGGGTCATGCAGCTAGTAAGTGTCTGAGGCCAGATTTGAATTCAGGAAGATGTATTCCTGACTTTAGGTCCAACACTATCTACTGTGCCACCTACCTGTTCTTATAAAAACAAAACAAAATAAAAAACAATTTTGAGTTTTCTTGGCAAAGATATTGGAATGATTTCCCATTTCCTTTTCAACTTATTTTATAGATAAAGAAACCAAGGCAAAGTGTTAAGTGACTTGTCCAGGGTCACACAACTAGTGTCTGAAGTCATATTTGAACTCAGGGCTTCCTGACTCCAGGTTGGCATCCTATCTTCTTTCCACCTCAAAAGTCCACCTCAAATGCCAACTCTCCAGGAAGTCTTCTTGAATCTCTTTGTTATAACCTCCTCTTTTGTAGGGCAATCTTAAAGCAAATTTAGGGTTTAAAAATACAATAAGTACTCAAGAAGCACAAAGACTGTAATTAAAATCATTTTTATTAGACTAAGAGAATCAATTAAAAAGTATATAAAGTTAAAATATTACTCAGATTCTCCTGCAGAATTAGCACAGCCAAGAAAGCATTCCCCAGAGTGCCTTAAGAGGAAAGGAAAAGCTTTAGTTTGGAAGGATTCTCAGAGTGGTTTCAGCTTTCACTACTACTAAGCCACCATCTTGGCTCCATCTCTCCTGAAGAATCCAAAAGATTTGAATAGTAGATCTCCCTGGGTTAAGCTTTTCTATTTTAGACAGCAAGGTTATGAAATGCCCTCCCTTCTCTCTTAAGTATTAAAAAAAATTTTAAAACAACCCCCCGCTTATTTTAACATTCATTTATTTTTTTGAGTTCCAAATTCTTTCCCTTTCTCTAGTCCCTCCCCCCCATTGAAAAGACAAGCAATATATCATTTATACAAAGTCATTCAAAACATTTTCATATTAACCATGTTGCAAAAAAAGCAAGAAAAATTAAGAAAATGAAAAAATATATTTCTATACTCAGAGTTCATCAGTTTTTTCTCAATGTGGATAGCATTTCCCCCAATGAACCCTTTGGAACTGTCATGGATCATTGTACTGATTAGAGTAGTGTGAATTTTAGATTTACTCCACCCTGCTTAGTCTTTAGCAACCAGGAATGTATACACCCCCACTTAAGGATTAAGTGTTGGGGAGAAAGGTCTACGACCCACATGTGCTAGCAAGTGACAAATCAGAAAGAACTGACTGACCTCCTGGGCTGTCCAAAGCCAAGTTTAAGCCACCATTGGTACATGTAAGATACATGAAGTTATGTAAATAACTGCCTTAATATTTCGAGTCACTTCCTGTGAGAGGGACTTTGGTGGTGGAACTTGACTTGGAGGAGCTTGAGTGTGAGACCTCAGACTGCTTCCCTTAGACGATTATGTGGTGAGTTATAAGGCTGACTCTTCTTTCCTTGGCTTTTTTTCTGGAGGCACCAGTCTCCGAGGAGGCCCCTCATCTTGGAAGAGGCCTTGTGGCTGGAAACTGAGCTAGATTTAATCCTCTGGCCCCCCTGTTATCTCTCTCTCTTTTTCTCTTTCTTTCTTCCTTACTATCTTCTCTCTATTGTAAATAAACCACCATAAAATTCCATTCTGACTTGAGTATTTCATTGGGATTTAGAATTTAAATCCCTGGTGACCAACTGAAAAATATATTCAGTCTCAACCATAAAATTTATCCTTAACAGTAGCTAAGTCTTTCACAGACAATAGTCAATATGATATTGCTGTTACTTTGTACAATGTTCTGGTTCTGTTCACTTCACTTTGTCTCAATTCATATAAGTCTTCCCAGGTTTTTCTGAAACTCCTCTGTCATTTCTTATAGCACAATAGTATTCCATCACAATCATATTCCATAACTTGTTTAGCCATTCCTTAATTGATGGACATCCCCACAAATTTCTTATTTTTTAAAAAAAATTGTTACCTTTCATCTTAGAATCAATTCTGTGTATTGGTTCCAAGGCAGAAAAAGCAGTAAGAACTAGACATTAAGAGTTGAAATTTGCCCAGGGTCACAGCTAATATGTGTCTAAGGCCATATTTAAACCCAGGACCCCCATCTCTAGGCCCACTGAGTCACTCAGATATCCCCTAACCCCCATTCCCACAATGTATTATTCTTTGCCACCAAATAAAGGATAGATATAAGTATTTTTGTACATGTAGGTCCTTTCATTTTCCTTTGATCTCTTTGGGATATAAACCTAGTTGTGGCATTGCTGAGTTCCATGCTTTCCTAAAGGACCAATCAAACCTATATAAAACAGGTGCCAAACCTACCAAATCCTTGGCTAGTATTTTATTCTGTACCTCTTACATTATTGAGGCATTCTTGTGTAGTTTGGTTATCCACATTTGTGTTTGGAATGTAGATTCCACCAGGACAGAGAACTTTCTGACCTAAATTTTGTATCTACCCTCAGACAGAGTGCTTCACACAAAATATCTACTTACAAAATATTTGAGGAAACCATTTCAATAGAAAGAAGCAGATATGTGCATGGTTTCATGCATTTTTTTCTTGCAGAAAGCCATTGTATTTGATGTTCATCTCCAAGCTACAGACCCTTTCTGATAGAAAAGGTTCAGATTTTGATAATAGCAGTGGTAAATGATGGAATGGTGAAAGGGATATCCCAAACCTCTACCCATGGCTGCTAAAAGTCTCATCTTCTTGCCCTAAGCTAAGGGAACATGAAGCTGAGTGCTGTGAAATAGGCAGCAGTGAATGCATCTGGCTGATGAGACATGTGGGACTCTATTCCCAAGTTCCATACTTTTCTCTTTGGAAAACAATTATATCTGTCTCACTTTTCTGCTCACTTTAAAAGTAGAATACCCATATTGAATATAGATTATTCTCAACTTTGCAATCTTTAAGAAAATCTCTCTTTTTAGGATTTCTTGCCCAGATTGTCTATGGTGTGGGATGAAGTATGAAATTGCTAAAATGGTACATGCTTTTATACTGGCACTTCTGAGGAATGGATCAGGGAAAAGAGCTGTAGAACACAGCCCATGGTACTATTTTTAAAAAAATTTTATAATATTTTATTTGATCATTTCCATGCATTATTCATTAAAAACAAAGATCATTTTCTTTTCCCTCCCCCCAAACCCCAATAGCCGACGCATGATTCCACTGGGTATCACATGTGTTCTTGATTCGAACCCATTGCCATGTTGTTAATATTTGCATTAGAGTGTTTGTTTAGAGTCTCTCCTCTGTCATGTCCCCTCAACCGCTGTAGTCAGGCAGTTGCTTTTCCTCGGTGTTTCTACTCCCACAGTTTGTCCTCTGCTTATGAATAGTGTTTTTTCTCCTAGATTCCTGCAGATTGTTCAGGGACATTACACCACTACTAATGGAGAAGTCCATTACGTTTGATTATACCACAGTGTATTAGTCTCTGTGTACAATGTTCTCCTGGTTCTGCTCCTCTCACTCTGCATCACTTCCTGGAGGTTGTTCCAGTCTCCATGGAATTCCTCCACTTTATTATTCCTTTTTGCACAATAGTATTCCATCACCAACATATAGCACAATTTGTTCAGCCATTCCCCAATTGATGGGCTTCCCCTCGTTTTCCAATTTTTGGCCACCACAAAGCTATGAATATTCTTGTACAAGTCTTTTTGTCCATTATCTCTTTGGGGTACAGACCCAGCAGTGCTATGGCTGGATCAAAGGGCATACAGTCTTTTATCACCCTTTGGGCATAGTTTCAAATTGCCCTTCAGAATGGTTGGATCAGTTCACAACTCCACCAGCAATGAATTAATGTCCCTACTTTGCCACATCCCCTCCAGCATTCATTACTTTCCTTTGCTATCATGTTAGCCAATCTGCTAGGTGTGAGGTGATACCTCAGAGTTGTTTTGATTTGCATCTCTCTGATTATAAGAGATTTAGAACACTTCTTCATGTGCTTATTAATAGTTTTGATTTCTTTATCTGAAAACTGCCTATCCATGTCCCTTGCCCATTTATCAATTGGAGAATGGCTTGGTTTTTTGTACAATTGATTTAGCTCTTCATAAATTTGAGTACTTAAACCTTTGTCAGAGTTTTTTATGAAGATTTTTTCCCAATTTGTTGTTTTCCTTCTGATTTTAGTTACATTGGTTTTGTTTGTACAAAAGCTTTTTAATTTGCTGTAGTCAAAATTATTTATTTTACATTTTGTGATTCTTTCTATGTCTTGCTTGGTTTTAAAGCCTTTCCCCTCCCAAAGGTCTGACATGTATACTATTCTGTATTTACGCAATTTACTTATGGTTTCCTTCTTTATGTTTAAGTCATTCACCCATTTTGAATTTATCTTGGTGTAGAGTGTGAGGTGTTGATCAATTCCTAATCTCTCCCACACTGTCTTCCAATTTTCCCAGCAGTTTTTATCGAATAGTGGATTTTTGTCCCCAAAGCTGGGATCTTTGGGTTTATCGTATACTGTCTTGCTGAGGTCGCTTGCCCCCAGTCTATTCCACTGATCCTCCTTTCTGTCTCTTAGCCAGTACCAAATTGTTTTGATGACTGCTGCTTTGTAATATAGTTTGAGGTCTGGGACTACAAGGCCCCCCTCATTTGTGTTTTTTTTTCCATTATTTCCCTGGATATCCTTGATCTTTTGTTATTCCAAATGAACTTTGTTATGGTTTTTTCTATATCAGTAAAGAAAATTTTTGGGAGTTCCATGGGTATGGCACTAAATAGATAAATAAGTTTGGGTAGGATGGTCATTTTTATTATATTGGCTCATCCTATCCATGAACAGTTAATGTTTTCCCAATTGTTCAAGTCCAGTTTTAGTTGTGTGGAGAGTGTTTTGTAGTTGTATTCATATAGTTCCTGTGTTTGTCTCGGGAGATAGATTCCTAGGTATTTTATTTTGTCTAAGGTGATTTTGAATGGGATTTCTCTTTCTAGTTTTTGCTGCTGAGCTGTGTTGGAGATATATAGAAAAGCTGATGATTTACATGGGTTTATTTTGTATCCTGCAACTTTGCTAAAGTTGTTGATTATTTCAATTAGCTTTTTGGTTGAATCTCTAGGATTCTTTAAGTAGACCATCATGTCATCTGCAAAGCATTATAAATTGGTCTCCTCCTTGCCTATTTTGATACCTTCAATTTCTTTTTCTTCTCTAATTGCTACTGCTAGTGTTTCTAGTACAATGTCAAATAGTAGAGGTGATAATGGGCATCCTTGTTTCACTCCTGATCTTATTGGGAATGCATCTAGTTTATCCCCATTGCAGATGATATTAGCTGATGGTTTTAGATATATACTGTTTATTATTTTTAGGAATGATCCTTCTATTCCTATGCTTTCTAGTGTTTTTAATAGGAATGGGTGTTGTATTTTATCAAAGGCTTTTTCTGCATCTATTGAGATAATCATGTGGTTCTTGTTGGTTTGCTTGTTGATGTGGTCAATTATGTGGATGGTTTTCCTAATATTGAACCAGCCCTGCATCCCTGGTATAAATCCTACTTGATCATGGTGGATAACCCTTCTGATCACTTGCTGGAGTCTTTTTGCTAGTATCCTATTTAAGATTTTTGCATCTATATTCATTAGGGAGATTGGTCTATAGTTTTCTTTCTTTGTTTTTGACCTGCCTGGTTTTGGAATCAGTACCATGTTTGTGTCATAAAAGGAGTTTCCTAGAACTCCCTCTTTGCTTATTATGTCAAATAGTTTGTATAGTATTAGAGTTAGCTGTTCTTTGAATGTTTGATAGAATTCACTGGTGAATCCATCAGGCCCTGGGGATTTTTTCTTAGGAAGTTCTTTGATGGCCTGTTGGATTTCATTTTCTGATATGGGATTATTTAAGAATTCTATTTCTTCTTCTGTTAGTCTAGGCTGTTTGTATTTTTGTATATATTCATCCATATCCCCTAAATTGGTGTATTTATTGCCATATACTTGGGCAAAGTAATTTTTAATGATTGCCTTAATTTCCTCTTCATCAGAGGTGATGTCCCCCTTTTCATCTTTGATGCTGTTAATTTGCTTTTCTTCCTTCCTTTTTTAAATTAGATTGACCAGCACTTTGTTTATTTTGTTTGTTTTTTTCAAAGTACCAGCTTCTTGTCTTATTTATTAAATCAATAGTTCTATCACTTTCAATTTTATTAATTTCTCCCTTAATTTTTAGGATTTCTAGTTTGTTTTTTTGCTGGGAGTTTTTAATTTGGTCGCTTTCGAGTTTTTTTATTTGCATTTCCAATTGATTGATCTCTGCTCTCCCTAGTTTGTTAAGATATGCACTCAGGGATATGAATTTACCTCTGATTACCGCTTTGGCTGCATCCCAAAAGGTTTGAAAGGATGTCTCGCCATTGTAATTTTCCTCGATGAAATTATTAATTGTTTCTATTATTTCTTCTCTAACTAAACAATTTTGGAGTATCATATTGTTTAATTTCCAATTAGTTTTTTATTTGGTTTTCCATGTACCGTTACTGATCGTTATTTTTATTGCCTTGTGGTCTGAAAAAGCTGCATTTATTATTTCTGCTTTTCTGCATTTGTGTGCCATGTTTCTGTGACCTAATGTATGGTCAGTCTTTGTGAATGTGCCATGTGGTGCTGAGAAGAAGGTGTATTCCTTTTTATCCCTATTTATTTTTCTCCATATGTCTATTAATTCTAATTTTTCTAAGATTTCATTCACTTCTTTTACCTCTTTCTTATTTATTTTTTGATTTGATTTATCTAAATTTGATAATGGTTGGTTCAAGTCTCCCACTAATATGGTTTTACTGTCTATTTCTTCCTTCAATTCTCCTAGTTTCTCCATTAGAAATTTGGGTGCTATATTATTTGGTGCATACATGTTGATTAGTGATATTTCCTCATTATCTAAAGTCCCTTTTAACAAAATATAATTACCTTCCCTGTCCCTTTTGATCAGGTCTAATTTTGCTTTGGCTTTATCAGATATCATGATTGCCACCCCTGCCTTCTTTCTGTCAGTTGAGGCCCAGAAGGTCTTACTCCATCCTTTAATTCTGACTTTGTGGGTGTCTACCCACCTCATGTGTGTTTCTTGAAGACAACATATGGTAGGGTTTTGGATTCTAATCCATTCTGCTATTCATCTACATTTTATGGGTGAGTTCATCCCATTCACATTCAAAGTTATGACTGTCATTTGTGGACTCCCTGGCATTTTGATATCCTTCCCTAATTCTAACCTTTCTTCTTCAGCTCTACCTTTTAGTGCAGTGATTTACTTTAAATCAGTCCCCCTTGTACTTACCTTTCTACCCCCCTCCCTTCTTATTCCCTCCCTTATTTTCCCCTGTAGTCTTTTTAACCCCCCCCCACCTTCTCCCTCCCTTGTACTGCTTCCCTCCCCACCAGTCTGTTTTTTACCCTTCTACTCCCCTATAGGGTGCAAATCTGTTCTCTTCCCCAATGGATTGGATTGTTTTTCCCTCTTTGGGTCAGTTTCAAAGTATGTACGAGTTGAGTATTTCCTATCTCCAACCTCTTTACCCTTCCAGTGTATCAATGTTCTCCCCCCTCCCACCATGAGCTTCTTTGTGACATATAAATTTACCCCCATTTGTTTCTTTTCCCATTTCTTTTAGTCATAACCTCTTTTCTTTTTTAGCTTTAGTCATGTATATATATACATACACATGTATATGTATTTATGCATGCATATATCTATATACCTATTTATGTCTTGTCCTTTCATCCTATACAGTTTGTCACTGTTCCCTCTGAGTGTAGTTCTTCTAGCTGCTTAGGTGATAGCAACAGTTTTTAAGAGTTGCCAATGATCTCTTTTCTTATAGGGATACATATCATTTTAACTTATTGAGTCTCTTAAAAATTTGTTGTTGTTGTTGTTTTTTCCCCTCTTTTTTAATTACCTTTTGATGATTCTCTTGAGTTCTGTGGTTGGACTTCAAATTTTCTGTTCAGGTCTGTTCTTTTATTTATGAATGCTTGGAACTCTTCTGTTGTGTTGAATGACCATACTTTCCCCTGTAAGAATATAGTCAGTTTTGATGGGTATTTTATTCTTGGCTGTAGACCTAGTTCCCTTGCTTTCCAGAATATCGTATTCCATGCCTTTCGGTCCTTCAGTGTGGATGCAGACAGATCCTGTGTTATCCTCACTGTGTTTCCATGGTATTTGAATGGCTTCTTCTTGGCAACTTGTAATATCTGTTCTTTCATCTGATTGTTTTTGAATTTGGCTATAATATTTCTTGGTGTTGTCAGTTGGGGATTATATACAGGGGGTGATCTGTGGATTCTTTCAATCTCCACTTTCCCCTCTTGTTCTAGGACCTCGGGACAGTTTTCCTGGATAATTTCCTCTAGTATTATGTCCAGGCTTTTTCTTTGTCGTGGTCTTCTGGTAGTCCAATTATTCTTAAATTGTCTCTTCTTGAATGATTTTCTAAATCGTCTGTTTTGTGAATGAGATGCTTCACATTTTCCTCAATTTTTTCATACTTTTTGTTTTGTTTTATAGTGTTCTGCTGCCTTGTGAGGTCACTTGATTCTAGTTGTTTTACTCTGGTTCTTAAAGATTGGATTTCATCTCTGGCTTTTTGGTCGTCTTTTTCCTTCTGGTCTGATTTTCTTTGAAGATCGTCTTTCATCCTCTTTACCTCGTCTTTCATCTCCTTTGCCTCATTTTCCAGCTGGATGATTTTGGCTTTCAGGACACTATTTTCTTGTTTTAGTTCAAGTGCCTCTGTTTCCAGATGATTTATCTTAATTTTTAAGTTCTTTTCCCAATTGTCTTCAGCCTCTCTTAGTTGTGTTTTGAGTTCTTCCACAGCCTGTATCCAATTCGCTGGGATTTCTGGTTTATCATTTGCTGATCTCTTCCCCTCTGTTCCATTTGGTGAGTAGTAGCTGTCTATTGTAGTTTCTTTCTTCTGTTTCTGTTGTTTGTTCTAATTCACCCCTTCTTTACTCCCCGTATTTGTCTGTGCTCTTGTTCCTCTCATTTTTTTGTTTTTTGGGGACTTCTATTGGTCTCCCCTCTTGGAGCTTTAACAGAAGATCTCTTGGTGTAATCTCTGGGGGAGGGTTGTTGGGGGTTTGAGCTTTCCTGTCCTCTGGAGGCTTTTGATTGGCTTAAAGTCCAGCAGTCAATGAGGATGGATGGGGAGCCTGGGCTTCCTTGTGTTCTGGAGACTTTTGATGGGATTGAGTTCAGCTTAGTTGGGCTGGGTTTACTCTGAGTTTTAAACTTCCTGGATGGCTGGAGCAAATATGGAGAATCTCCAAAGCTCTGGCCAGGCTGCCAGGTCTATGCTCCTTCTAGGCTGCCATCTTGACTTCGCCTCTAGGTTTTTGTTTTTTCAGAAGACCCTGCTCTCTAAGGGGGAAGGGGTCATGGCTTGCCTGGGCTCTGAGGGCTCCTGATGGGATTAGGTTCACCTGGTTTGGGCCGAATGAGCCCTGAAGCAAAAAACCTCCTCCTCCACAATCTGTGTTGAATGCCTGGAGACTGGCCCGGGTTGTTTTCAAGGTAAGCCCTTCCCAGGCCCTGAGGTTTTTGTTCTTTCAGAAGCTCTGAGGGCTCCTGAGGGGATTAGGTTCAGGTGGTGTGGGCCAAATGATCCATCCCCGAGCCAAAAAAAGGAAGAAAAAAAAAGCTCCTCCTCCACAGTCTGTGTTGAATGCCCGGAGACTGGCCCGGGTTACTTTCAAGGTAAGCTCTTCGGAGCAACCCCTTTGCCAGCCCTGAGTTTTCTGCTCCTGATGGGATTGGGTTCAGCTGGTGCCCTAAAGCTGGGACCTCCCTTGAGACTCAGATGGAAGGACCCAGCCAGGGGGCTACAGGCTTCCCCCTTCTCTCTGTTTCCCTGCCGTCTGTGTTGGGCTCCCTGGAGACTGGTTCAGGTTGCTTTCAAGGTGAGTCCTCAGAGCCCTGAGGTTCCCGCTGCTGCCGTGGGCTCAGCACTCTGGGTTAGGGGGGATGGGTCCTGGGATCTTCCTTCTGCCTACCCCTTATATCCGAGTGATCTAGGGTTCTGGCTTTTGGGGTATGGTACCTTTTGATCCAAGTCCAGGAGGAGGGTTCCCCATGTCTATCCTGCTGTTCAGCTTGAATTTTGGTGTCCTAGGAGCACTCTGTTTGTGATTGGTAATGAAGGGTTTCCGAGGTCTGAACTTTCGCTGCTTCTACGCCGCCATCTTGACTGGAGGTCGTTAAAATCCCCATGGTACTATTTTAAAAAAGATTAAAGTTAAAATTTGTTTTCCATGAAAAAATTTTAAATTAAATTAAAATTTTTTTTCAATTACATTTGAAATGATTTTTGACAATTGTTTTCTTTTTGTTTTTGTTTTTTCCTTTTAAAAAACTCTTACCTTCTATCTTAGAATTAACACTGTGTATTGGTTCCAAGTTAATAAAGGACAGGCAATGTGAGTTAAGTGATTTGCCCAGGATCACAAAACTAGGAAGAGTCTGAAGTCAGATTTGAACCAAGGACCTCCTGTCTCTAGGCAGGGTTTGCAATCCACTCAGCCACCTAGCTCCAAGTGATGATTGTTTTCTGACATTTTGTGATTCATATTCTTTACCTCCTTCCATGTTCTCTCTCCCTGAGGGGGTAAGCAGTCTGATATAGGTTAAACTAATGCTTTCATGCAATATTCCACATTTCCTTCTCCAGGTCATGATTGAAGATATGTATCACATATACGATAAAAACTCATGAAGAAGTAAAGTGAAGGATGGCATGCTTTGATCAGTAATCAGATTCCAACAGTCCCTATTGATAGAGTTTAAAAATATTTTATTAATTTTTTATTATGAATCCCTTGAGGTTATCTTAGAATTTTGTTTTACTGATAATAATTTAGTCCTTTACAGTTGATCACCATACATATTTCTGTTACTGTATACACTTACATAGGGGTGTATGGGGTGCTCAGGGAGGAGTAATATCTTTGGTATGGAGGGCTTGTCGTGCCTTCCTAGGGCAGCTCTCCAGCCTCTGACCCCCACCTGACACCTAGCTCTCACTTGTGGCTCCCATTGGTGCTACCATGTGGCAGTGGCCATACCCTGGGCAACAGCTTTGACAGGCCAGCCAAACCTTGTGAGGGTAGCCATTGGGTCATCGTGGACCCCTGGTGAACCAGGGCTTTGCTCACCCAGCATGTGAAGACTGCTTCGGCGGAACAGGTGGAAGAAACCAATAAGAAGGTTCAACGGCTGAGATGGCGACGCAGCAAGGCACGGTGGAGTGCTTAGGGCGTGTTGTAGCACAAAAGACAACACGGCCATCCAATGCAGCTGAGGGAGTCTCCAGGTGTAATGACTTTTCATGCCACTGGACCCAGGCTTCCAACGCTGAGAGAGTGGGACTGTCTCTGTGCATCGACTTTTCCACTTAAATCTTCATCCACAAGTGCCTTTGTGCACAAAAACACACAAAGACAATAGTCATCCTCGGTTACTGAGAGACTGCTACTACTACTACTATACACTTCTCTTGGTTCTGCTCACTTCACTTTGCAAGTCTTTCCAGGTTTTTATGAACTCGTCTTGTTCATTATTTCTTATGGCACAATAGTATTCCATTACAGTTGTATTCCACAGTTGTTCAGCCATTTTCCAATTGATGGACACCTGCTCAGTTTCCAATTATTTGCTATGACAAATAGAGCTGCTAAAAAAACTCCCCAAACGTGGGCTTTTGTACAAGTAGGTCCTTCCCCTTATCTCTAATCTCTATGGGATATAGACCTTGAATGGTATTAATTTAATTACATTAATTTAATGGTATTAATGGGTCAAAAGGTATGCAGGCCCTTTGACTGTGATTCCATATTGCTCTCTGGAATGGTTAGATCAGTTCACAGCTCTACCAACAGTACATTCATGTTCCAATTTTCCCATATCCCCTCCAATATTTATCATTTTCCTTTTGGGTCATATTAACCAATCTGATAGGTCTGAGGTGGCATCTCAGAGTTGTTTTAATTTGCATTTCTCTAATCAATAGTGATTTGGAACATTTCTTCATATGACTATATAAGTTTAGAGAGTTTAAGTTTCCTCATCTGAGAACTGCCTGTTCACATCTTTTGACCATTTTTCAATTGGAGAATGCTTTGTATGCTTATAAATTTGACTCAGTTCTTTACATATTTGAGAAATGAGAACTTTGTCAGAGACACTTATTATCATTCCCCCCTAATTTGTTGTTACCCTTCTAATTTTGGTTGCATTGGTTTTGTTCGTATATAAACTTTAATGTAATCAAAGTTATTCATTTCATTTTTTGTAATGTTCTCTGTGTTTTGTTTGGTCATAAATTCTTCCCTTATCCATAAGTCTGATAGGTAAACTTTTATGTGTTCCTCTAATTTGTCTATGACATCACTCTTTATTTCTAGATTGAATATTCATTTTGGTTGACTCTATCTTGGTTTATGGTTCAAGATGCTAGCCTAACCCTAGTTCCTGCCATATTGTTTTCTAGTTTTCCTAGCAGTTTTTATCAAACAGTGAGTTGTTTCCCCAGTAGCTTGGATCTTTGGGTTTACTGAAAACTAGGTACTATGATCAATTACTACTGTGTGTTGATTTCCTTACCTATTCCATTGATCCACTACTCTATTTCTTGGCCAGTACCAGAGTATCTTGATGATTACTGCTTTATAATATAGTTTGAGATCTGGTAAAGCTTCATATTCATGATCTTTCAATGTGCTAATCTTCTAGTTATGACATTTTTTTTATCAGATTAGTGCTAACACTGATATTTTCTATGTGGATTCATCTCAATTTTACAAATATTATTAAACACATGATATATGCAAGACACTGTTCATAAGACCAGAGATTTAGAGACCCTAGGAGCCATCCAGGCCAACTTTTTCATTCCATTCTTTGTGTTGCTCAAGGTCTCATTTCTCAAATATACAGAGAACTGAGCCAAATTTATAAGAATACAAAGCATTCCCCAATTTCTCATTCATATCATTTCAGGTGAAGAAATGGAGATCCTAGAAAACTGAATAAGAAATTTGTTCAGGGTCACACTGGGCACAATCATTGAACCTAGGTCCTCCAACGTGAGTCAGTGATCTTATCATTGGAACAGACAATCTCTAGAATACAAGGGATACAAAGACAAAAAGGAAACAGTCCTTGAGGAACTATGGGTGGATCATAATACATATGCAAGGAAATAAGAACAAACTACATACATTTGTGCTTCTTAGAGGGAGAGAGAACTAGAAAAATGGGGGGTTAGCAAAGGTTTTGTATCAGACATGATACCCAAGATATATTTTCAAAGAGATGGAAGCATGTGAATGAAATATCTGGGAGACTGA